>NC_058080.1:649822755-650490041 GCF_014858855.1 Bufo gargarizans
GAATTTATGACGAATATTCGCCATTGTCGTGTTGCTCCAATGTGTTATGTGTGGTTTTCGTTGGGACTGCAGAAAAACCTTGTTAACTGAAAGGGCCACCACCATCAGCATTTTTAACACTGGAGAAAATTGTCAGAACATTACAATAGCTTTATATGCAGATAGAGTGCTCCAATATATTCGCAATTGAGAAAATCGGCAATTAATGCTGCACATATTAATGCTGCATTGGAGCATATATGTGAATACTCTATGTAATGTGTTTTACAAAGAAATAAAAATGGGTGGATGGCTTTCTAGATAATATCATTTCTTGAAATCGCTCCATGTATTCTACTTTCTGTTCTGCCTCAGTAACTTCCTCCTTTCTTTGGGCTTTTAACATTTTACTCAGCTCATCCTCTGTGGTCAGAGAGACCCCCTCTGTAATGATTCAATTAGAGCCTGACACATTACACTGAAAAGTTCAATGCTTTTCTATGGGCATCTTTATCTAGGCTTATTAAGAGACAAATTGAGCTGTCCTACTGTTAGGCTACTTTCACACTTGCGTTCGGGGCTCCGCTTGTGAGTTCCGTTTGAAGGCTCTCACAAGCGGCCCCGAACTGATCCGTCCAGCCCTAATGCATTCTGAGTGGATGCGGATCCGCTCAGAATGCATCAGTCTGGCACCGTTTGTCCTCCGCTCCGCTCAGCAGGTGGACACCTGAACGCTGCTTGCAGCGTTCGGGTGTCCGCCTGGCCGTGCGGAGGCAAACGGATCCGTCCAGACTTACAATGTAAGTCAATGGGGACGGATCCGTTTGAAGTTGACACAGTATGGCTCAATTTTCAAACGGATCCGTCCCCCATTGACTTTCAATGTAAAGTCAAAATGGATCCGTTTGCACTATCATGGGAAAAAAAAAAAAAAAAATTTCATTGTAATGCAAACGGATCCGTTCTGAACAGAGCCACCGTCTGCATTAATATGAGCGGATCCGTTCAGAACGGATCCGATCGAACGCTAGTGTGAAAGTAGCCTTATTCTCATTCTACATCTACTATCATAGAAGATAGCATTTCCCCTCAACAGCAACAGTAAACTGACAATGGGCTCCCTATCTATATAGGTGTTTCATCTCTCTATGCTGACTTCTACAGAAGGACAATATTTGGTATTTAATTTTCAATGGTATAGTACTGCTCAAATAAAAAAGAAATACAGCCAAAAAAATAATAAAATAAAACATATTTCATGGAGATGTGTCAGTTTAAATAAGTTTTCCAAGAATCAATACTTATCAACTAATTTGAATGGAAAGCTGGTTCACTGATGAAGGGACCCATAGACTTTGAATAGAGCACCGCACATGTATGACCACTGCTCTAATTAAAAAAGGGAGAATATGGGTCCTCTCATACTCGTGACCACTTAGGGTTCCTATGGTGATACTCACTGTGATAAGATACTTATCAAAAATCGCGTGAATAGGGGGGCGGAGCTTGCGCCGGATGAAGATGGACGCATAGCTCCGTGCTCTGTGCAGAGTTTCGCCTATAACGCCAGCTTTCATTAGCCTACAGTGACAGAGATGGTGAAGATCGGGAATAACAAGCATGCGGACACCCCCGCTCCCTCCAAATCACAGATCGCTGGAGGAGAAATGGAGAAATTCTTGAAGAAAGCCGCAGCTACTGTGGCCGCCAGGGAGCCCAAGATGGCGCCGACACCGCAGACCAAAGCGCTGAAGCGCGCCCCTGCGCCGTCGGAGGGTGAGAGCGATTCAGATGAAGCGCAGGCCAGCTCGGATCTCCCGGTCACAAGGAAATACCTGGACCGCGCGCTCAGCAGAATAATGGAGCCGATCCTCGCTGAACTAGCCGCCTGCAGGAGCGAGGTGAGACAGATAGGAGACCGCGTGGAGATCCTTGAGCAGCACCAAACAGAAATCTTAGCCCACCAGTCTGCAGCGACAGATTCGTTTCGCCGCTGTGCCCTCTATCTAAACGACCTCCACCGCTCGCTTGAAGACCAGGAGAACAGGGGGCGCCGAAATAACCTCAGAGTCAGGGGAGTGCCGGAGTCGGTTCCCCCAGGAGAGGTCTCGGCCTCCATTATTGAAATTTGCAAATCTTTACTGGGACCTGAATTCCCCCAAGAAATAACGATTGAGCGGGCACACAGGGCCCTGAGACCCAAGCCCAAACCAGACGAACCACCTAGGGACATTATATGCAAGTTCCTGAATTTTCGGGTGAAAACGTCTGTCTTGGAAGCTGCCCGTGGTCAGCCTGCATTGATGTATGAAGACTCCAAGATTGAAATATTTCAGGACTTGGCCCCTTCGACTCTAAAAAAGCGTAGAGCCCTTAAACCACTGACGGATTGGCTACGCTCAAAGAAAGTGCTATACCGCTGGTCGTTTCCCTTTGGCTTAACCTTCCCATATGCAGGCAAGAGAGTTAACATCTCGTCATTTACTGACCTCGCATCCGCATTTGAGACTCTGAATGTGCCACCTATGCAGATTGAAAATTGGGAACTTTTCCAGGACCTCAGCACCCTACCTGAAGTACCTAAGGTGGCTCCATTTGAAATGCTACGCACGCCAAAGTCATCCCGCTCCAAGAAGAGGGGCCTCCATTTCACTCCAAGAAGCTTGTCACAGGAACACTAGAGGGACACGTATGCGCATACTAGGGTAGCCATGAATAAGTCTGTTGCTTTGATTTGCTAATACCCTAACCTACATTCTTCGATCCTGCTAGTGAGGTGATGTTTTGTATTGCTTAAGTTTATACATCATGACATGTCCGTCCTGTCCCTGCTTTCTCCGGGCGTTATGCGATCTCTTAAACGGTCTACAGACCAATAACCCCCGTTCGATTAAGACATATCACGTTATGTCTCAGTTTGTCCCCTTTGTCTGTTTAATATGTTTTGTTTCACCCCCTTTGTTTACCCCCATCTCAAGGTGCTCGCCGGATCTTTCTCATTGGATCGTCCCAGTTGAAGGCACATTCTCTTTGACTCACGAGACGGATGACTTCATTAGAACCGGGGTACCTCCTTGGTGGAGACCACAACAGCTCCGAGGTAACTTCACACACACCCTGAATCATGGCTGATATTTCAGTGGCCTCTTACAATGTCAAAGGCTTTCACTCCCCCTCTAAACGGAGCCAAATCTTTGCCATTTTAAGAAAAGCCGGAGCTGGGGTGGTGTTCCTCCAGGAGACACATTTCCGTTTCAACAATTACCCTGATATGAGGTTCTCACACTTCTCCAACTGGTTCCACTGTGGGAGTAGTTCATCAGCTTCCTGTGGGGTCAGTATAGGGTTTCAGAGGAGGGTCCCTTTTAAAATTGCCTGCCAGAGGCTAGACCCGGAGGGCAGATATATCCTTCTCAAGGGCACCATAGGTCCACAAATGTATACCCTGGTTAACCTGTATGCACCCAATACTAACCAAACCCGTTGGTTCTCTGACATCTTTCCTATTATAGAAGATTTTAAGGAGGGAATAGTAATTGTGGGAGGGGACCTGAATGTCGCTCTTTACCCTCAGCTTGATATCTCCTCACGCAAATCTTCTCATTCAAAAGGTTTCATAAAAAGTGTCAGAGATACCCTCTGGGACCTACACTTGATAGATGTTTGGCGGTCTCTCCACCCGAGTACCTTAGATTATACATTTTTCTCCCCGGCACACAATACTTATCATAGAATAGACTATTTGTTTATTTCTAAAGAACATATTCACCTGTGTAGGGAGGCATCTATTGGTGCTATACATGTCTCTGACCATTCCCCAATATATCTCTCAGTTTCGGCTCCTAGTATAGCACCGACATGTTTTAATTGGCGCTTAAACGAAACTTTGCTAGGATATCAGGACTCGGTTGGGCGGATCTCCAGACATCTCTCTGAATATTTTTCCCTCAACAAAAGCCCTGACATAACGGTTAATACTCTCTGGGACGCACACAAGACCGTTGTCAGAGGACATTTTATCAGTCTCGGCACCCACCTTAAGAAAGTGAGGGAAAAAGAAATAGATGATACACTGAAAAACATCCAAATTTTAGAGTCACAACACAAAGCCTCTCCTACTGACGTCCATCTCCCAAAACTTTCAGAATACAGGGCCAAATTTAGATCTCTGTTAGCCAATAGAGCAGCTAAATACCACATGAGCTCTCAGCATAAATTTTTCGCCCATGGTGACAAGTAGAGTTGAGCGAACACCTGGATGTTCGGGTTCGAGAAGTTCGGCCGAACATCCCGGAAATGTTCGGGTTCGGGATCCGAACCCGATCCGAACTTCGTCCCGAACCCGAACCCCATTGAAGTCAATGGGGACCCGAACTTTTCGGCACTAAAAAGGCTGTAAAACAGCCCAGGAAAGAGCTAGAGGGCTGCAAAAGGCAGCAACATGTAGGTAAATCCCCTGCAAACAAATGTGGATAGGGAAATGAATTAAAATAAAAATTAAATAAATAAAAATTAACCAAAATCAATTGGAGAGAGGTCCCATAGCAGAGAATCTGGCTTCCCGTCACCCACCACTGGAACAATTCTAGTAAGAAGCAGGGCGGCAATACCAGAGGGTTAGACGGATCGTTAGTGATAGGGATATGTGTCAAACAAGATTAGACGATATGACCAATAAATTTAGAGAGCGAGGCTACCCCCCTGATCTATTGAAAATACAGCGTAATAAAGCTGAGATTACACCACCAGATAGAACTAAGAAAGAAACAAGGATCCCCTTAGTGATTAAATACCATCCCTGGTCCCAGCGCCTTAGGACTATTGTTAATCAACATTGGCACATATTATCTAAGTCCTATCCACGGATAGGAGAGTTCCAGAGGCCACCCATGATATGCTATAAACGGGCAGAAAATATTAGGGATAAAATAGTCCGGGCGGATGTGGGAAGTAATAAAATAGAAAGAGGACAGAGTACTTTATCTACACCTAGACGGGGCACTTTTCCTTGTTTAAACTGTGTCAATTGTTCCAGCGTTATAAAGGGTTCATGTTTCTCCCACCCTCACTCAGGTGAAAATATTCCAATAAGGGGCACGTTCACTTGTGATAGTAGATTTGTGGTTTACATTCTTAAATGTCCATGTGGATTACTATATGTGGGGGAAACCTCAATGAGAATGAAGGACAGACTAAGTAAACACAAATCTACTATCCGTAAACAGAATTTATTACTCCCAATACCCCTTCATTTTTATGATAAAAAACACAACATCTCGCAGTTGAGGTATCAGATTATTGAAGGTGTATCATTACCCCGTCGAGGGGGTGACAGAAATAAAATGTTATTGAAAAGGGAGGCTTACTGGATCCATCGTCTTCAGACAATGGAGCCCAGGGGCCTCAATCGTGAGTACAATGTGTCCTGCTTCCTATAAGGCATTCGGCCTTATGCAATCTGATAAATATATTTCTTTTTTTCTTCAGCGTGATTAATCACTGCAAGAATGGACTATGTGACTGAAAATCTTCGCCAGTATAGAGTGGATATGTTTTTTGCGAATTTTCAATTGCGAATTTTCAGTTGCGAATTTTCAGTTGCGTATTTTCAATTGCGAATTTTCAATTTTCAATTGCGAATTTTCAGTTGCGAATTTTCAATTGCGAATTTTTCAATGCGAATTTTTCATTGCGATTATTTGATATGCGAATTTTATTTAATGAGGGAGGCGGAGCTTCTTTGATGATGTCAGTTCCTTTGTGTTTCATTTATGTATAAATAGCTGGAGTGTAAGATGTTTTATGCAGTCTGATGAAAGCACATCTGTGCTGAAACGCGTCACTATGCCATTTTGAATATGTGACTGAATAAATCTACATTGTGATCTACATCAGCGAAGTGCCGGTCCTTTCCTTTGAAACCACCACTGGAACAGTCCATTCTCAGATATTTAGGCCCCGGCACCCAGGCAGAGGAGAGAGGTCCCGTAACAGAGAATCTGTCTTCATGTCAGCAGAGAATTAGTCTGCATGTCATAGCAGAGAATGAGGCTTCACGTCAGCCACCACTGCAACAGTCCATTGGCATATATTTAGGCCCAGCACCCAGGCAGAGGAGGGAGGTCCCGTAACAGAGAATCTGTCTTCATGTCAGCAGAGAATTAGTCTGCATGTCATAGCAGAGAATGAGGCTTCACGTCAGCCACCACTGCAACAGTCCATTGGCATATATTTAGGCCCAGCACACACACAGGCAGAGGAGAGAGGTCCCGTAACAGAGAATCTGGCTTCATGTCAGCAGAGAATCAGTCTGCATGTCATAGCAGAGAATGAGGCTTCACGTCAGCCACCACTGCAACAGTCCATTGGCATATATTTAGGCCCAGCACACACACAGGCAGAGGAGAGAGGTCCCGTAACAGAGGATCTGGCTTCATGTCAGCAGAGAATCAGTCTGCATGTCATAGCAGAGAATCAGGCTTCACGTCAGCCACCACTGCAACAGTCCATTGTCATAAATTTAGGCCCAGCACCCAGGCAGAGGAGAGAGGTCCCGTAACAGACAATCTGGCTTCATGTCAGCAGAGAATTAGTCTGCATGTCATAGCAGAGAATGAGGCTTCACGTCAGCCACCACTGCAACAGTCCATTGGCATATATTTAGGCCCAGCACACACACAGGCAGAGGAGAGAGGTCCCGTAACAGAGAATCTGTCTTCATGTCAGCAGAGAATTAGTCTGCATGTCATAGCAGAGAATGAGGCTTCACGTCAGCCACCACTGCAACAGTCCATTGGCATATATTTAGGCCCAGCACCCAGGCAGAGGAGGGAGGTCCCGTAACAGAGAATCTGGCTTCATGTCAGCAGAGAATCAGTCTGCATGTCATAGCAGAGAATGAGGCTTCACGTCAGCCACCACTGCAACAGTCCATTGGCATATATTAAGGCCTAGCACACAGGCAGAGGAGAGAGGTCCCGTAACAGACAATCTGGCTTCATGTCAGCAGAGAATCAGTCTGCATGTCATAGCAGAGAATGAGGCTTCACGTCAGCCACCACTGCAACAGTCCATTGGCATATATTTAGGCCCAGCACACACACAGGCAGAGGAGAGAGGTCCCGTAACAGAGAATCTGTCTTCATGTCAGCAGAGAATTAGTCTGCATGTCATAGCAGAGAATGAGGCTTCACGTCAGCCACCACTGCAACAGTCCATTGGCATATATTTAGGCCCAGCACCCAGGCAGAGGAGGGAGGTCCCGTAACAGAGAATCTGGCTTCATGTCAGCAGAGAATCAGTCTGCATGTCATAGCAGAGAATGAGGCTTCACGTCAGCCACCACTGCAACAGTCCATTGGCATATATTTAGGCCTAGCACACAGGCAGAGGAGAGAGGTCCCGTAACAGACAATCTGGCTTCATGTCAGCAGATAATCAGTCTGCATGTCATAGCAGAGAATGAGGCTTCACGTCAGCCACCACTGCAACAGTCCATTGGCATATATTTAGGCCCAGCACACACACAGGCAGAGGAGAGAGGTCCCGTAACAGAGAATCTGGCTTCATGTCAGCAGAGAATCAGTCTGCATGTCATAGCAGAGAATGAGGCTTCACGTCAGCCACCACTGCAACAGTCCATTGGCATATATTTAGGCCTAGCACACAGGCAGAGCAGAGAGGTCCCGTAACAGACAATCTGGCTTCATGACAGCAGAGAATCAGTCTGCATGTCATAGCAGAGAATCAGGCTTCACGTCAGCCACCACTGCAACAGTCCATTGTCATAAATTTAGGCCCAGCACCCAGGCAGAGGAGAGAGGTCCCGTAACAGACAATCTGGCTTCATGTCAGCAGAGAATTAGTCTGCATGTCATAGCAGAGAATCAGGCTTCATGTCAGCCACCACTGCAACAGTCCATTGGCATATATTTAGGCCTAGCACACAGGCAGAGGAGAGGTTCATTCAACTTTGGGTAGCCTCGCAATATAATGGTAAAATGAAACTAAAAATAGGATTGAATGAGGAAGTGCCCTGGAGTCCAATAATATATGGTTATGGGGAGGTAGTTAATGTCTAATCTGGACAAGGGACGGACAGGTCCTGTGGGATCCATGCCTGGTTCATTTTTATGAACGTCAGCTTGTCCACATTGGCTGTAGACAGGCGGCTGCGTTTGTCTGTAATGACGCCCCCTGCCGTGCTGAATACACGTTCAGACAAAACGCTGGCTGCCGGGCAGGCCAGCACCTCCAAGGCATAAAAGGCTAGCTCTGGCCACGTGGACAATTTAGAGACCCAGAAGTTGAATGGGGCCGAACCATCAGTCAGTACGTGGAGGGGTGTGCACACGTACTGTTCCACCATGTTAGTGAAATGTTGCCTCCTGCTAACACGTTGCGTATCAGGTGGTGGTGCAGTTAGCTGTGGCGTGTTGACAAAAGTTTTCCACATCTCTGCCATGCTAACCCTGCCCTCAGAGGAGCTGGCCGTGACACAGCTGCCTTGGCGACCTCTTGCTCCTCCTCTGCCTTGGCCTTGGGCTTCCACTTGTTCCCCTGTGACATTTGGGAATGCTCTCAGTAGCGCGTCTACCAACGTGCGCTTGTACTCGCGCATCTTCCTATCACGCTCCAGTGCAGGAAGTAAGGTGGGCACATTGTCTTTGTAGCGTGGATCCAGCAGGGTGGCAACCCAGTAGTCTGCACAGGTTAAAATGTGGGCAACTCTGCTGTCGTTGCGCAGGCACTGCAGCATGTAGTCGCTCATGTGTGCCAGGCTGCCCAGGGGTAAGGACAAGCTGTCCTCTGTGGGAGGCGTATCGTCATCGTCCTGCCTTTCCCCCCTGCCACGCACCAGTGATGGACCCGAGCTGCGTTGGGTGCCACCCCGCTGTGACCATGCTTCATCCTCATCCTCCTCCACCTCCTCCTCATCCTCGTCCTCCTCGTCCTCCAGTAGTGGGCCCTGGCTGGCCACATTTGTACCTGGCCTCTGCTGTTGCCAAAAACCTCCCTCTGAGTCACTTCGAAGAGACTGGCCTGAAAGTGCTAAAAATGACCCCTCTTCCTCCTCCTCCTCCTCCTCCTCCTGGGCCACCTCCTCT
The DNA here is from genome assembly GCF_014858855.1 of Bufo gargarizans. Lineage (NCBI taxonomy): Eukaryota > Metazoa > Chordata > Amphibia > Anura > Bufonidae > Bufo > Bufo gargarizans. The sequence goes on from NC_058080.1 coordinate 649,831,842, forward strand.
TCCATCATCGCCCTAAGTGTTTTCTCAAGGAGACATAGAAGTGGTATTGTAACGCTGATAACGGTGTCATCGCCACTGGCCATGTTGGTGGAGTACTCGAAACAGCGCAACAGGGCACACAGGTCTCGCATGGAGGCCCAGTCATTGGTGGTGAAGTGGTGCTGTTCTGTAGTGCGACTGACCCGTGCGTGCTGCAGCTGAAACTCCACTATGGCCTGCTGCTGCTCGCACAGTCTGTCCAGCATGTGCAAGGTGGAGTTCCACCTGGTGGGCACGTCGCATATGAGGCGGTGAGCGGGAAGGCCGAAGTTACGCTGTAGCGCAGACAGGCGAGCAGCAGCAGGATGTGAACGCCGGAAGCGCGAACAGACGGCCCGCACTTTATGCAGCAGCTCTGACATGTCGGGGTAGTTGTGAATGAACTTCTGCACCACCAAATTCAGCACATGCGCCAAGCAAGGGATGTGCGTCAAATTGGCTAGTCCCAGAGCTGCAACGAGATTTCGCCCATTATCACACACCACCAGGCCGGGCTTGAGGCTCACCGGCAGCAACCACTCGTCGGTCTGTTGTTCAATACCCCGCCACAACTCCTGTGCGGTGTGGGGCCTGTCCCCCAAACATATGAGTTTCAGAATGGCCTGCTGACGTTTACCCCGGGCTGTGCTGAAGTTGGTGGTGAAGGTGTGTGGCTGACTGGATGAGCAGGTGGAAGAAGAGGAGGAGGAAGCCGAGAAGGAGGAGGTGGCAACAGGAGGCAAAGAATGTTGCCCTGCGATCCTTGGCGGCGGAAGGACGTGCGCCAAACAGCTCTCCGCCTGGGGCCCAGCTGCCACTACATTTACCCAGTGTGCAGTTAGGGAGATATAGCGTCCCTGGCCGTGCTTACTGGTCCACGTATCTGTGGTTAGGTGGACCTTGCTACAGATGGCGTTGCGCAGTGCACACTTGATTTTATGGGATACTTGGTTGTGCAGGGAAGGCACGGCTCTCTTGGAGAAGTAGTGCCGGCTGGGAACAACATACTGTGGGACAGCAAGCGACATGAGCTGTTTGAAGCTGTCTGTGTCCACCAGCCTAAATGACAGCATTTCATAGGCCAGTAGTTTAGAAATGCTGGCATTCAGGGCCAGGGATCGAGGGTGGCTAGGTGGGAATTTACGCTTTCTATCAAATGTTTGTGAGATGGAGAGCTGAACGCTGGCGTGTGACATGGTTGAGACGCTTGGTGACGGAGGTGGTGGTGGTGGTGTTGGTGGTACATCCCCTGTTTGCTGGGCGGCAGGTGCCAACGTTCCTCCAGAGGCGGAGGAAGAGGCCGAGGCGGCAGCAGCAGAATAGGCCGAGGCGGCAGCAGCAGAAGAGGTAGCAGGGGGAGCCTGAGTGACTTCCTTGGTTTTAAGGTGTTTACTCCACTGCAGTTCATGCTTTGCATGCAGGTGCCTGGTCATGCAGGTTGTGCTCAGGTTCAGAACGTTAATGCCTCGCTTCAGGCTCTGATGGCACAGCGTGCAAACCACTCGGGTCTTGTCGTCAGCACATTGTTTGAAGAAGTGCCATGCCAGGGAACTCCTTGAAGCTGCCTTTGGGGTGCTCGGTCCCAGATGGCGGCGGTCAGTAGCAGGCGGAGTCTCTTGGCGGCGGGTGTTCTGCTTTTGCCCACTGCTCCCTCTTTTGCTACGCTGTTGGCTCGGTCTCACCACTGCCTCTTCCTCCGAACTGTGAAAGTCAGTGGCACGACCTTCATTCCATGTGGGGTCTAGGACCTCATCGTCCCCTGCATCGTCTTCCACCCAGTCTTGATCCCTGACCTCCTGTTCAGTCTGCACACTGCAGAAAGACGCAGCAGTTGGCACCTGTGTTTCGTCATCATCAGAGACATGCTGAGGTGGTATTCCCATGTCCTCATCATCAGGAAACATAAGTGGTTGTGCGTCAGTGCATTCTATGTCTTTCACCGCTGGGGAAGGGCTAGGTGGATGCCCTTGGGAAACCCTGCCAGCGGAGTCTTCAAACAGCATAAGAGACTGCTGCATAACTTGAGGCTGAGACAGTTTCCCTGGTATGCATGGGGGTGATGTGACAGACTGATGGGGTTGGTTTTCAGGCGCCATCTGTGCGCTTTCTGCAGAAGACTGGGTGGGAGATAATGTGAACGTGCTGGATCCACTGTCGGCCACCCAATTGACTAATGCCTGTACCTGCTCAGGCCTTACCATCCTTAGAACGGCATTGGGCCCCACCATATATCGCTGTAAATTCTGGCGGCTACTGGGACCTGAGGTAGTTGGTACACTAGGACGTGTGGATGTGGCAGAACGGCCACGTCCTCTCCCAGCACCAGAGGGTCCACTAACACCACCACGACCATGTCCACGTCCGCGTCCCTTACTAGATGTTTTTCTCATTGTTATGGTTCACCACAACAACAAATATATTATTTGGCCCAATGTATTGTATTCAAATTCAGCGGGATATAAATTTGAGGCCTAGTATTTAGGCGCTGGGTGACCGGTATGGATTTAGTGACAGAATTAGACTTGGAAATGCACAGAAGCGTGTGTGTGTGAAGTTATTCTGAATGACCCAATGTGCACCTTGAATATTATATACCCTTTTAGGGATAGATTTCAAATAGCTCTGATATAGCAGAAACCACTAAATTATGAAATTGCTAAATTGGGAATTGTATTTCAACCCAGAACAAGAAATGTGCTTGAACGGACACTAAATAACTCGCCCAGCTACAGCACTAACGAGAGATTTAGCAGGATATAAATTTGAGGCCTAGTATTTAGGCGCTGGGTGACAGGTATGGGTTTAGTGACAGAATTAGACTTGGAAATACACAGTAGCGGGTGTGTGTGAAGTTATTCTGAATGACCCAATGTGCACCTTGAATATTATATACCCTTTTAGGGATAGATTTCAAATAGCTCTGATATAGCAGAAACCACTAAATTATGAAATTGCTAAATTGGGAATTGTATTTCAACCCAGAACAAGAAATGTGCTTGAACGGACACTAAATAACTCGCCCAGCTACAGCACTAACGAGAGATTTAGCAGGATATAAATTTGAGGCCTAGTATTTAGGCGCTGGGTGACAGGTATGGGTTTAGTGACAGAATTAGACTTGGAAATACACAGTAGCGGGTGTGTGTGAAGTTATTCTGAATGACCCAATGTGCACCTTGAATATTATATACCCTTTTAGGGATAGATTTCAAATAGCTCTGATATAGCAGAAACCACTAAATTATGAAATTGCTAAATTGGGAATTGTATTTCAACCCAGAACAAGAAATGTGCTTGAACGGACACTAAATAACTCGCCCAGCTACAGCACTAACGAGAGATTTAGCAGGATATAAATTTGAGGCCTAGTATTTAGGCGCTGGGTGACAGGTATGGGTTTAGTGACAGAATTAGACTTGGAAATACACAGTAGCGGGTGTGTGTGAAGTTATTCTGAATGACCCAATGTGCACCTTGAATATTATATACCCTTTTAGGGATAGATTTCAAATAGCTCTGATATAGCAGAAACCACTAAATTATGAAATTGCTAAATTGGGAATTGTATTTCAACCCAGAACAAGAAATGTGCTTGAACGGACACTAAATAACTCGCCCAGCTACAGCACTAACGAGAGATTTAGCAGGATATAAATTTGAGGCCTAGTATTTAGGCGCTGGGTGACAGGTATGGGTTTAGTGACAGAATTAGACTTGGAAATACACAGTAGCGGGTGTGTGTGAAGTTATTCTGAATGACCCAATGTGCACCTTGAATATTATATACCCTTTTAGGGATAGATTTCAAATAGCTCTGATATAGCAGAAACCACTAAATTATGAAATTGCTAAATTGGGAATTGTATTTCAACCCAGAACAAGAAATGTGCTTGAACGGACACTAAATAACTCGCCCAGCTACAGCACTAACGAGAGATTTAGCAGGATATAAATTTGAGGCCTAGTATTTAGGCGCTGGGTGACAGGTATGGGTTTAGTGACAGAATTAGACTTGGAAATACACAGTAGCGGGTGTGTGTGAAGTTATTCTGAATGACCCAATGTGCACCTTGAATATTATATACCCTTTTAGGGATAGATTTCAAATAGCTCTGATATAGCAGAAACCACTAAATTATGAAATTGCTAAATTGGGAATTGTATTTCAACCCAGAACAAGAAATGTGCTTGAACGGACACTAAATAACTCGCCCAGCTACAGCACTAACGAGAGATTTAGCAGGATATAAATTTGAGGCCTAGTATTTAGGCGCTGGGTGACAGGTATGGGTTTAGTGACAGAATTAGACTTGGAAATACACAGTAGCGGGTGTGTGTGAAGTTATTCTGAATGACCCAATGTGCACCTTGAATATTATATACCCTTTTAGGGATAGATTTCAAATAGCTCTGATATAGCAGAAACCACTAAATTATGAAATTGCTAAATTGGGAATTGTATTTCAACCCAGAACAAGAAATGTGCTTGAACGGACACTAAATAACTCGCCCAGCTACAGCACTAACGAGAGATTTAGCAGGATATAAATTTGAGGCCTAGTATTTAGGCGCTGGGTGACAGGTATGGGTTTAGTGACAGAATTAGACTTGGAAATACACAGTAGCGGGTGTGTGTGAAGTTATTCTGAATGACCCAATGTGCACCTTGAATATTATATACCCTTTTAGGGATAGATTTCAAATAGCTCTGATATAGCAGAAACCACTAAATTATGAAATTGCTAAATTGGGAATTGTATTTCAACCCAGAACAAGAAATGTGCTTGAACGGACACTAAATAACTCGCCCAGCTACAGCACTAACGAGAGATTTAGCAGGATATAAATTTGAGGCCTAGTATTTAGGCGCTGGGTGACAGGTATGGGTTTAGTGACAGAATTAGACTTGGAAATACACAGTAGCGGGTGTGTGTGAAGTTATTCTGAATGACCCAATGTGCACCTTGAATATTATATACCCTTTTAGGGATAGATTTCAAATAGCTCTGATATAGCAGAAACCACTAAATTATGAAATTGCTAAATTGGGAATTGTATTTCAACCCAGAACAAGAAATGTGCTTGAACGGACACTAAATAACTCGCCCAGCTACAGCACTAAGGACAGATTTAGCTGGATATAAATTTGAGGCCTAGTATTTAGGCGCTGGGTGACAGGTATGGGTTTAGTGACAGAATTAGACTTGGAAATACACAGTAGCGGGTGTGTGTGAAGTTATTCTGAATGACCCAATGTGCACCTTGAATATTATATACCCTTTTAGGGATAGATTTCAAATAGCTCTGATATAGCAGAAACCACTAAATTATGAAATTGCTAAATTGGGAATTGTATTTCAACCCAGAACAAGAAATGTGCTTGAACGGACACTAAATAACTCGCCCAGCTACAGCACTAACGAGAGATTTAGCAGGATATAAATTTGAGGCCTAGTATTTAGGCGCTGGGTGACAGGTATGGGTTTAGTGACAGAATTAGACTTGGAAATACACAGTAGCGGGTGTGTGTGAAGTTATTCTGAATGACCCAATGTGCACCTTGAATATTATATACCCTTTTAGGGATAGATTTCAAATAGCTCTGATATAGCAGAAACCACTAAATTATGAAATTGCTAAATTGGGAATTGTATTTCAACCCAGAACAAGAAATGTGCTTGAACGGACACTAAATAACTCGCCCAGCTACAGCACTAACGAGAGATTTAGCAGGATATAAATTTGAGGCCTAGTATTTAGGCGCTGGGTGACAGGTATGGGTTTAGTGACAGAATTAGACTTGGAAATACACAGTAGCGGGTGTGTGTGAAGTTATTCTGAATGACCCAATGTGCACCTTGAATATTATATACCCTTTTAGGGATAGATTTCAAATAGCTCTGATATAGCAGAAACCACTAAATTATGAAATTGCTAAATTGGGAATTGTATTTCAACCCAGAACAAGAAATGTGCTTGAACGGACACTAAATAACTCGCCCAGCTACAGCACTAAGGACAGATTTAGCTGGATATAAATTTGAGGCCTAGTATTTAGGCGCTGGGTGACAGGTATGGGTTTAGTGACAGAATTAGACTTGGAAATGCACAGTAGCGGGTGTGTGAAGTTATTCTGAATGACCCTATGTGCACCTTGAATATTATATACCCTTTTAGGGATAGATTTCAAATAGCTCTGATACAGCAGAAACCACTAAATTTTTAAATTGCTAAATTGGGAATTGTATTTCAACCCAGAACAAAAAATGTGCTTTGACGGACACTAAATAACTTTCCCAGCCACAACAGGACAGCGGTAACGAGAGATTTAGCGGGATATAAATTTGAGGCCTAGTATTTAGGCGCTGGGTGACCGGTATGGATTTAGTGACAGAATTAGACTGGGATATGGCCAAAAAATAACCACACTATTGCTGGTTAAATGCACTTGGTGATGGGCGCTGCTTGCCCCTGATGTAGTATATGGCCAAAAAATGAACAGACTATTGCTGGTTAAATGCACTTGGTGTCACAGCTTGACCAACCACACTACTGAGGGTTAAATGCACTTGGTGACGGGCGCAGCTTGCCCCTGATTTAGTCAATGGCCAAAAAATGAACAGACTATTGCTGGTTAAATGCACTTGGTGTGATAGCTTGACCAACCACACTACTGAGGGTTAAATGCACTTGGTGTGACAGCTTCACCCTGATGTAGGCTTTAGCCAAAAAACAACCACACCATTGAGGGTTAAATGCACTTGGTCGCAGCTTGTGCTGGCGCACCACAAGACACAAAATGGCCGCCGATCACCCCAGAAAAATGTGACTGACAAACGGTCTGGGCAGCCTAAAAACAGTGAGCAATTGAGGATCAGCAGCTCAATGATCCACAGCTGCAGATCGATCAGTTAATCAAGTCCTTTGGAGGAGTTAATCTGCCTAATCTCGCCCTACTGTCGCAGCCGCAACCTCTCCCTACGCTAATCAGAGCAGAGTGACGGGCGGCGCTATGTGACTCCAGCTTAAATAGAGGCTGGGTCACATGGTGCTCTGGCCAATCACAGCCATGCCAATAGTAGGCATGGCTGTGATGGCCTCTTGGGGCAAGTAGTATGACGCTTGTTGATTGGCTGCTTAGCAGCCTTTCAAAAAGCGCCAAGAAAGCGTCACAAAAGCGCAAAGAAAGCGACGAACACCGAACCCGAACCCGGACTTTTACGAAAATGTCCGGGTTCGGGTCCGTGTCACGGACACCCCAAAATTCGGTACGAACCCGAACTATACAGTTCGAGTTCGCTCATCCCTAGTGACAAGGCCACCAAATTTGTAATGAATAGAATTAAAGGGAGAAGGTCCACAAATTTTGTCCACCAACTATTGTCACAAGACGGGACCCCTACCTTCTCAGTCAAGCAGATTGCCGCCCAATTTCGCTCATTTTATAATGATCTTTATAACCTCTCTCCAAATGCGGATATAGAAACACGCGCCTCTAATATATCTTCCTTTTTGGAAGCGGCTGACCTCCCTAACATTGATCCAGATCAAAAGTTGGGCCTTATAGCCCCATTCTCCCTAAATGAACTAAAAGAGGCAATGAATCAAATGCCGACAGGGAAGAGTCCTGGCCCGGACGGTCTGCCACTGGCCTATTATAAAACATTCCAGGATGTCCTCTTACCCCACCTCCTGGAAGTTTGCAATCAGACTCTAAAAGGGATCCCACTTTCGAGAGATATGACAGCAGCCCACATTACTCTCATTCCCAAGGAAGGGAAAGACGCAAGACTATGCTCTAACTACAGACCCATCTCCCTCCTAAACATAGACCTCAAGCTCCTGGCCAAAATGCTAGCCAACAGACTAGCTGCCCTCCTTCCCCACCTTGTTCATGGAGATCAGGTAGGCTTCGTCCGAAACAGGGAGGGAAAAGACAACACCACAAGGGTTATTAACACCCTCTGTCATGCCAAGCGACTCTCCTCTCCCCTGCTTTTACTCAGCACTGATGCTGAAAAAGCATTTGACAGAGTCAATTGGGCATACCTGAAACAAGCACTAGCAGGATTTGGCCTACCTGACTCATCAGGAAACATAAGTGGTTGTGCGTCAGTGCATTCTATGTCTTTCACCGCTGGGGAAGGGCTAGGTGGATGCCCTTGGGAAACCCTGCCAGCGGAGTCTTCAAACAGCATAAGAGACTGCTGCATAACTTGAGGCTGAGACAGTTTCCCTGGTATGCATGGGGGTGATGTGACAGACTGATGGGGTTGGTTTTCAGGCGCCATCTGTGCGCTTTCTGCAGAAGACTGGGTGGGAGATAATGTGAACGTGCTGGATCCACTGTCGGCCACCCAATTGACTAATGCCTGTACCTGCTCAGGCCTTACCATCCTTAGAACGGCATTGGGCCCCACCATATATCGCTGTAAATTCTGGCGGCTACTGGGACCTGAGGTAGTTGGTACACTAGGACGTGTGGATGTGGCAGAACGGCCACGTCCTCTCCCAGCACCAGAGGGTCCACTAACACCACCACGACCATGTCCACTTCCACGTCCCTTACTAGATGTTTTTCTCATTGTTATGGTTCACCACAACAACAAATATATTATTTGGCCCAATGTATTGTATTCAAATTCAGCGGGATATAAATTTGAGGCCTAGTATTTAGGCGCTGGGTGACCGGTATGGATTTAGTGACAGAATTAGACTTGGAAATGCACAGAAGCGTGTGTGTGTGAAGTTATTCTGAATGACCCAATGTGCACCTTGAATATTATATACCCTTTTAGGGATAGATTTCAAATAGCTCTGATATAGCAGAAACCACTAAATTATGAAATTGCTAAATTGGGAATTGTATTTCAACCCAGAACAAGAAATGTGCTTGAACGGACACTAAATAACTCGCCCAGCTACAGCACTAACGAGAGATTTAGCAGGATATAAATTTGAGGCCTAGTATTTAGGCGCTGGGTGACAGGTATGGGTTTAGTGACAGAATTAGACTTGGAAATACACAGTAGCGGGTGTGTGTGAAGTTATTCTGAATGACCCAATGTGCACCTTGAATATTATATACCCTTTTAGGGATAGATTTCAAATAGCTCTGATATAGCAGAAACCACTAAATTATGAAATTGCTAAATTGGGAATTGTATTTCAACCCAGAACAAGAAATGTGCTTGAACGGACACTAAATAACTCGCCCAGCTACAGCACTAACGAGAGATTTAGCAGGATATAAATTTGAGGCCTAGTATTTAGGCGCTGGGTGACAGGTATGGGTTTAGTGACAGAATTAGACTTGGAAATACACAGTAGCGGGTGTGTGTGAAGTTATTCTGAATGACCCAATGTGCACCTTGAATATTATATACCCTTTTAGGGATAGATTTCAAATAGCTCTGATATAGCAGAAACCACTAAATTATGAAATTGCTAAATTGGGAATTGTATTTCAACCCAGAACAAGAAATGTGCTTGAACGGACACTAAATAACTCGCCCAGCTACAGCACTAACGAGAGATTTAGCAGGATATAAATTTGAGGCCTAGTATTTAGGCGCTGGGTGACAGGTATGGGTTTAGTGACAGAATTAGACTTGGAAATACACAGTAGCGGGTGTGTGTGAAGTTATTCTGAATGACCCAATGTGCACCTTGAATATTATATACCCTTTTAGGGATAGATTTCAAATAGCTCTGATATAGCAGAAACCACTAAATTATGAAATTGCTAAATTGGGAATTGTATTTCAACCCAGAACAAGAAATGTGCTTGAACGGACACTAAATAACTCGCCCAGCTACAGCACTAACGAGAGATTTAGCAGGATATAAATTTGAGGCCTAGTATTTAGGCGCTGGGTGACAGGTATGGGTTTAGTGACAGAATTAGACTTGGAAATACACAGTAGCGGGTGTGTGTGAAGTTATTCTGAATGACCCAATGTGCACCTTGAATATTATATACCCTTTTAGGGATAGATTTCAAATAGCTCTGATATAGCAGAAACCACTAAATTATGAAATTGCTAAATTGGGAATTGTATTTCAACCCAGAACAAGAAATGTGCTTGAACGGACACTAAATAACTCGCCCAGCTACAGCACTAACGAGAGATTTAGCAGGATATAAATTTGAGGCCTAGTATTTAGGCGCTGGGTGACAGGTATGGGTTTAGTGACAGAATTAGACTTGGAAATACACAGTAGCGGGTGTGTGTGAAGTTATTCTGAATGACCCAATGTGCACCTTGAATATTATATACCCTTTTAGGGATAGATTTCAAATAGCTCTGATATAGCAGAAACCACTAAATTATGAAATTGCTAAATTGGGAATTGTATTTCAACCCAGAACAAGAAATGTGCTTGAACGGACACTAAATAACTCGCCCAGCTACAGCACTAACGAGAGATTTAGCAGGATATAAATTTGAGGCCTAGTATTTAGGCGCTGGGTGACAGGTATGGGTTTAGTGACAGAATTAGACTTGGAAATACACAGTAGCGGGTGTGTGTGAAGTTATTCTGAATGACCCAATGTGCACCTTGAATATTATATACCCTTTTAGGGATAGATTTCAAATAGCTCTGATATAGCAGAAACCACTAAATTATGAAATTGCTAAATTGGGAATTGTATTTCAACCCAGAACAAGAAATGTGCTTGAACGGACACTAAATAACTCGCCCAGCTACAGCACTAAGGACAGATTTAGCTGGATATAAATTTGAGGCCTAGTATTTAGGCGCTGGGTGACAGGTATGGGTTTAGTGACAGAATTAGACTTGGAAATGCACAGTAGCGGGTGTGTGAAGTTATTCTGAATGACCCTATGTGCACCTTGAATATTATATACCCTTTTAGGGATAGATTTCAAATAGCTCTGATACAGCAGAAACCACTAAATTTTTAAATTGCTAAATTGGGAATTGTATTTCAACCCAGAACAAAAAATGTGCTTTGACGGACACTAAATAACTTTCCCAGCCACAACAGGACAGCGGTAACGAGAGATTTAGCGGGATATAAATTTGAGGCCTAGTATTTAGGCGCTGGGTGACCGGTATGGATTTAGTGACAGAATTAGACTGGGATATGGCCAAAAAATAACCACACTATTGCTGGTTAAATGCACTTGGTGATGGGCGCTGCTTGCCCCTGATGTAGTATATGGCCAAAAAATGAACAGACTATTGCTGGTTAAATGCACTTGGTGTCACAGCTTGACCAACCACACTACTGAGGGTTAAATGCACTTGGTGACGGGCGCAGCTTGCCCCTGATTTAGTCAATGGCCAAAAAATGAACAGACTATTGCTGGTTAAATGCACTTGGTGTGATAGCTTGACCAACCACACTACTGAGGGTTAAATGCACTTGGTGTGACAGCTTCACCCTGATGTAGGCTTTAGCCAAAAAACAACCACACCATTGAGGGTTAAATGCACTTGGTCGCAGCTTGTGCTGGCGCACCACAAGACACAAAATGGCCGCCGATCACCCCAGAAAAATGTGACTGACAAACGGTCTGGGCAGCCTAAAAACAGTGAGCAATTGAGGATCAGCAGCTCAATGATCCACAGCTGCAGATCGATCAGTTAATCAAGTCCTTTGGAGGAGTTAATCTGCCTAATCTCGCCCTACTGTCGCAGCCGCAACCTCTCCCTACGCTAATCAGAGCAGAGTGACGGGCGGCGCTATGTGACTCCAGCTTAAATAGAGGCTGGGTCACATGGTGCTCTGGCCAATCACAGCCATGCCAATAGTAGGCATGGCTGTGATGGCCTCTTGGGGCAAGTAGTATGACGCTTGTTGATTGGCTGCTTAGCAGCCTTTCAAAAAGCGCCAAGAAAGCGTCACAAAAGCGCAAAGAAAGCGACGAACACCGAACCCGAACCCGGACTTTTACGAAAATGTCCGGGTTCGGGTCCGTGTCACGGACACCCCAAAATTCGGTACGAACCCGAACTATACAGTTCGAGTTCGCTCATCCCTAGTGACAAGGCCACCAAATTTGTAATGAATAGAATTAAAGGGAGAAGGTCCACAAATTTTGTCCACCAACTATTGTCACAAGACGGGACCCCTACCTTCTCAGTCAAGCAGATTGCCGCCCAATTTCGCTCATTTTATAATGATCTTTATAACCTCTCTCCAAATGCGGATATAGAAACACGCGCCTCTAATATATCTTCCTTTTTGGAAGCGGCTGACCTCCCTAACATTGATCCAGATCAAAAGTTGGGCCTTATAGCCCCATTCTCCCTAAATGAACTAAAAGAGGCAATGAATCAAATGCCGACAGGGAAGAGTCCTGGCCCGGACGGTCTGCCACTGGCCTATTATAAAACATTCCAGGATGTCCTCTTACCCCACCTCCTGGAAGTTTGCAATCAGACTCTAAAAGGGATCCCACTTTCGAGAGATATGACAGCAGCCCACATTACTCTCATTCCCAAGGAAGGGAAAGACGCAAGACTATGCTCTAACTACAGACCCATCTCCCTCCTAAACATAGACCTCAAGCTCCTGGCCAAAATGCTAGCCAACAGACTAGCTGCCCTCCTTCCCCACCTTGTTCATGGAGATCAGGTAGGCTTCGTCCGAAACAGGGAGGGAAAAGACAACACCACAAGGGTTATTAACACCCTCTGTCATGCCAAGCGACTCTCCTCTCCCCTGCTTTTACTCAGCACTGATGCTGAAAAAGCATTTGACAGAGTCAATTGGGCATACCTGAAACAAGCACTAGCAGGATTTGGCCTACCTGACTCATCAGGAAACATAAGTGGTTGTGCGTCAGTGCATTCTATGTCTTTCACCGCTGGGGAAGGGCTAGGTGGATGCCCTTGGGAAACCCTGCCAGCGGAGTCTTCAAACAGCATAAGAGACTGCTGCATAACTTGAGGCTGAGACAGTTTCCCTGGTATGCATGGGGGTGATGTGACAGACTGATGGGGTTGGTTTTCAGGCGCCATCTGTGCGCTTTCTGCAGAAGACTGGGTGGGAGATAATGTGAACGTGCTGGATCCACTGTCGGCCACCCAATTGACTAATGCCTGTACCTGCTCAGGCCTTACCATCCTTAGAACGGCATTGGGCCCCACCATATATCGCTGTAAATTCTGGCGGCTACTGGGACCTGAGGTAGTTGGTACACTAGGACGTGTGGATGTGGCAGAACGGCCACGTCCTCTCCCAGCACCAGAGGGTCCACTAACACCACCACGACCATGTCCACGTCCACGTCCCTTACTAGATGTTTTTCTCATTGTTATGGTTCACCACAACAACAAATATATTATTTGGCCCAATGTATTGTATTCAAATTCAGCGGGATATAAATTTGAGGCCTAGTATTTAGGCGCTGGGTGACCGGTATGGATTTAGTGACAGAATTAGACTTGGAAATGCACAGAAGCGTGTGTGTGTGAAGTTATTCTGAATGACCCAATGTGCACCTTGAATATTATATACCCTTTTAGGGATAGATTTCAAATAGCTCTGATATAGCAGAAACCACTAAATTATGAAATTGCTAAATTGGGAATTGTATTTCAACCCAGAACAAGAAATGTGCTTGAACGGACACTAAATAACTCGCCCAGCTACAGCACTAACGAGAGATTTAGCAGGATATAAATTTGAGGCCTAGTATTTAGGCGCTGGGTGACAGGTATGGGTTTAGTGACAGAATTAGACTTGGAAATACACAGTAGCGGGTGTGTGTGAAGTTATTCTGAATGACCCAATGTGCACCTTGAATATTATATACCCTTTTAGGGATAGATTTCAAATAGCTCTGATATAGCAGAAACCACTAAATTATGAAATTGCTAAATTGGGAATTGTATTTCAACCCAGAACAAGAAATGTGCTTGAACGGACACTAAATAACTCGCCCAGCTACAGCACTAACGAGAGATTTAGCAGGATATAAATTTGAGGCCTAGTATTTAGGCGCTGGGTGACAGGTATGGGTTTAGTGACAGAATTAGACTTGGAAATACACAGTAGCGGGTGTGTGTGAAGTTATTCTGAATGACCCAATGTGCACCTTGAATATTATATACCCTTTTAGGGATAGATTTCAAATAGCTCTGATATAGCAGAAACCACTAAATTATGAAATTGCTAAATTGGGAATTGTATTTCAACCCAGAACAAGAAATGTGCTTGAACGGACACTAAATAACTCGCCCAGCTACAGCACTAACGAGAGATTTAGCAGGATATAAATTTGAGGCCTAGTATTTAGGCGCTGGGTGACAGGTATGGGTTTAGTGACAGAATTAGACTTGGAAATACACAGTAGCGGGTGTGTGTGAAGTTATTCTGAATGACCCAATGTGCACCTTGAATATTATATACCCTTTTAGGGATAGATTTCAAATAGCTCTGATATAGCAGAAACCACTAAATTATGAAATTGCTAAATTGGGAATTGTATTTCAACCCAGAACAAGAAATGTGCTTGAACGGACACTAAATAACTCGCCCAGCTACAGCACTAACGAGAGATTTAGCAGGATATAAATTTGAGGCCTAGTATTTAGGCGCTGGGTGACAGGTATGGGTTTAGTGACAGAATTAGACTTGGAAATACACAGTAGCGGGTGTGTGTGAAGTTATTCTGAATGACCCAATGTGCACCTTGAATATTATATACCCTTTTAGGGATAGATTTCAAATAGCTCTGATATAGCAGAAACCACTAAATTATGAAATTGCTAAATTGGGAATTGTATTTCAACCCAGAACAAGAAATGTGCTTGAACGGACACTAAATAACTCGCCCAGCTACAGCACTAAGGACAGATTTAGCTGGATATAAATTTGAGGCCTAGTATTTAGGCGCTGGGTGACAGGTATGGGTTTAGTGACAGAATTAGACTTGGAAATACACAGTAGCGGGTGTGTGTGAAGTTATTCTGAATGACCCAATGTGCACCTTGAATATTATATACCCTTTTAGGGATAGATTTCAAATAGCTCTGATATAGCAGAAACCACTAAATTATGAAATTGCTAAATTGGGAATTGTATTTCAACCCAGAACAAGAAATGTGCTTGAACGGACACTAAATAACTCGCCCAGCTACAGCACTAACGAGAGATTTAGCAGGATATAAATTTGAGGCCTAGTATTTAGGCGCTGGGTGACAGGTATGGGTTTAGTGACAGAATTAGACTTGGAAATACACAGTAGCGGGTGTGTGTGAAGTTATTCTGAATGACCCAATGTGCACCTTGAATATTATATACCCTTTTAGGGATAGATTTCAAATAGCTCTGATATAGCAGAAACCACTAAATTATGAAATTGCTAAATTGGGAATTGTATTTCAACCCAGAACAAGAAATGTGCTTGAACGGACACTAAATAACTCGCCCAGCTACAGCACTAACGAGAGATTTAGCAGGATATAAATTTGAGGCCTAGTATTTAGGCGCTGGGTGACAGGTATGGGTTTAGTGACAGAATTAGACTTGGAAATACACAGTAGCGGGTGTGTGTGAAGTTATTCTGAATGACCCAATGTGCACCTTGAATATTATATACCCTTTTAGGGATAGATTTCAAATAGCTCTGATATAGCAGAAACCACTAAATTATGAAATTGCTAAATTGGGAATTGTATTTCAACCCAGAACAAGAAATGTGCTTGAACGGACACTAAATAACTCGCCCAGCTACAGCACTAACGAGAGATTTAGCAGGATATAAATTTGAGGCCTAGTATTTAGGCGCTGGGTGACAGGTATGGGTTTAGTGACAGAATTAGACTTGGAAATGCACAGTAGCGGGTGTGTGAAGTTATTCTGAATGTCCCTATGTGCACCTTCAATATGATCTACCCTTTTAGGGATAGATTTCAAATAGCTCTGATATAGCAGAAACCACTAAATTATGAAATTGCTAAATTGGGAATTGTATTTCAACCCAGAACAAGAAATGTGCTTGAACGGACACTAAATAACTCGCCCAGCTACAGCACTAAGGACAGATTTAGCTGGATATAAATTTGAGGCCTAGTATTTAGGCGCTGGGTGACAGGTATGGGTTTAGTGACAGAATTAGACTTGGAAATGCACAGTAGCGGGTGTGTGAAGTTATTCTGAATGACCCTATGTGCACCTTGAATATTATATACCCTTTTAGGGATAGATTTCAAATAGCTCTGATACAGCAGAAACCACTAAATTTTTAAATTGCTAAATTGGGAATTGTATTTCAACCCAGAACAAAAAATGTGCTTTGACGGACACTAAATAACTTTCCCAGCCACAACAGGACAGCGGTAACGAGAGATTTAGCGGGATATAAATTTGAGGCCTAGTATTTAGGCGCTGGGTGACCGGTATGGATTTAGTGACAGAATTAGACTGGGATATGGCCAAAAAATAACCACACTATTGCTGGTTAAATGCACTTGGTGATGGGCGCAGCTTGCCCCTGATGTAGTATATGGCCAAAAAATGAACAGACTATTGCTGGTTAAATGCACTTGGTGTCACAGCTTGACCAACCACACTACTGAGGGTTAAATGCACTTGGTGACGGGCGCAGCTTGCCCCTGATTTAGTATATGGCCAAAAAATGAACAGACTATTGCTGGTTAAATGCACTTGGTGTGATAGCTTGACCAACCACACTACTGAGGGTTAAATGCACTTGGTGTGACAGCTTCACCCTGATGTAGGCTTTAGCCAAAAAACAACCACACCATTGAGGGTTAAATGCACTTGGTCGCAGCTTGTGCTGGCGCACCACAAGACACAAAATGGCCGCCGATCACCCCAGAAAAATGTGACTGACAAACGGTCTGGGCAGCCTAAAAACAGTGAGCAATTGAGGATCAGCAGCTCAATGATCCACAGCTGCAGATCGATCAGTTAATCAAGTCCTTTGGAGGAGTTAATCTGCCTAATCTCGCCCTACTGTCGCAGCCGCAACCTCTCCCTACGCTAATCAGAGCAGAGTGACGGGCGGCGCTATGTGACTCCAGCTTAAATAGAGGCTGGGTCACATGGTGCTCTGGCCAATCACAGCCATGCCAATAGTAGGCATGGCTGTGATGGCCTCTTGGGGCAAGTAGTATGACGCTTGTTGATTGGCTGCTTAGCAGCCTTTCAAAAAGCACCAAGTAAGCGTCACAAAAGCGCGAAGAAAGCGACGAACACCGAACCCGAACCCGGACTTTTACGAAAATGTCCGGGTTCGGGTCCGTGTCACGGACACCCCAAAATTCGGTACGAACCCGAACTATACAGTTCGAGTTCGCTCATCCCTAGTGACAAGGCCACCAAATTTGTAATGAATAGAATTAAAGGGAGAAGGTCCACAAATTTTGTCCACCAACTATTGTCACAAGACGGGACCCCTACCTTCTCAGTCAAGCAGATTTCCGCCCAATTTCGCTCATTTTATAATGATCTTTATAACCTCTCTCCAAATGCGGATATAGAAACACGCGCCTCTAATATATCTTCCTTTTTGGAAGCGGCTGACCTCCCTAACATTGATCCAGATCAAAAGTTGGGCCTTATAGCCCCATTCTCCCTAAATGAACTAAAAGAGGCAATGAATCAAATGCCGACAGGGAAGAGTCCTGGCCCGGACGGTCTGCCACTGGCCTATTATAAAACATTCCAGGATGTCCTCTTACCCCACCTCCTGGAAGTTTGCAATCAGACTCTAAAAGGGATCCCACTTTCGAGAGATATGACAGCAGCCCACATTACTCTCATTCCCAAGGAAGGGAAAGACGCAAGACTATGCTCTAACTACAGACCCATCTCCCTCCTAAACATAGACCTCAAGCTCCTGGCCAAAATGCTAGCCAACAGACTAGCTGCCCTCCTTCCCCACCTTGTTCATGGAGATCAGGTAGGCTTCGTCCGAAACAGGGAGGGAAAAGACAACACCACAAGGGTTATTAACACCCTCTGTCATGCCAAGCGACTCTCCTCTCCCCTGCTTTTACTCAGCACTGATGCTGAAAAAGCATTTGACAGAGTCAATTGGGCATACCTGAAACAAGCACTAGCAGGATTTGGCCTACCTGACTCCTATATTAATGCAGTCTTCTCGATGTACGAACAAGCTACAGCCTCGGTTCTGGTTAATGGCACTATTTCATCTTCCTTTCCTATTAGGAACGGGACCCGCCAGGGCTGCCCCTTATCGCCCCTCTTATTTATTCTGGCCCTGGAGCCCCTTTTAGCGACTATAAGATTGGATCGGGAGATAAAGGGTCTATGTTTGGGAGGCAGAGAACAGAAAGTTGCCGCTTTTGCGGATGATGTCCTTGTCATGACAATTAATCCAAAATCATCCCTACCTAGAATCCAATCCCACCTTAATATATACAGTATGATGTCAGACTTTAAAATTAACACTAATAAATCTCTGGTGCTTTGTTTGGGTATCCCTCAAGCAACCAGACTCCTTCTTATGAAGGACTCCCCATTTAATTGGTCTTCTCCTAATATCACGTACTTAGGGGTTAAAATTAGTCCAGATATAATGGAGCTTTTCTCCCTTAACTATATCCCTCTAAAAAAGTCTATTATAGATTCCATTGACAATTTAGCTAGAACCAATCCTACGCTATCCTGGTTTGGTCGCAAAAACCTCCTTTCCTCCTTAATACTTCCCAGACTCACATATCTACAACAAGCCCTACCTATTCCCGTCCCCAAACACTACTACACTTCTATTATGGGAAAATTTAGATCCTTCATTTGGAACGGGAAGAAGGCGAGACTCTCCTCTGCCCTCCTTATTAAGCCTAGGCATGCAGGCGGGATAGGCTTACAGAGTCCTGAATTATATGGGAAGGCTATTCTTCTCTCCCGTGCATTGGTCTGGCTGAACCTGTCTTCGTCCTCCCCAGTGGCTCAGATTGAATTAGATATATTGAATAGATCAGCCAGGGCGCTCCTCTTGGGACAAGAGACAGCTCTCTTTGCTCACATGTCCTCATACCCAATCATTGGGGCCACACTGGAAGCTTGGAGGTGGCTATCTTCTACACACTGTTCCATACCCTTCCCCTCGCCCACCCTGACTGTAGCGGATGTACTGCATACGGCTCCCTTAACATTGAGGGACGCGATCTCAACAAATCTATTGTCCTCTTCAACTCCTCTAATTTCCCTCGCTTTGCCAACTGGAGAATGGATGGGCACTAGTGACACTAACGCCCTCCTCAACCCCCATCCACGAGACTTCCTCTCAGTTGCTTATCTCAGGGCCTACCTAAAACAACACATTAAAGTGGGAGACCTCTTCCGCCCCTTAGTCTGGCTAGAAGCCCTGGCCACCTCGCATCCATTGCCTAGGAAACTGACCTCGCGGTTATACAGCAGACTACGGTTACCCCCTATGATAGCCAAGCCCTCTTTTATCAAGCAGTGGGAAATAGATTTAGGTATCACGTTTCCCTTCGAGTCCCTGCCTAAACTCCTTGACTCCCCCCATGGTGTCTCTCGCTGTGTCAGGATCCGTGAAAATAGCTACAAAATTCTTACAAGGTGGTATAATACGCCTGATAAGACATCAAGATACGCAGGACAGGCTTCTGGCATTTGCTGGAGGTGCCTTGGGGAGAGAGGAACTTTTCTCCATGTTTGGTGGTCTTGCCCCCCCATTCAGAAATGGTGGGGTGAAATCTTCTCATTGGCAAATAATGTCTGTGGCACTAAGCTTCAGCCTTTGCCGCAAATCGCCCTCCTCTCATTTCCCCAGGTGAAGGGGAAGGATAAACCACCTTTTATGTTTACACAAATGATCTTGGCGGCCCGCCTTCAACTCCCCAAATTCTGGCTCCAGACCACTGTACCATCCCTAGACCAGTGGAAGCAAAAAATTGACCAGATCTACAGATTTGAGGAACTCTCCTCATGGGAATCCCGGACACATTTGGCTTTCCTCAAAAAATGGTCACTGTGGGCTAAATACAGATCCCTCTAATTTGACTTCCCTCCACTGAACTAAAATAACGGAGGTAACTCCTTACCTTGATAATTATTGTACATAACTTGGGTCCGAGTCCTAAGCTTTGCCCCAATACTCTACAACCCAGACAAAGGTTCAAAAACGTTTCCTGTCGGCCCTTGTCACCTTCTCTAGGTACCATCCCCTTGGCACTATGGATATGACACGTATTGTGATTTTCTATTAAAGTCAATAGAGATTGATGCTTTCCTATGATATACTTTGCTATATATGGATCCTAACTATGTTTTGATATGTGCTTACTTGCGAGGCCTGCGAGCCTATACCTTGATACCCAGTTTACCTTGTTATATTGTAAAATTACAATAAAACTTAAATAAAAAAAATAAAAAAAATAAAAATTGCGTGAATAGATGGTAAGTTTTGGATTCAGGGAAATCCCCTTTAACTCATCAAAAATTACCCTTCTGGAAAGAATTGGAAGTGTGACTTTTGCTCAGACAGAACACACTCATCTGACCACCAAATCTATATTTGCCTGGTTGGAGCTGTTGCAGAGATGGAGGAGGGTAATCATACAGATGTCTCCTCCCCCACGGTTGCCAGTTTAGATCCTGGTCAACACTAATTCATCTAGGAACCTCTGTCTCCGTACAACCTGAATGTAGCATAAAACATTTTCAAAAATGAAGAATATTTAAAATAGTTTTTAATTGAAAAACCTAACAGTTTTTGCTTTGGCTCTGATGTGGACCTAGTAGTGATTATTGTCTACAAGCAAACCATGTGTGAAGTCTAATTCTCAGCATTTGTTGCCTTTTTATATTATCCCCTCGTCTTACTAAACCAAAGATACCAAGAGACAGCAGATGGAAGGAAGTAACACATGTCTGCAGGATCACACTACACAGGGTTTGCTTTCTGTTTGTACCCATGGAGACAAATAGGTCTTTTTAAGCGCTGTACACACAAAACAGTAGGAGATTTAGAGATGAGCAAATTTCTTGAAAATAATTTCATGTCCAATTCAATAATGTATAGCAAAAATAGTGTGGTATTATGTTAGCCACAAATATCTATGTGATATTAAATACTTTTGCATTAAAGGGCTTCTGTCACCCCCCAAAAGTCATTTTTCATTTTTGGGCTAATTAAAATCCTTATAGTGCGATTATTCAATATATAGCGCTTGCTGGCCCTGTCAATCAACAGGGGGAGGGGGCGTTTTTTTGAAAGGAGGATGCGGCGGCTACCAGCAAGTAACCACCCTACTTGCTGGTAGCGAGGCAATTAACAGATTATGAAAATGTGTTTTTTAAAGAAACTAAGCCACAGAAAAAGGTAAGAGCACTATATATTGAATAATCACACTATAAGGATTTTAATTAGCCCAAAAATGAAAAATGACTTTTGGGGGGTGACAGAAGCCCTTTAAAATGACAAAAGTATTATAGTAGAGATATAGAAGATTCGACCATGAATCAAGTATTCTCGAATTGCTCTGAAAATCAGTATACAAGAGTCTTTGGTCTCCTAGGGCTCATACTTTTTTCTGAATGTCACCAGAATGTTCTCCCCCTGGTATCGGTGACCATGGTTCTGAACTTCAGTTGGCAAGGAGACAGCCAGGATTTGATTTCTTGGTTGATGACACCGAGCAGTTCATCCTTGGTATCGCTCAGTTCGCCCAAGCGGGATAGGTACAGAAAAGCGTGACACTGCCATGCTCTGCATAGGTGGTATGCTGGAGGACCACTGTGAACTGTGCCTACACTTAAGGCTGAGGACAATTTGGAGGATGAGGAGGCAGAAAAAAGGACATTGATGCTGGTATCACAGCATGAGAATGTAGAGGCGGCATTGCCAACACCTGGTCAAGGTGCTGGTGTCCCTGGGCAGGAACCACATTTGCCCGGTGGGCTGAAAAGGACATATATTATCATTGACCATAGTTACAGCTCCACACATCGGCACTGCTGTGAACTGTACCAGGCACCGACAGGTTTAAAGACTGGCCCAGCTTCTGCTGTATGCATATATGCAGGGCTGGTGCAGCTTTTTTAGAGAAGTAGTGATGGCTTATGATCCTCCACCTTGGCTCAGCAAAAGCCATCACTTCTCTGAAATGTGCGGAGTCAACCACATGGAAAAGGAAGGACTGCAGTTCCAGCAAATTGGTGATGAGCACGTTCAGCTTCTGCACTGTTGGAGTGCACGCATACTGTTGTTTCTTTGCAATTGCTAGCAAAATGCATTATATGGAGTAGACGATGGGAATGAAACATGGCTTCCTTCTGCTGAAGTGGTGGAACACTTTACTGCTGGAGAAGGGGTGTGTGCTGTTGGGACATGCAACAGGCTGTACCACTACATTAGCTCCACAGTATTCCCAGAACCCTTTATGGCGACGGTCCATGTGTTGACGCAGAGCCATGGTGCCAACACTGGCACCCTGGCCAATGCTTCACCTTTAGCCCACACAACTTACATACGGCCACGCTGATATCCTCCAGCAACTTGGGAAAAAATTCTCACACCGGTAGGTATGGCATTTTTCCTCACCACTGCATGATGACTGCCTGCTGCTGCCTCTATAAAGCCATGCACTGTGAGTTGTTTCTGTACAGGTAGGCTTCTGAGTAGCAGACAGTCTACCCTAGGCACTCTTGGCTCCAGTTCGCACACTGCTGCCACCCTGCTGGCTCACAGCCATGCTTGTCCCCTGCTGACTTAGCCGCATCATGCCACCCTGTCGCTGTCTCACAAGCAAGCTGCCACCCTCATCCCCTGATGGCGATGATGATGAAACCCGCTCTTTACCCGACTCCCACATGCAATCAGCTACATCATCATCCGCTACTGTCTGAATGTCACTTATGTCATCCTCACCAGTCTCATGGCCGCGACCCTGACCACTGGCAACAGCTGCTCTCATGTGACTGTCATTGTTACTACTTGCATTCCTACAGGATGAAGCAGCAGACCTCTTCTCAAAATCTGGGCTGGGCAGTAGCTTCTGACTGTCCTCAATATCTTCCTCACTGAAAAACGTAGCAGAGACGGCGGCATACATCAGTTGCCTGGCAGAAGGAGCAGCAAAGGAAAGTGGCAGGTAAGGGCACAGAGCTTGTTCCTGGGCCATGACAACTCAGTGTGATGTCAGAGGAACCCACCGAATGCTGGCTGTGGATGTCATATGTCATTTGAGATGATGTTGAAGTCCGAGTCAACCATTCCAGGACAGAGAGATTGGTCATCAAAACACGACCACTGGATGACACTGCTGATGCACCTCTTATCCACCCCAATTTGAAAATTAAGGCCTAATGGAATTGATTATCTATGAAACAAGGTGAGCACCCCAATAACAGTTAAATTACTAATTAAGTTTATTCACCCCAGTTTGAGAATCAAGGCCAAATGGAATTGCTTATCTACTAAACAAGGTGGACATTGTTCAGTTAGATAGCTCTGTGCCCTACACAGGAATTGATACGAAGTGGGCTGTCTTCTATGGATCCCTTCAGCTTCAGGTTACAGACCCTACGCTGTCCCTGAACTGTCCCTGCAGTCCCCCTGTGCTCTCCCGATGCTCACCCTACAGTGTGTGAAAACTCTTTCTACGATTTCCCTACACTATCTTTGTGTAGCTGGCCAGATAAGACCTGTCCTAGGTTGCTAGTATAGCTGATATGTGTATACAGCTAATCCTGCTAGTAACCTTAATACAGTTCCTATGTTTATGTGTTAGAGACAAAAGCAGAGTTATTTACTGTGACATCATGTTTTGGATGTCATATAACTGTTATATTTTGTGTTCACAGAAGCAGAAAAAGATAATATGCCTTTAAGATTCATTTTGTAATGTAAGGTAAACTCAGTGACACAGCAGAAACAACAGAAAACATAGTGTTAATCTGTTGTTGCTGGGCAGAAGTCTAGACGAATCACAGCCAGCTTCTCACACAGCAAGAGTTTTCACCAATCACAGCTAGCCTCACACACAGCCTGTCTGGGAATTCCCCCAGCTCCTGCTGCTAGAATCATTATTCACCAGAGACAGGAGCTGAAGGGACATTCACTCCACTGAGAGCTGAGTTTTATGGGAACAGGAGGCCAAAATTGGTAGTTAAAACAGTTATATAATGTTCCTGTTGTTAGTATTGTGTTTAGAACTGTATACTGAACCAGTTATGTGTGTGTTTACTTACAGTTCCACCAATTGCAAACCACACATTCAATTGCATAAAAACGAACTACTGAGCCATACAACCATACAATCCAAACAAATTGCATACAAATGCAAACTGCTCATACCAGATCATAAGCAATTGTATAGAGATAACTGCAAACGAAGTAGAGCAAGTGAACTATTGGTTAACCTCAGATATACCTCTCAGAGAGATCATAAAGTGCTTAAATAACTTAAAGTGACAGTACAGATACTGAAGAGAGAAATATATCCACCATTTTATGTTGAATGACAAGATTGAACAGTTGAACCACCATCTTATGCATACTGCCATTTATACTTTATTCAACATGTGTTTTGTACATGGACTATCTGCTGCGGAGGTGGCATAGTTATATATGAAGAAAAGTTGAAGTTAATAAAGAAGTTATTTCAAACATTTGGTGTGCTCTTTAAACCTACTGCTTCCATAAAATGGCACTAGAAGAATCACAGAGTAACAGACAGTCTGGTTAGACTAAAACGTCACAGATATCAAAATTCTTCTAATGCCACAGCGCAAAAGGCACTTCATAGTGCAGCGCTTGCCACACCCTGCACTGTCCTTGTACTGTGCCTGCAGTCTCCTTATCCAATATTCCACAATTAAAGGATTCTTGAACACTGTAAGTAGCACTTGTCACATCTATCCCTATACTCAGGGCCCGGCTCCAGGTTCATGTGGGCCCTTGGGCGATAAATCCCAGTGGGCCCCCATGAGGCATTTTTTTACATTGACATGTCCCCCTGTGGCTCCCACACGGTATAATGACCCCCAGTGGCCCCTATACAGTATAATGACTACTAGTGGCCCTTCACACAGTATAATGACTACTAGTGGCCCTTCACACAGTATAATGAACCCCCAATCCCCCCCCCACTGTATAATGACCACCTTTGGCCCTGCATTCAGAATATTAACCCCCAGTCGCCCCCATTCAGAATAATGACCCCCAGTAGCCCCCATACTGTACGGAGGGGTCTCTGGGGGTCATTATACTGAATGGAGGGTCATTGGGGATCATTTTACTAAATGGGGGACACTGGGGGTCATTATACTATGTAAAGGGCCCTCACAGTATAATGACCCCACAGTGACCCTCCATTCAGAATAATGACCCCCAGTCGCCCCCACACTGGAGGTTATACTGTATGGAGGGGGCACGAGGGGTCATTATATTTAATAGGGGCTCTGGTGGTCATTATACTAAATGAAGGGTCAATGGGGATCATTATACTAAATGGGGGGAACTGGGAGTCATTATAATGTGTAAGGGTCCCTCACAGTGTGATGAATGACCCCCCAGTGGCCCCCTCACATACCTATCATTGCTGGAGAGCAGGGGAGCCGGCGGTCCTGTCCATCACTAACCGCAGCTCCCTGCGCTCCTTCTATCCTCCGGCCCACTGCAGCAGTGAGCCAGGCCTGGAGGAGAGAAGGAGATGTGCAGTGATATAGCTAAAATTGACTGGGCCCCACAGCAAATTTTAGTACGCCCCCCTCCCCCCCATGTGTGTTCACATCACGTTTTTCCTATCGGTTTGATGTATACAAATGTGCAGCACTCCACGTTTTTGTATCCTGCAGAGTCAAGTAAAAAATGCATACATTAACGTATATGTTTTTTTACAGTGGAACTGTATGGTGAACGGACGCCACTGTACGGCATCAGTCTGAGGCATCTGTTAACGCATACATTTTTGGTATACATTAAATGGATGGCAAAACTAGGATGTGAACCCAGCCTTAGTGTCAGAATAAGCACCAGTACACAGCGGAGCAGCGTGGCGGAGAGGGGAGGCCGCCATGTACTGACAGAGCGCTACCTGGTCCTGGTGGTCAGGGATTAGTACTGTGCTTCCCAAGGATAATTTTCTACTGGGAAATACAGGGCACAGTATAATACACTAGAATCTATATACTATAAAGATATTAGCCCTATCCCAAATAATAATACAATTAGGTGGTCATTTATTATATAGAAATACGTCTATATTAGGCGCATTTCTGACACAGATTGTGGCGCAAAGGTCCTTAGCACCGCAATCTGTATCTTTTTCCGCTCATGCCAGGTCTAAAAAAAGTGGTGTGGGCAGGTAAAGGGATACAGTTATGGCCATGCAGTTATTGGATACCACCGCCATATATTGATACCACCGCCATATAGTGATAACACTGCCATACAATGATAAAACCACCATACAGTGACCGGATAAAAGGGTATAAGAGGGCACAGTACAGGGAATGACTATGGGCACTGCACAGGGTGTGGTAAGAGGGCACAATGCAGGGTATAGAGAGGCACAGTACGGGGTGGGGGGCACAGTCACATGACCCTGTGACGTTAGAAGGTCCTTATGGTGAATGCTGTTCAGATGCCACCATAATGAGAGGCAGAGGAGTGAGACAGGGGCCCTGGATGGACAGGAGGAGTGGACACAGCAAGTAGGTTGAAGGGGCTCTGAGGGGGATTCATACAAGAAGTAGGGGCAGGAGGTCTGTGCAGGGCAGCAATAGGAGATAGGAGGGTGAAACAGGAGCTCTGGATACATGAGGGAGGAAAGGAGACAGCAGGGGCCCCATGAGGATGAGATAGGACAGGATATGTGGGGGGGGGGGGCAGGTGTCATGGAGACAAACTGCTTAATGAAACAGTAACACAACTAAATAGAATGAAGCAGCAGCAGATTGAAGAGTCCCCCCCTTCCTTCTGTCCCACAGACAAGAGACAGTCACAGTGCAGACTCACAGACTGTCTTCACACTTCTCTGCTCCAGCCCTGCGGTCTCGTGTCCTGTGTAGAGGGGGCGTGTCCTGTGTAGAGGGGGCGTGTCTGAGTCTCTGCAGCTAAGAGGGCCCACCAGGGGGGTACTGCGTAAGTGAAATGACAGCAGTGAGAGCTCCCATCTGTATTGATGGAAGTGCTCATAGCAGCTCAGTGGGCCCCCCCAGGAGCATTGGGCCCCGGCACTTGCCCGAGGATGCCGGGTTATGACGCCGGCCCTGCCTATACTCATATCACAGTTAAATGGCACCATTCAATTTACCATGTCTGTTATTAGAAAACGGGGTAAAAAATATTTGTGGGGTAAATCAAAAAAAGAAAATACAATTCTGCCAAGGTTTTCTGGGTTTTTACATCACAGTGATCACTGTGCACTGAAAATATAATAATGTCCTTATTCTATGGCTCAAATTTAGATTTTACTGGTATGATTTTTGTATTACGTATGACTTTTTGATCAGTTATTCCATCTTTCGTTGTTTTTTTTTTCTTTTCTATTATGGCGATCAGCACCCATGACACTTTTATTAATATTTTAGTAGTTCAGACATTTTCAAATTAAGCAATACCCAATGTTTTTTATATATATATATATATATTTTAATATGCAAAATTGGGAAAAGGGGGCTAGAACCTGGGATCTTTTGATTTCATGCCCTATTTACTCTAATAGCCATTCCCCGTCATTGCTGTGTGATACAGCCTGCACTTGCTGGTTATGGAGTGGGCTCAATGCAGCAGCCCACTCCATACATTCTCTCAGCCACCATGACATATGGGTATACCTGATTTATAGCGATTTGTGACAAATTAATTCATAATGAATCAAATTTCTTGTTGACGTTCAGCAAATTGACCGAATCAAATGTTTAAAAACTTCTGGGGTCATTTATCAAACTGGTGTAAAGTAGAACTGGCTTAGTTGCCCATAGCAATCAATCAGATTCCACCTTTTATTTTTGACAGCTCCTTTAGAAAATGAAAGGTGGAATCTGATTGGTTGCTATTGGCAACTAAGCCAGTTCTACTTTACACCACTTTGATAAATCTTGCCCTTCATTGATCACTAGTCACTGTCTCTGCCACCTTCCCCATTCCTGGGACCACTACTGACACTGCTACTGCTGCTGCCACCACTGTCCTCACTCTGTCATGGGGCCACTACTGTTACTGTCAATGCCACCTTTCCCACTCTGTCATGGGGCCACTTCTGCCACTGCTGCCACCACCATCTCTACTTTGTCATGGGGCTGTGACTATCACTCCCACCTTCCCCACTCTGTCATGGGGCCACTACTGCCGCTGCTGACACCACTGTTCCCAGTCTGGCATCGGGCTACTACAGCTGATGCCACTGTCCCCACTCTGTCATGGGCCCTAATACTACTGCTGCCACTGTGCGCACTCTGTCATAGGGCCACTACTGCTACAGCAGCCACCTTCCCCACTCTGTCATTGGGCCACTACTTGGATCTTGGGGCACTGCACCGTCATGATGATAAATTAGACCTGGTGCTAACATTGACCTGTAATAGTGACACACAGTAGATCTACAGCTAACAGAAGGGATTAAAATGCATGTGTTTGGACTGCCACAACATACATTAAAAGAAAAAAAAAAATCTTCACTCCTTGACACAGCCTCCAGTTCTATATTGTGTTTCACTAAGTATCGGACATAGGTTCTGCAGGGACACACCACATTTTCTATATATATCTATATATATATATATATATATATATATATATATATTTATATTTATTTTTGCTTTACTGAAGGGTGCTGTATGTTTTTATTTTTAACAGGAGGGATTAGATAAGAATTTTAGTGCACACTGTTACTGCCACTTCTGCTGACGACTTGAACTTGGTGATAAGCTAGAACTGATGGTAACATTGACCTGTAATACTGACGCACAGTAATTCAACAGCTAACAGAAGAGATTAGGTATGTATCTTAGTGCCCTGCACAGTGATGGTACAGTACCTACAGAATGGATTAGCTATGAATGTGGGTGCACTAGAACGTAATGCACACGGCGATACACTCTCCCTAAAGTTTAACTTCCAAGCCTTCATATTGAGGTTGGGCCACCAAGTAGGATGAATATGATTAGGCAGAGGGGCCTGGGTATACCTGATTTATCACGATTTGTGACCAATTAATTTGTAACAAATCAAATTTATTGCTGACGTTTGGCAAAAACTTAGCTTTTTTCAAAACTATGCTCATCTCTAACTATGATAAACCCCTTTAAATGTAGCTGATTGTGTTAATAGGGTTCACCAATATCACCATCATTTTCTGTATTTTTTATGTTGAAAAGAGAGTATTATCAGTAGTACAATGAACCTGAGTAAATTTAATTGAGTCTGTCAGGATTTGCCAATATATATGGGCAGCATGATAGCTCATTGATTAGCGCTGTTATGTTGCACTGCTGGAGTCCTGGGTTTGAATTCCACCACGGGCAACACCTTCATGGAGTCTGTATGGGTTTCCTTTCACACTCCAGAATTGTGCTGATAGGTTTATTTAAAATGTTTAAAGTGATTCCTAGGGTGGGACAGGGACTGATGTAAGTGGAGACAATAGGGGAGATTTATCAAAGCTGGTATAAAGGAAAACTGGCTAAGTTGTCTATAGCAACCAATCAGATTCCGCCTTTCATTTTTCAGAGCTCCTTTGAAAACTGAAAGATGGAATCGGATTTGTTGCTATCAGCAACTAAGCTAGTTTTCCATTACGCCAGTTTTGAGAATCTCCACCAATCTCTGTACAGTACTGCAGAAAGGGGGACATTTATCAAAACTGATGTGAAGTAAAACTGGCTTAGCTGCTGATAGCAACCAATCAGATTCCATCTTTCAGTTTTCAAACGAGCTCTGAAAAATGAAAGGTGGAATCTGATTGGTTGCTATAGACAACTAAGCTAGTTTTTTCTTTACACCAGCTATTATAAATCTCCCCCAATGTCAATACAGACAGATAATAATTCAAATAATTAGTGATTGGAAACAGAATCGGGCCTGGCGCTATAATAAGGAAGACTAAGCGGCTGCCTTAGGGTGCAGAGATGGGGGGGCGGAAAAAGGAAAGATATTTTTTTTAAATACCCTGTTTTTTTTCGACCCTGGGTCTTATGGGAGGAATACTAATGAAACACTTCCATTTTGGTAGTGCTTCATTAGTACCGGAGGGCCAGAATCTGTACTCACTGCTTCCTGGTCCTTCGCTCGGCTGTGCACCATGTGACCCTCACAGCTGACAGCCGAGAACCAGGAAGGAGAGAGCACTGGTGGTTAGGAGCGGCAGCGTCCAGGAGCGGGAGAGGTAAGTTATTTTTTTTTATCTTATATGCGATGATGGCTGACATGGGGGGGTCATGTCATGATGGCTGACATGGGGGGCTGATGGCTGAAATGGGGGGATGATGGCTGACATGGGGGGCTGGTGGCTGACATGGGGGGCTGATGGCTGACATGGGGGCATGATGGCTGACATGGGGGCATGATGGCTGGTCTGACCTGAGGTGCAATGGAAAATATTTTTTTTATTATTATCCTCCTCTAAAACCTAGGTGCGTCTTATGGGCCGGTGCGTCTTAGAGGGCAAAAAATATGGTCCTCAAACCAGCTATTGTCTGAAGCAGAGAGAAGATACCAGGACCACACAAAGGAGAAGCCTGCTGCTGCAGATGGGACCAGGGCCAGGTGAGCTGTGAGGGGGGGGGGGCACCAAAATGTAGCTTCGCTTGTGTTGGCAAAAATCCTTGCACCGGACCTGAACGGAATCCGGTATAATTTATAAATCAAAGCCTTGATACCAGTGTAGACAGAGACTTATATCCTATATGAAAATAGAGAACAATCACATTCTCAATTTTATTTTTTTCTATCAGACTAACCCATATGAACCAACTCCTAAGAACTGGTTACAATCAATATGAAACTGAGTAATTCTTTCATCATTCAATCTCCCCAGCTCCTTATATGTAAAGTAATCTCTAGTGGCTACCATACCCCTCCACGTATCATGGCAGCTCATAGGCTTGACATATAGGATCACTCCCAGGCATAGTGTTTTCATGTACGCTTTTTAATTCCTATGCTTTGTTCTACATCTCTGCTTCTGGAGAATATATTTCATGTAGGTTGTGATGGATATATGAGCAGTGAGTGAAGTTTCATTAATAATCTGTGCAGGATGGACAGGTTAACTGTAATCTATTTTCATACTGCTGTGATCTTTTCTGAATTTCAACTTCACTTCCTATAAGGATGATCCTGTAATTGTTCTGTGTAAATGACATTCTGCTATTAATGCAATGCCTTAGGAAAGGCACATCAGGAGACACGCCATGGCCGGCCTGATTGCAGAATCCCTGCTAAGCAATGGAAAGGTGGTATAAAAGATTTTCGGCATTCCTCTTACTGCAATCTGGTCCTGTCACTATTCTGCTCTCTACTGAAGTAAGACAAAAATTGCTTAATAATAACATGCCTTATACAGTGAGACTAGATACAACTCAATTTGTAGCACAAGAGGAGCTTTCTGAGGTTATGAAAGGATAAGACGTACGGACAGGTAATAGAAGAAGAAAAATAGCACAGAAAATATGAGACAAAAGCTGCTTTATGTTCCGAAAATTGTGTTAATTATAGAAGTGTACAGAGATGACTAATAGGAAGTGAGTGAGGGTATAAAAAGTAATAAAAAGCGAATAACAATAAAAGCACATTTCAAAGACAATAATAAAAAAAAGACTTTGTCAAAAAAGAGGAACATTTGAAAAAATAGCACAGGACAATGACTGCCACCTAGTGGAAAGCATTTTTGTTAATATACAGGGAAAAACACAACATAATTTGGACATTTTCTCTTGATTTAATAGATTTTGCTGCAAACAGAACTACTTGCATTTGCTTTTTTCATATACTGCACCTATGTGATGAATATAAATAAATCAGCCACAATTATTTTTATTTTTTATTGTACTATAACTACACATTTTATCATACTGGTATTTTAAAGGGGTTGTTCACCTCTGGGGACCTTTTCTGCAGAGGTGCCAGCATGGCTAGAACCTGTGGTGGGAATCATACTTACCTGATCTTACTCTTGGGTCCCCATGCACATTATTCCTTCTTAGGCGCAACAGGTATGGGGTCTACCCGCATCAACATTTGGTTTGGGGCAGGTCACATTGCTGCTTTAGCCATTGACAAAGGGATACCCAAGACCTATGGCACCTGAGATATAGCAATGGAGCCATAACCCAGTGGTGGGAGTCAGGTAACTATGATTCTCTCCCTAAGTCCAGCCATGTTGAGGAGGATAAGGTGTATCCAGAAAAGGTCCCCAGGGATGAACAACCCCTTTATATGTAGCTTGTTCCCTCAGAGAAAAGTAGGGTGTTTTTCTGTATGGTCAAAGGGCTAATTTACTCACTGTTCCATTGCATTATCCTATTATACATGACATTCAAATAGTCCAAATACATTTAATGGCCATTAACTTTTTATAAACTTTGCATAAATCAAAATCAAAGGCAAATATAAGAAACCTGCAATCTATCCATGCTATTTTCTTCACTTATCAGCTCTCCCTCTCCCCAATTCGTAAATTGACATTATTTCAGAATTCTGTGATAAAGTCACATTAAGAGACTAAGGTGTACTGTAAGCTCACTGAAGTATTAGAATACAAGCTTCTATAGAAGTCTGTGGAGAGAGGAGGAGAGGGCTGTAGAGTGAGAAATAAGCTAAGACGCTGGAGCATCTAATAATAAGTATTGAATCTATTCTCAAGTATTTTATTCACATTAATACTGCCTAGTACCTCTGTCTTATTTAGTGATTCTGAGTAATTAAGAGAGTATTAGGCAGCATAATCTTCTGTTCTCTCCATGTGTACTCTGTGGGAGACATCACATCATCTAGTCTACATCCACTAACTCAGGGACAACTGAAAATTAATAATTATGAGATGGAACCTGCAGAAGGGAAAATTGCAAATTTCTGTTTACGCCAAATTCGGACTCTACCATTTGAATGTCTCAACAGAAATGGAGACTCATCAGACCAGGCAACATTTTTCCAGTCTTCAACAGTCCAATTTTGGTGAGCTTGTGCAAATTGTAGCCTCTTTTTCCTATTTGTAGTGGAGATGAGTGGTACCCGGTGGGGTCTTCTGCTGTTGTAGCCCACCTTTCTTCCCATTCTGACATTCAGTTTGGAGTTCAGGAGATTGTCTTGACCAGGACCACAACCCTACATGCATTGAAGCAACTGCCATGTGATTGGTTGACTAGATAATCGCATTAATGAGAAATAGAACAGGTGTTCCTAATAATTCTTTAGGTGAGTGTATATTCTCAATAAGGGGAGGACAAAAATCCATTCAAGATTCATCTAGGGGCAGATTTATCTTTCTTTAGAACAAAAGATGGAAATGGGGAAATCCAACACTCCCTCCTTTACTTAAACCTCTGTTATGGGAGAATCAGGACACTCCCATGCACATTACTGGTTCCACTGACATTGGTGGGTTCAGATGTTGATTACCTAATAAGTATGGCCAACTTTGGTGCCCGGTGCTGAACATTACTCTACTCCTTCTGTTTCCCACATCATCTTTCTGTTCCAGTCAAGATAATGCAGGATTTAGAAGGTTCAACTGTTGGGCTGATACTCAGGAACAAGCGTTATTACAAACTCGCATTCCTGAAATAGGTTTGTGTAAATGTGTTGCCAATCATCCGATGAGGAGCAAAACGCTCATTCATCGGGTGAAATGAACTGCAGCTCTTTACCTCCACTGACGAGCAGGTATTTATTAGGAAGGAACCGTTCCTTCCCCATAACTGCCTTCCAGGTCTGGCTGTGAAAATCCAGCATAAGAGTTGTCTCTTGTCCTTTACCATCTGGTGAGAGAAGAAAAAGGGAGTCTTCTGAAAACTTTCACTTTCTTCTACCACTTAACGTCATCACCTCCAGGAACTCCTTTGGCTTCTGTGACACTTTGTCTATGTCATGTCTCATGGCAGTGTCCCGCAGTAGTAGCCATAGGTGTTACATTCCAGGCCATGGCTAAATCACTAAAGCTGGAATGAACTGCAATACAAAGCATAGTCTAGAGGTGACTCTATGTTGTTGTTTTTTATGTCAGACAATCCTTCCCACCTTACCAAGTCATTCTGGTTTCCAAGCCAAGTATCCTGTCTACAATTCCCAGGATCCTAGCAGTGCATATGTTAACAAGGTTATATATATGTCAATGATCAGAATTGTTGGAAATATTTCCAAAAGCATATTTTGAAGCTGGAACTGATTATGAAACCAGCTACTGTGTCCACCTGAGATACTTGTTTCCTGAAATAAGATTATGGAGCTTATTGTATGCATATATTACATTTACCAACCTTTCCCTGTATGAACTGCTAACAATATATCTCAAAATTGTGCTTTGTTAACTGTTCTGCCAGCTTCTCAGCATGCACCAGATATTTTTTTGCTTAACGTTCTTACAATTACCATACCCCATCCTATTGAAACAATGCTATAAATACATAAAATCTTTATACTGGGAGACTCTGCTGAAATGAAATAAAACAAAAGTAATACAAATCAAATTAAAATGAGACTACATAATCCCTTCAGTGTCAGATGGGCACTGAGGGTTGCGCTGGATTCTGCTACTGGTGCTGCTGGCACTGGCAGGATTAAACATCCAATATGCATTAAAAGAAGGATTTAAGGCACAGAATAAAAAAAATAAGTCTTTAAACTTAAAGTTTAATGCAATCTTAGTGTAAATAGGGAAAAAAAAGAACTGTTGTGCTGAATGTGTTCTGCGTAATGTACCGGGAGCCGTGACAATGCACAGGTGACAGAGCAATTCTGCCGCACTGACAAAGGACATCTGTGATTTTCAATGAGGTATCTAGGGCAGTATAAAGGGGAACAAAGAAGGATCCCAAACATAGTGGCGGGAGGCCGAGGTAGTAGTTATGGCATTACCTAGTCCCACTACTGTTAATAAATCCTTTTTGGATTAAATATCAAAGTATATATAATATAATACAAATTGCTTGCATCCACACGACCGTATTTTCTTTCCATGTCTGTTTCGTTTTTGTTTGTTTTTTGCAACCTGTATGCGGAACTATTCACTTCAATGGGTCCGCCCAAAAAAAAAAACACAATGATGATGAACAGAAATGACTCTCTGTGCATTCATTTTCCATATGGGTCCATTCACACGTCAGTATTTTGTAATCCGCATCCGTTTCACAAATTTGCGGAAAGGAATGCGGACCCATTTATTTCAATGGCCCCGCAAAAAATGCGGACAGCACTCAGTGTGCTGTCTGCATCTGTTGTTCCTTTCCGTTATGCCCAAAAAATTTTGATTGTCCTACTATTGTCTGCAAAATGCAGTCCGTGGTCCCATTGTAGTCAATGGGTCCACAAAAATAAGATGACATGCGGAATGCATCAATAATTTTTCCACATGTCATCCGCAATTGCGCATCCGTTTTCAGGAAATAGAAAAAAATGTTAGTACCCTAGCAGCATAGATTCCTGCTTCCATTTTTTGGGGGGAGGAGGAACGGATGCGGATGTACTGTACACTGGGTAAAGACTGAAGGTTTTTGTGGAAACACGGATCTGCAAAAAACGGAATAAAAATCTGGTAAAGAAAAATACTGACGTGTGAATGGACCCTGTGTCCCCAAGTCTGTTATGCAAAAAATATATATAGAACATGTTCTTTTCTTGTCCTTTTTGCGGACAAGGCCAGGCATTGTTCCAATGGATCCACAAAAAAAACTAATATAACATGGATGTCATCTATTTTTTTTTTTTGCATATCCGTGTTTTGCAGACCGCAAAATACATACGGTTGTGTACATGAGCCCTAACTTTGTATTGTACTACTCCCGTTATTCCTATTGGAAACAAATGAGTATGGGCAGTATTTTCAGTCCGCGTCCCATCCACATTTTTTGCGGACTGCACATAGACACATTAATTTCTATGGGTAGCCACAAATTATAGAACATGTCCTTATGCAGGCATCCTCAAACTGCGGCCCTCCAGCTGTTACAAAACTACAACTCCCAGCATGCTCGAACAGCCTACAGGTATCAGCCTACAGCAGGGCATTGTGGGATTTGTAGTTTTACAACAGCTGGAGGGCCGCAGTTTGAGGATGCCTGTCCTAATGTGTCCATTTTGTGGACAAGAATAGGCATTCTTTCAACGGGGCCTGTGGGTTGATAAATGACTGATTCCATTCCATTGTCAATGTCCTGCTGCCTGACCCTATGGGCGCTTAGTGGACAATGTCAGACTACACTGGGAACACAGGGAGTGGTAAAACCAAGTTGTCAATTTCCATCATTTATAAGGAGGAATAACAGAGGAATGGCACAAGGCAGAGTTCTAAGAAAAGATGCTGCAGCGCTGATATTTGTATGGTGAAATCAGACATGTAAAGATGACATGTATATTACCGCAGTTAGGACCCCTCATGTCAGCCGGCACAGAGAACTGCGGCAAAGAACGCCTCTGTGTTCACTGAGATCATCGGAAAGCCACATGTGTAAATGAGATACAGTGTAAAGACGTATTCACATGTCAGCGAATCAAGGACGTGTGCTGCCCGTGTTCTCTACAGACACTACACGTACCAATTGATTTCAATGTGTTTTTTCACACATCAGTGATTTTATACTGATCATGGGTCAGAGGAAAATCCACGGCGGTATGCATTACCTTTGAAGTCTGTGAAAACCAGCTATCCATGTTCTGTCAGTGATTTTCATCGACCATTGGTAGGAGATACTCTGGAAATAAATTTTCTGACGAGCAATATATGTAGAACACGGATGACACATGAAGGGGAGGAAATGGACACACGGACCGAACACGGATCCCTCATGGACATCTTCATGGGTGAACCACTAACCATCTTGTCATGAATGTCATCACGGACAAGGACATGTGAATAAGGCCTTATGCTTACAAAAAAACATGTTTTACCATTATTAGAAGTAATGGTTTATAGCTAATCGCTGAGGGTCCGACTGCCGGGAGGCCCATAATTCTCAGAATAAACAGACCATAATGCAGCTTATGGCCTTAAAGTGACTTTTCTGTACTAAAATATGACTATACATTTCTAAAATCTAGCCATTATACACAGATAATGGTACAACCACACGGCACTGTCAGGTACTGCGCGGTGGTACAGGCTGCAGCGGGCCCTCATTTAGTCTGCACAGCCTCAAGGTAACCGACCACAGCACAGCTACGTCGTATTTGCAATACAATTGCACTGTGTGGTCGTACCCTGCCTCATATCCCTGCCTCCATTTTCGAGATCTTCTATCAAAAATAATCTCTGGAGTCTAAAGGGCATCTGTCAGCAGATTTGTACCTATGACACCGACTGACCTGTTACCTGTGAGCTTGGCAGCTGAAGGCATCCGTGTTGGTCCCATGTTCATATGTGCCCCCATTGCTGAGAAAAATGAAGCTTTATTATATACACATGAGGCTGCTCGTCAGTGGAGGTGAAGACAACGCTGCATGTACATACAGCAGTCACCTCCACCTTATGGGACAAGCGATGGCAGTCATCGTCAATATGATTGTTTCTCGGCAGACACGATCTGCTGCCCAGGAAGGATAACTGAGGTGTCATTTTACCTTATAAGCAAGGGTTTTGATTGATCATAGGGTGATCTGTGGCACCTTTACACAGCCAAATATTAGTAGGAACAGTCATTGGGCCATCTAAATGCAGCACTAGACTTGCCGACGGTTCGGCTATCACTAAGTGTAAGACATAACCCCCCTCCACTGTCCTGGGAGGAACCAGCATTGATGTGGTCGGCACTGTGTCCATCCCATCGATGTTTTCCCCAGCAGGTGCCAGCACTGGCTAATCAAAGAGCAATGGAGGGAGCGGGTTTTGGGGAGAGGGGCCCTGGCTTAGACTTGCTGAGAGCAGCTCTATTGGCATTGACTCTGGTGGTCATGTTTGTTAGAAGAAGTCAGGGGATTATATTTCAGAAATGAAGCCCCCATCATTCAAGTGGAGGGCACCAGGTATCATGACTACACATTTCCAATGTGAAGGTACATTTTAGGTTGGGATTAGAGGGTCATTTTAAGAAAAGGGAATGTCTAAAGGGAATACTGTCAGGGTTCTGAGGCAATGTAATTTACTATAAAATATTAGAGAATTGCCTTTAAAGATATTAATGATCTATAACAGGGATGCTCAACCTGCTGCTCTCCAGCTGTTGTAAAACTACAACTCCCACCATGCCCTGCTGTAGGCTGATAGATGTAGGCTGTCTGGGAATGATGGGAGTTGTAGTTTTGCCACAGCTGGAGGGCCGCAGGTTGAGCATGCCTGTAGAGCAGCCATTCAGGTGTGGTGCAACACTGCAACCTATCTTTCCAGACTACAGATTGTTAGAAATGTTAATCTGTAGTTTGCTGAGGGCGGATGTGGGGAATGCTGGATGACTACTACTGCCAGCAGTGATTGTGTTCTATAGAGCCATATATATTATATTGTTATTATGTTGATTTGTAGGCTGTGCATTTTAGAGAGTGACCACATTTTCTATAGTCATGCCTTCATCTGGTTTTCACCTGGTCACCATATGTCATTAATGTCTTCTCTGTGTGTATCTGACCACTGTGACCCCCAGCAATACCTGGACTGAAGCAGAACTATTCTCAGCCTGGTGGTGCCATGAACTGATAAGGAGCCCATTCACAACAGAGAATGGTCTCCAACACACCCTTTACTGATGGCATAACTAAGGCTACTTTCACACTAGCGTTTTGGCTTTCCGTTTGTGATATCCGTTCAGGGCTCTCACAAGCGGTCCAAAACGGATCAGACTGCATTCTAATGCATTCTGAATGGAAAAGGATCTGCTCAGAATGCATCAGTTTGCATCAGTTCAGTCTCCATTCCTCTTTGGAGGTGGACACCAAAACGCTGCTTGCAGCGTTGTACTGTCCGTCTGATGAAACTGAGCCAAACGGATCCGTCCTGGCACACAATGTAAGTCAGATGCGTTTTCACTGACACAACCTGGCACAATATAAAACGGATCCGTCCTCCATTGACTTTCAATGGTGTTCAAGACGGATCCGTCTTGGCTATGTTAAAGATAACACAAACGGATCCGTTCTGAACGGATGCAGACGGTTGTATTATCTGAACGGATCCGTCATGCACAAAACGCGAGTGTGAAAGTAGCCTAACGCACAATCAGTTTTAATCGTGAGATAATCTGGATCCTTCTCAAAGAATGGCTAAAACGTGACTATTTCCTCAGGTTGGTGCTGTAATCACTTCTGCAGACCTTCCTGGTCATAAATCAGTGAACCCATTCAAAACTTTAGCAAACTACAGCCTGCTGACAGAGGTCCATGGTAGGACTAGGAAACAGAACCCAGAAACCTTCACACCTCTAAATATGGTCCCTGAATGAACAAGTCTTCTCCAGAAATCTACTCCAAGGCTGCAGCACTCCAGTACTGTAGGAGCAACCAGGCAGCTGCCATGTGAGCATTACCCTACCCAGCATCTTCATGTAGCCATCCCTATTCCTTCCATATCTTATCTAGCCCTTAGAGTGCACTGAGGCAAGGGTTCAGTTGTAGGACTTCTTCTTCTCCCCCTCCTCCAGCCTCAGCCTCTCTGCCTGTATGAGAAGCAGCCCAGCTCCACCAGTCTGATGCCACTGGGATAAGCTATGTACTGTGCATGTAAATCTTCCTGCCTGATGTGTGGATGCTCTGCAGCACAGTCTGCAGCTCCCTCCTGCTGCATGCTGCTGGAGAGCCTTGAAGACAAGTGAGGAGGATGAAGTAAGTCAGCAGGAGGAGCAGGTGTCTGGGCGGTGCAGCCACATTCCCTTCTTTCCATTCTCTCTTTCCCAGTCTCTTCTCTTCATTCTTTCTTCCAGCAGAAGGAGCTACTTGTCTGACACAGGCTGGGAGGCACGCTGCCAGTGTTTGTACACACAGCCCTCTCACCACACGGACTGGGATATAAATCTCACATCATCGCGCAGGATTGCGCACAATCGCACCTCACGAGCACTGGCGACTACTTCCCCCATCAGCCAGTGAAGGTGGAGGAGAGGAATACTGATAGAAGAAGCAGCTGCACGCTCTCCTCGTCGTACAGGGGCTTCCTTGGAGGGATCTATAGCTTTCTAGTGACCCAGAAACATGATCTTTAAGGAGGTCACAAGCCTCCTACTGAGTGTCAGCTTATGGGTACCACTCCTGGTGAAAGGTAAGTGATGCTGCACTTTTCTTTACTGCATGTCAACTCTCTTGGAGACACATCTTAGAGACCAGAAGGTGTAAAGTGCCCCACTGGGAATGGAGGGGGGGTAAGGTAGGGAATTGGGCATTGACGTGGTGCTCCATCCCCATGTGGATTATCCTTGGTGCCATCTGCAGGATCTGGTGTCTAATGAGATGACGGGGAGAGAGCTTAATTGTAATCCCTCTCAGTGGTTAGCAGGATTGAGAGAGCAGTCCTTGTGCTTCCTTCTGCTGCCATGCTTGGAAATGAGGACTATGGAACAGTCCCAAGTTATTTTGTGACCTGTAACTGGTGTCAGGTGTTCATAACTCATGTGCTGTGGAGTAACCCTATACCAGTTCCATAGGAAGAGCCTCATGAGGATGGAAGTTATGTTAGCATTTGGTATACACATTTG
Organism: Bufo gargarizans; assembly: GCF_014858855.1. Taxonomy (NCBI): domain Eukaryota; kingdom Metazoa; phylum Chordata; class Amphibia; order Anura; family Bufonidae; genus Bufo; species Bufo gargarizans. The sequence goes on from NC_058080.1 coordinate 649,872,634, forward strand.
CCTTTCTGCATAGGAGTACCAAAATACCAACTTTTATTTTTTAGCAAAAATAAGTGTACCTGAACATGCACCCCTTAAGGGCAATTCTGCACCCCCTTGAGCTGAGGTATCTATATACTGTACATTGGTGTCTTCCAGGCAGTACAGGTGCCCTCAATCTGTCCCTTAAGTTCTACTGAATATTTCCACCCTGACTACATTTCCTTTTTCATGGTTGTTCTCCACCACCTGCTCAGCCCCTGAGCTCTAAATCCAGGTGCACCTGTTCCCTGTGAGGAACCTACCCTTCTCCTGCCCTAAGCACTGCTTGGACTTTTCACCCCAGCCCGCACCCATGGCTTCCGGGCTGCCAGGCTCTCAGCACCTGTACTGAAGATCTGCAGCATGTGAATGGAATAACCTGCTAACTTCTCCTAGTAGATGGAGAAAGGTCTTCTCATACACAGACACTTTGTCATAGCTTGTAGGAGTAGGTCTAAGGATGGAAGGAGTGGATGCGATTAGTGCTTACCAGAGTGTGTAGTTCGTTTTCTCTGCCTGAAAGATAATGAAGCCTTTGGGGCTTTAAATTGTGTGAACAGGCACTGATCTGATCTCCCAAATTAATATAAATATCACAAAGGGAGTGACCACTTCCGTGAAATAAATCCCTTCTCCCTCAGTACCGCTGCTTCATCTTGCTAGGTTGTCAACCTCTGTTCCCATGAAGAGTTGTGATTTAGAACATCTGTATCAATCTGCAGCAAAAACACCATCAAACGAGGGGGGGTTGCACAGAAAGCATGGATGCATATTGTTTACTTGGCCACAGTGCAGCCTATAGATTTATCTCCTAAGGAAACAAGAATGCAATCAGTAAAGCCAGCACTGCCGTCATTAGATTATAGATTAGAACAAAAAGTCAAAAGCCATCCAGAATAGCTTTAATAAGCACTTGAGCTGAGCAAATAATTTCTCTCTTAAGAGACATATTTTCCGGTGTGTTTCTTAGTATTGATTGTCCCAGCACTTAGGTCCAGAAATGAGAGGAAGTTTATTCCCCCCCCCACCACACCCCTCCCCCCCCCCATACACACACACCCTTTAGACTACCCAAGAGTGACCTCCTGCCATTCCCTGTAGTCCTGTAGGTTGGTTGATGAGGGCAAGAGAGGTCTTACTGCAGACTTACTGCTCATTGTCATAGGCCAATCAAAATTAGTTTATCTCAGACTGCTTTACCGCTGATATAGCGATAGATAGGTAGATAGATAGATAGATAGATAGATATGAAGATAGAAAGAAAGGAAGAAAGATAGATAGATAGATAGATAGATAGATAGATAGATGACAGATATTTGATGGATAGATAGATAGATAGATAGATAGATAGATAGATAGATAGAACAGATATATGATGGATACATAGATACAGATGTTACATAGATACATTGATAGACCGATAGATATGATAGATAGATAGATAGATAGATAGATAGATAGATATGGAGAGATATAGATAGATATAGATGTTACATAGATAGATAGATATGAGATAGATAGATATGAGATAGATAGATAGATAGATAAATAGATATGGAGAGATATAGATAGATATAGATGTTACATAGATAGATAGATATGAGATAGATAGATAGATAGATAGATATATGATAGATAGAACAGATATATGGTAAATAAATAGATAGGTAGATAAATAGATATATGATGGATGGATATGAGACAGACAGAGAGTGACAGTTAGACTGTAATCTTTCTCAGGTGGGTATAGGACATGAACACTCCAGCATCAGACCGTCCATCTGGTGTTTTCAGAACTTAAATTCCCATTAATATCATAGGACCAGCAGATGCGTTCCATACCTAAGACTACTGAGCCCCCGTCTGCTGATTAGGACGCCATTCATGTCATCTCTATAAACTATCATGAAGAGTTTTCATCCATTAAGTAGAGAGATGCCATCCAAACCAGCAGCCGACCTTCTAGAAAGTGAAACGCGTGGTGTTATGGTTGTGCTTTCTTTCCTTGATAATATGTATTCTTTTAGCGTTACGCTGTGGCAGACGCTAGTTCCATCTCAGCCTATTCAGACAGATGTTATTTTAATGATGCTACACAGTATAAATACAAAGGCGACTTCATAGATTGGAAGAGGAAAAATGAGCTTCATTAACATAGAAACGATTGTTACTCATGCAAGCCGGCCTGGTGGTTTGTCGGGTTCTTTTATTATAAAGTCTTCGTGCAGTCTAGGAGCCATCACCAGTCCTCAGACGGTCCCCTCTTTATTCCAGGGCGGTGGGATTCCTGATTCTGCTCTGGATCACGTCTTTAAATTATTTCTGCTTTCAAATGAAACCAATGGATCAGTCATCAAACTGAATATTGTATTAGCTATTTAATAATTCACCAGCATGGGCCGTTCTAAAAATTCAATAACATTAGACACAGTGGCGAGAAACACGTGATATTATGCAATCTGTCATGGTGGCTAACACTCATATCTTAATCCTTTAAGCAAAATGCACCCCATTAAGGTCTAGACAAATTCATTTGTTTTACAGATTGACTTCTCTGGGTAGCTTCAATTCCCTGCTCTGTCTAAAATGAACTATTGAAGGCTAGAGAGTGGTTATTATTCATTTTCTGTGAAACCCACTCGTCAATTAAATATTCATTTGAAGGAAAATCTACTTTTCCATCCTTTTTTTTCATCCATTGTAGATTTATAATTTTAAAGGTAATAATCTCTAATGTAACATTTACCAAAGCATTAACATGTCTATCCTTCTTCTTTCTCTGAGAGAAGATCAATCAGTTTAATGTGGTCATTTCTGAAAACCTGCATAATAAGATCTGAATGGGAAAATAGATGATTTTATTTTTCTCTCTAGTAAGAATTTTCTTCTCTTAAAAAAAGTGTCCAATTTTGCTAACTCAAAGTTGATGACTAAAAACTTTCGAATTATGATATCTGATTTTTAAGTACATTGGAATGCCAGTAGCCAGGCCAACGAGCTGTAAAATTGAATGTCGTCCTTCCTTAAAATGTGTTATTTGCCAAATTACTTAGTCTTCCAGGCTTAGTGCGCTTTAACATTTACATTCAGGAAGAAGTCAAGATTTTCTGTTTTCCCGATGAGTGGAAACTAATGGAATTTTTTAAGTGTGGTTGGTGCCCACAGTAGCCTTACGTTCAAATGCTTCCAAATGTTATCTAGTCTTAAATAAGAAGCCAAATGGTCTGTAGCCGTTTTCAATTTAAAGCTGGTATTTGTCATTTGCAGTTCTCACAACCACTGCCTTCAACTTATGAGATGACGGCATACTGTATGTATCAGCCAGTAATGGCCACATGCAGCACTGGGGAGAAATGAAGGTTTTTATAGGGTATATATTCCCGATAATGAGTATTCAGGTTATAACTTTCCAACTGTTGTCAAACTACAAGTCCCAGAATGCTCTGACAACCACAGGTCGGGAGCTGTAGGTTTAAAATAAGTAGAAAGCTCCAGGATAGAAACCACAGCTCCACATAATCATTTGTATGTAGGGTATAATATATATTAAAGGGGTAGTCCAAGTGTTTTATACTGATGATCAAATATCAGGATAGATCATGAGTATCTGATCAGTAGGGGTCTGACTCCCGGTGGTATGAAGAAGCCATGTGCTCTGGTGAGTGCCGCCGGCCTGTTCTTGGGCCAGTAACATCATGTTCATCAGTCGCATGGCCTACATTCAGGTGAATGTGGCAGAGCTCCGATACCAAGCACATCCGCTATATATTGGATGGTACTGTGTTTGGTAAGCTGCAAGAAGACCGCAACTCCCACAGGAGCATCACAGCATCTTCAAACAGCTGATCGGCAGCAGAGGCGGATTGGCCATAGACTTTACAGAGAAATTTCTCGGTGGGCTAATGCTTACGGGGCATTCTGGGCCTTCTTATCGGTTGGCCAGTGGAAGTTTTGGGGGATGTATTTTGTGCTGCTGGTAGTATTTTGTGATGGTCTGTGGTATTTGACTCTGTTGGGGTGGTATAATGTGCCACAATATGGTATTGCTAGCGCTGCCTTCCATCAGTTTGGACCCGACTACAAAACGGGGCCACTGTTAACATTTTTTCCAGGGCCACTTTAAGTTCCCAGTCTGCCCCTGATCAGCAGGGGTGCAGGGAGTCAGACCTCCATCGATCACATACTGAGATTAAGTCATCCTTATAAAACACACGGAAAACCCCTTTAATGTTTCCCCGTTCTTAGTCCAGTTTACTTCAGATAAGGTTGTGCTTTATTGTCTTTTGCATCATACTTTAGTACTTGGTATGCTGAAAACTACTGTCTATGTGTTAAATGGGTTGTCTGAGATAATTAAAAATCTTGGATAACCCCTACAATTGCTTAAAAAGTCGTCTTGTACTTCCCCCTTTCTGTAGCAGTTGTCCAGTCCTGCTATCGCTGCTTCTCTGCAAGTTGCAGTGGGATAATGCCAGCATATGACACTTGACCGCTGCAGCCAATCACTGATGTATCTGTCCATCCATGTGACTACTGCAACCAATCACTGACCTTAGCATTGTACAGCCGACCAATGAGTGATCGACTGTAGTGGTCACATGGCTATACAAACAGATCATCTTCTTCTTCTCAGCAAAGGGTTGTACAGTGCTAGATCATCAATATCAGATCTGTGGAGGTCCACCAGCTGTTTGAACAGGCCACAGCACTCTTGAGAGCACTGCATCCCTTTTACTGTTTAACTGCAAGCCATCTAACTGGTAGTTACGGTGCATTGCAATTATTGTTTCTTCTCCTATTCAAGTGCAGTTGGACGAGCAGTTGCAATTATACTGCACCACTGCCACAAGCTGGACGGCGTGCAATGCCCACATGAGCACATCAGCCTCTTTAAAACGCTGCCAGACCCCAGCAGATCTGATATTGATGACCTATCCTGAGGATAGGTCATTAATATACTGATGCTGCACAACCTCTTTAAACAAATACCAGTGAGGTACTCTGCAACAGCAGCACTAAAGTGGTGGGAGACTTTTTTTCATGTAAGTTTCCCACCTGTAACCTTTTGTTTTCCAGTCTCGGAAAACCCGTGAAGCTATAGAGAGTGAGGTGTCTACATCAAGCATCAAACGGGCATAAACTTTTAAAGGGAGGTATCTTCAATAGGGTTGATGCCATCTTGGTGGTTGGAGAAAAACAGCATAAATGCTGTGCAACACATTTCTTAACACTTTCTTACCCATATTGGACAGATGAGGCCTTAGATAAGGATGATATATCATATATATATATATATATATATATATATATATATATACAGTCATGTGAAAAAATTAGGACACCCTTTGAAAGCATGTGGTTTTTTGTAACATTTTTAATAAAAGGTTATTTCATCTCCGTTTCAACAATACAGAGAGATTAAAGTAATCCAACTAAACAAAGAAAACTGAAGAAAAGTCTTTTCAAGATCTTCTGTAAATGTCATTCTACAAAAATGCCTATTCTAACTGAGGAAAAAGATAGGACACCCTCACATGTATTCCCTCTTAAATTGGCTCAGATCTCACACAGGTATATCACACCAGGTGCACATAATTAGTAGATCGTTACTCTGCATGTTGAATGAGGCTTGCCCTATTTAAACCTCAGACATTTAGTTTGGTGTGCTCCTGACTGTTGAAGTGAGAGTGAGCACCATGGTGAGAGCAAAAGAGCTGTCAGAGGACTTCAGAAAAAAGATTGTAGCAGCCTATGAGTCTGGGAAGGGATTTAAAAAGATCTCAAAAGATTTTGAAATCAGCCATTCCACTGTCCGGAAGATAGTCTACAAGTGGAGGGCTTTCAAAACAACTGCCAACATGCCCAGGACTGGTCGCCCCAGCAAGTTCACCCCAAGAGCAGGCCGCAAGATGCTAAAAGAGGTCTCCAAAAACCCTAAAATGTCATCTCGAGAACTACAGCAGGCTCTGGCTACTGTTGATGTAGAAGTACATGCCTCTACAATCAGAAAGAGACTGTACAAGTTTAACTTGCATGGGAGGTGTGCAAGGAGGAAACCTTTGCTTTCCAAGAGAAACATCGAGGCCAGACTGACATTTGCCAGAGATAAAGTTGACAAAGACCAGGACTTCTGGAATAATGTTCTTTGGACAGATGAGTCCAAAATTGAATTATTTGGACACAACAGCAGAGGACATGTTTGGCGTAAACCAAACACAGCATTCCAAGAAAAGAACCTCATACCAACTGTGAAGCATGGAGGTGGAAGTGTCATGGTTTGGGGCTGCTTTGCTGCAGCAGGACCTGGTCAGCTCACCATCATAGAATCCACGATGAATTCTACTGTGTATCAGAAGGTGCTTGAAGAACATGTGAGACCATCAGTTAGAAAATTAAAACTGAAGCGGAACTGGACCATGCAACATGACAATGACCCAAAACATACTAGTAAATCAACCAAAGATTGGCTGAAAAAGAAGAAATGGAGAGTCCTGGAATGGCCAAGTCAAAGTCCAGATTTAAATCCCATTGAGATGCTGTGGGGTGACTTGAAAAGGGCTGTACGTGCAAGAAACCCCTCAAACATCTCACAGCTGAAAAAGTTCTGCATTGAAGGAGTGGGGTAAAATTTCCTCAGACCGATGTCGAAGACTGGTAGATGGCTACAAGAACCGTCTCACTGCAGTTATTTCAGCCAAAGGAGGTAACACTCGCTATTAGGGGCAAGGGTGTCCTATCTTTTTCCTCAGTTAGAATAGGCATTTTTGTAGAATGACATTTACAGAAGATCTTGAAAAGACTTTTCTTCAGTTTTCTTTGTTTAGTTGGATTACTTTAATCTCTCTGTATTGTTGAAACGGAGATGAAATAACCTTTTATTAAAAATGTTACAAAAAAACACATGCTTTCAAAGGGTGTCCTAATTTTTTCACATGACTGTATATATATATAAAAAATTTATAAGTCCACTAGAGTATAACTTACCACTGCTATATACTGCACATATCATTCACTACCTAAACAATCCAAATCTGCACTAACATAGCTTTTGTCATTACTATTAGGTAACAAGCATGAAAAGCAATACCTCACTGTGTGAATGTAGAGGTGAAATCTAGAGCAAAGCAAGAGTGTATCTGATGAAACTGGCTAAATGGGAGATACTATAGAATCCAAAAGCTATATTGTCAGCAAATATGTAGATAAAAAGCCATGGATCGCACATCTACATGCCTTGCATTGATTTATTGCATCTCAGCATAATTTATAACCCTCTCCATTGAGGCACTTAGTATACATTTTGATTAAAATGCATAGTCCCACTCACTAAGATAAATGCATGGTGTATATGCCATCCATGTCTTTTTTTTTCTATAGATTGGTAAATGTAATGTCAGCATAAATATCACAAGCTTCTTCCAAATAACGTTTGTGCTCAAACATCTTACAGTATATCTAGCACCTGGTTTATGTCCCTAAGTACCTTCTAATAAAGAGCAGAAGAATAAGCACGCAGGTCACGCTTCCTTCTCCCTTACAAGTGAAGATCAAGCTCTGATGTGCTAGTCCTGTAATACGGACTGCCTGGACCATTTATTATTAATCACGTTTTCTAATCATGCTTATGACATGTACAGTAGATAAGATACAATTCAAGTATCCTGGTTCATTGAGCCACCATAAGAAATAATCCAGCGGGCCCACCCTCATAGACTTCAAAAGCCCCTGTCGCAAGTATAACATGTGGCCTCCTAGTTGGCCACCTAGTTTCTTGAGAGTGTCTGGTCCATTTATTATTAATCACGTTTTCTAATCATGCTTATGAAATGTACAGTAGATAAGATACAATTCTATTATCCTGGTTCATTGAGCCCACCAGAAGAAATGATCCAAAGGTCCCACCCTCATAGACTTCAAAGGGCCCCGGGGCAAGTATAACATATGGCCTCCTACTTGGCCAGCTACATAGTTTCTTACAGTATATCTAGCACCTGATTTATGTCTCTAAGTACTTTCTAATAAAGAGCAGAGGAATAAGCACGCAGGTCAAGCTTCCTTCTCCCTTACAAGTGAAGATCAAGATCTGATGTGCTAGTCCTGTAATACGGACTGCCTGGACCATTTATTATTAATCAAGTTTTCTAATCATGCTTATGACATGTACAGTAGATAAGATACAATTCAAGTATCCTGGTTCATTGAGCCACCATAAGAAATAATCCAGCGGGCCCACCCTCATAGACTTCAAAAGCCCCTGTCGCAAGTATAACATGTGGCCTCCTAGTTGGCCACCTAGTTTCTTGAGAGTGTCTGGTCCATTTATTATTAATCACGTTTTCTAATCATGCTTATGAAATGTACAGTAGATAAGATACAATTCTATTATCCTGGTTCATTGAGCCCACCAGAAGAAATGATCCAAAGGTCCCACCCTCATAGACTTCAAAGGGCCCCGGGGCAAGTATAACATATGGCCTCCTACTTGGCCAGCTACATAGTTTCTTACAGTATATCTAGCACCTGATTTATGTCTCTAAGTACTTTCTAATAAAGAGCAGAGGAATAAGCACGCAGGTCAAGCTTCCTTCTCCCTTACAAGTGAAGATCAGGATCTGATGTGCTAGTCCTGTAATACGGACTGCCTGGACCATTTATTATTAATCAAGTTTTCTAATCATGCTTATGACATGTACAGTAGATAAGATACAATTCAAGTATCCTGGTTCATTGAGCCACCATAAGAAATGATCCAGCGGGCCCACCCTCATAGAATTCAAAAGCCCCTGGCACAAGTATAACATTTGGCCTCCTAGTTGGCCACCTAGTTTCTTGACAGTGCCTAGACCATTTATTATTATTTATGTTTTCTAATCATGCTTATGACATGTACAGTAGATAAGATAAAATTCTACTATCCTGGTTCATTGAGCCCATGAGAAGAAATGATCCAGAGGGCCCACCCTCATAGACTTCAAAGGGCCCCGGGGCAAGTATAACATATGGCCTCCTACTTGGCCAGCTACATAGTTTCTTACAGTATATCTAGCACCTGATTTATGTCTCTAAGTACTTTCTAATAAAGAGCAGAGGAATAAGCACGCAGGTCAAGCTTCCTTCTCCCTTACAAGTGAAGATCAAGATCTGATGTGCTAGTCCTGTAATACGGACTGCCTGGACCATTTATTATTAATCAAGTTTTCTAATCATGCTTATGACATGTACAGTAGATAAGATACAATTCAAGTATCCTGGTTCATTGAGCCACCATAAGAAATAATCCAGCGGGCCCACCCTCATAGACTTCAAAAGCCCCTGTCGCAAGTATAACATGTGGCCTCCTAGTTGGCCACCTAGTTTCTTGAGAGTGTCTGGTCCATTTATTATTAATCACGTTTTCTAATCATGCTTATGAAATGTACAGTAGATAAGATACAATTCTATTATCCTGGTTCATTGAGTCCACCAGAAGAAATGATCCAAAGGTCCCACCCTCATAGACTTCAAAGGGCCCCGGGGCAAGTATAACATATGGCCTCCTACTTGGCCAGCTACATAGTTTCTTACAGTATATCTAGCACCTGATTTATGTCTCTAAGTACTTTCTAATAAAGAGCAGAGGAATAAGCACGCAGGTCAAGCTTCCTTCTCCCTTACAAGTAAAGATCAAGATCTAATGTGCTAGTCCTGTAATACGGACTGCCTGGACCATTTATTATTAATCAAGTTTTCTAATCATGCTTATGACATGTACAGTAGATAAGATACAATTCAAGTATCCTGGTTCATTGAGCCACCATAAGAAATGATCCAGCGGGCCCACCCTCATAGAATTCAAAAGCCCCTGGCACAAGTATAACATTTGGCCTCCTAGTTGGCCACCTAGTTTCTTGACAGTGCCTAGACCATTTATTATTATTTATGTTTTCTAATCATGCTTATGACATGTACAGTAGATAAGATAAAATTCTAGTATCCTGGTTCATTGAGCCCATGAGAAGAAATGATCCAGAGGGCCTACCCTCATAGACTTCAAAGGGCCCCGGGGCAAGTATAACATATGGCCTCCTACTTGGCCAGCTACATAGTTTCTTACAGTATATCTAGCACCTGATTTATGTCTCTAAGTACTTTCTAATAAAGAGCAGAGGAATAAGCACGCAGGTCAAGCTTCCTTCTCCCTTACAAGTGAAGATCAGGATCTGATGTGCTAGTCCTGTAATACGGACTGCCTGGACCATTTATTATTAATCAAGTTTTCTAATCATGCTTATGACATGTACAGTAGATAAGATACAATTCAAGTATCCTGGTTCATTGAGCCACCATAAGAAATGATCCAGCGGGCCCACCCTCATAGAATTCAAAAGCCCCTGGCGCAAGTATAACATTTGGCCTCCTAGTTGGCCACCTAGCTTCTTGACAGTGCCTAGACCATTTATTATTATTTATGTTTTCTAATCATGCTTATGACATGTACAGTAGATAAGATAAAATTCGACTATCCTGGTTAATTGAGCCCACCAGAAGAAATGATCCAGAGGGCCCACCCTCATAGACTTCAAAGGGCCCCGGGGCAAGTATAACATATGGCCTCCTACTTGGCCAGCTACATAGTTTCTTGAGAGTGAAGTGCTTAAAGGGAACTTGTTATCAAATTTTTGCTGACCTCACTGAGGGCAGCATAAATTAATGACATAAATGCTGATCTCAGCGGTGTGTCACTCATGAGCTAAAAGTAAGTGGTTGCTGAGAACCAGCCTCATAATCATTGCAGCCTGGGCCTGGAATAGAGTCAAATCTACCTGAGGAGAGTCATGGTTATTCATAATCTCCTGCTCTCCCGTCCATCTGCTGATGATTGGCAGTTCTCTCCTAGACGGAAAGGGAGAAAACTATGTAGAAGACGGTCAATCATCAGCAGGTGGGCAGGGAGAGCAGGAATTTATGAATAACCAGGACTCTTCTCAGGTGACCATGACTCTTTTCCAGGCCCAGTCTGCAATAGTTGTGAGGTTGGTTCTCGGCAACCACTTACTTTTATCTTTTAAATGACAGACTCACCTGTCTCTACTTTATACTGCCGTTAGTATGGACAGCATAAAGTTGATGACAGGTTCCCTTTAACACAGAGATGCTTTGCAACAAGTTGTTTAATGATGTATGTAACAATTTTTCTTGCAAACTTGAATTCAACAGTAACAGTTATGACAATTATTAAATAGTCCTTTATGTACAATGAAGCAGACATTAGCAATCACTGGTATTTTCTTGATAAATTGCTGGTGGACCCTTTTTCCTACTGTGTACCTGTGCAGCTGGTATGTCTATCCCTGATCTTGCTTCAAGGTCAGCTACAAATTAAAATTTCTTCTGCTAGACCTTAGGGGTCCTATTTTATTAGAGGTTATTTATTGTGTCAGAACTTGGGCCCACCCGAGGATCCTCTGTATTCTTGTGGGACTGTCCAACCCTGCTGGGCTGCTAGTGTCTTCTCATCACTTCTTCATGTCAACTGGGATTCTCCATTGAGGAAACCCATATTTTTTCTCAAATTTGCAATCTAAAACACCATCAAGATTTTAAGATCCATAAATCCGTAGAATGACACTTGAGGGATACATATAGTTCCAAATAATTTGCAATAAATTGTATATTCAGTGGTGCTGATAATTGTATAAACCTGGATCTTCCTTAGCTAAGGGCATTATACTGCATTTCCAGGTCTGACGGATTAACAAGGCAATCACAATAACCTGTACATCTGGTATATTCGTGATGATAGCGATGCCTCCACTTTAACCGTTGTCCTTCAGCCTGCCTCATATTTGACTGGCAATGTATTAGCCTGTATAGTCATAAGTGAGAGGGATGAAAGGAGTTGAGGAGAGAAGGGGACTGGGAGACCATGCTGGAGCCCTTTAGGATATCAAAGTTTGACATGGAATGAATAGATAATGATGACCAGAGAAAAAAGTTTAAATCTTGAAAAAAACTTAACATTTGGAGTAAAAGGCTGAATGTACATGTTTATATTGGATTATGTGAAAATGTAGTTTTGTCTGGAGCTGCCCTTTGAATATGAAAACTATTAAACTCTGTGTATTTGCATTTTGAATAGGAAACTTTTGTTCGTGATATGACTACATAATACCAGATACAGCGGTGTAATCGAATCTGCTGTCTCTCTGTAGAACTGTTTTGTTTGCGGCTTGCAGTCTGCCACGGTTCTTCCTTTCGGAAAACATTGTACAAGACATTTTGGTTTGTGTTGCTATTTTAATGATTCATCAGACTGGTTCATGTGGTTAATGAAATCTACTTTATATAGTAAATTGACTTGTTGGTATTCAGCCATTTTGCTGAAAGATCATGATACAGGATGTAAGAAAAGAAAGAAAAAAACTTGTAATGTCATTCATTTGGAATGTAGGATGTGGGCGCTCCAAATTTACTGGGGAAAGACTAGACAGCACCTAATAATACCGAGGATGCAGCAATATAGCATGTTAAAACCAATAGCGATATCAGTTTCATCAGTAATCTGTGTGGGATAAGTCTTATCCAAGTATTTTACAGGAGACAACTTATATAACAAAGGTAGAATTTCTAGAGTACTACCAAAAACCTGGCAAGTTGGCTTTAATTGGCTGCAATATCATAGGCAATATGTGTACGATGGTCCTCCGACTGTTATACTGCTGAAGAAATATAGGTATGTGTTCTCAACATTATGGGGCAGATTGATCATAGCCCAATGACTTACGCCTTGTCATAATTTAAATGCAGGATCCAGCAGTCTATGTGCCTGAACTGTTCAGTTTGGTGGTTCCAGTCGGATGATAGTAGAAGGTCCAAAACATGGGACTAGCATCTATCTGACATTGGTGGCATATCCTAGTGACATCAATGTCCCAGATGGGAATACTGCTTAAAAGAGAAGCTTGAAACTAGTGTTGAGCAAACCCAAACTGTAAAGTTTGGGTCTGTACCAAACCTTGCGAGTTTGGGTAGTCGGACCCGAACTTTGCCAGAAGAGTTTGGTGTTCAGGCATTTAATAAAGCCTTTGAAAGGCTGCAGGGCAGCCAATAAACAAGCTTTTAAGCTGTGGGCACTTAGAAGCCATCACAGCCATGCCTAGTAATGGCATGGCTGTGATTGGCCGGTGCATCATGTGACCCAGCCTCTATTCAAGCTGGATCACGTGTAGCACTGCCCATCAGCTCTGAATAGTGCAGGAACAGGAAGCAGGCAGCTGAAGTGAGGGACAGTTTTAGGAATCTGGCTATTTGTTTTGTGGGTGACCTATAATAATTTTTTGTGGGTGTAATACACCAGCTTTGCACCCCTGACACAGAAATATAATCTGGTTGTTAATTCTTTGGGTGACCTATAGCAATTTTTGGTGGGTGCAATGCACAATTTTTGCACTTCTGACACAAAAATATAATAGTTAATCTGTCTGTTAGTTCGGTGGGTGACATATTTCCATTTTTGGTGTGAGGTACACCTGCAGTGCATACGTGACAGGGAAATGAATATAGTTAATCCGTCTGTTAGTTCAGTGGGTGACATATACCCATTTTTGGTGTGAGATACACCTGCACTTTATACGTGATAGGGAAATTAATATAGTTAATCTGACTGTTAATTTGGTGGGTAACATATACCCATTCTTTTTGTGAGATACACCTGCACTGCATATTTGACAGGGAAATGAATATAGTTAATATGTCTGTTAGTTTGGTGGGTGACCTCAAAGAATAAGGAGAGCATCAAATAAAGGACGTGGCCCTGGTCGTGGTGCTGCTGGTGCTGGTGGAGCTCCTGTTGCAGGGAGAGGACGTGTTCGATCTGTGCCAGCTACACGCCAAAATTAAATATATTCCTCAGGTGCACGTAGGCAACAGGACATTCAGTGTCGTTTTGTAGGCCTGAATACCGGTGTATGAATGGTGAGGCCAGAAAAAGTAGAGTCAGTAGTAGATTGGATGGCTGACAGTGCGTCCAGTTCCTTCACGTGTCTCCCAGCCGGTCACCTGCTGAAACCGCAGAGTTGCCACCTACAGTCCATGGGAATCTGTCTTTCACGTCACCCCCTTGCAAATCAGCCAAGCAGTCTGAACCCCAAGTCATGCAACAGTCTCTTATGCTTTTTGATGACTCTGCTGGCAGGGTTTTCCGTGGGCCATCCACCTAGTCATGCCCCAAAAGTGGAAGAGATTGAATGCACTGATACCCAACCACTTATGTTTCAGGATGTGGACATGAGAGGACCACCGCCGCACGTCTCTGATGATGATGACGAATCGCAGGTGCTAATTGCTGCGGCTTTCTGCCATGTGCAGACCGGCAAGGAGGGCAGGGGTGAAGAGTGGGTGGAAGATGATGTGGAGGATGATGAGATCCTAGACCCCACATGGAATCAAGGTCATGTGAGTGACGTGTGCAGTTTGGAGGAAGAGGTGGTGGTCACACAGCTCCAGCCACACAGCAAAAGAGGGAGCAGAGGGCAAAAACTGAGTGGCTGTCCCCTAGCCAGTATGCCTACTACTGCCCACCACACCCAGGGACTGAGCACACCAAAGCCATCTACGAAGAGTTCCCTGGCATGGCAGTTCTTCAGACAATGCCCTGACGACAAGACGCGAGTAGTTTGCACGCTGTGCAATCAGAGCCTGAAGCGAGGCATAAGTGTTCTAAACCTGAGCACCACCTGCATGACCAGGCAAAGCACAAGCTGCAGTGGAGTAAACACCAGAAAAAACATTAAAGGCTCATCTTGCTCCCTCTTCTGCTGTGGTCTCAGCCTATTCCTCCTCCTCTGGAGTGACAGTGGCACATGCCAACCCGCAAACAGAAAGCAACACCACCACTGTCACCCAGCATGTCCACACTGTTCCATGGAAGCATTCAGCTGTCCATCCCCCAAACACTGGAGGGAAAGAGGAAGTACCCCCCCTACCCACCCATGATCCCTGGTCCTGAATGCCAGCATTTAAAAATGCCTGGCCTTTAAAAATGCTGTCATTCCATCTGGTGGAGACAGATACTTTTATAAACCTTATGGCGGTGGCTGTCCCAAAGTACGTGGTTCCAAGCCGCCACTATTTTTCCAGGCGAGCAATCCCTGCCCTGCATAACCATGTGGCAGACAAAACCAGGTGTGCACTGCGCAACGCCATCTGTGGCAAGGCCCGTATAACTACCGATATATGGACCAGTAAGCACGGGCAGGGACATTATATCTACCTAACAGCACACTGGGTAAATGCAGTAGCGGCTGGGCCTGAGGCGGATATCAGTTTGGCACATGTCCTACTGCCACCGGGGATTGTAGGACATTTCTCATTGCCTCCTGTTGCCTCCTCCTCTACAGCCACCTCATCCGGTCAGTGTAACACTTGCACCACTAACTTCAGCACAGCCAGGGGGATACAACAGCAGGCTGTTTTGAAACTCATCTGTTTGGGGGAAAAAACCCAAACCGTGCAGGAGTGGTGGATGGGCATGGAACAACAGACTGATTGGTGGTTGGTGCCTCTGAGCCTCAAGCCTGGCCTGGAGGTGTGCGATAATGGGCGATATCTCGTAGCAGCTCTGGGGCTAGCCTGTTTGACACACATCCCTTGCCTGGCGCATGTGCTGAATTTGGTGGTGCAGAAGTTCCTGAAAAATTACCCCGATATGTCAGAGCTGCTAAAGAAAGTGCGGGCTATCTGTGTGCTCTTTCGGGGTTCTCATCTTGCTGCTGCTCGCCTGTCTGCGCTGCAGCGTAACTTAGGCCTTCCCGCTCACCGCCTCATATGCGACGTACCCACAAGGTTGAACTTGCACATGCTGAAGAGACTGTGCAAGCAGCAGCAGATGATGGTGGAGTTTCAGCTGCAGCACGCACGAGCACGGGTGAGTTGCTCTGCGGAACAGCACCACTTCACCACCAATGAGTGGGCCTCCATGCGGGATGTGTGTGCCGTGTTGTGCTGTTTCGAGTACTCCACCAACATGGCCAGTGCCACTGTCGCAGTTCTCAGCATTACTATCCCACTTCTATGTCAAAATAAAAAAAATACTTTGGGCAATGATGGAAGAGGATGTGGCACAGGAGGAAGAGGGATCATTTCCACTTTTATCAGGCCAGTCAATCATGTGACTCGGAGGGTGGGTTCCTGCACCAACAGTTCTGCAGGATGAGAAGGAGGAGGAACCATGTTCACAGCAGGGTGGCACCAAAAGCAGCTTATGGGCATCAATGGAGCATGGCTGGTGGATACAGAGGACACAGACGATACACCTCCCACAAAGGACAGCTTGTCTTTGCCTCTGGGCAGCCGAGGACACATTCGCGACTTCATGCTGCAGTACCTGTGCAATTTCCGCCGAGTTGCCCACATTCTAACCAGTGCTGATTACTGGGTCGTCTCCCTGCTGGATCCCCACTAGAAGGACAATGTGCTGTCCTTAATTCCGTTACTGAAGCATGATCGGAAGATGCTCGAGTACAAGCGCTCGCTGGTAGATGCCATGCTGATGGCATTCACACCTGACAGCAGGGACTCAGTGGAAGCACAAGGAGAAGGCAGAGGAGGAGGAGGAAGAAGTAGCCAACACAACTGGGGCACCGCCAGCACCTCAAAAGGGAGGGTTAGCATGGCCAAAATGTGGAAAAACTGTCAGCACGCCACAACATTCAGCACCACCAGCTGATATGGAACGTCATAGCAGGAGGCAGCATTTCAGCAACATGGTGGAACAGTACATGTGCACACACCTGCACGTACTGACTGATGAGTCTGCCCCATTCCACTTCTGGGTCTCCAAATTGGGCAGATGGCCTGAGCTTGCCCTTTACACCTTGGAGGTGCTGGTCTGCCCTGCAGCAAGTGTATTGTCCGAACGTGTGTTTAGCACGGCAGGGGGGATAATCACAGACAAGCGCAGATGCCTGTCCACAGCCAAAGTAGACAAACTCAAGTTCATTAAAATGAACCAGGTATGGAAACCACAGGACTTTTCCGTACCTTGTGCTGAGTAGACAAGTACTCTTTACTATTTCCCAATGTTTTGTGGTCTTCCCAAATTTATATAAAAAAAATAAAAAAAATTAAATAAAAAAAACAACAAAAACAGTGTTGGCTACCTCTTTGACCTACACCGCCACATCCACCGCCTCTTCAACCTCCACTTTGGCCTCCTTGTTCAAGATTATAATTTTTTTTTTCTATTCTATGTTATTTTAAGTCATTTCCCTATCCATATTTGTTTGCAGGGCAACTGTTCTGCTCTTACCCCCATTTTTGCTTCCTTTTGCAGATCTCTAGCCTTTATTACGACTATTTTACAGCCATTTTAGTGCACCAAGGTTCGAGTCTGAGTCTAGTTTGGGTCCCGAACCCGAACGTTGACCCGAACTTTGGCCGAACAGGGGCGAATCCAAACATCCACGGGTCCGCTCATCCCTACTTGAGACATGTAGCCCACAGAAGGGAACATCATAACTGGGTTGCTGGGTTTCTGGGAAGACGATTCCGCCCAAACCAGACACACAGGGAAGTGTCATAAAATTTTTATTGTCATAGTGTTATAGCATTATCGCACATGTGAGAGGAGTTTAGCTGAACAAGTCAACAAGAGGACTCTTAACGAATCAGCCTGAGATCAGTTCCAAAGCCATGGGAAGAAGTGAGACAGACTTGTAGTTTGGATGCAGCATGTCTGCGGGAGTCACCATTACAATCACCACCTGCAGCAGAGCATTCCCACAACTGGCTAGATACCTGAGCCCCCAGACACTAGTAGAGCGTGCCCCAGTTTTTGAGATATATAACAGCAATGCAGCCCACTGGGGTTAGCCAAACAGAAAAGATCAACTGTGGTGACTCAACGCTGAGTGCAAGTGGAAGTAAAGAGTACAAATTGCCTAAAGCATTGTGCTGGATTGCAGAAGACTGTTCCGAACAGTTCCCTACTGTAATTCAGTTCAAGCTCCTTAAAGAGACTGTTTTTGAGATTGCTAATAGTGGTTTCAGCACAGTTCAGCTCTTGTCACTCTAAGGAGAGAGAGAAAAAAAAGCCTGGCTGTTGATGGTTGTTACGAACAAAGTTTACGAGTTACATTTTTAATTGTGATTGTTGAAATGCATCTTTCAAATCTTTTTCAAAGGGCATGTCCAATCCTGCAACCTTCTACTGACTTCTTCACCCAACTGACATTTTCAATTGGATTGAAATTCATTTTGTAAAGAAACCGCCAACCGTCATACTATTAGAGACCATACAATGTCTTGTCTGGCCTCTACAGTGTTGTATACCTAAAGAATCATTAGTGATCTAAACAGGGATGTTAATTACTGTGAAAAGAAGAAAAGGCAATGGCATCTGCTATAGATATTTGCAATTCCCAGTTATTTAATTTAGCTGAAAGTGTATTTTACAAATGAGGTCAGGTGAGAGATCATGGCTGCCTCTGTTTACAAGATTCCACTGTGACAGACAGCTGAGCAAATCAAGGGAATTCTGTGCAACAGAACTATCCCTGTTGGAGGAAGCTAGAAGTTAAAGGCTGTTGTACACGCCAAGCAAATTAACCTTCTTTGATTGTCATAAATAAAGCATACATATGGTGATGATTTACCTCCTGACTTGTCCAGGGACGGGGGAATTCCTTTGTAAATGGAGGCAGCCTTTTCATCTGTACAGTGGGTGAGCACAAGTTATTTTTCTCTGAAGGTTGAAGCCGGTTATGTAAAAAAGCATTGCCATAAAGACACATCTGAGTTTTTAACTGCTTTGTCAAGACTTCAGTTTTATCTTCACACTTTGATACACTTTATCCAATTTTAGATCAAAATGCAAATCATGGAGGGGAATGTGTGAAGGTGCAAGGGTTTAGTTAGATGGAGGTGAAGATGAAGAAGTAACAAAAGTTCTTCAGTTAACATGTACTTTAATGATATCCTACCTAATTGACTTAAAATATACCAACTACTTTTTTATGCTTCAATGCATAAAAAAATAAAATAAAAATTAAATAACTTCTCAAATGATTTTAAGATTCACATTAATTTTGTGCAAACCTATGCTTTTTCATGGATATAGACTACAAACTGGACAGCCTCTCGCCATACTCCCGTTCATTTGACCCCCTACTTCTTGCTAACCGAAACCTACAGTACAGTCCTGATCAAAAGTTTAAGACCACTTGAAAAATGGAAAAAAAGTCATATTTTACATTGTTGAATCTTAACAAGGTTCCAAGTAGAGCTTCAACATGCAACAAGAAGAAATGAGAGTGAGGCAAAACATTTTTCAATTAATTGAAAATAACGATTAAACTGAAACAGGCTGTTTTTCAGCTGGTCCAAATTTTAGGATCACATGCCTTTAAAAGACCAAATTTGTGCAAAGATGTGGATTCATTGTCATTCTTTATCAGGTAGTCACACGTTGTGATGGCAAAGGCAAAAAAAACTCTCCCTTTTTTAACTGGTCGGGTTGTTGAACTGCATAAGCAGGGTCTCTCACAGCGCGCCATCGCTGCTGAGGTGGGACGCAGTAAGACAGTCATTTGGAATTTCTTAAATGATCCTGAGGGTTATGGAACAAAAAAGTCAAGTGGAAGACCCAAAAAAATTTCACCAGCACTGAGTCAGAGGATTCAATTGGCTGTCCATCAAGAAACTGGACGATCCTCGACCCAAATTAAGGCCCTTACTGGTGCTTACTGCAGCCCCATAACCATCAGATGGCATCTGAGACTAAAGGGCTTCATAAACCAAAAACGTCTTCAAAGACCTCGTCTCCTTGAACGCCACAGAACTGCTCGTTTGGACTTTGCAAGAGAGCACCAAACATGGGACATTCAAAGGTGGAAGAAAGTTTTATTCTTTGATGAGAAAAAATTTAACCTTGATGGTCCTGATAGTTTCCAATGTTACTGGCATGACAAGCAGATCCCACCTGAGATACGCGCCACAGTGGTGGGGGCACCATAATGGTCTGGGGTACTTTTTCCTTCAGTGGAACAATGGAGCTTCAGGAAGTGCAGGGGCATCAAACGGCCACTGGCTATGTCCAGATGTTACAGAGAGCATTCCACATGACTGAGGGTCCTCGTCTGTGTGGTAAACGACTGGATTTTTCAACAGGACAACGCTACAGTACACAATGCCCGCAGCACAAGTGACTTCTTCCAGGAGAATAACATCACTCTTTTGGCCCATACTGCGTGTTCCCCTGATCTAAATCCAATTGAGAACCTTTGGGGATGGATGGCAAGGGAAGTTTACAAAAATGGACAACAGTTCCAGATAGTAGATGGCCTTCGTGTGGCCGTCTTCACCACTTGGAGAAATGTTCCCACTCACCTCATGGAAACGCTTGCATCAAGCATGCCAAAACAAATTTTGGAAGTGATTAACAATAACGGCAGAGCTATTCATTACTGAGTTCATGGTTGGAAGTTGGATTTCTGTTTTGGAGAGGGGTTTAGTTTTTTCTGGAGGTGTGGTCCTAAACTTTTGATCAGCTGAAAAACAGCCAGTTTCATTTTTTGTTGTTGTTTTCATTAAATTGAATGCTCAAAAAATGTTTTGTCTCACTCCCATTTCTTCTTGTTGCATGTTGAAGCTCTACTTGGAGCCTTGTTAAGATCCAACCATGCTAAATATGATTTTGCCATTTTTCAAGTAGTTTTAAACTTTTTATTAGGACTGTATTTGTTCTGACGATGCAAGGACAAACTAAGCAGATTAATGGGAGAAAGTTGTGTATAATAATACTTGATTCTTGCACCCCTGAGGAAATGAATTGAGTGATGGGAGTAGGATATTGATATTGGCTCCAATAAATAATTTTTAATGTTTTGGGAATGGTAGCTTTGGCCAGCCAACCTAATGTGTATGGGAATTTTGATGCTATCCCTCAACAGATGATGTCAGAGGAGAAAAGGATCAGGTATAGCTAAAGGTTATACCCATCTTAGATATGGATGGCATATCACTAGGATATACTATTAATGTCAGATAGGTGTGGGTCCCACCTCTGGGACCAACTATTATTTCCAGAACAGGATTCCCAACTAAAGAAGAGCACACCACACATGCAGAGCATGTTCTCCATTTACTGCTATGAAAGTCCTGAAAATAGCTGAGCAAGTGCGTTTGGCTGTTTTCAGAATTCCCATAGTGGTGAATGGAAAGCTTTCCGCACATGCACAGCTACCTCTCTGTTCACTGCTATGGAAAATGCTAGAAATAGTCAAGCCAGCGCATGGCTATTTTCACAACTCCCATAGCAGTGAGTTGAGGATGGCCGCTTGTGCTATATGCTCTCCTTCACTTCAGGAGGCCCTTTTCTATAAATAAGAGGTGGGACCCACAACGTAGAGATAATCCATCAATATCTGAGATGGGAATGCCTCTTTAATTTTTTTGTGCCCAATACTTTTGTCCTCCTAGGTCAGGGATCAGCAACCTTCGGCACTCCAGCTGTTGTGAAACTACAACTCCCGTCATGCTCCTTTTACTTCTGTGGGAGTTCAGAGAACAGCCAAGCAAGTTTGCATGGTGGGAGATGTAGTTTCGCAACACCTGGAGTGCCGGAGGTTGCTGATCCCTGTCCTAGGTGATAATCTGTTTCCAGAGGTGTCTGGCAGTGGCTTTCTCTTCTCTCCCCATTGAATACACATTCACTTTTGGCCAAACTGAACGTGTATGGGGGAAGTCAGAAGGGTGTCAGGAGAGATAACTCTATGTACATGTACATTATGCCTACCTGTAGCCCATTAGCTAAATAAATTGTCAATGTTTCTGTATAGGATCTACTCATTGTGTGGACTAAACTAGCCTACCAGAAGACTAGGGATAGTTAGATTATTATTTTTTTTCAAATGCCCCAGTGTCTCAATAATAATATTAACATTCATGATTAAGTTTAGCACTTGCTCCACTGCAATCCTTTCTTCACACATCTTTTGTTGCTATTAGACTGTGTCTGTTTATTTGACCATGTAATTGCCGGATGCTTCGTCCCACTTATTGAAGGTTGCACTATTGAGAAGATAGATAACATGTTCTCAAGTCAAGGTTAGTGTTTGATTTCATCATTTTGTTAGTGTTACTAGAGATAAAGGTGGAACTGGTATGTGTGATTCTCTAACAACAGAGACATCTGGGTGCTCCACATGTAAGAGTGCCTGGTTTAAGAGTGATGGTTGGTTCTGTGATTTCTAATTCCTGATCTGGCTTGGTGCCAAGATGTTTTAAGAGATTGTGTTCTATGAAAGGTGATGTTTGGGCTAATTGCCAAGAACTTTAATGTGCATCATGATTTAGTGTGTTCTAATGTGACTGTAGGGATTTCTTTAGAGGCGTTATATATACTGATGAAATTCAACTTGCAGTGTGCTCTGTCTTCTGTCAAAGGTGTTATATTCCGTTTAAGACAGTCTCTTCGAGACCTCAGATCTTGGGAGAGCAAAGGTTTTGGATAACATTTTTTCCTGAACCTTTTATTTAAAATGCAGGTTTGAATTTTGAAGCTGCTTTGTAAGGTGTAATTCATCTGAACCTCTTATATTAACTATGCGTGACATACAAGATCCACCAGTCCATGCTCTGATGTCTGCTGGTAGATACTGACCTGTGATAGCCACTAACTGGTGTAGAGCATTCCAAGCCTCATGTTGATACTCCCAGTAGACAGAATTAACCATAAGCCAGCATTGTCCCATTGTTATTTCCCCAGAATGTGCATTTTAAGTCTACTTTTGCACTCGGGTTTTGGCTTTCCGATTGTGAGATCCGTTCAGGGCTCTCACAAGCGGTCCAAAACGGATCGTTGGCATTCTAATGCATTCTGAATGGAAAAGGATCCGCTCAGAATGCATCAGTTTGCCTCCGTTCCATCTCCATTCCACTCTGGAGGTGGACACCAAAACGCTGCTTGCATCGTTTTGGTGTCTGTCTGCCGAAACTGAGCCAAATGGATCCGTTCTGACACACAATGTAAGTCAATGGAGACGGATCTGTTTTCTATGACACAATCTGGCACAATAGAAAATGGATCCGCCCTCCATTGACTTTCAATGGTGTTCAAGACGGATCCGTCTTGGCTATGTTACAGATAATACAAACTGATCCGTTCTGAACGGATGCAGACGGCTGTATTATCTGAATGGATCCATCCATGACGGATCTGCACAAAACGCGAGTGTCAAAGTTGTTCATCCAGATTTGATGAGTACCTGCACAGAAAGCTACTTACATCCTCTATTATAGTAGATCTAGCCTAGGTCTGGCTCCAGCAACCTTTGTAATCACAAAAAAGAGACTGAATGCTGTATGTTGTGACGGCTCAGTGAAACCCGAAGACATACATTTTTTAACATCAGTCCATTTTCATAAATATCCTCTTGAACGTTCACTATTCACAAACCTCTTAAAAGCTCAGGCATGCCTTTATCCAGAAACCTCAGGGGAAGTTGAGCAACATGGTGACCTGAGGTTTCAAGCAGCTGAGGGTACATGAAAGGATGCCCAGCACGTTTCATGCACATTCTGTTAATGACCGTTACATTTTAATACAATTAATAAAATGTGTGCTTTAGCTCAACAGCACTTCGGCTATATAGCAGAAAAAATGCTGAGTTTTTTTTATATGATTTGCAAATTAAAATGGGGCACATTCAGACATGTCCGTATAGCACATTATGTCACGCCGTGGAACTCTCCATATGCTAGTCAATTACATGTATCTTGTTAGGACAAAGGTGTAAGCCCGTTTTAGTTGTTAGGTCGTGTTCACACATTACACATGCAGCAGCCATGAGAGGAGAATGGAAGTGCTAGTAGTTCTGTCAATGATAATTGAGCACATGTACCAAAGTGGCAGTCCTCATACCGATACCACCTAGATCCATGCAGTGACTGGAGGGTCCACCCTTTCTTCACTCGGGGCACACCCTAAGGTTCAAGTATCTGCCTGGCGGAGATTGGGGTGCCCTTGGTGCAAGGTGTTTTGTCAGGGTGCAATTAAACAAAAGGTTGGGTGACACTCCAAGACGGTTCCGAGACCGAGTAGCGATGGTAGAAATAAAACTCCCATACAACACTGGATTGCATCAAGTGTTACGTTTATTAAACAAGCGGATATCCAGTTTAGGATTGCTGAACGTTTTTGGTTATATGCCTTCTTTAGAGAACTGGAAATATATACATAGATAAGCAATCAATAAACAATAATATAATGGTGTGATGAGATATACATACATATATAGACAAATAGTGTCAACCATATAGACATCCTACCGCAACAGGGGGACATCCCCTATTACTGCAAAACTAAACAGTTGTGTTTCCAGGTAAATTCTGGATATCAATGTATATCAATAAAGGTGATGTCATCTGCTGGATCCTAGTAAATGGCTCCTAAAACTCACACGGTCCAAACAGATTGGTGTATGGCCACTCACCTGGCGCTACCTGGGGTGTTAACCCTTTGCAACAACTTTTTCTGCTTCTGGGCTCCAGTCCTTCTCCTCACCTCCACCAAGTGCGGTTCATCCAGGTAAGTAACAAAATCATGAAATAGGGTCTCTAGCTCTTTGACCAAACATTTACTATCACTATTACTGCTGACGATGTTCTTCTTCTCACTGCTGTTGATGCTCTTCTGTTGTTCTTCTGTAGCTCCAATCTATGCATTGGTGGTTGATATCCCCACTTGCTCCATATCAATCTTTCCTTAGGTTGATGTTCTTTAGGCGCTGTCAAACGACAGATATTCTCCAATCTGTTTGGACCATGTGCAGTGTCGGACTGGGGTACCTAAGGACCACCAGTAAAATCTATTTTGGGGACCCACCGTACAGATACATTTAAATATAATAAATAATCTAACAAGTTTTTTATGTGAACATAAGCTGGTTGAGGTGCTGGATATTGAATATATGTACAGGTCCTTCTAAAAAAATTTGCATATTGTGATAAAGTTCATTATTTTCTGTAATGTACTGATAAACATTAGACTTTCATATACTTTAGATTCATTACACACAACTGAAGTAGTTAAAGCCTTTTATTGTTTTAATATTGAGGATTTTGGCATACAGCTCATGAAAACCCAAAATTCCTATCTAAAAAAAAATTAGCATATTTCATCCGACCAATAAAAGAAAAGTGTTTTTAATACAAAAAAAGTCAACCTTCAAATAATTATGTTCAGTTATGCACTCAATACTTGGTCGGGAATCCTTTTGCAGAATTGATTGCTTCAATGCGGCGTGGCATGGAGGCAATCAGCCTGTGGCACTGCTGAGGTGTTATGGAGGCCCAGGATACTTCGATAGCGGCCTTAAGCTCATCCAGAGTGTTGGGTCTTGCGTCTCTAAACTTTCTCTTCCCAATATTCCACAGATTCTCTATAGGGTTCAGGTCAGGAGAGTTGGCAGGCCAATTGAGCACAGTAATACCATGGTCAGTAAACCATTTACCAGTGGTTTTGGCACTGTGAGCAGGTTCCAGGTCGTGCTGAAAAATGAAATCTTCATCTCCATAAAGCTTTTCAGCAGATGGAAGCATAAAGTGCTCCAAAATCTCCTGATAGCTAGCTGCATTGACCCTGCCCTTGATAAAACACAGTGGACCAACACCAGTAGCTGACATGGCACCCCAGACCATCACTGACTGTGGGTACTTGACACTGGACTTCAGGCATTTTGGAATTTCCCTCTCCCCAGTCTTCCTCCAGACTCTGGCACCTTGATTTCCGAATGACATGCAAAATTTTCTTTCATCCAAAAAAAGTACTTTGGACCACTGAGCAACAGTCCAGTGCTGCTTCTCTGTAGCCCAGGTCAGGCGCTTCTGCCGCTGTTTCTGGTTCAAAAGTGGCTTGACCTGGGGAATGCGGCACCTGTAGCCCATTTCCTGCACACGCCTGTACACGGTGGCTCTGGATGTTTCTACTCCAGACTCAGTCCACTGCTTCCGCAGGTCCCCCAAGGTCTGGAATCGGTCCTTCTCCACAATCTTCCTCAGAGTCCGGTCACCTCTTCTCGTTGTGCAGCGTTTTCTGCCACACTTTTTCCTTCCCACAGACTTCCCACTGAGGTGCCTTGATACAGCACCCTGGGAACAGCCTATTCGTTCAGAAATTTCTTTCTGTGTCTTACCCTCTTGCTTGAGGGTGTCAATGATGGCCTTCTGGACAACAGTCAGGTCGGCAGTTTTACCCATGATTGCGGTTTTGAGTAATGAACCAGGCTGGGAGTTTTTAAAAGCCTCAGGAATCTTTTGCAGGTGTTTAGAGTTAATTAGTTGATTCAGATGATTAGGTTAATAGCTCGTTTAGAGAACCTTTTCATGATATGCTAATTTTTTTAGATAGGAATTTTGGGTTTTCATGAGCTGTATGCCAAAATCATCAATATTAAAACAATAAAAGGCTTGAACTACTTCAGTTGGTGTGTAATGAATCTAAAATATATGAAAGTCTAATGTTTATCAGTACATTACAGAAAATAATGAACTTTATCACAATATGCTAATTTTTTTAGAAGGACCTGTATGTAGTGTACAAAATCTAATGTTATATATGCCACTTGTGCAGGGGGTGGGAGACTAGGGGCCCATCTTGCTCAGGGGCCCACCGAGGGATTCCCCTGTACCCCTGTGGGCCAGTCCGAGCCCGACCATGTGAGTTTTGGGAGCCATTTACTATGATCCAGCAGACGGCATCCCTTTCATTGATATACATTGATATCCAGAATTTACCTGGAAACACAACTGTCTATAGTTTTGCAGTAATAGGGGATGTCTCCCTGTTGCGGTAGGATGTCTATATGATTAACACTATTTGTTTAACCTGTTGTATAACTCATACACCTTTATATTATTACACCTTTATATTATTGTTTATTGATTGCGTATCTATGTATATTTCCAGTTCTCTGAAGAAGGCATATAGCCAAAAACGTTCAGCAATCTTAAACTGGATATCCGCTTGTTTAATAAATGTAACACTTGAAGCAATTGTCGGGGTGCAAGGCAGGAGTACGGAAGCAGTGGCCAGCAGATGGTGATGGAGTAAGAATATGAGTAGTAGTACATCTGACACTATCAAGGCACATTTCCAAGTAAAACACAGTATGATTCTTCCCCAATAGCTAATTATGGATAGTAACAGTGATGGGGGCTGAGGTGCTCCTTCTCTCTGTCTTTCTAAAGTCTGAAGAACCTTAGGTATGCAGTTGAAGCTCTTAGTAGACGTTCCTATAATTCCCAGGCTGAGGGGTACAAAATCAAGTAACAGATGGCCAAACCTTCTCAAGCCATGGAAGGTGTGTTAGCAATATTCCCTCTCATTTCAGCAAAGTCTTTTTCTGCCATAACCAAGCACAATACGTTACTATCTGACTCCAATGCAAGGCCTTGCAGATTCTGGATCTTGTAATCTTACTTTATCTTTTCTCTTTCTGGAGCACTTTGGAGGAGGTAGCTTTAGCTGCAGATGTCTCAAAGATGGAGGTTCTCTGAGTGCACACAGGGCGAGATTTATTAAAATGTTGTAAAGTAGAAGTTTCTTAGTTGCCAATTGCAACCAATCATATTCCGCCTTTCATTTCCCAAAGGAGCTGTGGAAAATGAAAGATGAAATCTGATTGGTTGCTATGGGCAACCAAGCCAGTTCTACTTTATACCAGTTTGCTAAATCTCCTCCACACACTCTACAGAATGGCCAACCCATGTCCATCTGTTGGCAACCTAAATGGGGTTGAGTCAAGATGTTAACTCTGACATCCATACAATTCTGTTTGGTGCAGTAGTACAAATCTATCTCCAGTCCTAGTCGGATACCTACAGTACAGTAATACAATATGACCAAACAAGGGTGAAACAATATGGGTACAGTGGTAGCAACCAAAATGTACCCTCTGTATCACACTGTTAGCTATGTAAGACGAATTAGGTCAGAAGGGATTTTAAGTGTCTAAATTTAACTCCCTCCTGACCCACTTCTGCTTACCTAGCTGATAATTTGCTACAGCATAACATTATAATTAACCGCTGTCAGTGTGGAGTCCAGGATGGACACGTATTTGTACAAATGCTGTATTTTGCTGACATAGTATTGCTTAGGCTGGTAATGAACCCTCAGCTCTAAACGGGGACTATAGCTGAACCAATTTTCAATTCTTAAATTAAAATATTAAAGGGGTGTATCTTTTCTCAGGGGGCATGTCCTTTCTTCTGCAGCTTTCTCTATTTCTCTAGCAGTAGATACAGCTGGTGACAGTTGAAGGATGTAACTGAGCATGTGTGACCATGCATTCAGCTAAGTAGAGGGAGGTGCACATTATTTTCATATTAAACACCAGGGGGCATCATTATAATAAAATAAAGGGAATATCTCGTCACAAAAGCATTTCTGTAACAGAAGGTAAATTACATTAAGTAACTTTTTTTTCATGCTGAATTATAGTAAGAGTCCTGAATTATTACGAGACAAGCAGAGACCTCAAAAAAGTAAATTACGAGACAAGCAGAGACCTCAAAAAAGTAAATTACAGAACGTCTTATTATTCAATGCTAAAGCTTAATCTACTTAAGACTGGACATGAACACTGGATCCGTTACCTATAGCAAGACTATTAGATGACAATATGGCACCTCATGAAGATACCATGTGGTGGCTCGTTGAATGTCTTGAATGGCTGAATAACACATCATATAGGCTCTGTGCACACCGAGAAGTATGATGCCTACTAAGGTTCATCAGTTGAGGAACTTTATTTTACCAGAGCATATGCTTTATTACATTTCACAAGAAGTAATTTGTTTATCATTATTGGCTATTGATGTCGATAACAGTTTGAGGGTTATTATCTCCTAAGCTTCCTCACCATTTTCTCATCCCTTGCTGAATGTCAGGCTTTCTAAATTGCCAGCTGAATGCCCCCTTGCCATGTCAGTATTGGCAAGCCCTATGTGTATCTTCAGCAATCTAGCCTTGAAAAATCCAGACAGCCAGTGTGAATACTTATTTTGCTTACAGTCTGGTTTATCTGACACTTGACTTTGGGAATTCACTTCTTTACTGCTTCAGTATGGAGTCTTGGCCTTCAGTATGATCCCCAGTGATTATACAATCACTATTGTGCATAAGAAATAGAACTTAGGGCTTTCTCTTGGAAGTTGAATTCCATCTGGTCTGTAGGTGGTCGAAGCGGGCATTGATTTTACTATTCGAGACATATGGCTATGAAGTTTTCTTTTAAATGGTTGCATGAACAGAATATCTCTAAGTGTTGGGTGTACTGTAAAGAATAGATTACATTCACACTTCTGCAGGTGTTTTGCGGATCCGAAAATTGCTGATCCGCGAAACACGGACACCAGCAATGTGCGTTCTGCATTTCGCGGACCTGTGACTTAAGGGTCCATTCACACATCCGCAATTTTTTTTCGGATCCATTCCGGATTTTGCGGACCCATTCATTTTCAATGGGGACGGATGCTATGTGCTGTCCGCATCAGCACTTCCGGATCCACAATTGCGTTTCTGAAAAAAAAATAGAACATGTACTATTCTTGTCCGCAACTGCAGACAAGTAAAGGCATTTTCTCTTATAGTGTCGGTGATGTGAGGTCCGCGAAATGAAGAACGCACATTGCTGGTGTCCGTGTTTCGCGGATCAGCAATTTTCAGATCCGCAAAACACCTGCGGACGCGTGAATGTAATCGGTTCCTTACTATAAGGCTGTATGGTAACACTTTTTCTGAAGCTGCATTTTCCTATAGCAGGCAGATGTACAGTAGTGTGGCGTATATTGCTCAGTCAGCAAACTAGTGGAGTGGTACGTTTCCCACTTCTTTTGGGATTTGATCTAAAAATTAAGAGCAGAAGCTTCGTAATGCATAATCTCTTATCGTCCAAATTTGGCCCAAAAAACTGACAAAAAACAAACAAGCAGTAAACATCAGGTTTGTGCTGCAGCTTTCTCATGATTTTGAAACCTCACTTACACATTAATTTAAACATATAGTAGAAGGTTTATCAATGCAATTAAATGGGTTTTCCGAGATATTAAAACCAATGATCTATGCTCTAGATAAGTCATCAGTATCTGAACCGTGGGGTCTGACACCCGAGACCCCTACCAATCAGCTGTTTGAGAGGACACATGTGCTCGCAGTAGTGCTTTGGCCTTCTCGCAGCTCTGCCTAAGCCAGGTGGCATCACGTTTATTTGTAACATGGCTTAGGTAGTGATTTGGCCTTCTCGCAGCTCTGCCTAAGCCAGGTGACATCACGTTCATTTGTAACATGGCTTAGGTAGTGCTTTGACCTTCTCGCAGCTCTGCCTAAGCCAGGTGAGATCACATTCATTTGTAACATGGCTTAGGTAGTGCTTTGGCTCTCTCGCAGCTCTGCCTATGCCAGGTGACATCACGTTTATTTGTAACATGGCTTAGGTAGTGCTTTGGCCTTCTCGCAGCTCTGCCTAAGCCAGGTGACATCACATTCATTTGTAACATGACTTAGGTAGTGCTTTGGCCTTCTCGCAGCTCTGCCTAAGCCATGTGACATCACGTTAATTTGTAACATGGCTTAGGTAGTGCTTTGGCTCTCTCGCAGCTCTGCCTAAGCCAGGTGACATCACATTCATTTGTAACATGGCTTAGGTAGTGCTTTGGCTCTCTCGCAGCTCTGCCTAAGCCAGGTGACATCACATTTATTTGTAACATGGCTTAGGTAGTGCTTTGGCCTTCTCACAGCTCTGCATATGCCAGGTGACATCACATTTATTTGTAACATGGCTTAGGTAGTGCTTTGGCCTTCTCACAGCTCTGCCTAAGCCAGGTGACATCACATTCATTTGTAACATGGCTTAGGTAGTGCTTTGGCTCTCTCGCAGCTCTGCCTAAGCCAAGTGACATCACATTCATTTGTAACATGGGTTAGGTAGTGCTTTGGCTCTCTCGCAGCTCTGCCTAAGCCAGGTGACATCACATTTATTTGTAACATGGCTTAGGTAGTGCTTTGGCCTTCTCACAGCTCTGCCTAAGCCAGGTGACATCACATTCATTTGTAACATGGCTTAGGTAGTGCTTTGGCCTTCTCGCAGTTCTGCCTAAGCCAGGTGACATCACATTCATTTGTAACATGGCTTAGGTAGTGCTTTGGCCTTCTCGCAGCTCTGCCTAAGCCAGGTGACATCACATTCATTTGTAACATGGCTTAGGTAGTGCTTTGGCCTTCTCGCAGCTCTGCCTAAGCCAGGTGACATCACATTCATTTGTAACATGGCTTAGGTAGTGCTTTGGCCTTCTCACAGCTCTGCCTAAGCCAGGTGACATCACATTTATTTGTAACATGGCTTAGGTAGTGCTTTGGCCTTCTCGCAGCTCTGCCTAAGCCAGGTGACATCACGTTCATTTGTAACATGGCCTAGGAGGAGCTCAGCCCCATTTACATGAATGCAGCTGAGTTGCCATACCAAGCACACCCGTTGTACAATATATGGTACTGTGCTTGGTGAGCTGAGAGAAGGCCGAGATGCTACTGCAAGTGCTGGTGCCTTCTTAAAAAGCTGTTCGGTGGGGGTCAGATCAATCAGATACTGATGACCTATCCAAGCCTTACACAGCTAGTTATAAGTCAAAACACTTGAATTGCTTTGAAACGTGTAAGCATCATATGTTGTTTTACAACTTTTAATATGATGCAATACACTATAATGTTTTTAATATCTTTTTTTAAAGATGAATGTTGTATATTGTCTACTGAAGGCATCTTTATATCAATTTTAGTATACATTTGTTATTTAAAGACACTTAACAAGATATCTATTGATAGGTTACACGTAGGAAATAGGTCAAAAGAAAATAGAGAGTTAACGTGCTTAATTAACGAAACTTGATACCTTTATTGATGAATGGGTATGAGCAAGAGTGATCAATATACTCGGATGCTCTTGATATAAAAAATTGCAAACAGCGAACCTCCTATTAGAGATAGGTGGTACAAGTAAATCACTATAGTGACGGGGATGATAATGGGTAGGTCTGTGGGAAAGTTTCTCTCCCTAGACAACCCTGCGGAACTATATCCTGAAGCACAGGGATGTCCCCTGATGGTGGAGACACCCTGCCCCCGTACCTAAGCCTAGATATGGCCCTAGTGATGCCCTACTTAGCAAAGCTGGATCGAGAAATATTAATCCAGAGAAGCAAAACGAAAAAATAATAAGTCAAATATAAATGATAAAAAGAAAACCCCAACGCGTTTCGGCTGCATACGGCAGCTCATCAGGAGGTGATGGCAGTGTAGTAAACGTAGGGAATGAAGTAAGCAAAAGAATTTCTATTATAAGAAACTGTGGTGCTTAGAAAAATAAGATGGTACTTAGCTCCTTGGCATACTTGATGGTGCTGTGTATACAGATATGTATCTCTTGTCCGTATATATGATGGATTCTGAGGGTAAAGAACGTGCTATATGTCAGACATTTATATAGGCCTGCAAAAACAAAGTACTCTGTGTCTGACATTCATATATGGTTCTGAGCAAGTAAGTACTTAGTCACAAATGTTCATATAGCCATAGTGTACTGATCAATATAACAAGGTATATTATATACCACTCAGACATTAACATCAGGGGACAAGTCAGTGGTGTAAGTGATGTAATGTACATTTGGATTATGAAAACCCATGGCCATGTTAAATGTACTGTATATTTCACAGTGTATATGGTGAAAGTTTTACTCAAATGTAGTATACAACTAACAGGACATTCCATAAATATCAGATCGATGTGGGTCCCCTCGAGGAACTTCCATAGAAAGGAATGCAAAGAGCCCTTTGAGCATGGCCAACTCCCTATACACTACAGATGGCAAATAGGGCCCAATTCTTTAGATAGATATGGTATGGTTCAAAATGGCAAATGAGAGAACACAACAAAGGCAGGCTCTCATAGGTAAGTATGTTTAGATCAGTTGTTGGTGGATGAGAGAGAAAATGCTCATCTTCTTTTGTTGTGTAAAGATAGACACAACACTACTGTAGGCGCCAGAGTAGTCTTTGAAGGTCGGTGCTGCCGATGTCGTCACTGTATTGGAAGCCAAACATCAGAAGGTAGAAGTAAAATGGGGTTTTGCTGTTTTTTGACAGCAGAGAACCCGGAGCTTCTGAGCATCTGGAAGCACCCTCGGGCTCACACCCACAGACTTGAAGAATGCTCCGAAACGCATAAACAATTTACCCTGATACATACGTCCCAGTTATGCTTAGCGCCAAATGATGTCCATTCAGCAGCGCATTTGATGTCTCTTGAACTGCTGAACCCCATTTTAGATAGATGTGTGTCCCAGAGGTAGAATCTAGTATACATTTCTTGGATTTCTTTTGGCATAGCCTGTGGTTATGCCATAAACATCCAATATGACAATACCCCTGTAAGAAAAACAATCAGTGTAATCTGACAAGTTGGCATGAATGTGTACAGTAGGTTCTGGGCGAGTACACGATTTATTGCTTAAGATGAGTGTGGCGATGAGAATATTTTTATGGTTGTCATTTCTGTGAGTTTGTCCCATTGACGAGACATGGATGATTAATTGGACAACTTGCAGTAAATGTTCATATAAAAACCTGGGCATTGTTCACTTTTCTGTAAGAGCTCAATTTAATCAAGCCCCTTGTAAATCCAAAAATGAGTTGATCTTCCAGAATTGTATTGGCCCGAAAAGCAGTCATCTATATCAGACCAGTAATTGGTCCCACATGGGCATATCTGAAGTAAATTAGCTAATCACAAAATCTTTCACAGTGGTCCCTGTAGATAAATTTAAAAACCAATGCACTGTGCTTGCATCCGAGGCAGTCTGCGGCAACTCATTGCTTTTTATCTTTAGTTTTACTGATGTGACTGTAGGTCAGTTTACAGCATTAAACCTTATTCAGACTTATATATTATTTTTGAATAAGAAGTCCCAACTATGGATCAAATATCTTTCTATGAAGATATTCTCACCTCTCTAGTTCTGAAGGGCTGTACATCACTTCTAATATGTCTCAATATGCAGCATGTGCATTTAGATGGCTGTATAGTCCCTATAGAGGTCCAAGGAGGCTAATAAACCAGATCAGTTACAGTGTATAGATCTGTGTTGGACATCAGTAGAGCATCCTTATTATGGATCAATATTTGTGCTTGCAGATTGAAAACCCTTACATGGAGCTTAAAAAAGGAACCTACTGTAACAATATTCTTAGAAATACTGGAAATTAATCTGTATTTGTGTCCTTTTTAGCTCCCCATTTCAATATGCAAATGTACCGATGCCTTTACTAGGGGATTATCATGAAGAACATATGACATGGTTATGATGAGGCCTACAAATAGACATTAGGAATCATGCCATGACAATGCAGTTTGCACACATCATTTACAGCACACATGTCCACTTCAAGGTTACATGAGTTTTGCATGTGCTGATTAGTGTTGAGCGAAGCGAAGCATCCAAAGACTAATTCAGTCCGAAATTTAGGAAAACTTTGATTCTAAATGAATCAAAATTTCCTCGCACTTCATGGTAATGAATCGGTTTTCCTAAAATGGCTGCTGCATGTGCCAGAAAGCAAAACTAAGTGTAGAGGAGACAAGCCCAGGAACGCAAGATGGCCCATAATTCCGTGCAACCAGCCAAGCTGCAGATGGAAATCCCCTGTCATGTCATAGCCCTATAAAACACTCATCCCGCGCGGTCTCCGCCAGTGTCCTGTGAGCTGAGATGTGGCAAGTGCTTATGTGCTAGGGACAATGTTGCTGAAAATAATTACTAGGGGGAGACGGCAGGAAGACTTATTTTCTATCAGTTTTGTTTATTCCTACAATTACGTATTCCTACATAAGCGGTAAACTAAGATATATAATTCAATACCAATAGGATGGAAGCCTTTATTATTCCAGTGCCATCCAGTCTGCACCCATTGGGGGGGGGGGGGGGGGGGGAGTTCTTAATGATGACCTTCCTCAGAAGGAGCTGGATGTTCCTGATGACCTATTCTCATCAATATTAGATGATGTGGAAAAGAAGGAAAAGAAGATTGCAGACAAGAACAGCAATAATATACATATTGTCCCCCACCTACCCAGCCAAACCTCATACCAGAAACAGCCCCTATTTAAAGGTGCATTAAAGATGTCACGTGGCCATTAAAAATGAAGAAGGACTATACAGTGCAGTCATCATTATAAATTGAAAGGCAGCTGCAGCTAATCAGTCTTGTGGTTCTTCACCGCAGCGTGGCCACATGGCTGCTGTGTGTGGCTGTACTCTAAGGCAGAGTGGCCTGGGTATACCTGATTTTTAGCCATGAATTGATTCGGACTGAATCAAATTACTTGGCGAACTTCGGCGAAGTTGCTCAACCGAATTTTTCAAGACTTTGCTCATCTCTAATCCTGATTTATTATGCCAATTTAATGAAGTGTATTCTACTCTGGAAGCAATGCTTCAAAAATGGCATGGGTCTATAAGAGTCTATGGGAGTCTAAATAATTGGATATTATAAAGATTGATAGAAAGTTACATCATTGATACTGTAAATACATAGATGGGTGAATAAAAGAAATCTCATTTGTTTCACCTCATAATCTGGAGTGCTGCCTCATATGAGATAGATAAATAGATAGATATGAGATAGATAGATAGATAGATAGATAGATATGAGATAGATAGATATGAGATAGATATGAGATAGATAGATATTAGATAGATAGATAGATAGATAGATATGAGATAGATAGATAGATAGATAGATAGATATGAGATAGATAGATATGAGATAGATAGATATGAGAGATAGATAGATAGATAGATAGATAGATAGATAGATATGAGATAGATATGAGATAGATAGATAGATATTAGATAGATAGATATGAGATAGATAGATATGAGATAGATAGATAGATAGAGCACTCTATTTTTTTTTTTACCACAGAATCTGGAGTGCTGCCTCATTTAAAAAAATATATATAGATAGCTAAATACAGTAAATAGATAGATTGAGAGATTGATATGAGATAGATAGATGCAACAATGTGCTGTGCACCTGAAACCCCTACTTCACCTGTACAAGCTGCACAACAAAAAATAGTATCACAGAACTGGTACAATTTGCTGTGAAGCCATTGCATTTTTCCTGCACGATGCGCCACAGCCAGAACATGTAATAGCACCCTTCTGCTATTTGCATTATTTAGGCTGGGAAAGGTTAGTTTTAAGCTAAATTTGGAATTTTTAACCGTAATTACATTATATAAAGATTGTACCAACACTAGTTGTATATTCAAGAAGGAAATTAAAGTAACATTTATTGTTAAACCCACTTCAGCTGGTCTCGTGAGGACAAGAAAAAGCCTAGAATTCCAATAATTAATTATCTAATGTATTTGTGAAGGTAATGAACAGCTTCATTGTGCACAGGCAGGAGTGCCTCCACGTGGCTTCTAAGCCGTGGTGTTTTATGTCAAGGTGCCTCCTAATAGATCGTTTAAGTGCATTCCCAGTTAAGAAGACTTTCTAGGTTTCTTTCTGTTAAAGTAACTAATGGATTTGTATTGCTATCAACTGGAATGAGTATTTTTAATTTCTAGTCAAAACTACATACTGTATAGAACTTAGGGGATATTAAATGTAAAATCGTATTGCATTTATATCAATGTATTATTGTCTACTTGATTAAAAAGGACCTGTCACCATTCTGGACATATACATTTTAGTAACTGTTGCACCCTCCCTTCATGTATGGTCTGGGACTATCTAATCAGTACTGTCAGTGTCAGACTGTGGGGGGACACCCCCCAACTTGTCACACCCAACTGGATCTTTAGTGTCACCTGCTTCTATTTAATTTTTAGCAGGAATAATAAAGGAATAGATTCTCCAGAATGATTATTACACGGTGGACGCAAGTAGTTACTAAAACACAGGTTACAGGTCATTTTTACTGACATATAGAGCGTCATATTTAGCACATTGCACAGCACAAGTTTATTTTTATGTTACTTTATATTTAAGGCGGTGCTTTATGGATAATTAACATTGTCAGTTGCTGTCGCTTTCTGCTTTAGTCAGCAGGTCACCCACGACTGAGACGTGTCAGTGTGTTCGGATATAACATGGCACACGTCATATAATGAAATGAATCTGTACACATGTATCCTGGGTCTATGTACCCGATCACCAAGTACAGTACATCGAACGGAGGCATTTGACATCATCATACCTTTGTGGTATGTAATACAAGTCAGATTTAGTGAAGAATAGAAACTGACATAGCAAAAGAAAACCCTGAATTCTAATTGTGAGACCATTTAATATGAATTTAGAATTTGAATTTAGGAGAGACCTATCTATCAAGATGAGCCTTGTGAGGAGGAGCCAGTGGAGACCAGCGCCATGACTCTTCTTCTCCCTGGTGCCAAGAAGCCTGTTTCCTAGCCTGGGATCTTTCATGCTACCTCTAATTTTAAAAGGGTTTTCTGGGACTTAAATATTGATGACCCAGCCTCAGGAATCTGTCTAAATCTGTGTTAGTGAGCACTTCTCCTTTGCCGGGATAATCCATCCCACCTCACAGGTGTGGCATATCAAGGTGCTGATTAGACAGCATGAATATTGCACAGGTGTGTCTTAGACTGCCCACAATAAAATACCACTCTGAAATGTGCAGTTTGATCACACAGCACAATGCCACAGATGTCGCAACGTTTGAGGGAGCGTGCAATTGGCATGCTGACTGCAGGAATGTCTACGAGAGCTGTTGTCCATGCATTGAATGTTCATTTCTCTACCATAAGCAGTCTCCAAAGGTGTTTCAGAGAATTTGGCAGTACATCCAACCGGCCTCACAACCGGAGACCACATGTAACCACACCAGCCCAGGACCTCCACATCCAGCATGTTCACCTCCATGATCGTCTGAGACAAGCCATCCGGACAGCTGCAGCAACAATCGGTTTGCATAACCAAAGAATCTCTGCACAAACTGTCAGAAACCATCTCCGGGAAGCTCATCTGCATGCTCGTCGTCCTCATCGGGGTCTGAACCTGGCTGCAGTTCGTCATCATAACCGACTTGAGTGCGCAAATACTCACATTCGATGGTGTCTGGCACATTGGAGAGGCGTTCTGTTCACGGATGAGTCCCGGTTTTTTCACTGTTCAGGGCAGATGGCAGACAGCATGTGTGGCATCGTGCGTGTGGGTGAGCGGTTTGCTGAAGTCAACATTGTGGATCGAGTGGCCCATGGTAGCAGTGGGGTCATGGTATGGGAAGGCATATGTTATGGACAATGAACACAGGTGGATTTTATTGATGGCATTTTGAATGCACAGAGATACCGTGACGAGATCCTGAGGCCCATTGTTGTGCCATTCATCCAAGACCATCAACCTCATGTTGCAGCATGATAATGCACGGCTCCATATTGCAAGGATCTGTACACAATTCCTGGAAGCTGAAAACATCCCAATTCTTGCATGGCCAGCATAGTCACCGGACATGTCACCCATTGAGCATGTTTGGGATGCTCTGGATCGGCGTATACGACAGCGTATTCCAGTTCCTGACAATATTCTGCAACTTCGCACAGCTATTGAAGAGGAGTGGACCAACATTCCACAGGCCACAATCAACAACATGATCAACTCTATGCGACGGAGATGTGTTGCACTGCGTGAGGCAAATGGTGGCCACAACAGATACTGATTGGTTTTCTGCCCCCCCCCCCCCCAAGGTAAAACTGTGCAGCTTTCAGAGTGGTCTTTTATTGTGGGCAGTCTAAGACACACCTGTGCAATATTCATGCTGTCTAATCAGCACCTTGATATGTCACACCTGTGAGGTGGGATGGATTATCTCAGCAAAGGAGAAGTGCTCACTAACACAGATTTAGACAGATTTGTGAACAATATTTGAGAGTAATGGGTCTTTTGTGTATGTAGAAAATGTTTCAGATCTTTGAGTCCAGCTCATGCAAAATGGGAGCAAAACCGAAAGTGTTGCATTTATATTTTTGCTCAGTGTAAGAAATATTAATTCAGCATGGAAAAAGTCTAATTTGCACAACTAAACTTTTGATGTTATGTAACGATCTGCTGGTAGAATATAACTTTTAGCTCCCGCTCTTTATTTCCTTAGTTTATCCGGCTGTACAGTACATTCAGCAAAGAATGCTGTCTTAAGGATTTGTAGCCTTGGTATATGGCAGAACCCTAAGGCACAAAACTCTGTGCCTGGTAGGTTTTCTGATTGCTTGCTGTGATCAAAGCATATGTAAAAGAAACCTTGGTTTTCTGTGCCTGAAACGGTCCTTAAAGGGGAATTGTCATGAATCTTTAATATGTGATCAGTGTTATTAAAAGGAGATTTTTTCCTAATTGATCTGTATGTGTCTAGTGCTGAAAACATAATATTGTATTACAGTAGTAACAAAATGCTGTCTCTACTCAAACTCTGCATTCCCCATACCTTAGGGGGATCCAACATCAGAATGGTATAGCAAAGAAATTGTGCGCGACCTGGAAAGGGTAATGAATAGCTGAAAACCATAGAAAGGTGTCTGTGAATTCGATTTTTCACCTCTTCCACGTGTTTATTTCATGTCTAATGGTTCTTTATTTTTAAGATTTTGGAGAAGCTGTAATATCAGTGAATGCAGCTATTCATATACAATATATAAAGTGAATAGCATTGATTATCTTATTACAATGCCACCCAAATATTAAGGGGAAATCAAACAATCCGTTATTGACGTTGATGTGTTGAAAGAAATAAAAATGGTAAGTCGTCAGGATGTGAGAGACGCTGTTGGCCATTTCCTAAAGATTATAGTGAAAACCCCACTGGAGGAAGAGCCAGACAATTTATTATGACCCAATGGTTCACTGCTTAAAGATTCATCCCAGGTTCATAGCAAAAGTGCTAATACCAGGTTCACTGCTAAAGAGTTAATTCTAGGTTTACTTGTAAAGGGTGAATACCCTGCTCACTGTCAGAGTTTGTCAGAAGGTTTACTATGATACTGATTCTGATCTGCAATATGCACTATGCAACCCAAAAAGGCTATGTATGGGTAGAAACAGTTAACTGACAGTTTCTTAGTTTCAGTTGCCAGGTGGCTGGCCCCATTTTCTCCTGGTTAGTGAAGTCTGCTAGTAAGCAAGCTGGAATAAAATACTGTTTTGTTGGTACTACTGTCAAATTGGCCAAGATAGATCCCTCTGCAGGAAAACACAATTCCTGTTAGTGAAAGCTGCCAAAAAAGTAAACTTTGCCTGGAACTCCCTCTGAGGGCAAAAGCATTTGCATATGGTTGAGGACCATGAAGCCTTGTTTGGACTGAGTCAGTAAAGGTAACACACACCTAGCTCCCTTAGACCTTACTGCCCACCATCTGGGTGTATTGCTTCTGGTGCCCACCACACTTCTTAGATGGACTGGCCATCGGATCTAGGAGTAGTTGAGCACTAAAGAGAAATATTGAGAAATTGCATGCCTTTGGTCATTTAGAAAGATCATAGCCACCTCCTTTTTTGGAAAAGCCTAGTCTGTGAAATACTTCAGGACTATGCCTACGGCATGTATTTTTATTGTGACCCCTATCATCTATTCCTTAAAGGAGAGATGTTACTTTGCTATAACCAAGCCAGCCTGATCTGAAGTCTTTGTACCTTATCATCTACCTTCTGTTCTCCTGCCTTGCACTCCACTACCCATCCTTCTTAACATCAAGGACAACCCAGCCACCACCAGGCAGAAGACCCCAAAAGTCTAGGATGTGCCCCATGGGGAATAAAGGTTTCTCCCCTTCATTTACTTCCCACATTGCTCCGGTGAGCGTGGGAGCTGGGATTAAGCATAATGAGGACTACAAATACCCTCATTGCCTAAGTCGCCACTCCCATCCTCACTCCTCCTCTGTGGGCTGGTGCATGCCTCAATACATTTTTTGCATTTTCTTCTCCAGCCAGGAGCTGCAGTATATTTCTGGTATAGTGTGCCCCAGTTTTCTGATGTACATTTTGTTAAATGAGTAGGGCTGTGGAGCTCCCACCTGTGGCCCACCCTCTCTTGCCTACAGCTAGCCAAATATTTGGAAAAGTGGTGATGGTTTCACAAAAAGCTAAAAAGTTACAAATTAAAATGTAGTTGTCACAAAGCGACACTTGCAACAAAATGTGTGACTTTTCAACATAAAAAACTGACACTGGCCAAGAAATAAAGGGGTTGTCCCACAAAACCATATTCTACATTTTCAAACTAGCACCTGGACCTGGGCCTAGTGTAGCCACTGAGATATTCACAGAAATCTATCTGCATAGCGCCACCTGCTGTTTGATGTTTTTCTAAATTCTCTGTCCAGCTTCCTGAGGTTCACATACTTGCTCAGTTACATCCTTCAACTTCCACCAACTGCAGCAGAAAAAACACTTTCCCTGAGAAGGTGAATACCCCTTGAGCTGACAGCTTGAAATAAATCTAGCAAAACAATTGCAGTAGTGAATGGGCAGTTTTCTGGCTCTATGTGAGGTACTGGGCTGGTTCTAAATTTGTGGGAAAGAGACTATTGACAAAAAACTACAACAGCTCAGAGCACGGACTGCCGGAGGATCCTTCTAATTTATGACGAGGCCTGCACCTGGTCATAAATTAGGCGTATCCTCCAGCAGTGCAGGGGTTATCATACACCGGTGTAAATTCCCCCTAAAGTCTTTTACGTCATCTGGACCATTGAGTGTGGCACCAGGCACCAGGATGTGTTTTCAAATACAACATGTTCTATTCATATTTAGCATGTGTTCTCCTCTGATAAAGACTAGTGGAGTATGATGGGGGCAAAGGGGGCACTATGCTTGGGTGTATACTCTCGCCTATTTGTTTTAGCAATTACTGATGATCCCAGCAGTGCCCCTTCACAGATCATACCGCTGCGAAACATGGTAGATAATTTCCTTTAATGGTAATGAAAGGGTTCCCCCGGAATTACTATTGTTATTTTAACAAATATACTCATATAGTTGCTTACCTCATGTACATCTTCCCCATGTTTTTTCTTTTTTTTTTTCTACAATTTGTACTTTCCGGTCCCAATTTCCCCATGTGAACCAATCATTCTTGTCCTGTATGTAGCTGTAACCAACCAAACCCATGATGCACGGCTCCGGCACTGCCCCTAACAGCGCCCAGCCAGTTTGTATCTCATTCCAACTAGCTATTCACATGGACACTACCCTATCACTGCCATTCCATGGACATCAGATCACAGGAAAGGAGACAGAGCTGCATGGACATGGTCATGTGTAGAGTTGAGCGAACACCTGGATGTTCGGGTTCGAGAAGTTCGGCCGAACATCCCGGAAATGTTCGGGTTCGGGATCCGAACCCGATCCGAACTTCGTCCCGAACCCGAACCCCATTGAAGTCAATGGGGACCCGAACTTTTCGGCACTAAAAAGGCTGTAAAACAGCCCAGGAAAGAGCTAGAGGGCTGCAAAAGGCAGCAACATGTAGGTAAATCCCCTGCAAACAAATGTGGATAGGGAAATGAATTAAAATAAAAATTAAATAAATAAAAATTAACCAAAATCAATTGGAGAGAGGTTCCATAGCAGAGAATCTGGCTTCCCGTCACCCACCACTGGAACAATTCTAGTAAGAAGCAGGGCGGCAATACCAGAGGGTTAGACGGATCGTTAGTGATAGGGATATGTGTCAAACAAGATTAGACGATATGACCAATAAATTTAGAGAGCGAGGCTACCCCCCTGATCTATTGAAAATACAGCGTAATAAAGCTGAGATTACACCACCAGATAGAACTAAGAAAGAAACAAGGATCCCCTTAGTGATTAAATACCATCCCTGGTCCCAGCGCCTTAGGACTATTGTTAATCAACATTGGCACATATTATCTAAGTCCTATCCACGGATAGGAGAGTTCCAGAGGCCACCCATGATATGCTATAAACGGGCAGAAAATATTAGGGATAAAATAGTCCGGGCGGATGTGGGAAGTAATAAAATAGAAAGAGGACAGAGTACTTTATCTACACCTAGACGGGGCACTTTTCCTTGTTTAAACTGTGTCAATTGTTCCAGCGTTATAAAGGGTTCATGTTTCTCCCACCCTCACTCAGGTGAAAATATTCCAATAAGGGGCACGTTCACTTGTGATAGTAGATTTGTGGTTTACATTCTTAAATGTCCATGTGGATTACTATATGTGGGGGAAACCTCAATGAGAATGAAGGACAGACTAAGTAAACACAAATCTACTATCCGTAAACAGAATTTATTACTCCCAATACCCCTTCATTTTTATGATAAAAAACACAACATCTCGCAGTTGAGGTATCAGATTATTGAAGGTGTATCATTACCCCGTCGAGGGGGTGACAGAAATAAATTGTTATTGAAAAGGGAGGCTTACTGGATCCATCGTCTTCAGACAATGGAGCCCAGGGGCCTCAATCGTGAGTACAATGTGTCCTGCTTCCTATAAGGCATTCGGCCTTATGCAATCTGATAAATATATTTCTTTTTTTCTTCAGCGTGATTAATCACTGCAAGAATGGACTATGTGACTGAAAATCTTCGCCAGTATAGAGTGGATATGTTTTTTGCGAATTTTCAATTGCGAATTTTCAGTTGCGAATTTTTAGTTGCGAATTTTCAATTGCGAATTTTCAATTGCGAATTTTCAGTTGCGAATTTTCAATTGCAAATTTTTCAATGCAAATTTTTCATTGCGATTATTTGATATGCGAATTTTATTTAATGAGGGAGGCGGAGCTTCTTTGATGATGTCAGTTCCTTTGTGTTTCATTTATGTATAAATAGCTGGAGTGTAAGATGTTTTATGCAGTCTGATGAAAGCACATCTGTGCTGAAACGCGTCACTATGCCATTTTGAATATGTGACTGAATAAATCTACATTGTGATCTACATCAGCGAAGTGCCGGTCCTTTCCTTTGAAACCACCACTGGAA
The DNA here is from genome assembly GCF_014858855.1 of Bufo gargarizans. Taxonomy (NCBI): domain Eukaryota; kingdom Metazoa; phylum Chordata; class Amphibia; order Anura; family Bufonidae; genus Bufo; species Bufo gargarizans. The sequence goes on from NC_058080.1 coordinate 649,916,725, forward strand.
CAGTCCATTCTCAGATATTTAGGCCCCGGCACCCAGGCAGAGGAGAGAGGTCCCGTAACAGAGAATCTGTCTTCATGTCAGCAGAGAATTAGTCTGCATGTCATAGCAGAGAATGAGGCTTCACGTCAGCCACCACTGCAACAGTCCATTGGCATATATTTAGGCCCAGCACCCAGGCAGAGGAGGGAGGTCCCGTAACAGAGAATCTGTCTTCATGTCAGCAGAGAATTAGTCTGCATGTCATAGCAGAGAATGAGGCTTCACGTCAGCCACCACTGCAACAGTCCATTGGCATATATTTAGGCCCAGCACACACACAGGCAGAGGAGAGAGGTCCCGTAACAGAGAATCTGGCTTCATGTCAGCAGAGAATCAGTCTGCATGTCATAGCAGAGAATGAGGCTTCACGTCAGCCACCACTGCAACAGTCCATTGGCATATATTTAGGCCCAGCACACACACAGGCAGAGGAGAGAGGTCCCGTAACAGAGGATCTGGCTTCATGTCAGCAGAGAATCAGTCTGCATGTCATAGCAGAGAATCAGGCTTCACGTCAGCCACCACTGCAACAGTCCATTGTCATAAATTTAGGCCCAGCACCCAGGCAGAGGAGAGAGGTCCCGTAACAGACAATCTGGCTTCATGTCAGCAGAGAATCAGTCTGCATGTCATAGCAGAGAATGAGGCTTCACGTCAGCCACCACTGCAACAGTCCATTGGCATATATTTAGGCCCAGCACACACACAGGCAGAGGAGAGAGGTCCCGTAACAGAGAATCTGGCTTCATGTCAGCAGAGAATCAGTCTGCATGTCATAGCAGAGAATGAGGCTTCACGTCAGCCACCACTGCAACAGTCCATTGGCATATATTTAGGCCCAGCACACACACAGGCAGAGGAGAGAGGTCCCGTAACAGACAATCTGGCTTCATGTCAGCAGAGAATCAGTCTGCATGTCATAGCAGAGAATGAGGCTTCACGTCACCCACCACTGCAACAGTCCATTGGCATATATTTAGGCCTAGCACACAGGCAGAGCAGAGAGGTCCCGTAACAGACAATCTGGCTTCATGACAGCAGAGAATCAGTCTGCATGTCATAGCAGAGAATGAGGCTTCACGTCACCCACCACTGCAACAGTCCATTGGCATATATTTAGGCCTAGCACACAGGCAGAGCAGAGAGGTCCCGTAACAGACGATCTGGCTTCATGTCAGCAGAGAATCAGTCTGCATGTCATAGCAGAGAATGAGGCTTCACGTCAGCCACCACTGCAACAGTCCATTGGCATATATTTAGGCCTAGCACACAGGCAGAGGAGAGAGGTCCCGTAACAGACAATCTGGCTTCATGTCAGCAGAGAATTAGTCTGCATGTCATAGCAGAGAATGAGGCTTCACGTCAGCCACCACTGCAACAGTCCATTGGCATATATTTAGGCCCAGCACCCAGGCAGAGGAGGGAGGTCCCGTAACAGAGAATCTGTCTTCATGTCAGCAGAGAATTAGTCTGCATGTCATAGCAGAGAATGAGGCTTCACGTCAGCCACCACTGCAACAGTCCATTGGCATATATTTAGGCCCAGCACACACACAGGCAGAGGAGAGAGGTCCCGTAACAGAGAATCTGGCTTCATGTCAGCAGAGAATCAGTCTGCATGTCATAGCAGAGAATGAGGCTTCACGTCAGCCACCACTGCAACAGTCCATTGGCATATATTTAGGCCCAGCACACACACAGGCAGAGGAGAGAGGTCCCGTAACAGAGGATCTGGCTTCATGTCAGCAGAGAATCAGTCTGCATGTCATAGCAGAGAATCAGGCTTCACGTCAGCCACCACTGCAACAGTCCATTGTCATAAATTTAGGCCCAGCACCCAGGCAGAGGAGAGAGGTCCCGTAACAGACAATCTGGCTTCATGTCAGCAGAGAATTAGTCTGCATGTCATAGCAGAGAATGAGGCTTCACGTCAGCCACCACTGCAACAGTCCATTGGCATATATTTAGGCCTAGCACACAGGCAGAGGAGAGAGGTCCCGTAACAGACAATCTGGCTTCATGTCAGCAGAGAATCAGTCTGCATGTCATAGCAGAGAATGAGGCTTCACGTCACCCACCACTGCAACAGTCCATTGGCATATATTTAGGCCTAGCACACAGGCAGAGCAGAGAGGTCCCGTAACAGACAATCTGGCTTCATGACAGCAGAGAATCAGTCTGCATGTCATAGCAGAGAATGAGGCTTCACGTCACCCACCACTGCAACAGTCCATTGGCATATATTTAGGCCTAGCACACAGGCAGAGGAGAGGTTCATTCAACTTTGGGTAGCCTCGCAATATAATGGTAAAATGAAAATAAAAATAGGATTGAATGAGGAAGTGCCCTGGAGTCCAATAATATATGGTTATGGGGAGGTAGTTAATGTCTAATCTGGACAAGGGACGGACAGGTCCTGTGGGATCCATGCCTGGTTCATTTTTATGAACGTCAGCTTGTCCACATTGGCTGTAGACAGGCGGCTGCGTTTGTCTGTAATGACGCCCCCTGCCGTGCTGAATACACGTTCAGACAAAACGCTGGCTGCCGGGCAGGCCAGCACCTCCAAGGCATAAAAGGCTAGCTCTGGCCACGTGGACAATTTAGAGACCCAGAAGTTGAATGGGGCCGAACCATCAGTCAGTACGTGGAGGGGTGTGCACACGTACTGTTCCACCATGTTAGTGAAATGTTGCCTCCTGCTAACACGTTGCGTATCAGGTGGTGGTGCAGTTAGCTGTGGCGTGTTGACAAAAGTTTTCCACATCTCTGCCATGCTAACCCTGCCCTCAGAGGAGCTGGCCGTGACACAGCTGCCTTGGCGACCTCTTGCTCCTCCTCTGCCTTGGCCTTGGGCTTCCACTTGTTCCCCTGTGACATTTGGGAATGCTCTCAGTAGCGCGTCTACCAACGTGCGCTTGTACTCGCGCATCTTCCTATCACGCTCCAGTGCAGGAAGTAAGGTGGGCACATTGTCTTTGTAGCGTGGATCCAGCAGGGTGGCAACCCAGTAGTCCGCACAGGTTAAAATGTGGGCAACTCTGCTGTCGTTGCGCAGGCACTGCAGCATGTAGTCGCTCATGTGTGCCAGGCTGCCCAGGGGTAAGGACAAGCTGTCCTCTGTGGGAGGCGTATCGTCATCGTCCTGCCTTTCCCCCCAGCCACGCACCAGTGATGGACCCGAGCTGCGTTGGGTGCCACCCCGCTGTGACCATGCTTCATCCTCATCCTCCTCCACCTCCTCCTCATCCTCGTCCTCCTCGTCCTCCAGTAGTGGGCCCTGGCTGGCCACATTTGTACCTGGCCTCTGCTGTTGCCAAAAACCTCCCTCTGAGTCACTTCGAAGAGACTGGCCTGAAAGTGCTAAAAATGACCCCTCTTCCTCCTCCTCCTCCTCCTCCTCCTGGGCCACCTCCTCTTCCATCATCGCCCTAAGTGTTTTCTCAAGGAGACATAGAAGTGGTATTGTAACGCTGATAACGGTGTCATCGCCACTGGCCATGTTGGTGGAGTACTCGAAACAGCGCAACAGGGCACACAGGTCTCGCATGGAGGCCCAGTCATTGGTGGTGAAGTGGTGCTGTTCTGTAGTGCGACTGACCCGTGCGTGCTGCAGCTGAAACTCCACTATGGCCTGCTGCTGCTCGCACAGTCTGTCCAGCATGTGCAAGGTGGAGTTCCACCTGGTGGGCACGTCGCATATGAGGCGGTGAGCGGGAAGGCCGAAGTTACGCTGTAGCGCAGACAGGCGAGCAGCAGCAGGATGTGAACGCCGGAAGCGCGAACAGACGGCCCGCACTTTATGCAGCAGCTCTGACATGTCGGGGTAGTTGTGAATGAACTTCTGCACCACCAAATTCAGCACATGCGCCAAGCAAGGGATGTGCGTCAAATTGGCTAGTCCCAGAGCTGCAACGAGATTTCGCCCATTATCACACACCACCAGGCCGGGCTTGAGGCTCACCGGCAGCAACCACTCGTCGGTCTGTTGTTCAATACCCCGCCACAACTCCTGTGCGGTGTGGGGCCTGTCCCCCAAACATATGAGTTTCAGAATGGCCTGCTGACGTTTACCCCGGGCTGTGCTGAAGTTGGTGGTGAAGGTGTGTGGCTGACTGGATGAGCAGGTGGAAGAAGAGGAGGAGGAAGCCGAGAAGGAGGAGGTGGCAACAGGAGGCAAAGAATGTTGCCCTGCGATCCTTGGCGGCGGAAGGACGTGCGCCAAACAGCTCTCCGCCTGGGGCCCAGCTGCCACTACATTTACCCAGTGTGCAGTTAGGGAGATATAGCGTCCCTGGCCGTGCTTACTGGTCCACGTATCTGTGGTTAGGTGGACCTTGCTACAGATGGCGTTGCGCAGTGCACACTTGATTTTATGGGATACTTGGTTGTGCAGGGAAGGCACGGCTCTCTTGGAGAAGTAGTGCCGGCTGGGAACAACATACTGTGGGACAGCAAGCGACATGAGCTGTTTGAAGCTGTCTGTGTCCACCAGCCTAAATGACAGCATTTCATAGTCCAGTAGTTTAGAAATGCTGGCATTCAGGGCCAGGGATCGAGGGTGGCTAGGTGGGAATTTACGCTTTCTATCAAATGTTTGTGAGATGGAGAGCTGAACGCTGGCGTGTGACATGGTTGAGACGCTTGGTGACGGAGGTGGTGGTGGTGGTGTTGGTGGTACATCCCCTGTTTGCTGGGCGGCAGGTGCCAACGTTCCTCCAGAGGCGGAGGAAGAGGCCGAGGCGGCAGCAGCAGAATAGGCCGAGGCGGCAGCAGCAGAAGAGGTAGCAGGGGGAGCCTGAGTGACTTCCTTGGTTTTAAGGTGTTTACTCCACTGCAGTTCATGCTTTGCATGCAGGTGCCTGGTCATGCAGGTTGTGCTCAGGTTCAGAACGTTAATGCCTCGCTTCAGGCTCTGATGGCACAGCGTGCAAACCACTCGGGTCTTGTCGTCAGCACATTGTTTGAAGAAGTGCCATGCCAGGGAACTCCTTGAAGCTGCCTTTGGGGTGCTCGGTCCCAGATGGCGGCGGTCAGTAGCAGGCGGAGTCTCTTGGCGGCGGGTGTTCTGCTTTTGCCCACTGCTCCCTCTTTTGCTACGCTGTTGGCTCGGTCTCACCACTGCCTCTTCCTCCGAACTGTGAAAGTCAGTGGCACGACCTTCATTCCATGTGGGGTCTAGGACCTCATCGTCCCCTGCATCGTCTTCCACCCAGTCTTGATCCCTGACCTCCTGTTCAGTCTGCACACTGCAGAAAGACGCAGCAGTTGGCACCTGTGTTTCGTCATCATCAGAGACATGCTGAGGTGGTATTCCCATGTCCTCATCATCAGGAAACATAAGTGGTTGTGCGTCAGTGCATTCTATGTCTTTCACCGCTGGGGAAGGGCTAGGTGGATGCCCTTGGGAAACCCTGCCAGCGGAGTCTTCAAACAGCATAAGAGACTGCTGCATAACTTGAGGCTGAGACAGTTTCCCTGGTATGCATGGGGGTGATGTGACAGACTGATGGGGTTGGTTTTCAGGCGCCATCTGTGCGCTTTCTGCAGAAGACTGGGTGGGAGATAATGTGAACGTGCTGGATCCACTGTCGGCCACCCAATTGACTAATGCCTGTACCTGCTCAGGCCTTACCATCCTTAGAACGGCATTGGGCCCCACCATATATCGCTGTAAATTCTGGCGGCTACTGGGACCTGAGGTAGTTGGTACACTAGGACGTGTGGATGTGGCAGAACGGCCACGTCCTCTCCCAGCACCAGAGGGTCCACTAACACCACCACGACCATGTCCACGTCCGCGTCCCTTACTAGATGTTTTTCTCATTGTTATGGTTCACCACAACAACAAATATATTATTTGGCCCAATGTATTGTATTCAAATTCAGCGGGATATAAATTTGAGGCCTAGTATTTAGGCGCTGGGTGACCGGTATGGATTTAGTGACAGAATTAGACTTGGAAATGCACAGAAGCGTGTGTGTGTGAAGTTATTCTGAATGACCCAATGTGCACCTTGAATATTATATACCCTTTTAGGGATAGATTTCAAATAGCTCTGATATAGCAGAAACCACTAAATTATGAAATTGCTAAATTGGGAATTGTATTTCAACCCAGAACCAGAAATGTGCTTGAACGGACACTAAATAACTCGCCCAGCTACAGCACTAACGAGAGATTTAGCAGGATATAAATTTGAGGCCTAGTATTTAGGCGCTGGGTGACAGGTATGGGTTTAGTGACAGAATTAGACTTGGAAATACACAGTAGCGGGTGTGTGTGAAGTTATTCTGAATGACCCAATGTGCACCTTGAATATTATATACCCTTTTAGGGATAGATTTCAAATAGCTCTGATATAGCAGAAACCACTAAATTATGAAATTGCTAAATTGGGAATTGTATTTCAACCCAGAACAAGAAATGTGCTTGAACGGACACTAAATAACTCGCCCAGCTACAGCACTAAGGACAGATTTAGCTGGATATAAATTTGAGGCCTAGTATTTAGGCGCTGGGTGACAGGTATGGGTTTAGTGACAGAATTAGACTTGGAAATGCACAGTAGCGGGTGTGTGAAGTTATTCTGAATGTCCCTATGTGCACCTTCAATATGATCTACCCTTTTAGGGATAGATTTCAAATAGCTCTGATATAGCAGAAACCACTAAATTATGAAATTGCTAAATTGGGAATTGTATTTCAACCCAGAACAAGAAATGTGCTTGAACGGACACTAAATAACTCGCCCAGCTACAGCACTAACGAGAGATTTAGCAGGATATAAATTTGAGGCCTAGTATTTAGGCGCTGGGTGACAGGTATGGGTTTAGTGACAGAATTAGACTTGGAAATACACAGTAGCGGGTGTGTGTGAAGTTATTCTGAATGACCCAATGTGCACCTTGAATATTATATACCCTTTTAGGGATAGATTTCAAATAGCTCTGATATAGCAGAAACCACTAAATTATGAAATTGCTAAATTGGGAATTGTATTTCAACCCAGAACAAGAAATGTGCTTGAACGGACACTAAATAACTCGCCCAGCTACAGCACTAACGAGAGATTTAGCAGGATATAAATTTGAGGCCTAGTATTTAGGCGCTGGGTGACAGGTATGGGTTTAGTGACAGAATTAGACTTGGAAATACACAGTAGCGGGTGTGTGTGAAGTTATTCTGAATGACCCAATGTGCACCTTGAATATTATATACCCTTTTAGGGATAGATTTCAAATAGCTCTGATATAGCAGAAACCACTAAATTATGAAATTGCTAAATTGGGAATTGTATTTCAACCCAGAACAAGAAATGTGCTTGAACGGACACTAAATAACTCGCCCAGCTACAGCACTAACGAGAGATTTAGCAGGATATAAATTTGAGGCCTAGTATTTAGGCGCTGGGTGACAGGTATGGGTTTAGTGACAGAATTAGACTTAGAAATACACAGTAGCGGGTGTGTGTGAAGTTATTCTGAATGACCCAATGTGCACCTTGAATATTATATACCCTTTTAGGGATAGATTTCAAATAGCTCTGATATAGCAGAAACCACTAAATTATGAAATTGCTAAATTGGGAATTGTATTTCAACCCAGAACAAAAAATGTGCTTTGACGGACACTAAATAACTTTCCCAGCCACAACAGGACAGCGTTAACGAGAGATTTAGCAGGATATAAATTTGAGGCCTAGTATTTAGGCGCTGGGTGACAGGTATGGGTTTAGTGACAGAATTAGACTTGGAAATACACAGTAGCGGGTGTGTGTGAAGTTATTCTGAATGACCCAATGTGCACCTTGAATATTATATACCCTTTTAGGGATAGATTTCAAATAGCTCTGATATAGCAGAAACCACTAAATTATGAAATTGCTAAATTGGGAATTGTATTTCAACCCAGAACAAGAAATGTGCTTGAACGGACACTAAATAACTCGCCCAGCTACAGCACTAAGGACAGATTTAGCTGGATATAAATTTGAGGCCTAGTATTTAGGCGCTGGGTGACAGGTATGGGTTTAGTGACAGAATTAGACTTGGAAATGCACAGTAGCGGGTGTGTGAAGTTATTCTGAATGACCCTATGTGCACCTTGAATATTATATACCCTTTTAGGGATAGATTTCAAATAGCTCTGATACAGCAGAAACCACTAAATTTTTAAATTGCTAAATTGGGAATTGTATTTCAACCCAGAACAAAAAATGTGCTTTGACGGACACTAAATAACTTTCCCAGCCACAACAGGACAGCGGTAACGAGAGATTTAGCGGGATATAAATTTGAGGCCTAGTATTTAGGCGCTGGGTGACCGGTATGGATTTAGTGACAGAATTAGACTGGGATATGGCCAAAAAATAACCACACTATTGCTGGTTAAATGCACTTGGTGATGGGCGCAGCTTGCCCCTGATGTAGTATATGGCCAAAAAATGAACAGACTATTGCTGGTTAAATGCACTTGGTGTCACAGCTTGACCAACCACACTACTGAGGGTTAAATGCACTTGGTGACGGGCGCAGCTTGCCCCTGATTTAGTATATGGCCAATAAATGAACAGACTATTGCTGGTTAAATGCACTTGGTGTGATAGCTTGACCAACCACACTACTGAGGGTTAAATGCACTTGGTGTGACAGCTTCACCCTGATGTAGGCTTTAGCCAAAAAACAACCACACCATTGAGGGTTAAATGCACTTGGTCGCAGCTTGTGCTGGCGCACCACAAGACACAAAATGGCCGCCGATCACCCCAGAAAAATGTGACTGACAAACGGTCTGGGCAGCCTAAAAACAGTGAGCAATTGAGGATCAGCAGCTCAATGATCCACAGCTGCAGATCGATCAGTTAATCAAGTCCTTTGGAGGAGTTAATCTGCCTAATCTCGCCCTACTGTCGCAGCCGCAACCTCTCCCTACGCTAATCAGAGCAGAGTGACGGGCGGCGCTATGTGACTCCAGCTTAAATAGAGGCTGGGTCACATGGTGCTCTGGCCAATCACAGCCATGCCAATAGTAGGCATGGCTGTGATGGCCTCTTGGGGCAAGTAGTATGACGCTTGTTGATTGGCTGCTTAGCAGCCTTTCAAAAAGCGCCAAGAAAGCGTCACAAAAGCGCGAAGAAAGCGACGAACACCGAACCCGAACCCGGACTTTTACGAAAATGTCCGGGTTCGGGTCCGTGTCACGGACACCCCAAAATTCGGTACGAACCCGAACTATACAGTTCGAGTTCGCTCATCCCTAGTCATGTGACTGCAGCCCAGAATGGAAGATAGGATCAATAAAGGTAAAATAAATACATTACAAAATTCCCTTCACAAAATAATTATTTTAAAGAATGTTGGTGCAAGCTGAAAAAAAAAACTAAAAAACTTAAGACCCCAACTGACCAGACATTTTTGGTATATTCAATGGATATATGTCTGTTGCTATAATCCTTCTTTAGAGATTCAAGATAGACATAAATATGGACTATCTTTTTGTGTGATTGCCTTGTATCTGTAATAAAAGACGAGAACGGTCTATTTCTAAATGTCACAGCAGACAGGATTTTTGAAAGTGGATTTTAAATCTGTCTACAACATATATTTTTGCAAATGCAGTATATGTAAAATTTGTATTTCATCTCTTTCCTGCCCCTCACTGAGCAGTGGCCTCGAGGTCTCATGATCAAATGCACTGACCGACTTTTTGCGCCCCCTGCTTCTGGCATTTTTAATGCACAGTTCTGCACTTTTATGTTTTACCACCTGTTTTCATTCTTCTTTTCTTATTACATTGTTAGATCATCACCTCTGATAATAATACTTTGAAATGTAATAGAAAAAAAAAAAAAAACTATGCACAGGCAGGGGATGGTGTAAAATAACAAAAGAAGCATAACTTGCTTATTGATCTGATGCAAATCCAGCACAGCCATTCTGTTCCTCCTCTCCTCCGCTCTTTGTTTACATAGCTGCAACGTCATTTCGAAAGCTAGTGACTGCAGCAGCCAATGATTAGCCTCAGAGGTATACTGTTGAAGATAGTGATTGGCTACAGTTAGGGGTGGATTGGCCATAGACCTTACAGGGAAATTTTTCAGTGGGCCAATGCCCAGGGGGCCGCCTGGGCCCTCCTCACAGCCGGCCAGTGGAAATTTTTGGGGATTCATTTTGATTTTGCTGACAGCATTTTATGATAGACTGTGGTATCTGGCTCTGTTGGGGTTGTAGAATGTGCCACAATATGGTATTGCAGGCCCTGCCTTTCATCAATTTGGACCCGACTACAAAACGGGGCCACTTTCAGTAGTTTTTTCCTTGCAAGTTATGCAAAGCATGTCATCTTGCAAAATGGATTGAACCATTAACAACAATAGAAACTGCACATAATATCTATAAAATAGAGAACCATCTTACATGTCATACCAAGGGCGTTATTTATTTTATAAAATTCCCATGTAGAAAACTATATGTTGGCAGAACTAAAAGAACACTACTAACTAGAACGGGGGAAACATTAGAAACATAAATAAAAAGTTTGAAGACCATCCGCTTTTACCCCACTATGAAGAGAAACACAATGGGAAATTTGCAGGATCAAAGTTCGGAGCATTTGAACAAATCAAACCTGACCCTAGAGGAGGGGACTTTATTAAATTAATGTCAAGAAATGAGACAAAATGGATCTACAATCTAAATACCTCTGCACCAGCAGGACTCAACCGAGAGATTGAATCACTAGCATTTCCGTGAAGAGTACTTTGACAAACCCCGACTTGTATGTATTAAACATGGACATATAGAATCAAGTAACTTCTATATAAATGCATGTGTGATCACCCAATTTCACACTAATAAAATGTACCTAAATAGTATTACTATAGGGGTTGATATGTGGATGCTGAGACATGCTGTTTGTAGCTGGGAATGGTGAGGGAAATCGGACTAGTAACCATAGAAACGGACGCCTATTTATTAATGAGCAAGAAGAACCAGAACTATCCCTGAGGAAGGAACTCAATAGTTCCGAAACGCGTCGGGAAGTTTTGGCCCAAACAGGCATCCGTACCTAGTGTGACATCACACAGAAGAACCTCTCCATCGGATTACTAGCGTGGCTTCCTTTGCGCGCACGTGTCACCGGCCGGAACCGCACATGCTGGCAGTGAAGGCTGAAGATTCCCCAACTTCAAGGTGGAACAGCAGAAAAGCACCACCACCATTTATATTTTTAAATACTGCACACAAATAAAGCCAATAACACCCTTATTGAGCATTCTTCTATCAGATATTGAACTGTAAATATGCGCAGGTAATTTCCAGATTACACTACTTTTTCCACTCCACTACATTAGCGCGGGTCTAGTTACTTACCTTTTTCTGACTTGAATTAAAACTAAGGGGCAAGGCAATTAACCCTCTCTAGACCGAGCAGTGACACACTCCTTTTGGAGTGTAAATTAGTACTCGTCTCCATTTTTTACTGTAGCGCGGGTTCCATGGATCTATTACAATTCAAAAACGGTTAAGGGTGTGGACACGTCTGCAGGTGCAGATTATGTAGTATTGCAGTAAGGCCGCATTCACACATACATGGATTTTCATGGTCCATGGTCCGTGAAAACCTTGCCTGCCGTCCTGCTGAGCGCACAGCGTCATTGGTTGCTATGACGCAGTGCGCTTCATGCAGCCAATGACGCCGTGCGCTCGTGCACTCAGCAGGACGGCAGGCCGGGTTTTCACGTATGTGTGAATGCGGCCTAACACAGCAGCTCACTAACTACTCACCTTTTGGCAACTCCAAGGGTAGCACAAACTGTTAGGACTCAGCTGTGTTCACTCCTCTTGCAGATGTGGACCCATTGACTTAAATAGGTCCGCGATCTGCAACATACGGCCAAAGACAGAACATGTCCTACAGAAGCGCTTTGCAGTGCTTCCATGGGTTTCCGATCCACGCCTTCACACCGCAAAAAGATAGGTGAAGTCCTATCTTCGGTCGTATCTGGCGCATACAGAGTGCACACGACCAGTGCCTGCATATTGCGGACTGGCCATTTACTCAGTGTCCGTGCTGCGGACCGTAATCATCCTCGGCCCTTAACCAGAGAAATTGTTACTTCCCTTTCTACCATTTAAGTCTTCATCGAGAAAATGGGAGTCCCTCCCTGACACCCATGGGAGTCCTGAATAAACTGTACAGACTTTTTTTTTTTTTTTAAAGAAAAAGCATCTCCGACCAGTTTACTGTATACTTGCATTTTTAATTTTGCCCCATTTAACATGAACATCTTATGAAGAGTGTACAATATATGTAAAACATTGTTGCACTGTGATTTTTTGTAATAATAAAATATACACATATTCACCTTGTTTGATGTCACTTGTTATTCATAACCCATTGGGAAGATTTTGATGGAGAATCCATTTCCATCATTGATGCTTTGTCAAAGCATTATGCGGTACATTTTGTTTGAGTCTACATCCAAAGCCAATATTATTTTTTTCTTTCTGTGTATAAAAAGGAGATTACACAAAAACTGGAAAGCACTTTAATATTTTATGCACCTGCATTTTGTATTATTGCATGTAAAAATGGAAATCTCATATCACATATAAATGATAGATTTATTTTTCTTTTTGTATTTTCGCTAGAGTTATTCACATTCTGTTCAAAAGACTGCTCATCAAGCAGGGAATAAATGTGCCTTTTATTTTATTTATTGGTTGCCTTAAGCTACTATATAATCGCAGTGAAGTATTGCTATATGTGTAGCGTTAGTTATGTCAAGGGCAATGACTGACATGTTACGTGACATGACAACAAGCATGCAAACGGTGAAGTGGGCCAGGAAAGTGCCCCAGGCAGAGAGGGGATTTCCTGTAGAGGGGAAAGGAAAATGTATAGCAAGACAGAGATCTGAGCTCATTATATATATATATATATATATATATATATATATAATGCTGAATTTGTGTGCTAAAGCACATGTACTGTATATGGCTTTACTCTCTTGTACTCTCTAATTTGATCATGTAGTAGAGAGGGGGGTAAAGCTTTCCATTTACAAAAATAACACCTGAGTGCAGTAGGTCCAAAAGGCTCTCATTCCCATATGAGAAAACCATCCTATAGTGGCCTCCCTAATATCCCCAGACAGATGTTGTCTGAGAAAAAGGATCGGACATGTTGAATTTCAACACCTTTTCCTTTTGTTTTCAGGGCAGATAAGTAGCTGCTATTGGCTGGTAGCAATTTTCTCCCCTCTTCTCATTGCTAGCACAAGTGTACTCAGCCGACCCAAGCAAGAATTGGAGTATCAGGAGGAATACTATCAATTGACCAAGTGAACGTCAGCTATTGAAGGTGTGAGAGCCCCTATGATCAGCTATTTACAGCTGGGCCTATCTAATAGATAAGGGTAGTCTAAAGGGAACAACTCCTCTTAGAAGGTTGTTTGAGACTCAAATATTGATGACCTATTCTCAGAATAGGTCATCATTTTCTAATGGGAGTCTGATATAAGGTGTCCCAGAATAGGAAGAGGTCTCTTTAGCATATCCAGTTGGTAAATCATTGGACTCATATACCGTATTTTTTGCCCCCATAAGACACACCTGCCCATAAGACGCCTAGGTTTTTGAGGAATAAAAAATAAATTTTGAACCAAAAGGTGTGCTTTTGGTGGGTTTTGAACTAATAGTGGTCTGTGGATGACACTGTTATGAGGGATCTGTGGATGACACCCTGTTATGGGAGATCTGTGGATGACACTGTTATGAGGATCTGTGGATAGCGCTATTATGGGGGATCTGTGGATGACACTTTTATGGGGGGATCTGTGGATGACACTGTTATGGGAGGGATCTGTGGATGACACTGTTATGGGGGATCTGTGGATGACACACTGTTATGGGAGATCTGTGGATGACACACTGTTATGGGGGATCTGTGGATGACACACTGTTATGGGGGATCTGTGGATGACACACTGTTATGGGAGATCTGTGGATGACACTGTTATTCGGGGATCTGTGGATGACACTGTTATGGGAGGGATCTGTGGATGACACTGTTATGGGAGAGATCTGAGGATGACACTGCTATGGGGGGATCTGTGGATGACACTGTTATGGGGGGATCTGTGGATGACACATATATAGCATCTTATGCTATATTTGTGTCATCTACAGATTCCCCCCATAACAGTGTCCCTGTGTAAATAGTGATCACCAATACAGGGGGTGGAGGCCGGCAACTGATGCTGGAATCACGGCGGGGCCCGATGCAGTCTTTGTACTTTATTACACCGGGCCCTGCTCACAGCAGTATTCATATGTAAAGTGTAGGCATGCAAGATTTGTTAAAGTATTGCAATCCTCTGCAGCAGGATCGCAATCCACTGTAGTACTCACTATGAAACTACAGTAGCAGGCAGGCTAGCCAGCAGCGTAACGTCACTCACTTCGTCACGCGCCTGCTGTGCCTGCTTCATTAATAAAGTGGGAGGAGCATGCGCATGACGAAGTGAGTGATCGGACTGCCTGCCAGCCTGCTACTGTCGTTTCATAGAGAGTACTACAGTGGATTGCGATCCTGCTGCAGAGGATTGCAATACTTTAACAAAGCTCCCATGCCTACACTTTACATATGAATACGTCTGTGAGCGGGGTACGGTGTAATAGAGTACAATGACTGCACCGGGCCCCTCTGCGATTCCAATACCAGTTGCCGGCCTCCATCACCTCCTCCCTCCCACAGATACATCTCAGGTCGCGCTGTGCAGCATCGCGGCTGGCTATGTATTAGTGTTAGCAGAGTAAAAATTGCAGCATTCGCCCCTTAAGACGCTTTTGGGGGGGGGGGAATGCGTCTTATGGGGCAAAAAATACGGTACTAGAGAGATGTGCTCATGTGCATCAGATGGGATGAGAGTAGTAGAGCAGTTGCTTTAGCTGTTGAAGCCTTCTTAATATTTCAATAGGATTTCTTCAGTATTGATATACCTTTCAGGCTCTTCTTGGCTATAAAAGATCAGTATTCATGTTTCACAAGCGGAATTGGAAATATCGCTCCCTGTTTTATCACTTTGTGCCTCTGGTAACAGGTTAAATTTAGAACTTTAGCTGTGTAGCAGCATCTGTCCTTATGTTTCTTCTCTTCTTACAAGACTGCGCACATTACTGTGAGGTGTATAAGGTGTACTTCTAAGGGAAATTCTGGTGGCGGAGGGGGGATTTCTATCGACCATCTCATGAAACAAGCAATGTTACTTTACGGTCTTCTTGAGTGGCATAAATCTTGCAAGCAATATCATGCACTATAAGCTATGGTATAAACTTTATGGGCACCATTTTCAATGACCTCCATAGCTGTGTTAATTTCATTTTAATTGTCTTAATAACAGTCATAAATAAAGATGATATCCAGCAAAAGCCCTAAGGTGATAAGAGCCATTCATCTGCATTAATAAACCATCTGGTAAAAGCAGAAATATTGCAGCATTTCTTAATAAGACTGGTACCGCTAAGACCACCATCGTACAACGCCAGCTACATTCAGCTCACGCACGGAATAATATATGTCACTATGCATGTCAACTCTTTAACACAAAGGAATTTGAACAAATTTCAATTTGCTTGTATAGTAGCATGATTTGAATATAGTTTATCATATTCTTATCGATTGAGTAATATTAGGGTGCAGCTAAGACTATCTGGTTGATATAGGGATAAACAAGAAGACATATACAGTACCAGTGAAAGTTTGGACACACCTTTTTATTCCATGTTTTTTTTATTTTTTATATTTAAATATTTCATATTTCATGGTTTTCATTAAAGATGAGCGAAATGAGCTTTGGATATTGCATCCAAAGTCAATTCATTCAAAACTTCGGATGAATATTGTACAGAGATCTGCCTCTGTACAATATTAGAATGTATGGGCTCAGATAAGCTGAAGTTAGTTTTCCACTTTAAAAATCATTTACCGAAGTTATTCAACAAAAGTCACGCATGACTTTGTGAATCACTAACTTTGCTTCATCGGAGCCCATACATACTGTACAGAGACGGATCTCCGTACAGTATTAATCTGAAATTTTGAATGAAGCAACTTCAGATGTAACATCCGAAGCTCGCTTTGCTCATCTCTACTTTACATGACTGAACTTGAGGATACCTTCAAAATTCTGTAACTTTTCCAGGTTGACTGGCCTTCATATGTCAAAGTAACGGTGGACTGTTGTTTTGTCTTTACTTTAAATGTTTCTTGCCATTATGTAGACTAAAACAGTAGTACAATACAGCTAAGCTCCTTATGGGACTTGTGTACCAATCCTACCTCTGCACAGCACAACTGATGGTCTCAAACACATTATGAAGGAAAGAAATTCCACAAATGTAGTCCTCACAATTCATACCTGTTAATTGAAAACCTTTCCAAGTGACTAATTCATTAAACTGATTGAGAGGATGCCAAAAGTCTGCAAAGCTGCCATCAATGCAAAGGGGGCGACTTTAAAGAATCTAACATATATTCCATGTTTCTTCATCATTTTCATGTCTTTAATATGAATCTACAATATAGAAAAAAAAATAATGGAATGAAAACGTGTGTCCACATTTTTTCTGGTAGTATATGTAAAGGGATTGTTAGGAAGCAACAAAAAACAAGCTGGGGGCGGAGGATTTCATAAAATAATAAAACTGTTACTTAAGGCCCTTTGAACTGGCCAATTTTTGGGCCAGTTATCAGGCCTGTGTAAAGGTGCTGCTGATTCTCGATGAATCATTGCTTGGGTTAAAGTTTGGAAGATGCTGCACCTAAAAATCATGGTTTCTGGGCAGCAGATCGTGTTGTATAAAAATATATTTTCCTGTTTCAATTGTTTTACTCCATAACCTACTTATCAATAAAAATCCAAGGTCACTTCTAACATTCACAATCATATACAGTTGTACATTCAGTATCCTTTATGATGCATTTAGAGAAGTGACATCATCGGGTCATCATTACAGCCAATGACTTGGGACTTGCTGTTCGAAATGATGTAATCTGCAAGGTATTTTGTTATTGGTTTAGTATTATATTACACAATAAGCTGTGAGCTTCACCTGTAAATGGAGGGTAAGTTATAATCTGCGAACAAGCATTCCGTCCCTTTGTGTTTGATCAGTTCCCTTCGGTGCGAGAAACACAGTTATTGCCCCCAAGCTATTGAATTTTGTGTGGGAGAGTTGTGCTGAATAAGATAGTGGGAAACTGGGAATGATACATCAGTGGAAACAACAAAGAGGAATACAGAGATATTATTTGCTCTCTAATGTGCTTGCTGCCTAGACACATTAAACAAATGCTTAGCTATGCTATGCATAATTTAGTACACAATTGAGGTTACTGGTGCTTCTTTATTAGAGGTGCAGCAAGCTCATAACTGGTATGAAATTCATATAGTCTTGTGCTGCACAGAGATATGTTAGAGTGGTTGCTTTCTAATAGTCAGAATTTTTGACATATTTGAATAAACTGTGTTTATTTAGTAATTACATGATTTTTAGCAGTTTTTAAGTAAAATATTTAGTAGTGATTTCTCATCTTTATAAATTCTTAGCTTAACATCAAATTATTATTTTAAATGCCTAAATAAGGTGTTAAAAAAAAGATTAATTGGTATCCATTTCAACTGAGAATTGCAAAATACAATCGATGACATGCCTATATTTCAGTCACTTAACTGTATCTATTTAAAGGGGTATGCCAGCAAGAAAAATAAAGTGTTCTGTCTGTGTGTCTAATGAGTGCACTTACTGATATATTTTAGTGCTACGATCTTATGCTGTCAACCGCGGTCCTAGCATTCCACGTTCTTCTTGTGCTCAATACAGGAGAGAGTTTTCAGCTTTGGCATGTGACCTGTGCCACGTGTGATGGAGAACTTTCCTGTTTCAATAGCTAAGCAAGCCCTTGTTTCTATCATGGCCGATTCATAGTAAAAACAAATACATTCAACTGAAAAGTGACTTTGTGATACGCTTAACGGCACTTTTACACTAGCGTCAGAATAATCCTGCAGGATCCGGAAATCAGTATGCAAACGAATATCTTTTTTTTTCAGGATCCAGATCCGGACTTAATCATTGAAATACTGGATCCGTCTTTCCGGTATAATACGGAAAAACGGACCCGGTATTTATTTTTTTCACAGCTAGAAAGCACTGCGATTGCGCAGACCGGAAAACCGGATCCGGCGATGCAGTAATTTATGGAACACTTGGTACTGGATCTGGCATTTCAATGGAATTCTGGCTGGAAAAAAAATGCAGCATGCTGCGGTATTTTGAATTGTCAAATACCATACAAGGGACGGAACGCAGGACATCCTGATGCATACTGAACGGATTCCTTTCCATTCAGAATTCATTTGGATAATAATTTTTTTTTTTTTTTCCTGTATTGAGACCTTAAGCTGGATTTCAATACTGGAAAAGAATAACGCTAGTGTGAAAGTACCCTAATATAAGCTGTAAATGATAGGGGAGACAAGGATACTCAGGGGTACTCACACCATTTGAGGGACAGGAGGAAAACTTTTTTTAGCAGTCAGTCCAATATTGTTTTCTACCAGTAATTGGTGGAGGCAAGAAATAGGCACGGAGCACTCATCACTTGGTAATTCTTGGTTATATTAACTCAAGGTGTTTCAGAGAAAACTAAAACTATCCCCTTCATCAGAAGTACATACAATATAAAATGGATGTCTTAGGATGTCACCAAAAAACCCAGAAACCAGAATCCAACTGCGCAAGAATTTAGTAAGAAAAATCATCTCGTCTTGTTAGATGGTCTTATTTTTGGCATTTATTTGCCAAAAAAAAAAAAAAAAGAAACAGGGTTAGTGAATGTAAAAAACCTTTACTTGGGAGGGCAGTTTAGTGGTGAACACAAATTCTGCCTTGAGTTTGCATGCTCTCCCAGTGCTTGTGTAGGTTTCCATTGGGTACCCTACGCCAAACATATAAAGATACTTTACGTCTTATGAAATTGTGTCTGTGTGCCTGTGAGATAAGGAAATGAGTGATCTCCAGTGAGGAAGTGAAAGATGACAGCCATTACATTCTGTGTACAGTGATGTGGAATATGTTGATTCTTTGGAACAACAGGAAATAATGTCAAGTCATGAATATTCTAGATGAAGTTTGAAATTAGAAGACTGTATTAGATAAGGACAAGCCAGGAACCAAGGCAGTACAGTGCTCCAGTGGTTAGCACTGTTGTCTTGCAGCGCTGGGGATCTGGGTTTATATTTGACCATGGGCAACATCTGCATGGATTTTCTCCCACAATCCCCCCAAAACATACTGATAGAATAATTTAAAATTTAGATTGCAAGCCCTAATGGGAATAGTTATCAATGTTAGTAATGACAGTCTCTATACAGCACTGCACAACATGGTGATGCTATATGACTCAATCAAACAATGCTATTGTGGTGTATACAATGAATATGCCGATTATTTTGGTCCCCTGCTCATTAATGGGAATCTGTCAGTTCTGAAACTCCCACCAAATTGGAGTAAGGGTACTTTCACACTTGCGTTTTTCTTTTCCGGCATAGAGTTCCGTCACAGGGGCTCTATGCCGGAAAAAAACTGATCAGGCATATCCCCATGCATTCTGAATGGAGAGTAATCCGTTCAGGATGCATCAGGATGTCTTCAGTTCAGTCGTTTTGACTGATCAGGAAAAATATAAAACCGTAGCATGCTACGGTTTTATCTCCGGCGAAAAAAACTGAAGATTTGCCTGAGTGCCGGATCTGTCATTTATTCCCATAGGAATGTATTAGTGCCGGAGATGGCATTCAGAATACCGGAATGCCGCATCCGACCTTCCAGTCTGCACATGCGCAGACTGAAAAAAAGGTAAAAAAATAAATGCCGGATCCGTTTTGCCGGATGACACCAGAAAGACGGATCCGGCATTTTAATGCATTTTTTCGACTGATCAGGCATTTTTAAGACTGATAAGGATCCTGATCAGTCTTACTAATGCCATCAGTTGGCATACGTTTTGCCTGATCCGGCAGGCAGTTCCGGCGACGGAACTGCTTGCCGGATCTCTCTGCCGCAAGTGTGAAAGTACCTTGATCGGTGTATAGCGTAACTGACGCCAAGTCCGTTTATGTAATTTGTATCTTCATACTCTCTTGCATTCCTATACTGTGCTCCCACAAACCAGAGTAAAATACATTGAGAGGGCTCCTGAGCTCAGGCACATAATGGAGAGGACTCAAAGAGGAGTCCTCTCAATGCATTGTACTGCTGGTTTGTCA
Source organism: Bufo gargarizans (assembly GCF_014858855.1). Taxonomy (NCBI): domain Eukaryota; kingdom Metazoa; phylum Chordata; class Amphibia; order Anura; family Bufonidae; genus Bufo; species Bufo gargarizans. Next base: position 649,937,103 of record NC_058080.1, read on the forward strand.
GGATGCAAGTGAATATGAAGATAAAAAGGACTGTATTCCTTACAGCATCCCTTACACTATACACCGCTCACTTGAGTGTTTTGGAGCTGACAGATTCCCTGTGTTGTAGCAGGAAGTATGACACATATTTTGTCTATGGAAAATCTGTGTTACCCATTTGGTGCTACAATGTAGAAACCATACTGTAACAGTGATCCCATGGAGTACAAAGTCTATGTAATGGGCACTTATTGACGGCCTACAAACACCATCCCATTTTTCTTCATAATTAAGACTAATAGCCCAAAAGAAAGGAAGGAGGACAACATATTTCCTGAAAAAAATATATACTTTCTAGGATCTGCTTCTATTTTTAGTTTAGAGAACATATACCAGTATGTCAGTAGTTACATCCCCGGTTAGGCTCAATTCACACTAGTATCACTGTCCAGCTGCATTCTGCTATGAAACCTGTCAACCCACTTTGCTTCATTAAAAGAACGTAATGCTAAATGTGCATATACCGTAGGTTACACCTCCACTGTGGCCAATTTAGGCAGTCTTATGGCCTGGGAGCCTTTTCTTGAATCCCATACTATGTAATTAGTGCATTGAACCCGCCGTACAGGTAGCACTTTATCATTTGCATTGAGTGGGAATTCAATGCGGCATCTTGTATATAAAACATATTTAAACAGTTCCTGGCATTCTCCCATAGTGCAAGGATGAAATGTCTAATTTCTGTGGCATTTATTTCAACAGCAAAGGTTTTCCACTTAAAAGAAGATGGCATTTATAAAATATCAGTTTAGGGGCTTAGTGGCTTTTTAATTAATGGGCTGCACGAGCCTTAAGACATGTTCTCAAGCAGTTAAACATTGCTCTGAAGACTTTGTACATTACTGAAGTCTGTAGAAAAAACACAGCAGAAGTCATTTACTGGCTAGCACTCGTGTCCAGGGACAGGCACAGTTTTTACAGATCTGTCCCTAGAACTGCTGTATTGTACAGCTGTACAAAATACCCCTGCTTTTTTAATTGACCACCTAGAAATCAAGGTAATGTTTTTCTTCTTCTTCATGCTAAAATGGTTGTCTTATTTTGGACTACATGTCCTCCTATAGTGCTACAGTGAGATAAATGGGCATTTCACAGAAAATTGATACTTTGGCCTACCTTTACTAATGTAAATCAGTGGCGTAGCGTGGGTTGCCAGCGCCCGGGGCAAGCCAAGTATTGCGCCCCCCCCAACCTGTGAACACGCCCCTTTTTACAAATAATGCAGTACATGTCACCTACAGTCCTATGAAACGCCACAGATAACAAAGTGATAACTGAGTACAGATAATGTAGCAGATGTCACCTGCAGTCCTATGTAATACCACAGATAACACAGTGGTAACTCTGAGTACAGATAATGTAGTAGATGGGTGTGAGGCCCCAGAATTCAGAACACGCACAGTGTGACCTGAAGTCGGGGGGCAGGCTTCGGCAGTGTGGGCCAAATCCTATAGCCCCCCCTAAACAGATATGTGGATGGGCATTACATATAATGGTACACACTATACAGTAGAGTACAGCAGCACATACCTGTTACCTCCAGTGACATCTCCTGTGATGTAGACCTTCCTCAACGTCTTGATTCAGACATAAGACCGCCATGATACCTTCTTTCAGCCGCATTTCTGCAGAGTGTCACAGAAAAATGTTTAGATTTCTCACTTTACTATCATCCTCAGATAACAGACCTTCCCTTCACCCGCAGTGCCCAGAAGTATAATGCCCTCTGTGTAATTATAATATATACTGGCCCCTCTGTGTTATTATTATTCTTAAAGGGAACCTGTCACCAGGATTTTGCGCATAGAGCTGGGGACATGGGCTGCTAGGTGGCCGCTAGCACATCCGCAATATCCAGTCCCCACATCTGCAAACCCCAGTCCCCTGACGTCACAGAGCTGGAGCGCTGAAATCGCGTGATGCGCGAGCTAGCGCATGCGCAGTGTCGGCATCATGTTCATTCCCTGTACTGGCATCAGCACAGGGAACGAACTACGCATGCGCTAGCTCGCGCATCGCGAGATTTCGGCGCTCCAGCTCTGTGACGTCAGCCAGCAAGGAGGAGATTCGGAGGACGCGGGGCGGTGCTGGGCTCCTTTCCGCTTGACTCATCTCCGGATACAGGACTCATATCCGGTCATTTGCATATGGATCAAAACTGTTTTTTAACACAATAAAAGCGCAGAGAGCTCTGGGGACTGGGTATTGCGGATGTGCTAGCGGCCATCTAGCAACCCATGTCCTCAGCTCTATACACAATATCCTGGTGACAGGTTCCCTTTAATATTATAATGGCCCCCTCTGTATTAGGCTCCATTCACACGTCCGCAAAATGTGTCTGCATCCATTCCGCAATTGTGTGGAATGGGTGCGGGCCCATGCATTCTCTATGGGGACGGAATGGATGCAGAAAGCACACAGTGTGCTCTTCGCATCCGCATTTCTGGAGTGGCCTGCCGAACTTCCGGTCCGTGGCTCTGGAAAAAAATAGAACATGTGCTATTCTTGTCCGCAGCTGTGGACAAAAATAGGCTGTTCTATGGGGGTGCCGGCCGGGTGTATTGCGGATCCGCAAAACACTACGGACGTGTGAATGGACCCGAATAGTAATAATTATGGCGCTCTTCAGCCCCTCCAGCATACAGTCCCATGTAAAATACATCACTCCTTGCCTTCAGCCCCTCCAACATACAGTCCCATGTAAATAATATCACCCTTCCTCTCTTTGCTGCCTGCCTAGAGCTCCTTCAGCATACAGTCCCATGTAAAATACATCACGCCCCGCCTTCAGCCCCTCCAAAATACAGTCCCATGTAAAATACAAACCTTCCCCGGCCTTCAGCCCTTCCAGCATACAATCCCCATGTAAAATAATATCACCTCTCCTGCCTTCAGCCCCTCCAGCATACAGTCTCATGTAAAATACATCACTCTCTCTGCCTTTAGCCTCTCCAGCATACAGTCCCATGTAAATAATATCACTTCACCCCCCTCTCTTCAGACCCCTCTAACAGTCTCCAGTGTATAATGATTATTCATCCTCCCTTCAGCCCCTACAAAAAGCCCCCCAAGTCCATATAACAGACTCCGACTGACTCTTCTGCCGCAGCGCCGCCTCCTGCTCCTGCCTCCTGGCAATCTTCTGCTGGCTCTGGCTCCCGCGCTCCGCACTGTGTTTTCCGCCTGGAAAGTGGGCGGAGCCGGAGGGAGCCAGGCCAGCGGCCAGCCTAATGATTGCCAATGCCACTAGCACTAGGAGAAGGAGGCGGCGAGGAGAAGGAGGCGGCGCCAGCCGCCAATCATGATGTATGTTAATTAGTCTAGCTAGTGAACTGTTCAGTTAACCAGTAGTGCGCCCGCCCGCCGCGACCGCACAAATGAATCATCTGCATCAGGGCCGGGCGGGCGCACGCACTAAACAGCTGAGCTCTCTGCCTCAGACTCTGGCCGGCCGTTGCGCCGCATGCCGCAACGTGAAAAAAACTTACAATATAAAATCTTTCAGCCGGCGCCGGAGCGCCCCCCTGCAGTTTGGCGCCCGGGGCAACGGCCCCCCTGGCCCCCCCCACGCTACGCCCCTGATGTAAATACACAGACTTTGTCATAAATGTTACGCAATTTGGTGTACCAATATTAATAGAAGTCATCTGCTCCTGGTCTGAAAAGAGGACGTGGTCTAGTGAGACATGGATGTGGCTTCACAGAAAATGGGCATAGGTTAATATGTGACATGTTATTCCAAAATTACCCCACAATTCTAGTCTAAATTCTGTCATAAACTAAGCAAACAAATAGTTGGATAAAGTTAGGTAAAAATATCCCTGCACCAGATTTATCACCCACTATGATAAGTCTAGGGAAAGTCTAGACAGCTGGTCTAAGCTTACACCAGATATAGGATTTGTAAATCCGCCCCATTGTATTATACCTATTGCAGGGCAAAAGGGTAGAAATGGTTTCATGAACTGGATGACCTGTCCTCAGAATCTGCACCACCACAGTGTGACGCAACTCTTTCACTGAGCCCACAGCCCTTTTAAACAGCTAATCATCAGGTGTGCCGAGAGTCATACCCCACCATTCTAATATTGATGACCTATCGGGAAGATAGGTCATCAATGTCATGAAACCGGAATACATCCTTTAAAAAACATTAAATATAGAAGTCATGCATGGTGTAGTTCTGATGATGGAGTTACAAGATAACAGTTGTTCAGCAGGGTTACTGGGTGTCAGCTCTGTAGAGATGAAATTCATGGTCTAGCCTGAGGATAGGTCATAAATATCAAAGTCTTAGACAACCTATGTAAGCCTCAAATATACCTTAGTAGCATTAGGGATAAATAAATAAAAATCATTAATAGAACAAATTAAACATATCCTTACTTATGTATCATGCATTCATTAATGCTTCAGAACATTGCTATATTTATATATATATATATATATATATATCAGGTGAGCTTGGATTACTCATTTGGAATATTATAAATATAGGAAACATTACTGAAATGTCAATTTATTTATTTTAAATGTTTTCCGTCAAATATTTTTGATTTATAATTTTATTTTAACCATAGACCATAAATACTTACGTTACCTTTTTTCTAAAGCAAACCACACTACTGATCAACTAATTGCTAAGAACCTGGCTTCTAATCATTCGTGGAAGATATAAGCAATCACACATTTCCCATTTCTGACCCTGTAACATATTGTGGTACTATGTTAGTCAGATTAGTAGCTCCTCTTATTTAGAGCTCCACTCACATTAATAAGGGCTAGAGATGAGCAAATAAATTCTAAACAAATCAAATTTGTTATGAATTTCCCCTAAAATTTTGGTTTTCAACTGAAGGCAAAGAAGAAGGCATCTGCCACCAAGGAAAGAAACTTTTTGGACAGTTTTTTTTTAAAAATAAATAAAAGCAGACAGTGCAGTGTGTTATTAAACTATTTTTAGCGCCAGTTACCATCCATTTATCCAGAGCCATATGTCACTGTCACTATGTCATTACTAATATTGTCTTTGTGTTATAGAGCTTGAAAGTGGTTAAATACAGTCCTAGGAGACCTCAGCGTGTCACAGAAGACTTTTTATGGCAATTGGAGCTTTTTTCTATTTGGACCAAATTTTTTTCACGCCAAAACAAATCTGACAACCAATTCCACTGAATCGGCCCCAAATCTATTCTTGTGAAATTTTATCAGTCCTGATCAGGTGACATGTCTTCTCTACTGATTATTTCATGCATCTATGGATAGTTTGAGGACATGCTGAGAAAGTTTCTCATAAATATATTTAAAGATGAATTTTTTCGTTTTGTCTCCTTGCCATCAAATATCAAACATTTTTGGGGAGTGCATACTGTAGCAGCAAACAATTAAGACTATCTCATAGTACTCAATAAAATGTTCTCGTTGCTTCTGGTGTCTGTAGTACAGCAGCCATCATCTCCAGTAGATAAGGATAATCTTCATCCGCAGCAAATGGTCCCTGCTCTGACCTCAATCTGTTCTTTCTTAGCAGCTGCAGAGTAGCTTCAATGTGTTGTGTCAGATGTTAATAATTTACCCTATTCCACACTTCTGTTATTCCTTATGGTTATCCCAAGGAATCTCACTGCAAAATATCTTTTTTTTTCCTGAGGAAAACAAAACTTATTGTGTGCACTAATATAATTCTTAGAGATCAGTTCTGAAAGGAAATCATTAGGATAGGCAATTTATTTTCATAAGAGTGATCATGATCATTTACATAACATATATAATTCTACCCAAAACTCTGACTTTGTAACACTTTAAATTCATAAAATTAAAGATTATAAATGTTTATAGTGTAAGCTTATTTTATTAATATTTAGCATTTTGGGAGGGTAGAGAGTTTGGGGTCCAGTAGAGCTATAGGTAGAGTTTCCAACAGAATTTCTACCGCCTTCCACTGCATGCACCTTTATTATACATATTGCTATGTTGCTAGTTTGAAATTACTTCTATTATCTAAGTTGTTTGGCTTAAAATGTTCTTGTGCTCTCTCTTTGGAACTCTCTTCAGAAGACTGGACTTTTGCGTTTGTGCAGGCTGGATCATCTAATTGGGTCCTTAGCCAAATATGACATACTTTAGACCTCCTCTACCAATGTACAGTACAGACCAAAAGTTTGGACACACCTTCTTATTCAAAGAGTTTTCTTTATTTTCATGACTATGAAAAATGTAGATTCACACTGAAGGCATCAAAACTATGAATTAACACATGTGGAATTATATACATAACAAAAAAGTGTGAAACAACTGAAAATATGTAATATTCTAGGTTCTTCAAAGTAGCCACCTTTTGCTTTGATTACTGCTTTGCACACTCTTGATGAGCTTCAAGAGGTAGTCACCTGAAATGGTCTTCCAACCGTCTTGAAGGAGTTCCCAGAGATGCTTAGCACTTGTTGGCCCTTTTGCCTTCACTCTGCGGTCCAGCTCACCCCAAACCATCTTGATTGGGTTCAGGTCCGGTGACTGTGGAGGCCAGGTCATCTGGCGCAGCACCCCATCACTCTCCTTCATGGTCAAATAGCCCTTAAACAACCTGGAGGTGTGTTTGGGGTCATTGTTCTGTTGAAAAATAAATGATGGTCCAACTAAACGCAAACCGGATGGAATAGCATGCCGCTGCAAGATGCTGTGGTAGCCATGCTGGTTCAGTATGCCTTCAATTTTGAATAAATCCCCAACAGTGTCACCAGCAAAGCACCCCCACACCATCACACCTCCTCCTCCATGCTTCACGGTGGGAACCAGGCATGTAGAGTCCATCTGTTCACCTTTTCTGTGTCGCACAAATACACGGTGGTTGGAACCAAAGATCTCAAATTTGGACTCATCAGACCAAAGCACAGATTTCACTGGTCTAATGTCCATTCCTTGTGTTCTTTAGCCCAAACAAGTCTCTTCTGCTTGTTGCCTGTCCTTGCAGTGGTTTCCTAGCAGATATTCTACCATGAAGGCCTGATTCAAACAGTCTCCTCTTAACAGTTGTTCTAGAGATGTGTCTGCTGCTAGAACTTTGTGTGGCATTGACCTGGTCTCTAATCTGATCTGCTGTTAACCTGCGATTTCTGAGGCTGGTGACTCGGATGAACTTATCCTCTGCAGCAGAGGTGACTCTTGGTCTTCCTTTCCTGGGGGCGGTCCGCATGTGAGCCAGTTTCTTTGTAGTGCTTGATGGTTTTTGTGACTGCACTTGGGGACACTTTCAAAGTTTTCCCAATTTTTCAGACTGACTGACCTTCATTTCTTTAAAGTAATGATGGCCACTCATTTTTTCTTTACTTAGCTGCTTTTTTCTTGCCATAATACAAATTCTAACAGTCTATTCAGTAGGACTATCAGCTGTGTATCCACCTGACTTCTCCACAACGCAACTGATGGTCCCAACCCCATTTATAAGGCAAGAAATCCCACTTATTAAACCTGACAGCGCATACCTATGAAGTGAAAACCATTTCAGGTGACTACCTCTTGAAGCTCATCAAGAGAATGCCAAGAGTGTGCAAAGCAGTAATCAAAGCAAAAGGTGGCTACTTTGAAGAACCTAGAATATGATATATTTTCAGTTGTTTCACACTTTTTTGTTATGTATATAATTCCACATGTGTTAATTCATAGTTTTGATGCCTTCAGTGTGAATCTACAATGTTCATAGTCATGAAAATAAAGAAAACTCTTTGAATGAGAAGGTGTGTCCAAACTTTTGGTCTGTACTGTATGTTCTAGACTTGTTTGTAATGAGTTTATGGTCTCTCTGGAATGTAGGGATTGGGTGGATGTGCAGATATGATGTAGTGGCACTTTCCTTTCCAGCACACTTGTCGGAGTATCACAGATTAATTAAGGAAGTAATTATCTATATAACTATGTGACTGGCCAGCTGGCATATAACACCACCCACATCTCATCCCATGGAAAAAGCCATCAGGCAAAACATTAATTGGAAAGGTGATGTTTGCGCCAGTTGGGCCTTATGTGTCTTATGCTAGTCTATTCTGCTGTTTGGGTTTTATCAGTTGCCTATGCTCTAATTTACTATACTTATTCTCTGGGCTGATCCCTAGGAAAGTGTGGACATTCATTATGGACTTTTGTGTACCCCTTATTATTTGTTTGCATCTGTGGACTAGGGATTCCTGGTGATCTTGAGTAGTGAAAAGGTTAATTTCAGCATCCCTAATGCTCTAGCATAATCATTAGGGTATTTTACATTGAGCTTTCTCTGTGTAGCTTCACTCTACAGGCTGCATTTGACTGGAATATGAATATAATAGACTGATTGCATTCAGTTTTCTTTTCTGTCATGAGTCCTCTGCTTGATCAATGTACATATGGCAAATGCAAGTGCTTTTCACCCTTGTGTGAGTTCACCCAGCACTCCCTTTAAAAGGGCATTTTGATTGTTTATCTGTAATGCCTCATTTTTCTGCACTCCATCGTGATCATGTGACATTTTGTGCTGTGTTGGTTCCCTTACTCGATGATATCATATATATATCTGAGGCATGGCAAGGTTTTTAAGGCTCTTCCCTGCCAACACAACATCATTAATGACCTTGCCTCTGAGGTCAGTGTTCTGCTCATTCTCCTGGACCCTGCCCTGTAGGCGTGATGTCAGCATTAATACTGTGACTTAGGCCTCATGCACACAACAGTTGTTTTTCTCGGCCTCCGTTCCATTTTTTTTCCAGGTAGGATGGAGACCCATTCATTTCAATGGGTCAGCAAAAAAATGCTGATAGTTCATCCGTTTGTGTTCCGCGTCCACTGTCCATGTTTCCATTCAGCAAAAAAAATTGAGCATGTCCTACTTTTTCCACATTTGCGGACAAGGCTTTTATTACAAGAGATCTGTGGGAAAAAAATGGATCCTCTCAAAAAAACGGATGCCGCATCCGTTTTTTTGGGCGGACGCACAATTTGCGGACGCAAAAAACAACTATTGTGTGCATGTAGCCTTAGGCCTCATGCACACAACTGTTGTTTGAGTCCACATCCGAGCTGCTGTTTTGGCGGCTCAGATGCGGACCCATTCACTTCAATGGGGCCGCAAAAGATGTGGACAGCACTCCTTGTGCTGTCCACTTCCGTGGCTCTGTTCTGCAGCCCAGTTAAAAAATATAACATGTCCTATTCTTGTCCACGCTTTGCAGACAAGAATAGGCATTTACATTGCCGCCACCTGTTCCGTTCCACAAAAAGAGGAAGGCAACACGGGTGGCTTCCGTTTTTTGTGGATACGCGGTTTGCGGATACGAGGTTTGCGGACCGCAAAAAACAGCACGGCCGTGTGCATAAGGCCTTAGGGTAAGATTCTTATAGAAGGGCTTCAAGCATGCTTGGATCTGTGATTTCTGAACTTGGAGAAGCAAGAGAGGCAAGGATTGGTGATGTAGACACTACCTGTGAATCTTGCGGGTCAAAATGTACTCATAACTTTATAATCTGACTTACATAATGCAGTAAGGTGGAATGCTGGTGTTATATATATATATATTTTTTTGTATGCAAACAGAAAACAATTTAAAATCACCCATCCTAACTCATACTGCTCTTTAACATGATCTTTGAGTATCTTGTATATGATGAGTGGAAGTCATGATTAGTCGTAGCCCTCAAAGTAATCTCTTCTGTCACCTTTCTCCTACAGTGCATATGTGGCACCTTTGGTGCAATTTTGGAGACTGTTGGAGGTGGCTCTGATTAACAAACTGGGAAGATTTACTATTCCTGTCTAAAATGTAGACAGAGTAAACATAGGCAGTCTAATGAGTCAACAAATTTATAACAGTGGCTCAGGATGTTGTTATGTTTTGAGACAAAATGTTGCAGATTAATCAATGGTCAGGAGTAATACTTGACCATTCCTCTTTATAGAACTGTTTCAGTTCAGCAATATTCTTGGGATGTCTGGTGTGAATCGCTTTCTTGAGGTCATGCCATAGCATCTCAATCAGGTTGAGGTCAGGACTCTGACTGGGCCACTCCAGAAGGCGTATTTTCTTCTGTTTAAGCCATTCTGTTGTTGATTTACTTCTATGCTTTGGGTCATTGTCCTGTTGCAACACCCATCTTCTGTTGAGCTTCAGCTGGTGGACAGATGGCCTTAAGTTCTCCTGCAAAATGTCTTGATAAACTTGGGAATTAATTTTTCTTTCGATGATAACAATCCGTCCAGGCCCTGGCGCAGCAAAGCAGCTCCAAACCATGATGCCCCGACCACCATACTTCACAGTTGGGATGAGGTTTTCATGTTGGTGTGCTGTGCATCTTTTTCTCCACACATAGTGTTGTGTGTTTCTTCTAAACAACTCAACTTTGGTTTCATCTGTCCACAGAATATTTTGCCAGTACTGCTGTGGAACATCCAGGTGCTCTTGTGCAAACTGTAAACGTGCAGCAATATTTTTTTGGGGACAGCAGTGGCTTCCTCTGTGGTATCCTCCAATGAAATCCATTCTTGTTTAGTGTTTTACGTATCGTAGATTCGCTAACAGGGATGTTAGCATATGCCAGAGACTTTTTTTAGCTGATACTCTAGGATTCTTCTTCACCTCATTGAGAAGTCTGTGCTGTGCTCTTGCAGTCATCTTTACAGGACGGCTAGTTCTAGGTAGAGTAGCAGCAGTGCTGAACTTTCTCCATTTATAGACAATTTATCTTACTATGGACTGATTAACAGCAAGGCTTTTGGAGAAACTTTAATAAGCCTTTGCAGCTTTATGCAAGTCAACAATTCTTAATCGTGGGTCTTCTGAGAGCTCTTTTGTGCAAGGCATCATTCACATCAGGCAATGCTTCTTGTGAAAAGCAAAACCAGACCTGGTGTGTGTTTTTTATAGGGCAGGGCAGCTGTAACCAACACCTCCAATCGTATCTCATTGATTGGACTCCAGTTGGCTAACACCTCACTCCAATTAGCTCTTGGAGATGTCATTAGTCTAGGGGTTCACATACTTTTTCCACCTGCACTGTGAATGTTTACATGGTGTGTTTAATAAAAACATGGTAACGTTTAATTAGTTGTGTGTTATTAGTTTAAGCTGTGATTGTCTATTGTTGTGACTTAGATGAAGATCAGATTACATTTTACGACCAATTTGTGCAGAAATCCATATAATTCCAAAGGGTTCACATACTTTTTCTTGCAACTGTAGTTAAACAGCTTGGCTCATGTTGGGCCAAAGGATATATGTGTGTGTGTATATATATATATATATATATATATATATAATAAAGAAAATCCGCAGCACTCCTTCAAGTAAAAAATGTGCAGTTTATTCACACATGTCAAAAAATAGACAACGTTTCGGTTCTCTCACAGAACCTTTCTCAAGTCACCTGACTTGAGAAAGGTTCTGCGAGAGAACCGAAACGTTGTCTATTTTTTGACATGTGTGAATAAACTGCACATTTTTTACTTGAAGGAGTGCTGTGGATTTTCTTTATTATTCATTCGTCCTGGATCGAGGGACTACCGCGGGCACCATACAATCAGCTCTGCATGTGAGGAGTTCTGCCTAACCTTTTTTTATGGATATATATATATATATATATAAATATATATATATATATATATATATATATATATTGCGGTAATGTGAACAGTGCTGGAAGGCATGTTGTCCCACTCAGGTACCTTAGATGGGTGAGGTAGATAAAATACAGAGAGTGGCAGTGGTCTCAGCAAAAGCATAGTTTGCTGAGACAGTTTTGTATACATTTTCTGGGCTGGATTCTACTTGGACTGGCAGTTAGGTTTGGTAGTGGGAGCTGCCAGTACACACCCTTCCAGCACGGGTATTCCCTTTCACCTAATGTGATCACAAGTGAGACCTGCTGAAATCAGGCTGGCATAAAGTGCCTCCCAGTATGTAAGTGTGGGGGAGAAATTATTTGTGCAACAAAGTCCTGCTGGAGGCTTTGTAAAAGTGGTCTCAGCTGGGCTGGCTGAGGGTCATGGGGCTAGGTTATACCTTGAACTTTGGGGGACTCCGCGAGGTCTGGGAAACGGCGGTCGCAAGTTCAGAGTCAGCAGGACTGTTAGACCACATACCCCCAAAGGTACTGGACTTGCTACAGCATGAGAGGCTGGAAAAAGCTGTATGTTATTACCGTATGTGAACGATGCTTTAAGTGAGGTAGGATATCATATGTTTAGAGCCCAGACAGGCAAGGTGTTAATTTATGTTTGTTCAGTGAAAATAAAGCTCATGTTTGGACCTTGAAATTGGTATCTGGCGAAGATACTTGTGAGAGTGACCCCCGGAAGAAAGCTAATCCCTTACATATGGTGGAGGATGCGTGCAGGCATCCCTGCTGAAAGGAGACCACTGGGCGGGTCCTTCTACTCTGCAGCAGTTTCACCTTAGGATTGGGAGGGTCCCTCTACTCTTTCAACATTCAAGTCAAGTTAGAAATAAGAGAGTAGAGTTCAGTCTCAGTTTATAATTTACCAGGGCTGCAGAGACCACTGATAGATGGGAATATGTCACAATTTTTCATCATTGGCACCTTTTTTGACCGATTTATATGCTGTAGCTCAATCAATCAGAATTGATTGGCTAAATATGATCTTTTCCTACTATTCACATAGGTTACACACAATGTTTTAGAGGTGATGAATGATATACTATAAATTCTGCATTCAAATGTGAACAGTTGTGGAGTTATAGTCCTCTGAAAAAGTATTTACCCTCTTTCACATGTCCCTTGTTATAAGCATTCCTAGAAACTACTTACCTTGTTGTTCAGTATTCCTAAAAACTATTGAACATCTTTTAGATGTTTGCTGTTATGAAGTATTCCTAAAATATAACGTATATGCACATTTTGAACAAATTGTATGTATGCACCCATCTTCTGCTTTACATCAGACTCATTCAGACGAGTCTGGGCAATTTTTAGAGAAGACAAAACTGAAAAACACTCCATTAGCAACAAGTTAGATACTTTATGTAATGCTTTAATTTTCTAACCTATATGCTGGAGTCTGGTTGTCATCAAGGGAATAAGAACCATAAAAGACACTATGATTGCTTTGTGGCTGGTGGATATGGTAAGTGACTGTGTGCAGTGATCATCAAAATATCCCAACTTTACCAAATTCGGTTAGTGGAGGTATCCATCTGGTTGATAAGGATAGAGCTTTTCTGTACCACGAGGAAAAGGGGAGATAAGGGTAATTATTATTTCTTCTGAGGTCCTCATTATGTATCTAGTATTCTTTGTTATGCTCAGTTTCACTACTCTTGTTTGTTCTAATTTCTATACATAGGCATCAGTGAAATGCCTTTCATTAAGTAAGGAGTTAAAATGGTAATTTTAGAATTGTTTGGGTCTAAACTGTATTTTTCTGTTCTATGTATTTTGGTGATGCAACTTTAAAGTGTATAAATTGCTTCCAAAACAAAAACTTACTGAAAATGTAATCAGAAATTACTTTTTTTTTAACATTTCTTTAAGTAGATAAACACTATTTAATTTCACATAGGCCCATTTTCTATCATTAGGGAAATCTTTATATATATTTTTTTATTACAGGCTTTAAAGTCCTTTTTTCTTCACCAATGTATAGCAGTATTACTTAAAGCTCATGTCTATTTTAAAAGCATCTACAAACATTTTGTGTAATCTTAAGCAAATTTCCTGTTACAGTTTTTTTAAATATTTAATATAGGCAAATCTTAAATTATAAAAAAAAAAAACATCTTGCATTTGAATTCGTAAATTGGATGGGTAGAGGATCAAGGGAGTTCAAATGCATTTTGTTTTTCACATTACAATCAGAAAATTGCTTTCACTGTTGTGATTCCTTGGCTCAGTCCTGTAATGGCAATATCCAGTTCACAATTTAATTAAACCCTGCATGTGCATAGGAAAATCAACACAAATAAGGGTAACATTACATGAGCTATCTAAAGGAAGCCATTATAAATCATGGTGTCCTACTACCATTAGTATGTATGAGGGCGAGAGGGCTCATCGGAGTGCTTAGATATAATCTTCACCAGCGGTGGTCCATATCCAATATAATGTGAGCAAACTGATCCAAATATTTTGCAGTCATTAAGATGATGATGCTTTGCTAATAAATGCAGACTTGAAAATTGTCCATACTTGATTCTTGAAAATGTTCAATGCTGCTCACAGAGGTGAAATAATAAGGGTTGCACAGCCAACAACTGCTCCATATCCCAAGAAGCCTACTGTATCTTCCTGTATGACTTGAGAACACAACTTAGGACTACTGATCTAAAGCCTGGATTTGTCCAGTGCCTAATATTAGAAAAAAGGAGGTCTGAATAAATAGGAGATAAAGGGCTTCTCCAGGAATTTTAGGAAAGCCCACATACTGTCCTAAGAAAGATCCTTTAGTTAGTATTTACCCATCCCCGACTCCGCTGATGCCACCATCTCTGAGGCACTTATAAAAGATGCAAGCTATCCCGGTCCCGACTAAATGTGTTCCATGGTCTTCCTGTTCAGCTGCATTTGCTATTTTTCAGATGAACAGAAAGAGAAGGGCACATATTCCGCCATTGGCTATGACTGGACAATGCTTGTGTTTGTATGAACCATAGTTCAATCAACTATATGTAAGATCTAAATATAAGGGTGTGGCCATACGGTCAGGTTTCTGCATGCGGTTTGAAGCCAAGATCAGGACTGGATCATAAAAGGAAATAAAGTATAAAGGATAGTATAAAGATAAAGGGCTTCTCCAGGAATTTTAGGAAAGCCCACATACTGTCCTAAGAAAGATCCTTTAGTTAGTATTTACCCATCCCCGACTCCGCTGATGCCACCATCTCTGAGGCACTTATAAAAGATGCAAGCTATCCCAGTCCCGACTAAATGTGTTCCATGGTCTTCCTGTTCAGCTGCATTTGCTATTTTTCAGATGAACAGGAAGAGAAGGGCACATATTCCGCCATACCCGAGCAAAAGTGCATGCACAAGTGCAGTGGGGACTGGTAAGTATTAACTTTATTATCTTTCTTCCATAGGACAGTATGGAGGGCCAATTTCTTAAAATGCTGGGATAAGGTCAATGTTTTATCTTGAAAAGTATAATTTTGAAGATGAAGAAATTATCTTGATTTCTGATGAATTTAATTTAGATGTTTGCCTACATTGCTTTCTATATGGGAATGCCAATGTGGGACCCCAAGGCTTGGGTAACTAATACATTAATCACTGGAAAAACTGGGGAACAGCATCAAGTTAAAACAATGTTTTTTCTAGGTGCGTTGGTGTCAACCCGCACAATAATGACATAATTTTAATTTTCATCATGGGGTTTTCTTACTTCTATGTATACTATCCTTATGAATCGGAAGCCATTAATATACAATAGTTCCATGATCCTTACTGCTATTACACTGCTGCATAAATATAACTCATAAAAGGACAAAAGATGGTAAGAGAGGAACAAAGCAATTGTACTGATTCAGAGTTCATCTAGAATTCTCCCAAAAATGATATAATGGATTATAAGAACCCGAATTTCTTGTTATTTGTTTCGAGAGAATAAGAGACAGAACCTCATACATTATACTTCACTGGAAAAGAGAGGTGCAAGTCTGTTCTTCTTCCTGATTGAGAGAGAATCTCACGCATTATACTCCATTGGAAATGAGACGTGCAAGCCTCAAACTGTGCTTTTTCATAATAAGGTTTTATCCTGGTGGTAGCCTCCAACTGTTCAATCAGTTCTTTTTCATAAAGAAAAGCTTTTTTTTTGCATATCTTCTTTTGGAAATATGTTCAAATTAGCTTTTCTACCAACAAGAAAAGAATACTAAGCCTATCTGATGTAGAGTTTAATCTCTCATAGGCAACATCCTCTCTTCCACTGTACTTGTCTGTTTCTAAGTTTATGTTAATTATACTTGTATAGTTTTATATTATGCAGATACAGCAGCGTTAACAGTCACAGTCATAATGAGTTAACTAGATATAATACTAGATGTTAACCCTGTTACAGCCATATGTGTACCAGCTCTTAGATGTACAGTGTCATGGAATGAATGACTATTTAAAATAAATAACATTAATAATGCCAGTAGAAGTAACACATGCTAATTTGCATATACTTTCCTTAGAAATACAGCACAGTATTAGCTGGACTTCAATACTCCGCATGCATACTAGGTGGTCTCCTAAATGGGAAAGAGTGCCCCAACCTCGACAAAGATTACTCAGCTAAAGAAGTAAATTTTCTCTTGAAACTCCCAGTTTCCGTGTTCTTTTGGAAGGATAACTGACTTGTGTGTCTTATTCAGAAAAGTATAATATGCGGTCATCCTTTTGGATGGACAACGGACTGGTGTGTGTCTTTTCCAGTGGAGTGTTACTTCTCTCTCTCTTCCTCCTTCTCTCGGACTTTAATAGTTCTTTCACTTTGAGTAAGAGAATAGTGTCTGCAACTAATTTCAATAAATTTTCTCATATTTAATAGTAACCTTTTAGAGAGGGACACACATTGTGGCATCTGCATGTGGGAGAAACACCACAAACATGCGTTGGCCAATCCACATAGTTTTACAGGTATGAATGGATGTTACCTAAAAAATGGTGATATGATGAGTGGTCTGTAGTTCTCATTGGCTATGACTGGACAATGCTTGTGTTTGTATGAACCATAGTTCAATCAACTATATGTAAGATCTAAATATAAGGGTGTGGCCATACGGTCAGGTTTCTGCATGCGGTTTGAAGCCAAGATCAGGACTGGATCATAAAAGGAAATAAAGTATAAAGGATAGTATAAAGATATGACTTTTTGAATACACTTTTGGCTATGGCTTCCAAAACTGCATCAGGAAACCTAACAGTGTGTCCGTATCCTAATAGCGAAACAGTGATGTCAGTGAAAGCCCATAGCTCAGAGGATGATTCAATGTGTTATTTCTGGTAATTATATGATCAAGTATGTCCAAGTCTAAAATATATTATAAAAGGCTCCCGGGAGTTTTATCTGACAAGTTTCCTGTAAATGAATATGTAACTGTAAATAAATGCAGTGCAATAGCGTAATTCTTACCAATTGTCAGCTGCTTAAATCTTAATTAAAATGCAGTTTTATTAAAAAAAATTGCATTAGTAAAAAAATAAAAAATAAAATAATCAATAGGTTATAGTCTAACCAGCTGAGGGGATTAGCATGGGAATGCAAAAATGAAGCTGTTATTAAAAAGTTTATATATTTTTCAAATAGTTGTATTTGGGATTTAGTAGAGTACATATGTGCATTAGGTAAAAAATGTATTTTAGAATCTAGCATTTTTTTAAAATAAAATAAAAATAAACTCCATTTCCATTTTACCGTTCACATTGTAATTAAAATCCAACACTGCAAATTGCTTTGTGATTCTTCATGCATCAAACTCTCACAAACTGCTACATACTGTGAACCTTGATTAGACCGGCATATTCATGCTTACATTTATATCATCATCATCTCACGCAGAAATCAGCATTCCAGCAGCCAGGCATCACACTGAGAATAATATTCTGAGAGACATGTTCAACAACTGTATGTGCACATATACAATATGTGTGTGTAAATATAGACTCATATATATAAATAGCAACATATGTATAACGATAAAGTGCAGCACTGCTCTATCCCCTATGTAGGTATGAATATACAGTATTTATCTAAGTAATTTTCATCAGTGCTAAGGTCAGTTTTTAGAACTAAAATTAAGCTGGCCATACTTCAGACAGTTATCAGCTGAGAGCCTCATGCACCTGCATGCTTGGCTATGGGGAGAGGAGTAAGCCACTGCCAGAGACCTCTGGTTCCACACTGCTGCATTTTTATACAGATTAACCCTTAGCCAGAATCAAAGTAGAGGGTCAGAAACTATAGTCTATGACCATTACACACGAGATAGCACAGTGCCACAAACTTGGCAAAATTTTACTTGATCAGCAGATTACTCAGATTGAGGCAACAGGCATATGGTTATAGTCTCTCAACGAGGACACAACTTAAGCCTTTAGTAACCACCAATGGACATGTGTATGGCAGTCACTAAGAGATTTTAGGCTAGGCAGCTGCTTCTTTATGGCTGCCTAGTATAAAGGTCAGCTCTCTTATGACAGCAAGGGTCCTCCTCTAATGACTTAGAGTAGCTGAACTGCCAGTCTTGGATGGTTAGATTCTTAGATGCCGCAGTCAATAGCATAATCTAAGTGATTTCAGAGAGAGGGAGGTTCTATTGTCACCCCCCTTCACAGCTGTGAATGTGATTGTCAGGTGCCATTGCTTCTAGATGGCAGAAAGGGGTCTATTAAAGGTCTCCAGGTCTGCCATCTATAACTGCAAATAGCAAACTATACTGTACTACATAAGTAGTACAGTGTATTACGGAAGTGATCAAAGCATCACGTGTTGAAGTTCCCTTGTGGGGCTAATACATTATCCGAGTAAGAATTAAAGTTTAATTTAAAAAAAAAAAATCCTATTTTATCCTAAAATAACCTTTTCATTTAAAAATGTTTTTCGATGTAAAAAAAAAAAAATTCCCTCCACATATTTGGTATCACTGGATCTGTAATGACCTGAATTACTAATCATGTAATTTATCCTGCAAAGTGAACAATGTAAAAAAAAGCCAACATTGCGGGTTTTTTTTTTGCTTATCCGCCGACCAAAAAACTGAATACAAAACAATCAAAAAGTCTTATGTAAAAGCTGCTAAAACCAAGCCCTCACACAGCTCCGTAGAAACTGTTTAAAAAAAAAAGTTGTAAAAGTAAAAAATAAACTATATCTATGTGGTATCTCTGTGTTTACACTGACTTGGAGAATAATGTCATCATGTTATTTATGCTGCAAAGAGAAAAAAGTTGATAAAAAAAAAACTGTGTGTGCAGCTTACCAGTAGCCTGGACGGTGCTATTGTGCTGTAGAATTGTGCTGTGTCCTGGCCATTATGCAGTTCCCCGATTCTGCATTAATTGTTAGGGTGATTCCCAAGTGGAATGTTAATCATGGAGGAATGGGTGTGTTAATGGCAAGGGCACAACATAAAACAGAGCAGGTCAATAGCCGACTTAGAGCATATCACAGTCACTAATCCAGCACCTGATCCCTGCTGTGTTTCTCCAGAAGAAGTCCAAAGTTCTATATGTAGAAATTCCAGGAACATGAATATATTCCTCAATGCTTCTTTATTACATCATGTAGAAAATTCATATACACTGGACGCGTTTCAGCCCATCCAAGCCTTTCCCAATGTTGTCCAGTGTATATGAATTTTCTACATGATGAAATAAAGAAGCATTGAGGAATATATTCGTGATGCTGGAATTTTTACATATAGAACTTATAGCATATCACAGTGAGCAAAAAAAACAATACTCATTATCTTTGGTATACCAATACCTCCCTTTATTGTCCAAAGTACAAATAATTTTATCCAGGATGGCAATCACAGATAATGCTGAGTCCTTATCACTAGAGATGGCCTTGCGGTTCGCCTGGCGTTCATTTTGTGTCAAACTTTGCATATTCGCGATTCACCGAACAAGCGAACATACGGAGATATTCCCGCCCGCCATATTCTTTTACATTGAGAAGAACTTTGACCCATGACACATCTATCAGGTGGTACAGGACAGCCAATTGAGACATTTCAGCACATGGACATACCCCCTACCTTATAAATAAACCTGATCTGGCCGCCATTTTACATTCAGTGTTTTGCCAGTGTAGGGGGAGGTTGCTGTGTGTAGCAGGGACAGACTGTTAGGGACACCAAACACTAGCTAATAGGGCCACAAAAGTCCTTTTAAGGACTGGCATAGGTGTGCTATCAATATGTGTGATATACAGAGGGGTGTGATATACTTATAATATACTTTTATAATGAATCAAAAACACATATGTCTATATAGTGATCACCTGGAAGTCAGGAGCCTAGGGGCTAGGGGCTTACTAGAGCCATTTTTATATAGGGTAAGGTTTCGGACGGGGTCGCTCTTATCAGGGCGGGTGGTCTGTGGCTAGTCTATCAGGGCCAGAATAGCACCCCCCTGTAGGGCAATATCATGGACAGTTCTTTGCCCACCCTGTCCTTCAATACCACATCATCATCTAGCCCAGGGACAGATGGTTTTTGCTTTCCCTCCTGGATTCATCGATGTGCACTGGAACCCCCCGGATTGTGGTAGGACATATGGTTTCTGATTTGGTACCGCCGAGCACCTGATTTAGTGCCGCCGAGCACTTGTTATTGCCTACCACTTCTATGCTTTTTGCTTAACTTTAATAATTTAATTTATTTTCATTTTGAGGGATATTTTTTCCATTCACACGTCGGAACGGGTGCAGACCCATTCATTTTCAATGGGTCTGGAATGTGCTGTCCGCATCTGTATAGTGCAATTGCGCATGTGCGTACGCAAAAATTATATTGCCGATATTTTGCATTAAATAAAATTATGACTGTAGATCGCAAATTCGAATAATACATCTGGTATGTCACTGTCCATGTTGTGGGACTATTTGGGCACTTCTAATAATTATTTCTTGGCTGCAAATATGAGCTGAAGCTTTTTCAGATTCGCCTGCCATTAAAATGAATGGGACCCACCGCAAACTTGCGGTTTGCAAACCATCCCGGCAGATGTTCGTCCATCACTACTCATCACATTCAACGTTTCAGGTGACACACCCATGCTAATGGCAAAGACACTGTGACTGGTCACCTTACCAGCACCACCCACATGACTGTTGATGAGCAAATTTACAAATGGTGCAGGCTGTTGTCTAACTTTCTATTATCCAGTACAGTGAAATGACCAATGTTAAGGGTATGGCCACATTTTAAGGCTACGGCCACATGGTCAGATTTCTGTATGTAGTTTTGTAACCCAAAAATCTGAAGTGGATAAAAGGATAGACATAACTTTTCCTCTTTATTGAATTCACTCCTGGTTTTGGCTTCTTAAACTGCATGTAGAAACCTGACTGTGTGGCCGTGCCCTCATTTGGGCATGTTTAAAAAAGGTATTACCATACACTATAACATCATGGCATTGGTTATCTCTCCTAAAATTTAGTTCCAGGTCCCTCTTAAGGACTTCCTAGCAGAAGCCATAAATAACCCAGGTAGTTATGTGTGCTTAGCGGTCACATTGACCTTACATACATATCTCTCACATAAACAGGTGTTGATAATGAATGGTACAGGTCATAGCTGTTAAACATCCAATACACAAACCAGCTTGAGCCTCGGAAATGTAATTAGAAGAACTGCTGTGTTTTGTATTTGATCTGACTTTGGACTACCTCTTTGCACAGTAAGCACAAAAGTACTAAATAGAAACCTGCTGGGTAAAAATAACTGCTTGGAAAATCGGTCTGTCTTTCAAGGTGTATAACAAGAGGTGTGTGTGACTGTGTGATTGTTTGCAGGTCGTGGTGTCTGACAACCATATAATAGTTAGAGTTACAGACCGAGTAAGCTTGGAAAATGTCACATAAAATACCATTTTATAGCGCTTTTCTTAACTGCTGCACATGCCTCAAATATTGACATCGACCATTAATTTATTTTGTCCCGATGGAGTTGAGTATATTACAGTATATTCTGCAGAATAGCAAGGGATTAATTGAACAAAATGTTCTATAGTGTAACAGATCCTTCCCTATTCCAGCTGAGAATAGCTTGTGATGCTTTTTGCATTAATTGCAAAACGTGCTATACTTTAAACAATGTCTAATGTGTCTTTGGGAATTCAGTAAAAAAACAAACATAGACTTTGTCTTTGTAATATATATATATATATATATATATATATATATATATATTAACAAATACCGCAGCAGCACAGTCAGACAGTGTGCACTGGGTGCAATTCCTTCTCCTCCACGCTGTATATGTTCCAAAAAACGAGGCAGCACTTCCAGATTTCGGTGAAAGGGTAAAGACCCCGAACTTTATTCCCCAGCAACATTTCGGCCTGCTCAATGAGGCCTTTGTCAAGCTATACAACAGTGCAAAACACAGGGTATATATACCCACAAGCCAGTGCAATCACATAGTACAATTAGTGGATTCACATGTTATCAATCACATAGTATCAATCACATGATGTCCATCAGTGTTCTGTCACATGACACTCTCTATGACACATCCATATTCTAAATAAATCCATGTAAATACAAAAGTATGTAGAAGTTCCAGTGGTTGTGCAAATGTTAATATAAGGTGCATAGTGTAAATCTTATACATATATCTATATCCTTTCACATCCAACATATCGGAGCCAAGGGCCTGTATAGATTGTGATACAAAAGTGCTAAGTGCATATACATCAAGGGTTAAAATCATCTCTTATCAAAAGAGGGATACCACTGCATCCTATAAAGTGTTAAAATAGTGGCGCCTACCATCAATGGTTCAACGTGGCCGCGAGTGTTGGCTTCCCCACCCTTGCTGTGCGCCTGCGCCGGGTCCGACAGTCCTCACCATCCTCCCAGCCCACGCTCTCACGCTCCCTGGAACGCAGCGTCATACCGTGGAGCGCATCGTACGAGTCGTAGAGGCAAGAGGAGAGGGAAGACCATGTGACACGGCCACATCCACTCAGCATCGAGGCGGCGTGCCAGTGGTCATGGTAACCTGGAATGTTTACATCCAGGCTAAAACATCAGTGGGGCAACCCGGGTGATCGCATTAGCGAAAATGCACACAGTCGTCACAAAATGCCTCCGTGGATGTCAGGGAAGGCCGGGGGATTGCACTATGCTGTCAGTGGCGACCTCGATAGTCTCACTGCTCAGCACATTAATCACACGGCTGTCCCCTGGTTTCCCAGCTGACAACCCGAGGGCCCGTAGTGCCACCCTCTGCCACCCCCCATCCACTCACTCTCACTAATAAATGGCTTAAGTGGGATTTAACCCTTCTCATTCGCTTACAGTGTATCATGGTGTGACTTGTTCATGCTGACTGGCACCACTTTGTTACGCCCAGTTTCTCCGCACTTCCATCACCACCACTGTAAACATTATAATTACTTTATACTTCCAAATTAACAACATCCAATTAACAGCACACTCAAGGTCGCACCCACTGATGTCCACCTCTTCTTCATACGGTGAAAACAGCCACACTAGTGGACACCCAGAATCCACCTACGGCATTGGCCACTAACAGTGGACAAAGGGCCATTAAGCCTGTCCAGAGATTCTATAAAAAATAAAAAATAGAAAATTAGAAAAATTACAAATCAGTTTCCTCAAAATTAGCACTGTTGTATATTCCCCATACCAGACCAGGCAGATTAAATCCCCCACATCAAATGAACAAACTGCACATCCTATCCACACAAATCCCATCTGCATTCTGTGTTCAGGCCATCAGGCTTGAGTGTACGTAGCCGGTGGATCCACATTATTTCTCGCTGCTTCAATATTCGCTCTCTATTACCTCCTCTTTTCAGAGGGGGAATATGGTCAATAACCCTATATTTGAGATCCCTCTCTCTGTGTCCAACCTCTGCAAAGTGCTTGGGTATAGGGAGATCCCTAAAACCTTGTTTTTACATCACAAGTGGTCTCTCCAACGTAGAGGAGGTCACAAGGGCAAGACAATAGATAAATCACAAATGAGCTATTATATGTAAGGAAGTGTTGTATCTCAAACTGAGTTTTAAGTACTGGGTGGGTAAATTTTTCCCCTTTTAGCATGTAGCTGCAATTCATGCAGCTCAGACACGGATAGCATCCATATCTTTTGTGACCTATATAGGTTTGAATGGGTGTTTTCTCTCCGACTACCTCCGCTCTAATCATTTTATCACGTAGATTACTAGATCTTCTGTAAGACATGAGAGGGGGCACAGCAAATTCTTTGACACCACCAAAATTGCTTTTCAATATGGACCAGTGTTTTTTAATGACCCCTGCTATCTGGTAGCTACCTTCTGTGTATGTGGAAATAAATGGCATCCTATTTGTGACCTGCCTAGTGGCTACCTCAGAGCGACCGGACCCCAATGTGTCCAGATGTTTCTGAACCAATTTTTTAGGGTAACCTCTATAGGTATATTTGTCAGACATCTCTGACAGTCTCAATTCACATAACTGTGGGTCCTTCACAATTCGCTGGACGTGGAGAAACTGACTCCGTGGCAGTGATTTCACCATAGAAGGCGGGTGGCAGCTTTCAAATCTCAGTAATTTATTGCAGTCTGTCGGTTTTAATGAACAAATCTGTCATCAATACCGTCCCTTGTATATTTACCATTGTGTCAAGAAATTGAACCTGCTCGGTGGAGTGAGTGAGGGTGAACTGGATCTCAGGATCCATTTTGTTCAGAAAATTATAGAACTCAGCCAATTCACTCTCAGTGCCATCCCAGACAACAAACATATAATCTATGTATCTCCACCACCCCAGCACATGGCTGAAGTGGTGGGACACATAGACGTGCTCTGCCTCGAGGCCTGACATGAAAATGTTGGGATAAGTCGGCGCCATATTCGAACCTATTGTGGTTCCTCTCAGTTGGAGAAAGTAGCCATCTTGGAAAGCAAAAAATTTGCATGTCAACACTACACCAAGCAGGTCAATGATAATCTATTTACATTCATCAGTGTATTGGGTATCCATCAAACACTTTCTGACTGCCTCCACCCCTCTATCTTGATTGATAGAGGTGTAGAGGCTGACCACATTGAATGATGCCAATATAGTATTCGGAGTCACCACCACCCGCACAATTTTGTCCAAGAAATTGCCTGTGTCTCGTATGTACGATTTAGCTGCAATAGCAATCTGGCGGAGGATCCTGTCGAGAAAAATAGCTATGTTGGAAAACACTGATTCCCTCCCGGACTCTATAGGTCTCCCTGGGGGGTTGCTGAGGCACTTGTGAATTTTAGGTAACACATATAACAATGGTGTCTTAGGATGTGTCACTAATAAGTAGGTGTACAGGGGTCCATCAATATATATATATACATACATAATACGTTTAAGGTTTACAACTATACAAATCTTATCCCCTTATCTACAGGATGGGGGATAAGTATTTGACTGGTGGGAATCAACCATTGGAACCCTTAATGATCATGAGAATGGGGACCCCGTGTTCCTTTATAGAGTGGCAGGTAAAGCATGCTTGATACTTTTCCATTTACCTTTTGTGGGACATCCAGAAATAGCTGAGTGTTGTACTGCCATTTTTGACAGTCCGGTGGATTATGAATGGAGCAGAAGCATGCATGTTTGTATCCTTGCACTTTTCAGTCTAGGTTTGGATCAGTTTGTTAAAAAACCCAGTCTGTTTACCCTGTATGTGCTCAAGTCAAGTCCTCACTCAGCCTGCCTGCCTTATGGTTGCCTCCTCGCTATTAGCAGATCCCTAAAAACAGCACTCTAGACTTAGTGACAGTTCAGACAATACCTGTTTTCTTGCATTTCTTGTTCATTTTCTGACCCTGAGCTTCTAGTGCTTCCACTACTATCCCAGGAGGTAGTGGTCTGGTTGCTTCCCTGAAACAAAGTTCAGATCCTTATATAAGGGTAAAGGGTGAATACTAGGGGAGCAACAGGATAATGCATTTTGGGTTTAGCCCAAAGCCAAACAAGTTAGGTTGCACAGTGAGTCTACACTTTCTGATCTGTAATGCTTTCTTCTCAAATTTCAGATAAAACAATTTGTGGATGCAACAAAATATAATTAATCTGATTAATTATAAACAATAGCACAGTTTCTGAACAATTTAATGCTGACGGTTTGTTCCAGGTTCTTATTTTACTGAGGGTACTTTCACATTACCGTATTTATGGGTCCACATCCGTTCTGCAAATTAGCGGAATGGATGCAGACCTATTGATCAAAATGCTCCCGCAAAAGATGCAGACAGAACAACGTGAGCGCCGCATCCGGGGAGTGCTGTGATCTCTTTAAAGCCTATGAAGCACAGAACCATACATTGTATAATGGCTGTGCTTGGTATTACAGCTGAGTTTCATTCACTTGAATGGGAATGAGTTGCTCCCTGGTCATATGACTGATGTACAGTTACGTCACTGGCCTAGGAAGAGACCTAAGTACTAAGGGAAGACACGTCCCCTTCAAACAGCTGATCGACAGGGGTGCAGGGAGTCCTATCTCCCGGATCTAATTTTGATGACCTATCTTGAGTATAGACCATCAACATCAAATTTCCACATAACCACTTTAAGGCCCCTTTACACAGGCTAATTGGGAAGGCAGTCATCAGGAACAAGGGGGGGTCATTTACGATCAGAAATACACCTATATTAGGTGTATTTCTGGTGCAGATTGCAGTGCAAAGTTTATTTGCACCATAATCTGCATCTTTACCCTGCTCACGCCAGGTCTAAAAAGATGGGTGTGGCATTTCTATGCCTGTTTCACATTTAGACACTTGCTGGATACGCTGAAGTTATGTAACTTCGGAGTATCCACCGCCAGCCCAGGGGCTTATTAAGACCGGTGTGTAATAAGCTCCTGTGTGTAATAAGCCCCCAAAGTGTTTACGATAATTTCCTGCTTGTGATCACTACAGCAATCGTTAATGCAACCGCTAATTCCCATATAGATTAATTAATTCTGGGCATCAGATCTCTGTCTACACAGAACTATCTGCTGCTCAGAAACCATGATTTTGGTGCCTGTATCAACAATGCTCTCATATGTTGAGCGAGCAATTTACACATTTACACTGGCCAATTATTCGGAAAGAGCATTTGTGCAAATTTTCATTCCTGATAATCAGCTCATGTAAAACACATTTGTAGGGTAAAATTTTATGCAGTGTCTGTTGCTCAGTCATATATTTTTGGCTGTAGACAATTAAGATATCTTCCAAATGAATTTTAGCCTATTGCTGCATTTTGTTCAAACACTGCCTTGGCAATGTTGTCAGTATTGGTTGTACATTTGCTGTTAGCATCACTATTCTGCCAGCCTCATGGCCCTTTTCTCAGTATTTCTTGTCTCTTGCTTGAAATTAGAGATGGTGGACAATATACTAAAATATATTAATAAACCTAATTCTAATATGCAGTAGGCTGTCCACCATCTTAGATTATCCAATGGTTGCCGGTAACACAAAGCATACTATGCAAAGTGTTAACTGTAAGGTATTAAGCTCTGTTCAGCTTGAGTCTTGCCTATATTTACTCCCCTTCCTCCTAATCCCCAGGTACGTAGCTCCTCAGATGTAAGCTCCACATCGACGTTCTCTTCTTGACATGGCCCTTGACATTACTGTTAGGCTCTATTCACACGTCCGTAACACACCCACCCGGCCCCCCCATAGAAATGCCTATTCTTGTCCGCAGCTGTGGACAAGAATAGGACATGTTCTATCTTTTGCGGAGCTGCGGACCCGAAGATCGGAGCCGCGCTCCACAAATGCGGACAGCACACTGTGTGCTGTCCGCATCCATTCCGTCCCCATAGAGAATTAATGGGTCCGCACCCGTTCCGCAAAAATGTGGACCCATTTGCGGACGTGTGAATAGACCCTTAAGGGGGCAGGGGCCACTTTTAAAGGGGCAGCTGCTGTGGAGGTCGATGTTAAGTCAGCAGGGTACTGCGAGGTCACTGTTAAGGGAGCAGGGTACTGTGGAGGTCACTGTTAATGGACCAGGGTACTGTGGCAGCCACTGTTAAAGGGACGAGTGCTGTGGAGGTTTCAGTTTAGAGGGCAGGGAACAGTGGAGGTCACAGATCAGAGGACGGTGCCTTATGGAGGTCAGTGCTAAGGTGCGGGGTGTTGTATAGGTCACTGTTAAGTGGAAGGGCCTCTGAGGAGATCAATGTAAAGGGAGTGAGGTGCTGTAAAACTCACTGTTAAAGGGGTGGGCTTCTAAGAAGGTCAAAGTTAAGGGTATTGGCTGCTCTGGAGATCCCATTTCAAGGAGGCAGGGTACTGTGGGGGTTCATTGTTAAGGGGTGGGGGCTGTGGAGTTCAGTGTTAAGGGGAAGGGTGCTATAGAGGTCACTGTTATGGGGGATACTGTTGATATCTTTTAACAACACACACACAAACATTAAATGAAATAGATGAAATATACCCGTGTGAAGTTGGGTCCTTCTCCTAGTGTATATAATATATATATATATATATATATATATATATATATAGACAAAAAAAACTGCAGCATTCCAATTCGTGGACTACTGAACTCAAACTTTATTCACCCATGTGGCAAGGCAACGTTTTGGCTCAATACCAGAGCCTTTCTCAAGCAAAGAAACAGGTCAAAGTGACCAGTATATATATATCATAAAACTTACAAATGTGCAATTATATAATTACAGCATGTTATCAATTAATCAATCAACGTCAAACCATAATATTTCATTATTCATGTAAAACCTGATTTAAAAAAGTGCATAAAAACCACATATCAACCATGATTAAAGTGTATAAATAAGTACATGTGGTGATGTGCCAAACAGATGTGTAAAATATTCCATATATAATAACAAGCTAATATACATATAGTGGACAGAGAAGTAATTAATCATACCCTAATAAAGCATCATGTGCAAAAGATCAACAAAAAGGGGACAATTAGGGATGAAAGTGAATGCACTGACCAGGAGCTCCATGACCTAGTGCATAATGGACGCCAAACGGCGTGTCTGTAACTACATTGAGTATGCCCAAGGTTGTATGCATGATTGTCAAGACGTCATGACGCTAGAACGTCTGTGGAGTTTGCGCACTGTGTACTTCTCACCTTCCATGGCCATATTGGAAAAGACAAAGGATCACACGAGTCCTTGCGCATGCGCAGAGCATCATGTATATCCAAATGTCTAATTCCACACCGGCCGGGCAGCCATAATATAACTAAAAGTCAGGGCAATAGTAAAAATGGACCACGGAGTAGGATGAATGTCCACCTGTCAAGCGGGCATCACCCTCTCCTCACCAGGGAAACAACAGGGTTATCCTCAAGACATAATACCACAGAAATATATAAAAATATATTTTTGTCATGGCGCAACCTGGGTCTGATAAACAGTAAAAACAAACATCAAATTATGAAAGCTAAGAAGTTGCAGACGTCTCCGGCCAGTGCAGCTCACATCCACCCTTCGTCTTGTCCTCCATCAGTATATCATCTATAAAAAAGAAAAAATTGTGTTAGGAAAATAATAACTAAAATAATATTAAATATATATTTTTATCCTAGACTAACTACCAAATAAGCAAGAGAAGTTCCTACCATACCTGCAGGGACAGAGGGCAAGCCACCATATCACAATACGTTCCAAATTTTATAATCAAATTTTTTTTCGATTTAAATCTTTTTATTTCCATTTCGTACAATAAATACTTCCGTAACACAACATTATCCCAACAATACATATAAAAAAGTTATTAAAAAATGGTAGTTACTGTTCATCTTTCATTTCTATTCTTTTTCTTTCTTTCACCCCATTCCCAACCACCTCCCGGCACCCACCCTCCCATTACCCCCCGCGTGGAGAGAGAGAAAAAGAAAAAAAAAACAAAAAAAAACCTAGAGTACCCAATTTTTCCAGACCTGGTCGAGATTTGAAAACTTTTTAATATAATTCTTCATCCCACGTTCTTCTTTAATTAACTTGTCTATTGTTTTCCTCCACTGTTCCACCGTCGGTGGATCTACCTTTATCCATTTTCTAAGTATCAGGATTCTAGCCTGGAATAATACTTTATTTAAAACCAATCGTATATTTTTATTTAATTTCAAGTGTTCAGTTGCCCCTAAAATACAAATTACTGGGTCATTTGGTACTCGGACCTTCAGTAACAAAAACACAGTTTCCATAATTTCTGTCCAGTATCTATGAAGCTTGGGACACCTCCAAAAACAGTGTATCAAATCAGCTCTCTCTTCCCGACATTTTAAACATTTGTCTGTTGGTCTCACCCCCATTCTTTTTAACATCCATGGAGACCGATGCAGTCTGTGTATTATAAAAAATTGTGAGATCTTGTGCGAACTCCTATCCGAAATTGTTGCGTAATTTCTAAGGGCATCGCTCCATTTTTCCTCTGTAAAAGATACTAAGTCTTTCTGCCATTTCTTCGCGGCAAGCATTGTAATTGTTTTTCTTTTTTCCTCCATCAAGATCTTATATCTTCTTGCAGTTATTCCAGCTCCTTCCCCTGCTGCAATAAACTTATCTAACGTATCTGATGTTTCCCTTCGGTATCTATCCCCCTGTACCGCTATCCGCAATGCATTCCTAAGCTGGAAATATTTATACAAGTCCCTATGGGGGATCCCAAATTCCGACATCATTATATTAAAGTCCTTCAGCTTATCTCCCACAAAAATCTGTTCTAGGTATTTCACTCCTTTTTTTTCCCAGTCTATATAATCCCTTATTGTTTCCAATTCCTTTAAATTAAGATTTTTCCATATCGGTGTATATTTCAAAAACCCTTTAATATCCAATAGTCTCTTAATTTCCCCCCATACATATTCTAAGTGGTTGAATATCCTATTACTAGTATTTTTTTTCCCAAAAAAACCTGACTCCAACACCTCTAAGTGATTAAATTTTTCTTTCCATCCCCATCTATTTATTTCTTGTCTACCCACCTCACTATCTAAGCTATCCTTTATATTCCCGTATTGTGTTATTAAATAGTAGAAAAATAGATTAGGAAGCGCTAATCCTCCTTCTTTCACTGGGAGCTGAAGGACTTCCTTCTTTATCCGAGGGACCGCACCCTTCCACATAAAATCCCCCATTAATCTATCAAGTAGTTTAAAAATATTCTGTGATATTCTTACTGGGGCGTTTTGCAATGCATAAAGTATCTTTGGGAGGAAGACCATTTTTATTAAATTTACCCTGCCCTGCATTGACAGTGGTAATCTTTTCCATATGTGTATTTTAGTTCTTAATTCTTTTATTAGAGGGAGAAAATTTAATTTTTCATATTCTTCTATGTTCCCGGAGATTTGTATACCGAGATATTTGAAATTTTCATGTCTTTTTAAAACCTGCACCCGTGTGTCTCTCTGTAATTGCCCCTCTCCTAATAATAACATGTGTGATTTACCCCAATTAATATTTAAACCGGAGTAGAACCCAAACTTATCTATTATCTCTACTATTTTATTGAACTGTTCCCCAGTGTTTTGCAAAAAAAGTAAAATATCATCTGCATACATCAACAATTTTTCTTCTCCACCCACATATGTAAAACTTTTAATCTCCCTGTCATTTCTTATTATATTTGCCAGGGGTTCAATTGCAATTGCAAATAGCAATGGGGAGAGAGGGCATCCCTGCCTTGTACCACGTGATAGGGCAAACGAAGGGGATAGGCTCCCATCCACAACCACTCTAGCCCTGGGGTTACAATAAATTAGCTGAATCCAGCCTATAAATCCTTCCCCTATGCCAAATCTCCTTAATACTGCCCATAGATACTCCCATTCGATGCAATCAAACGCCTTTTGAGCATCCAATGAGAGTATCGCTTTTTCCCCTGCATCTGATCTATTAGCTTCAATATTAAGGAATAGTCTTCTTATATTGGAGTATATTGTTCTTCCCGGTATAAAACCTGTTTGATCTTTATTTATTATTTCTTTAATAACCTTAGAGAGCCTATCTGCTAGAACTTTTGCCAAAATTTTTGCATCTGTATTCAAGAGGGATATAGGCCTATATGAGCCAGGGTCTGTTTGTTCCTTCCCCTTTTTTAGAATTAATGTAATAATTGCTTCCTTCATAGAGCTCGGTAGATCACTTAATTTTCGGGCCTCATCCAATGTTATTTTTAATTCTGGAACTAATACCTGTGCAAAGGTTTTATATATTTCAAAGGGCAATCCATCTCCACCTGGTGCTTTCTCGGATTTAACCTTGCCCAGAACTGAATTTATATCTGCCACAGTTATTTCTTTTTCCAGAAATTCTTTTTGAACCTCAGAAATCCTATTAAAGGCAATCTTATCTAAATAGGAATCTAACTCTTGTTTTGAGTATTGTACCCTGGACTTATATAACTCTTGGAAGTAGTCCCCAAACACTTTTTTTATATCTTCAGGTACCGTGAGTAATTTTCCCATTTTATCTTTAATCACTCCAATCCATGATTTCCCTTTTTGGTTTCTGACTATATTTGCTAATATTTTTCCGACCTTTTCACCCTCCGAGGCCAACTTAATCCCCTGAAGGAGCAATTCTTTCCTACTTTTTTCTAATTGATATAGCCTCAACTTTTCTTGTTCTTCCTCCCAAACTCTCTTATTAAGTACAGTAGGGTGTCTCATACATACCATTCCAGCCTCTTGTAATTTTTTTTCCAATGCCTTCCCATTCTCTCTAGTACTTTTTTTCCAATAGTTTACTTTTTTAAACAATATTCCCCTCAAAAAAGCCTTAAAGGTGTCCCAAACCACAAGTCTACCGGCAGAACCATTATTTTCAATAAAAAAGAGTTTCAACTCTTCTATTATACTCTCTTTATCTGAAATTAATAATAACCAATGGGGATTGAACTTAAACAACGGCAAAATATTATTTTTATTCAGATCCAGCTCCATTACCATTGCACTATGGTCCGATAAAGCCATGGGTATATACTTTATCCTAATCCTATTTTGAGATATTAAATTTTTATTTCCCAGAATCATATCTATTCTCGACCAGGTTTGGTGTGTTTTTGAGTAGCAAGAATAATTAATTTCATCCGGGTTCTGCACCCGCCAGACATCTACCCAATTAAATTCGTACACTAGTTTGCGTAACTCTACATTTTGTGCTCCTCCCCTTCCACTAGACATCCTATCCTTGAGTGGATCCATAACCGCATTATAATCTCCGACCGCAATCAGCATACATTCCTGTTTATTCAACATAAATCTATACAGTTGGTACAAAACATCTGATTTATAAGGTGGTGGAATATATATATTTGCAAGTACAGTTTTTTTCCCCTCTACATAGCAATATAGAAAGAGGTACCTGCCGTGATCATCAGCCTCACATGCCAGGGCCTCAAACTTAATTTTATTATGTATCAAAATCTAGACCCCTCTAGAGTAGGTAGTATATACCGAATGATATCCCGCCACCATCCATCTCCTCTCCAACCACCTGACTGATTCTTTGTCTAAATGTGTCTCCTGGAGGCAGATGACGGCTGGCAGGAACCTCTTGATCCACTCAAGGATAGCAAACCTTTTGACCCTCTCGCGGAGCCCTCTCACATTCAATGAAAGAACCCTAACCATCTATCCAGATAGACAGAAAAAAAAATAATAATAATAATTTAAAAATAATATTACTTCTCTCCACGCCCCACCCCCCCAACCCCTCCATAATAGTCCCCCCTTCTGCTGGTCGGCAGTCCGGGCGACTCCATATCTTAGCATATTAGCGCCTATCGCCTCCTCCCCCCCAACCTCAGAGACCCTCCCCGTCTGCCCACTCGCTAGCTTCCTCCGGAGTCTGAAAAAAAATAAACTTGCCATTGTGTTCCACCCTTAATTTTGCTGGAAAAAAAAGGCTATACTTTTTACCTGCTTCCCTTAATCTTTTTTTTACCGATATAAACTCTCTTCTTTGTGCATTAGTACTGAATGAGTAATCTGGAAAAAATTTAATCTTTACCCCCTGTATGTGATATCTTTCCGAGGTTCTAGCATCGGCTAATATTCCATCTCGGTCCTTAGATAGTAGACATTTCGCTAATATCGGTCTGGGAAAATCTCCTGGTACCCTATTTTTTGTGGGGATCCTATGTGCTCTTTCGATGGAGAACAGGGGAGAGAGAGTACCTTCTCTACTGTTTTCCCTTAACCATCCCTCCATAAAATCGGTACAGTTATCTCCCTCCGCTCGCTCTGGAATCCCCACACATCTTATATTTGACCTTCTTGATCTATCCTCCTGGTCTACCAGTTTTTTTTCGATCTTAGCGTTTGTCTGTTTTAAAGCAATCACTTCCTTCTCTAATTTCTGAACAGATTTCTCAAGGGGGGGGATCTTTTTTTCCATCTCCTGCAACCGCTGTCTAACTTTTTCCATCTCCGCTCGTATAACCATAACATCTGTCTGTACTGCCCCAAGCTGGGTTACTAGATTGCCCATTAAATTTTCCATCCGTGAGACAGTACAGAGTATATCCTGCACCATTTTTACATCCGTTTCTGTATATGTCACTGGGGGTCCCCTCTCTGCCTCTCCCCCTTCGACTGATGTCTCGTGCGTTAAGTCCTGCGATCTCAAGTCTACAATTTTTTCTTTTTGTGGGGATCTTATCCCCGGTGAATTCGGGACCAGATATTTGTTTAGGCCCGATTGTTTAGACCCACTTTCCAAACCTGCAGCTGATCTCCTAGCGGTGTTTCCCGCGGGGGCACGCGGTTCCTCCCTTTTCTTGGACGGCATTTCAGTTCTCACCAGTTTTTTTTTTTTTTTTTTTTTTTTTCCCTTCCCTCCTCCCTTCCTTTTCCCTCCCTTTTCCCTCTCCCTCCCTCTCTCAATACCAACACGGTTTTATGAGCCCGAAGGAACAACTGCAAATATAACCCCCCCTTCTAAATTAATCACAATCAAAATGTAAACAATAAATCTTTTTCAAACAATAATAAAGGAGATCGATTCAATATCCGTCCAATACAGAAAAAATCATTTCAGAAGGAGAAAACATTAGTAATATTAGTACTGTTAATTAAAGCTTTGACCGGGAGAGGTGGATTTCTTGCAAAGTTATAACACACGCATTAGCATCCGGCGTATCGGAAGGTGCAAAAAGTTAGTTAGTTCGTTAAATCCGGAAAGAACAATGTCATTGATTATACAACCAGGGTGGGGGCGGGGTCATATATCCTTTTCTTTTATATATATATATATTTATTTCTTTTTTATTTTTTATTTCCCCCCCCCCCCTTTTCCTTTCCTTTTTTTTTTCCTTTTCCTCCCTTCAGTCGACAATATCTTCAAACCGCATATCCATCCGTGCAACCATTATCACCGTGGGAAACCAGCCCTCTATCAGCTGCCATAACCGGGGATATCGTCCCCACTACTTGTATACCTTCACAGTATACCTTCACGGTAGAGGCAGACCTAAGGGCAAAGGCTGAGTATAGGTTGCGGTGGGAGGCAGTATAAACTGTACCCCCCAAGTTAGTCACTCCTGGCGGTCATATATTAAAGTTAAGAGGACCTGTCATTCCACGATATCGTCGGACAGTGCAGTCCAGGTTAACCGGGTCCGCCTCTCCCACAAAGGCAACTGGGGCAGCAGGAATCCACTTCAAAGAAGCTGTAGCGTCCTGTGAAGCCCTTTATGCACCCTTCATTTCTCCAACATCCCAGCTCCTCCACAACAACTCACAAGACAGCCGACACAACAACTCACCACCCGATATCCCCTTGCCTTGCAGAGTGAAACGGAGGTCAGTATATAAACTCCGGCATTAAGGTGAGGGCAACCTCGGCATTGCGGCGTCTCGGACTTTCAGCCCGTCAGCTGTTCAACTGTTCAGCTGTTCAGCAGTTCCACAATCCAGCGAGCAGGGGCGGAACGGTAGCAGCGGAAGCAGGGGAGAGCAGGGAAAGCAGGGCAGGCTCAGCATAACGGTGTCTCCGACTCTCGGCCCATCGGCTGTTCAGTAGTGCGGGCTGCAGGCGGCCAGCGAGCGGCGGCGGGGCAGAGGCAGGGGAGGAGGAGGAGGCGGAGCCCTAGCGTCCTACGTCAGACGCACTCTCATGCTGACGCTCTCTCAACTAATCAACATTAAGACCATTCAGCCTAAGGCTGTTGAGAGTATTGTGGGGATTTGCTGTGGTAGACAGGATAGCGGACACAGTATAGAGGCAAGGAACCAGGTTGTAAATCAGACTTCAGTGTTTTTTTCACACTCAGCAAAACATAACAGTCTTGGTGCTTGTTCATACACAGCAAAATAAAACAGTGTTCACCTAGAATCCTAGGTGTCAGTTCACACCCGGTTAAATGCTCAGCCACAGAAAAGTTCACTGGCTGGCTTTCAGGCACGCCTGTTTGCAGTCTTCAGCCTTCAGCACAGAGGACTCTACAGCTTTACTGTCAGATGCAGATAGATCCACACCACCTGACAGTGCTGACTGCTTTATAAGCCTGCCAAGACCCGGCCTGGAACGTGGGAGTAGCCACCCACCCAGCACTTTTGACTACTCCCAGTAAAAGCCATAGAAACATAGAATGTGTCAGCAGATAAGAACCATTTGGTCCATCTAGTCTGCCCAATATAAATAGCCCATGGCCCTATGTTATATGAAGGATGGTCTTATGCCTATCCCATGCATGCTTAAACTCCTTCACTATATTTGCAGCTACCACTTCTGCAGGAAGGCTATTCCATGCATCCACTACTCTATCAGCCGTCACGGATCAGCTTTACAGCCATATTAAACTGCTGAAGTGTCAGACTGCAATCTGCAATAATGACACTTGAGAAAAACCGTCTCTTACCTCACCGAGGCCAGGAACCTCGGTGACACATACCGACTATCAATGACGGCCCTTGTTCCTTCCTACAGTATGTATCCATTGTAATTATTTTTTCTTAAGAAGATTTAATCTATTTTATCCTCTTCTGAGCATGGAGATGTGGTCAATAATCCAGCACTTTAAATCCCTCTCTGTATGTTTAAAATCAGAGAAATGTTTAGAGACAGATATGTCATGATGCTTTTTTCTGATGGTATTACGATGGTTGTTAAGACGAGTTTTTAAATCTGTCAAGGTTTCACCCACATACAGTAGATTGCATGAGCATGATAAAACATAAATAAAATAATCAGAGTCACATGTTAGATGGAAACGGATATGATATGAAACCCCTGAGAATGGATGTAAAAAAAGACTGCCCTTACGGATATAACGACAATTCATGCAACAGAGGCACGGAAAACAACCAAATCCTGGTTGCGTCAGTGTGGACTGTCTGATGGTTATCTTAGGACCTACAGTTGGGTCCATAAATATTGGGACATAGACACAATTCTAAAATTTCTGGTGCTATACACCACCACAATGGATTTGAAATGGAACAAACAAGATGTGCTTTAACTGCAGACTGTCAGCTTTAATTTGAGGGTATTTACATCCAAATCAGGTGAAAATTGTAGGAATTACAACACTTTGCATATGTGCCTCCCTCTTGTTAAGGGATCAAAAGTAATGGGACAATTGACTTATCAGCTGCTCCATGGCTAGGTGTTTGTTATTCCCTCATTATCCCAATTACAATGAGCAGATTGAAGGTCCAGAGTTCATTTCAAGTGTGCTATTTGCATTCGGAATTTGTTGCTGTCAACTCTCAAGATGAGATCCAAAGAGCTGTCACTATCAGTGAAGCAAGCCATCATTAGGCTGAAAAAACAAAACAAACCCATCAGAGAGATAGCAAAAACATTAGGCGTGGCCAAAACAACTGTTTGGAACATTCTTAAAAAGAAGGAATGCACCGGTGAGTTCAGCAACACCAAAAGACCCGGAAGACCACAGAAAACAACTGTGGTGGATGACCGAATAATTATTTCCCTGGCGAAGAAAACACCCTGCTATGCTCAGACACTATACGTCTCGCCTAAAGAAATTGCGAATACGGAAGATGTTTTACCATCTTTCTAGGATGGCAACTGTTATAGGATAGGATAGTGTTCCTATAAGTGGGTTTGGTGTATGATTCAGCATGAAGTGTGCCATCGGAAAAAAAACACATTGGCATCTAAGAATTGTACTTCTGTAGTAGAAAAGACCAAAGTAAATTGCAGTGCACTATCAATACCAATCAGAAAGGTTAGAAAGTCCTGAAGTACAACCTCACTAGCTGTCCATATGAGGAAGATGTCATCTATGTATCTCCACCACCGCAACACATGCTGGAAGTGGTGGGACAGATAATGTCCTCCTCAAAACATCACATAATTATGTTTGCGTAAGTAGGGGCCACATTGGACCCCATGGCCGCGCCCCTTTTCTGCACATAGTACGTGTCTTTAAACAGAAAATAATTATGTCTCAGAATAATGTTCAAAAGGACCACAATAAAGTCACGAGCCTGTGCAGAAAGAGAAGACATCTCCAACATCCTAAATACAGCAGAAATCCCCTTGTCATGATCAATGGAGGTGTATAGGGAGGTGACATTGAATGAGGCCAAAATCACAGTTTGTATATGTGACAAATCGACTTTCTCCAATTTAACTAGGAAATCAGATGTGTCACGTATATATGAAACACCCCCAGTTGAAAAGTTGTGCAATATTTTGTCAAGAAAAATGGCAATATGGCTGAATACAGAGTCTGATCCTGATAAAAGGATGTCCCGGGGGAATCAATCAAAGATTTATGAATTTTGGGTAGTATATATATATCGCTGGGGTTACCGGATGTGTCACAGATAAATGCTCAACAAGATCACTATCGATGACCCCTGCAGTCAGTGCATCTGAAAGACTCTGCTAAATATTAATGACTTCTCTGTCCACTATATGTATATTGGCTTGTTATTGTTTATATATGGAATCTTTTACACATTTGTTTGGCACATCATTCACATGTATTTATTTATACACTTTAATCATGGTTGATATGTGGATTTTATGCACTTTTTTGAATCAGGTTTTACATGAATAATGAAATATTATGGTTTGACGTTGATTGATTAATTGATCACATGCTGCAATGATTTAATTGCACATTTACCAGTTTCTTGATGTATATATACTGGTCACTTAGTCCTGTTTATTTGCTTGAGAAAGGCTCTAGTATTGAGACGAAACGTTGCCTTGCCACATGGGTGAATAAAGTTTGAGTTCACTATTCTACGAATTGGAGTGCTGACCATTTTTTGTCTTTTGTATATTGGGTAAGCTTATTCCCATTGGGCTTTGCACTAATTTGTGCGTACCATTGCTGTTTTTTTTTATCTTAGGTTCCTATAAGAATTTTATGTAGTACATATCTTTTAATAGTGCAAAAGGAAACCCAAAAGTGAATAAAACTGTAATAAAGCTGGATATGCTGAATATTTTTCCAAAGCAGAATGAGTTCAATAAGGTAAAATTAAAGCCTAGTAAACATGACAAGAGTTCATTTCAGAGCAGGTGGCAGTGCTGTTCCATGTACTTTTTGTCTCCGCTGAGCA
The DNA here is from genome assembly GCF_014858855.1 of Bufo gargarizans. NCBI lineage: Eukaryota > Metazoa > Chordata > Amphibia > Anura > Bufonidae > Bufo > Bufo gargarizans. The sequence continues at coordinate 649,976,366 of NC_058080.1, forward strand.
TTTTAGATGTTTTGTAGGTTTACCTAGAGCACAAAACAATTATATCCAAACAGCCTCTTGTGCTCTCTCAGATGCAGCTTGTTATATTTATTATTAAAAAAAAACTTTAAGCACAGGAAAACCAAACAGTGAAACAAGGTCAGGACACAATCAACAAATGTGTAGGTTGTAAAAGTTTTGTATGTGGCCATATAAACATTAATGCATCACATGATCATTTACCTTTATGGAATATTGATTTGATAATGGTTATTTCATATAGTGGCCAACATTTCAGCATTACATAGAGTTGCTTTTCTCAGTGAGGTATGTGATTCACATACATATGGTGGAACACTTTGGAAAACGTATGTGGTGCCTTAGACATCACCCATAAAGGAGGCCACACTATATGAACATGTTTGTGATGCATGGGATAGGCATTAAGCCATCCTTCATATAAGATAGGGCCAGTGGCTATTCATAGTATGCAGTATATTGGGCAGACTAGATGGGCCAGATGGTTATTTCTATGGCTTTAAAATCTATGTCACTGTGATTGTCAAACTGATTGATGAATTCATAAACTTCCATTCCTTTCATTAGCCGCATTTAGACTTCATGCAAATATTTTTCTTCAGTATGGCATTTTTTTTTTCAGAGAGTCACCCAAATTTCTAATATCCTAGAACAGATTTACAGTATGAGTAAATTTACACCAGATTTCTGGCATAAACACATTGTAAAATATGACATTTGTCCCTTCTTATTTATGGAGCCCACACTTTCCTGAGTAAGCAAGGATTTAGATTACGTTCATAAAACTCTGTTTAACCACTTCAGCCCCGCTAGGTGAAACCCCCTTCATGACCAGAGCACTTTTTACACTTCGGCACTACACTATTTTCACCGTTTATCGCTCGGTCATGCAACTTACCACCCAAATGAATTTTACCTCCTTTTCTTCTCACTAATGGAGCTTTCATTTGGTTGTATTTAATTGCTGCTGGCATTTTTACTTTTTTTGTTATTAATCAAAATGTAACGATTTTTTTGCAAAAAAATGACATTTTTCACTTTCAGCTGTAAAATTTTGCAAAAAAAACGACATCCATATATAAATTTTTTGCCAAATTTATTGTTCTACATGTCTTTGATAAAAAAAAATGTTTGGGCAAAAAAAAAAAATGGTTTGGGTAAAAGTTATAGCATTTACAAACTATGGTACAAAAATGTGAATTTCCGCTTTTTGAAACAGCTCTGACTTTCTGAGCACCTGTCATGTTTCCTGAGGTTCTACAATGCCCAAACAGTAGAAAAACCCCACAAATGACCCCATTTCGGAAAGTAGACACCCTAAGGTATTCGCTGATGGGCATAGTGAGTTCATAGAACTTTTTTTTTTTGTCACAAGTTAGCGGAAAATGATGATGATTTTATTATTTTTATTTTTTCTTACAAAGTCTCATATTCCACTAACTTGCGACAAAAAATAAAAAATTCTAGGAACTCACCATGCCCCTCACAGAATACCTTGGGGTGTCTTCTTTCCAAAATGGGGTCACTTGTGGGGTAGTTATACTGCCCTGGCAATTTAGGGGCCCAAATGTGTGAGAAGAACTTTGCAATCAAAATGTGTAAAAAATGACCGGTGAAATCCAAAAGGTGCACTTTGGAATATGCGCCCCTTTGCCCACCTTGGCAGCAAAAAAGTGTGACACATCTGGTATCGCCGTACTCAGGAGAAGTTGGGGAATGTGTTTTGGGGTGTCATTTTACATATACCCATGCTGGGTGAGAAAAATATCTTGGTCAAATGCCAACTTTGTATAAAAAAATGGGAAAAGTTGTCTTTTGCCAAGATATTTCTCTCATCCAGCATGGGTATATGTAAAATGACACCCCAAAACACATTCCCCAACTTCTCCTGAGTACGGCGATACCAGATGTGTCACACTTTTTTGCAGCCAAGGTGGGCAAAGGGGCACACATTCCAAAGTGCACCTTTCGGATTTTGCAGGCCATTTTTTACACATTTTGATTGCAAGGTACTTCTCACACATTTGGGCCCCTAAATTGCCAGGGCAGTATAACTACGCCACAAGTGACCCCATTTTGGAAAGAAGACACCCCAAGGTATTCCGTGAGGGGCATGGCGAGTTCCTAGAATTTTTTATTTTTTGTCACAAGTTAGCGGAAAATGATGATTTTTTTTTTTTCTCTTTTTTCCTTACAAAGTCTCATATTCCACTAACTTGCGACAAAAAATAAAAAATTCTAGGAACTCGCCATGCCCCTCACGGAATACCTTGGGGTGTCTTCTTTCCAAAATGGGGTCACTTGTGGCGTAGTTATACTGCCCTGGCAATTTAGGGGCCCATATGTGTGAGAAGTACTTTGCAATCAAAATCTGTAAAAAATGACCGGTGAAATACGAAAGGTGCACTTTGGAATATGCGCCCCTTTGCCCACCTTGGCATCAAAAAAGTGTCACACATCTGGTATCGCCGTACTCAGGAGAAGTTGGAGAATGTGATTTGGGGTGTCATTTTACATATACCCATGCTGGGTGAGAGAAATATCTTGACAAAAGACAACTTTTCCCATTTTTTTATACAAAGTTGGCATTTGACCAAGATATTTTTCTCACCCAGCATGGGTATATGTAAAATGACACCCCAAAACACATTGCCCAACTTCTCCTGAGTACGGCGATACCAGATGTGTCACACTTTTTTGCTGCCAAGGTGGGCAAAGGGGCACATATTCCAAAGTGCACCTTTCGGATTTTGCAGGGCATTTTTTACACATTTTGATTGCAAAGTTCTTCTCACACATTTGGGCCCCTAAATTGCCAGGGCAGTATAACTACCCCACAAGTGACCCCATTTTGGAAAGAAGACACCCCAAGGTATTCCGTGAGGGGCATGGCGAGTTCCTAGAATTTTTTATTTTTTGTCGCAAGTTAGTGGAATATGAGACTTTGTAAGGAAAAAAGAAAAAAAAAGAAAAATCATCATTTTCCGCTAAATTGTGACAAAAAATAAAAAATTCTAGGAACTCGCCGTGCCCCCCACGGAATACCTTGGGGTGTCTTCTTTCCAAAATGGGGTCACTTGTGGCGTAGTTATACTGCCCTGGCAATTTAGGGGCCCAAATGTGTAAGAAGTACCTTGCAATCAAAATGTGTAAAAAATGGCCTGCGAAATCCGAAAGGTGCCCCTTTGCCCACCTTGGCTGCAAAAAAGTGTCACACATGTGGTATCGCCGTACTCAGGAGAAGTTGGGCAATGTGTTTTGGGGGGTCATTTTACATATACCCATGCTGGGTGAGAGAAATATCTTGGCAAAAGACAACTTTTCCCATTTTTTTATACAAAGTTGGCATTTGACCAAGATATTTTTCTCACCCAGCATGGGTATATGTAAAATGACACCCCAAAACACATTCCCCAACTTCTCCTGAGTACGGCGATACCACATGTGTGACACTTTTTTGCAGCCTAGATGCGCAAAGGGGCCCAAATCCCTTTTAGGAGGGCATTTTTAGACATTTGGATCCCAGACTTCTTCTCACACTTTCGGGCCCCTAAAAAGCCAGGGCAGTATAAATACCCCACATGTGACCCCACTTTGGAAAGAAGACACCCCAAGGTATTCAATGAGGGGCCTGGCGAGTTCCTAGAATTTTTTTTTTTTGCATAAGTTAGCGGATATTGATTTTTTTTTTTGATTTTTTCTCACAAAGTCTCACTTTCCGCTAACTTAGGACAAAAATTTCAATCTTTCATGGACTCAATATGCCCCTCACGGAATACCTTGGGGTGTCTTCTTTCCGAAATGGGGTCACATGTGGGGTATTTATACTGCCCTGGCTTTTTAGGGGCCCTAAAGCGTGAGAAGAAGTCTGGAATATAAATGTCTAAAAATGTTTACGCATTTGGATTCCGTGAGGGGTATGGTGCGTCCATGTGAGATTTTATTTTTTGACACAAATTAGTAGAATATGAGACTTTGTAAGAAAAAACAAAAACAAAAACAAACAAAAAATTTCCGCTAACTTGTGCCAAAAAAAATGTCTGAATGGAGCCTTACCAGGGGGGGGGGGGTGATCAATGACAGGGGGGTGATCACCCATATAGACTCCCTGATCACCCCCCTGTCATTGATCACCCCCCCCCTGTAAGGCTCCGTTCAGACGTCCGCATGATTTTTTACGGATCCATGGATACATGGATCGGATCCACAGAACGCATGCGGACGTCTGAATGGAGCCTTACAGGGGGGTTATCAATGACAGGGGGTGATCAGGGTGATCACCCCCCTGTCACTGATCACCCCCCCTGTAAGGCTCCATTCAGACATCCGCATGATTTTTTACGGATCCATGGATACATGGATCGGATCCACAGAACGCATGCGGACGTCTGAATGGAGCCTTACAGGGGGGTTATCAATGACAGGGGGTGATCAGGGTGATCAGGGTGATCACCCCCCTGTCACTGATCACCCCCCCTGTAAGGCTCCATTCAGACATCCGCATGATTTTTTACGGATCCATGGATACATGGATCGGATCCACAAAACGCATGCGGACGTCTGAATGGAGCCTTACAGGGGGGTTATCAATGACAGGGGGTGATCAGGGTAATCAGGGTGATCACCCCCCTGTCACTGATCACCCCCCCTGTAAGGCTCCATTCAGACATCCGCATGATTTTTTACGGATCCATGGATACATGGATCGGATCCACAGAACGCATGCGGACGTCTGAATGGAGCCTTACAGGGGGGTTATCAATGACAGGGGGTGATCAGGGTGATCACCCCCCTGTCACTGATCACCCCCCCTGTAAGGCTCCATTCAGACATCCGCATGATTTTTTACGGATCCATGGATACATGGATCGGATCCACAGAACGCATGCGGACGTCTGAATGGAGCCTTACAGGGGGGTTATCAATGACAGGGGGTGATCAGGGTGATCAGGGTGATCACCCCCCTGTCACTGATCACCCCCCCTGTAAGGCTCCATTCAGACATCCGCATGATTTTTTACGGATCCATGGATACATGGATCGGATCCACAAAACGCATGCGGACGTCTGAATGGAGCCTTACAGGGGGGTTATCAATGACAGGGGGTGATCAGGGTAATCAGGGTGATCACCCCCCTGTCACTGATCACCCCCCCTGTAAGGCTCCATTCAGACATCCGCATGATTTTTTACGGATCCATGGATACATGGATCGGATCCACAGAACGCATGCGGACGTCTGAATGGAGCCTTACAGGGGGGTTATCAATGACAGGGGGTGATCAGGGTAATCAGGGTGATCACCCCCCTGTCACTGATCACCCCCCCTGTAAGGCTCCATTCAGACATCCGCATGATTTTTTACGGATCCATGGATACATGTATCGGATCCACAGAACGCATGCGGACGTCTGAATGGAGCCTTACAGGGGGGTTATCAATGACAGGGGGTGATCACCCCCCTGTCACTGATAACCCCCCTGTAAGGCTACATTCAGACATCCGCATGATTTTTTACGGATCCATGGTTACATGGATCGGATCCACAAAACGCATGCGGACGTCTGAATGGAGCCTTACAGGGGGGTTATCAATGACAGGGGGGTGATCAGGGAGTGTATATGGGTGATCACCCGCCTGTCATTGATCACCCCCTGTAAGGCTCCATTCAGACGTCCGCATGTGTTTTGCGGATCCGATCCATGTATCCATGGATCCGTAAAAATCATGCGGACGTCTGAATGGAGCCTTACAGGGGAGTGATCAATGACAGGGGGGTGATCAATGACAGGGGGTGATCAGGGAGTGTATATGGGTGATCACCCGCCTGTCATTGATCACCCCCCTGTAAGGCTCCATTCAGACGTCCGTATGCTTTTTGCAGATCCGATCCATGTATCCGTGGATCCGTAAAAATCATACGGACGTCTGAACGGAGCCTGACAGGGGGGTGATCAATGACAGGGCGGTGATCAATGACAGGGGGGTGATCAGGGAGTTTATATGGGGTGATCATGGGTGATCAGGGGTTTATAAGGGGTTAATAAGTGACGGGGGGGGGGGGTGTAGTGTAGTGTAGTGTAGTGTGGTGTTTGGTGCGACTGTACTGACCTACCTGAGTCCTCTGGTGGTCAATCCTAACAAAAGGGACCACCAGAGGACCAGGTAGGAGGTATATTAGACGCTGTTATGAAAACAGCGTCTAATATACCTGTTAGGGGTTAAAAAATTCGGATCTCCAGCCTGCCAGCGAGCGATCGCCGCTGGCAGGCTGGAGATCCACTCGCTTACCTTCCGTTCCTGTGAGCGCGCGCACCTGTGTGCGCACGTTCACAGGAAATCTCGCGTCTCGCGAGATGACGCATATATGCGTGACTGTGCGCCAGCCTGCCACCTCCGGAACGCACATGTGCGTTAGGCGGTCCGGAGGTGGTTAAATAGACACAATGTCCGTTTTTAAGGGGCTTTTTTTAAATGATGCCTTTCTGAGAAACAGATGTTAAAAGGGTCCTCTTCAACTGTGCCACTGGTACTGGTTCTCTATATTGGCCCACAATTACATATATATATATATATATATATATATATATATATATATATATATGCAGTTGCAAGAAAAAGTATGTGAACCCTTTGGAATGATATGGATTTCTGCACAAATTGGTCTGATCTTCATCTATCAATAGACAATCACAGTCTGCTTAAACTAATAAAACACAAATAATTAAATGTTTTCATGTTTTTATTGAACACACCATGTAAACATTCACAGTGCAGGTGGAAAAAGTATGTGAACCCTTGGATTTTATAACTGGTTGAACCTCCTTTGGCAGCAATAACTTCAACCAAACGTTTCCTGTAGTTGCAGATCAACCGTGCACAACGGTCAGGAGTAATTCTTGACCATTCCTACAGAACTGTTTCAGTTCAGCAGTATATTGGGATGTCTGGTGTGAATCGCTTTCTTGAGGAGAGTGATGCCACAGCATCTCAATCGGGTTGAAGTCAGAACTCTGACTGGGCCACTCCAGAAGGCGTATTTTCTTCTGTTTAAGCCATTCTGTTGTTGATTTACTTCTATGCTTTGGGTCGTTGTCCTGTTGCAACACCGATCTTCTGTTGAGCTTCACATGGTGGACAGATGGCCTTAAGTTCTCCTGCAAAATGTCTTGATAAACTTGGGAATGAATTTTTCCTTTGATGATAGCAATCCGTCCAGGCCCTGACACAGCAAAGCAGCCCCAAACCATGATGCCCCCACCACCATACTTCACAGTTGGGATGAGGTTTTGATGTTGGTGTGCTGTGCCTCTTTTTCTCCACACATAGTGTTGTGTGTTTCTTCCAAACAACTCAACTTTGGTTTCATCTGTCCACAGAATATTTTGCCAGTACTGCTGTGGAACATCCGGGTGCTCTTGTGCAAACTGTAAATGTGCAGCATTGGTTTTTTTTGGACAGCAGGGGCTTCCTCTGTGGTATCCTCCCATAAAATCCATTCTTGTTTAGTGTTTTACCTATCATAAATTCGCTAGCAGGGATGTTAGAATATGCCAGAGACTTTTGTAAGTCTTTAACATTCTAGGATTCTTCTTCACCTCATTGAGCAGTCTGTGCTGTGCTCTTGCAGTCATCTTTACAGGATGGCCACTCCTAGGGAGAGTAGCAGCAGTGCTGAACTTTCTCCATTTATAGACAATTTGTCTTACTGTGGACTGATGAACAGCAAGGCTTTTGAAGATATTTTTATAACCCTTTCCAGCTTTATGCAAGTCAACAATTCTTAATCATAGGTCTTCTGAGAGCTATTTTCTACGAGGCAATGCTTTTTGTGAAATGCAAACCCAGAACTGGTGTGTGTTTTTAATAGGGCAGGGCAGCTGTAACCAACACCTCTAATCTTATCTCATTAATTGGACTCCAGTTGGCTGACACCTCACTCCAATTAGCTCTTGGAGATGTCATTAGTCTAGGGGTTCATATACTTTTTCCACCTGCACTGTGAATGTTCACATGGTGTGTTCAATAAAACATGGTCTTTGTGTGTTATTAGTTCAAGCAGACCGTGATTGTCTATTGTTGTGACTTAGATGAAGATCAGATCACATTTTATGACCAATTTGTGGAGAAATCCATATCATTCCAAAGGGTTTGCATACTTTTTCTTGCAACTGTATATGCGGTAAAATCTTTATTGAAGTTTTCGGTCGAAAAACTAAATGTATTCAGCAGTCAGCGCTGTGGTTATATGCGGTAAAATCTTTAGTGACGTATCTTGATGAACTTTGTGACTTTTCCGGGCTCAAAGGTATCTTGACACTTTGTCTTCTCATTGTCTGTAACTACTATAGGCCTGTTCATGTCAGACAGGTTTCCCCAGAAGTATCTGGGTCGATGAGCAGCCGATACCGCACTTGCATCAATCTTGACAGGATTAGTCTCCAGGTGGAGAGAAATTGTTTTTTGGAATGCTTTCTCCATCGTAACCACATCTTCGAATAAACTGAAGATTCTCTCCTGTCTTAGGCAACACTTAATTTTTATTATTACTTTTATTAAATATTGAATATTAAATTGAACTATTGAAATATGTTATCCCAATCTTCGAGGGAAATCACAGACAATTAATTTGCCAAGCCTTTTGTGCCGGAGATTGTGTATTATTAAATTGTGTTTTAATCAACACTTAATAAAGTTGAGAAATTTTAACCTTCTGTTCCATATTCCCAATAAATGAATAGATGAAGCGGCCACTCTGTGGCCTCCTCATGCTGCTATCACCTCCACAATCTCTCGTCGTCATGCCACTATGTGGCCCCTTATGCTGCTGCCACCCCCGCAATATCTCGTAGTAGTGCCTCTCTGTGGCCTACTCATGCTGTTGCCTCCTAATGCTGCCGCACCTCCACACTATGTCACCTTGCCACTCTGTGGTCTCCTGATGCTGCCAGCACCTCCACACTCACTTATTGTGCCATTATGTGGACTCCTACTGATGCTGCTGCTGCCGCCACCTCCAGACTCTGTCATTGTGCCACTCAGTGGCCTTCTCCTGATGCTGCTACTGCTGCTGCCACCACCTCCAGATTTGTCATTGTGCCACTCAGTGGCTTCCTCATACTGCTGCCACCTCCACACTCTGACATTGTGCCACTCGGTGGCTTTCTGATGATGCTGCTGTTGCTGCCGCCACCCCCAGACCTTTTTCATTGTGCCATTTTGTGGCTTCCTCATACTGCTGCCACCTCCAGACTCTGTCATTGTGCCACTCGGTGGCCTTCTTCTGATGCTGCTACGGCTGCTGCCGCAACCTACTGACTCTGTCATTGTGACACTCGGTGGCTTCCTCATGCTGCTGCCACATCCACACTCTGTAATTGTGCCACTCGGTGGCCTCCTCATGCTGCTGCCACCTCCATACACTGTCATTGTGCCACTCGGTGGCCTTCTCCTAATGCTGCTACTGTTGCTGCCACCACCTCCGGACTCTGTCATTGTACCTCTCTGTGGTCTCCTGATGCTGCCGCAACCTCCAAACTCTGTCATTTTGCCACTATGTGGCCTCCTGATGCTGGCGCAACCTCCAGACCCTGTCATTCGGCCTCTGTGGTCTCCACATGCTGTTCCCACCCTCCCCACTTCATGACTGGGCCACTATTTTGCCTTTTGGCCTGGCTGACATCATAATTAGTTTGACTCTTCTTCTGATCTGTCAGAAGGAAGGAAAAATGAGACACAGATCCTGTTTGTGTAGCATCTGTAAGGCCTGTATGGTCCCATCAGAATGGGCTTATGATTTGGTAGCCAAAAGCAAGAGTGGGTACAAAACTCAGAAGACATGCAAATATTCCATTCACGTGTCCTCTCAGTTTTTTTCATCCTTTCCTGTTTTTATTGGCATTAACAATACTGATGGATTATTGAGCAAATGCTGACCGAGAGAAGGCATATGCTCCACAGACAGGATCCGTTTTTTGTGGGTTATTGTTCTGATGGATCAGAGAAAGGCAAATTAATCAGTGATGTCAACACAAACTTACTGCTGACACTGCCGGGGGGGGGGGGGGGGGGGCTCTACTTGTATAAGCGTTTAATAGAACAGGTTCTGATAACATCTATGTGGAATCAGACGGTGTGAAAGGAGTGCGCTTCGTCTTGGCACTTACATCGACCTGTAAGGCTGAGTTCATACTTGAGTAATTTAGTCAGTTTTGGCCCTGTGACTGCCCAAATAAGTGAAGCGTGCAGTGATTTTAAGGCCTCACACGAGCGTGTCCGGATAAGGTCCGGATGCGTTGCGGCAAACCCGCACGAGTAGGTACCCAATTGCAGTCAGTTTTGACTGTGATTGCGTTCCGTTGTTCAGTTTTTATCGCGCGGGTGCAATGCGTTTTTCATGCGCGTGATAAAAAACTGAATGTGGTACCCAGACCCAAACGTCTTCACAGAAGTTCAGGTTTGGGTTCAAGGTTGTGTAGATTGTATTATTTCCCCTTATAACATGGTTATAAGGGAAAATAATAGCATCCTGAATACAGAATGCATAGTACAATAGGGCTGGAGGGGGTTAAAAAAAAAATATTGAACTCACCTTAATCCACTTGTTCGCGCAGCCGACATCTCTTCTGTCTTCTTCTTTGAGGAATAGGACCTTTGATGACATCACTGCGCTCATCACATGGTCCATCACATGATCTTTTTTCCATGGTGATGGAGCATGTGATGGACCATGTGATGAGCATAGTGACTTCATCAAAGGTCCTATTCCACAAAGAAGAAGACAGAAGAGATGCCGGCTGCGCGAACAAGTGGATTAAGGTGAGTTAAATAACTTTTTTATTTATTTTTTAACCCCTCCAGCCCTATTGTACTATGCATTCTGCATTCAGAATGCTATTATTTTCCCTTATAACCATGTTATAGGGGAAAATAATAATGATCGACTCTCCATCCCGATCGTCTCCTAGCTACTGTGCGTGAAAATCGCACAGCATCCGCACTTGCTTGCGGATGCTTGCGATTTTCACGCAGCCCCATTTACTTCTAAGGGGCCTGTGTTGCGTGGATTATCGCACCGAAACGCACAAAATAGAGCTTGCTGCGATTTTCACGCAACGCACAAGTGATGCGTGAAAATCACAGTTCATGTGCACAGCCCCATAGAAATGAATGGGTCCGAATTCAGTGCGGGTGCAATGCTTTCACTTCACGCATTGCACCCGCACGGAAAACTCGCCCGTGTGAAAGGGCCCAAGAGACACGCCTATCATCTGCATGTCATACGGACTCACAGTATTATTTCACTACCAAAGCAGACTCCCTATGCGTGTTACAGCAAGGCACAATGTTCTACACAACTATAAAGGCTCTCAGTAGCCAGGAAATAACCGTTTCTTTACGTAATTCCAAATATATTCGGATCGAAACAAATTTTTCCTGAAAATTTTGCCAAACCAGCGAGTCAAATTTTTGAAAAATTTGATCATCTGTAAATAAGATATATAGTATATACAGCAGTGTACTAACATTTGAGGTAAGAGGCATAATTGTCACGGCCACGGTTATGGTCGTGACTCCTTGGGAGCCGCATACAGTTGCCCGCGGTTTTGGTTGTTGTGTCAACCGCAGCTGAGGCATGTTGTAGTTGGCCTCAGTGCGGTTGCCGCGGACATCAGCTTTGTGTGCGGTTCCCGGGGAGTTGTGTGTGTGTGTGTATGCACGTTTGTATGTCTGGTGTGCACTGTGTTTTATGTTGTGTGCGCACGGACATCATTCCCCGCACTGTGGTTGCCCGTGGCAACGTTTGGTTGTTGTGTACATGTGGTGGCACTGTCCCGGCCCTCGGGCCGACTCCCTGGACGGCTGCCACCCATGTCATTGCCAGCGGCAACAGCCACAGTGTGTTCTGTTTGACACTTTCCCTTTTATGTGAGTTTCCCTTCTGTGGTGTTTGTAGGGTTAACTTCCTTCCCAGTGTGTGTGTGATGTCACTGGGTGTGTCCGTCTGTGGGGGTGGCTTCTTGGCCTATATAGTCTGAGGCGTTGGCAGGGCTCAGTAGGTTGCTGCAGCCTTGCTAGCTGGAGCAGCCTCCTGTGTTTCCCATTCTGCCTGTGAGAGCCACCACTGTGGTCATAGATTTAATGTATGCCTATGTCTTTATGTGTGTGTTGTAGCAAGTTGTTTCTGTTGGGACCTATATATGTTTCTGTGCAGCATACGGTTCTGGATCCCTGTTTGTGTAGGGATCCAGTCAGCAAGGCTGTGGCAGGTTGGTGAACTTATTGTTTGCCTGCCATTTCCGTATTGTTGTTTCTGTCCCCCTTTTCCCAACAGCTTGGCCATTGAGGCTCCTGCTCCTCCGTGTCAAGGAGGAGTAGGTCATCTTACCCAGCTCCTAGAGCAGGGATCTGCGGAGGGTAAGATAGGGCTCCGAGGTTCCTGCGCATGGGCCCTCCTACCCTAAAGGTCGGCCCATGCAGGTTAGGAGTTAGGGTCAGGGTAGGGATGCTGTAGGAGGTGACCTGCTCCCTATCCTGTGCTCATGGCTGAGTAGCCACTACAACACCTGGCATCTCACGGCTGAGGGTTTCCCCCATCCTCAGCCGTGACAATAATAGATATAGTGTGTAAAGATACATAATATATACAGCAGTGTACTGACATGTGAGGTACGAGTTGTAATTTATACCTCACACCTCACATATCAGTACACTGCTGTTCAGGAACAAATAGTGAGAGGGGCTAATAATGGGGTGTGGGGGCCCAATTTAGATTTTTGCTATGGGGCCCAGTGATTTGTATTTATGCCCCTGATTTGTATTTATGAGAGTGTTGGAAACAATGCCATGCCCTTTTTGAATGACTTTATATTGGTAGCTAGAGTTCATAACCAAAGGAACACATATTTCCTTAGAAAGTCTGAAATGCCAGAATAACCTTTCACTAATCAAGATTGACTCCGCGTCTGCTAAAATGTATTCACATTCTAGGAAAAAAAACACTTCATTGTAGCATTTATTAACTAGCAGAACAAGCACAAGTGATTATAATTAAAATGAAAACCAGCAAAAGTGAAATGGAACTCAGCGGTAGCAGAGCTCTGCATTAGAATGATTGGACCAGAAATTACATTCCCAGATTTAGCAGATTTAGGCCTCTTGCACACAAATGTTTTTTTATTTTTTATCAATTTACGTTCCGTTTTTTGCGTTCCGTATACGGACCGTATCTGGAACCATTCATTTCAATGGATCCACCCACTTCGTATGCCTTCCGTTTTTCTGTTCCGTTCAAAGATAGAAAATATTACATTATTGTCCTCATAAAGTACAAGGATATTACTGTTCTATCAGGGGCCAGCTGTTCCATTTTGTTTGGACGCTATCCGTATTTTCTGCGGATCCATTTTTTGCGGAGCGCAAAATACTGAAAAAGCCATACGGTCGTGTGCAAAGGCCTTAGTATTTCTCAAACATTCAGGCTGGGTTCACACCTGAGCGTTTTACAGCGCGTTCCTACGCGCTGTAAAACGCACAACAGGCAAGAACCAATGATTCCCTATGGGAATGGTTCTCACCTGGGCGTTTTACAGCACGTACGATCGCGCTGTAAAATGCCCGACGCTCAAACAAGTGCTTGAGCTTTTTTTTGGGCGTTTGTCGCGCGTTCCCGCACATAGATATTCGGGAACGCGCGACAATGTGTGCACCCCTGTCTCTGTATGCGCGATTGTAAACGCCCATACAATCGCGCATACAGAGCGCTCGTTTCCGAACGCTCAGGTCTGAACCCAGCGTTAGTCAAATGCAGTAATTTAATCTACTGCTAATTAACCAATGCATATTACTGAAAATAAGCTTTGGTGGTTTCCTGAAGTACTGTATCTGGAAAAGAAAGCAAATTAAGAAGTTCAAGCTAATATTAGACTTCTAAGGGTACGGCCATACGGTCAAGTTCCCTGATGCAGTTTTGGAAGCCAAAACTAGGAGTGAATTCAAAGAAGAGGAGAAGTCGTATCTGCCATTTATACTATTTTTTTATGATTCCAAAACTGCATTAGGAAAACCGACTGTGTTGTCATACCCATAGGCTATCTGCACACACATCTTAGTTTTTCCCATAGACTTCTTCGAGGTTTTTAAATGTAAATTTAAAATCCACGCCAAAATCCTCAACAAAAAACACACAAAAATGCACTAAAACCATGATAAATAGTGCCTTTTTTATGTGGTTTTGGTTCGGATTTCATGCATATTTTCTGCATACAATCCACATTATTCACACATAAAATCTGCATTATAATCCACCACAAAAACTGCAACTTTGAAAAATCTGCACCTGCAGATTTTGTTGTCGAAAATTCCACCATGTGTGAAGGCGCTCTTACGCTGGGTTCAGACCTGAGCGTTCACAATGGAGCGCTCTGTATGCGCGATTGTACGGGCGTTTGCAATCGCGCATACAGAGACAAGCGAATGCCCATTGTCGCGCGTTCCCTAAAGTCTATGTACGGGAACCAGCGACAAGACGCCCCAAAGAAGCTCATGTACTTCTTGGAGTGTTGGGCATTTTACAGCGCGATCGTACGCGCTGTAAAACGCTTAGGTGAGAACCATTCCCATAGGGAATCATTGGTTCTTGCCTGTTGAATGTTTTACAGCGCGTAGTAACGCGCTGTAAAACGCTCGGGTCTTAACCCAGCCTTAGTGTCTTCTATGTGAAGAAGTTTTTCTATGTGAAGAAGTAGTGTTTTTTTTTTTGGGGGGGGGGGTGACATCATGAAAAAATACTACAATTTTGGCTTTTGTTTTTATGGTATTCACATAATAACTGTATTCTGCAGGTCGGTACGATTAGGACAATACAACATTTGTATAGTTGTTTTAATTTTTTTCTACTTACACAATACAAATGTTTTTTTTTATATGAATATTTGTTTTTGTGGTGCTGCATTCAAAGATCCAGAAGATTTTTATTTTTTCAATGACCAAATTTTTATTAGATCTTATTTTTTGCCATATGAGTTGCAGTTTTCATTTGTTTCATTTAGATTACTTTTTATTTCATTTTTGGGAGATAGAATATAAAAAAACAGAAAGGTTTACACTTTTATTTGTAAAATTATGGCTGTGGTGATATCAATTACTACTTTATTATTTTTGTTGCTTTTATACAGACTTTTGATCTTCTGGTTGCTCATACATTACATTATTTATATACCACAGCACATTATATCAGTTACTGTGAAAACTGACATGCGGCCTGTTCAGCCCTGCAGTAAGGTGCCAGCTGTATAGTACATGAAAGCACGGGCACAGGTCCTGAGCCCATGCCACCACAGTGTCATACTGTAATGTCTCAAACCTACTTGAAGCCACCTAATAGTGGAGCACATGGTGGTAAGAAGTTAATAGCACTCCATGCAAACTTGGAAAGGGCATCTCTACTTATGAAGAAGCCTCCTAGCAAAACAGATGTTGATACTGTTAAGGAAGGTCTAAATTAAGCAATTAGACTGCATCGAGCAGTTCTGTGACATGACTGCTAAAAGTCTCAAATACTCAAAAGTCTAAAAATTTTGTCTGGCAAAAGTCTGAAATAAAACTTAATATGGTTTTTTGGGACCTCAAAAATTGTCCTAAATGCCAGGACATGCCAGCATGGTATAAAATAAAACTTGAATTGCTCCATTCTCCCCACCTTCCCCATTCAAGCTTCTGCTGCTGCTCCTCCGAGTTGTCTTGGTTTCTGACAGTGTACCAATGATGTCACCGACTATTACACCTTCTCGCTGCAGACAATCACTGACCTCGTCAGTCATAGTATATACCCATGGCTGTTTTAAAGCTGTTTCTTATGGCTTTAATACAGCTGGAACAATATGCTCATATAATTATCATGAGAAACCAGTTTACATAATGGCAAGTGTTTCCATAGGACCCTGTTGACTCAATGTATTCTGAAAGAGTGTCCTTCTGACATATGTTAGGGAAATATACATTAACATGCCTTTTTCAAACAACATTATTTGGTACAGGGGCATTTTGCAACAAACATATACCAATCTGTATACATTTACTGGGTGATGTATGCCGTGGTCGGCATGTTGGAAGCTTCTTCAGAGATATATATCAGAAGTATCACCCATCATACACATCTCATACACACTGAGAGCATGGTGTGAACTGAGCATTAGGGCTCGTTCACATGACCGTTTGAAGCCTGTGCTGTGGACCACAAATTGTGGTCAGCAATACACGGCACCGACCGTGGCCCAGCCGCATGGGGATTCACCATTCACTTGAATGGGTCCGCGATCCCTCCGTTCCGCAAAAAAGATAGAGCATGTTCTATCTTTTTGCGGTGTGGTGGCACGGAACGGAACCCCAGGAAGCACTCCGTAGTGCTCCCGTAGCATTCCGTTCCGTGCTTCCATTCCGCACCGTTCTGCATCTCCGGATTTGCGGACCTATTGAAGTGAATGGGTCCGCATCCTTGATGCGGAATGCACACGGAACAGTGCCCGTGTGTTGCAGATCCGCAAATGCGGTCCGCAATACGGCAACTAGCAGCACACGTTCATGTAAATGAGCCCTTAGAGAAACCCTCAGTGGTTTTCAACATGGGTTTTCAACATGGGTAGCTGTACTGTAGCTGTTCTGATTGGAATGCTCATGATATCTGCCTTTTGTATTGCATAAAACACACCAAGCTGTAGGTAACTGAATAAATGTCAAGGATTTCTAACCTTGCTCTTGTTTGTAAATGTCAAATGTGTTTGAAGGAAAGACACAGCATGCTGTTTGTGCTATTTTAATTTAAAGTCCACACATGTCCATTTTCTTTTCTGTTTCTTCCTGAAAATGTTCATACAGATTTATTGAGATCCAGAAGTTCTGATAATGCTGTATGTGCTTTTAGCATGGAACTACTTTATCAAGTGGAATTTCAGAAGCCTATAAGCAAATGGTTAAGAGACCTATATATTTATGGACATTTTCATGACTGCATGATAATCCAGGGTTGTTGATCATTCAGTGCTTACGAGGACTCTTCCTACCTACATGCAAATTTCTTAGTGCATTTTTAATAGATTTCTGAATATATTTATTTTAAGTAATTCCATATATTCGTCTATATTTCCTGGCTCTTTAATTTCCTCGTTGTTTGGCCTTACTTGCATACATCCTTAACTCTCTCTGTCAGGTCATTGCTGTGGCCAGAGAGAGAAGGAGTGACTCAGTTACAGTATTATACATCACCATAATAAATGCAATGTGTACCTTTATCTAGGCTTATCAAGAAAAAGAGCTGCCATATTGGTTTCCCAATTCTACACCTCCCATTATCATGAGAATTACCTTGCAGATAACATTTTCTCATAACAGCAATGAGGTTTTATAGTTTATGTTGACTCCTGCATTAAAGGGAATGTGTCATTAGAAAATGATCTGTTGTTTGCATCACATTTTTATGTTAAACATATTTTTAAACTTTTTTTTTAATGATGCTATTTTTAATTCGATATCTATTATTTAAAAAAAAGAAAAAATCATAAAATCACACTGGTCACTAAGTCTAATAATAGACACCACTTATGTGTTTCTATCTGGTTTTAAAAGGCAGATACAATTTTTGGAGACACATTTCTTTTAAGACAGTTTTTTTTTGCATTTAATTTGCAATGGTATAGCACTGTTGAAGTAAAAAAGTAAAAGCTAAAAAGTTTTTGAAAATTGTTTTCTATTGATATTGAGTTTAAAAAGCACATGTCCTCACAGACATGTCCCTTTAATCTAGTAAACATGTTTTTTGTTTTTGTTTTTTATCAGAGCAATTAGCTATAATGTACAGCTGTCAGGCTGTCATCCCTATTATCATTAGGATTACCTTGCAGATAGCACCTTCCCCTTACAGCAAAAATATACTGACAATGGATTACCTATCTGCATAAAAGGTTTTTCTTTTAATGCTGCTTTGGCTATTAGTAATACTGACCTGTATCCATGATATATTGCCCTTATGTAGGGCAGCATATTAAGATGGCAAATTCACTTTAAGGGAATTTTGTTGTAGAGAAATTTTGTTTTATATATTTTATTTTTGGATTGAATAATCTCATTTGGAAACTTAATTACTATTTTTCTCTCCATGTATAGTCTACACTCATAATTCACATTATGTTCTGATTAGATTATTCCAGAACAATGGCTAATGCTGCTAGATAATCATGTAAATGTTTTAATGCAGCATTCGTGGGGCTGCCATACAATCAGCAATGCTTTCTAATGAAAAGCATCCATCATTCTTAATGAAAGATATTTGGTCTTATGTATTTTTTTTATTTTTTTTTTTGCCAAGATCTGTGCTCTATAAATCCATTTTAATGCTCAGATTAAATGTAGTTGTCTGCAAAGTAAATTGCTAATCTTTGGTTTGAATACACGGCAGTGTTCTGCATAATCTGTGCAGATCACTAATAATAATAGCAATAATAAAGTGCATTTTCAAGAGGTGAGAATGTTAATTGTAACACTAAGTAATGATTCAGATTGGGTTGAGGTTGTCAAATGACAATGACGGTTTTGCTTGACAGTAATGATGGACAAACATTGGCCGGGACGGTTCGCGAACGGGATCAAATGTTCACGAACCGCAAGTTTGCGGGGGTCCCTTTCACTTTAATGGCAGGTGAACCTCAAAAACCTTCAGCTCATATTTGCAGTCACTACATAATTACAAGAAGTGCACAAATCGTCCCACAACATGGACAGTGACATACCAGAGGGGGATCAATGACAAAAATTCCCACAAACAATATATATTTTAATCAGGGGCCATTTGTATGTGTCTTAAATTGAAACTCTCAAAAATGTGCCATGCTGGAGCCTTATTTTTTATTTTATTTTAGACCATGGGAGTACAGGCCCAAACATAAGGCATTCACTGGACAGAAAACATCAAGTGATTATGTGGCTGGAGGTATATTAGACTGTCTTTAGATATCAATTTTACTGCAGGCCAGTGGAGTATAGGCCCCAAAAATTATCCATTCAATGTACAGAAAAGAGCAAGCTTTGTCTTCTTCTTATTGTCTGTTGCTAGTAGAGGCCTAAGCATGGCAGGCAGGTTCCCCCAGAAGTATCTTGCTGGATGAGCAGCCAATACCGCACTTGCATCAATCTTGACAGGATTCGGCTCCAGGTGTAAGAGAAATTTTTTGGGGGAATGCTTTCTCCATCGCAACACCACGTCTGTGAAAAAACAGAAGACTGGCCGATTTTCTCCTGTCTTTCGCAACACTTAATTTTTTATTATTAAATGTATTAAATATTTTAACATTAATTTTATTAAACCAAAAATATATGAAAATTATAAGAAAGTATACTTAAATTTGCCAAACCTGGCCTAATAACTAAAGTATGAACTCTGCCTTATAGGTCGATGTTAGTGTCAAGAAGAAGCGCAGTCCTTGTACACCCTTGTCAGCTGATTCCACATAGATGTCTACAGAACCTGTTCTATTACACACTTATACAAGTAGAGCCTCCCCTGACAGAGTGGAGAGGGTGTCAGCAGTTTGTGTTGACGTCACTGATTAATTTGCCCTTCCTCTGATCTGTCAGAACAATAACCTACAAAAAGTGGATCCTGTCTGTGAAGCAAACACCTTCACTCGGTCAGCATTTGCTCAATAATCCATCAGAATTGCTAATGCGAATAAAAACAAGAGAGAATCTAAAGCAGAGATGACACGTGAATGGAATATTTGCATGCCTTCTGTGTTTTGTACCCTTTCCTGCTTTTGTCTACCAAATCATAAGCCAATTCTGAGGGGATCATACAGGCCTTACAGCTGCTACACAGACAGAATCCGTTGTGCTTCTCATTTTTCCTTCCTTCTGACAGATCAGAAGAAACGTCAAATAAATGATGATGTCAGCCAGGCCGAAAGCCAAAATAGTGGACCAGTCATAAAGTGGGGAGGGTGTGAACAGCATAAAGTCCACAGAGTGTCCCTATGACAGAGTGGTGAGGTGGAAGCAGCATGAGGAGACCACACAGTGGCCCAATGACAAAGTCTGGAGATTGCGGCAGCATTAGAAGGCCACAGAGTGGCACAATGACAGTGTGGAGGTGGCAGCAGTATGTGGAGGCTAGCGACTGGCCAGGTTGCATAGTGTGGAGATGGCAGCAACAGCATGATACAACAGAGTGGCACTGTGACCTAGTGTGGACATGGCAGCAGCAGCAGCATGATACAACAGAGTGGCACTGTGACATAGTGTGGAGTGGACATGGCAGCAGCAGCAGCAGCATGATACTACAGAGTGGCAAGGTGACAGTGTAGAAATTGCAGCATCAGTAGGCCACAGAGAGGCAAAGTGTGGAGGTGAGTGGCAACACTAGTACTCGCTGAAAATGGTGGGTGAAAGAAGGAGCACTTGGCATCAGATGTTTGGCATCAGGCAGATAACAGCATCAGAATAGTAGCTGAGGCATGTAGCCAGAAGAAAACGGTCTCTTTTGTCAAAATGTTGGTGTGGCACCATGGATTATCTAGTCTGATGCATCAGGCATTGGTGTGTTGAAATCCTGGCTGATCGACTCCTGATTAATCTTGATGTAGTGTCTCACTATGTGCTATATGTGGGTAATTTTAAGCTAAATGTCATATCAAATATATTGTGGTATCATGCTGTTGTTCCCTTTAACAGGCAGGCAGTATCATTTACCTTTATTCGCTCCTAAGTGGTGCAGGAACCACTTAGATATATAGCTGGGGGGTGTAAAGTTAGTGTGTCCGATGTTAATGAAGAGATGAGGAAGATAATGGAGCAGGTGGAAATTTTTCTTTCCACCAAAATAATTCACGAAAGATTTTACCACATATAAGTGCAGCGCTTAACGCCAAATACAAGGTTTTTTAACAACCAAAATATTTCAAAAGAGTGTTTAGCGCATATCAGTGCAGCGGTTAACACAGAATACAAGATTTTTTTCCCCAAAATGATTTCAAAAGAAATATTATCACATATCAGTGCAGCAGTTAAAGCAGAATACAAGATTTTTTTCTGAAGTGAACGGGATGTAGAGGAGGAAGTAGGTCTGCGCTGGAAGAGTGAGAAACGGACCTCGTGTGGTGTCTGTGCTGCAGAATAGTCCCTGTGGTGTCCAGTAAGCAATAACGTGGATAGATGTGGGCTGGTGTGAATTATTTCGCATTTTTGTGCAGGGTTAGTGCATAGTGTATTCACCTGTATTGGTGCTCAGCTCTTATGGACGTTGTAACATAAGTATGCAGTGGGTGAAACGTAAATACAAAATTTTAACACAACGTAATTCAGTACATACCGCGAAAAGGACTTTCCCACATATAACTGCAGCGCTGAATGCTGAATATATCTTGATTTTTGTACAGAAATACGCCACTAAAGGCTTTACCTCATATAACTGCAACAATGAAAGCTGAATATATTTTTATTTTTCTACTGATATACGTCAATAAATGTTTTTCAAAATTGAACTGCAACAGCAAATGTATATTTCTTTTTCTACTGCTATACGCCAGTAAAGGCTTTACCAGATATAACTGCAACAGTGAACTGAGAATATATTTTTCTTGTAGTACTGAAATACGCCCCTATACACTTTCACTAGAAATAACTGCAGAGGTGACTTGACAATATGTATTTCTTGTTGGACTCAAATAGACTACTATATGCTTTCAACAGAAATAACTGCAGAAGTGAACTGAAAATGTATTTTTCTTGTTGGACTGAAATAGGCCACTATTCAATCAATTCAGATACATTTTTTGGGGGGGCAACTGGTATATCACACTAGTAGAAATTATTTGTTCCATTGTTCAGTTTTTCACTCTGTGTAGCTGAGGTAACGCAGCAAAACCGCAAACAAATGCTGCACTACCCAAATGCACTATATAGAAAGGATATAATTGGTATATATCACTCCTGCTTCAATCAGTTTTTTGGGGGGCAACTGATATATCACACCAGTAGAAATTATTGGTTCCAACAGCGTTTGTCACTCTGTGTAGCTGAGGTAACGCAGCAAAACCGCAGACAAATGCTGCACTACCGAAATGCACTATACAGGCCCGTCGCTAACGGACAGGCAAAACAAGCAATTGCTTGGGGCCCCGAGCTGGCCCGGGGCCCCAAACAGAGCCGGTGCTTGTTTTGCTTCTTTTAAGGCTGCAGCCGCCTGAGCGCTCTATAGAGAGCCTCAGGCGGCTGCAGCACTCCTGGTTACCACGGCGGCCGGTGTAGCGTTATACTACGGTAAAGGCTAAATCCCATGACTCGGAGGGACCTTGTGACGTCAAGGAGGCACGTGACATACTGAAATCACGTGACCGCAAAGCGGAAGCATCCTTCCTCATTCACTCAGAGTGATGGCGTCTGAAGTGAGAGGAGAGCAGAACTAGTGCCTGTCTTTACCACAGGTATTTACACTGGATGCTCTTGACTGCCTGTGGCTGAGGGAACCCGTTCTTATCACGTATATTTACAGACTGGTATTTACACTTGAGGAAACAGCAGTGATTATAGTGCTGGCCGCGGGAGGAGGGAAGAACTTTGCGGAGGGAGCCCGTTCTTATCACATATGTTTACCGACTAGTATTTACACTCAGGGAAACAGCAGTGATTATGGTGGATACACAAAAATGTGTTGAGGGGAGGGGGGCTGAACATGCTGGGAAAGTGTGTGTGTTGGGGGGGGGGGGGTAGAGGGCGAACATGGTGTGTGTGGGGGGGGAGAGGGTGAACATGCTGTGTGTGTGGGGGGGGGAGAGGGTGAACATGCTGTGTGTGTGTGGGGGGGGGGGGGAGAAGGTGAACATGCTGTGTGTGTGTGGGGGGGGTGAACATGCTGAAAAAGGGTCCTTACCAGTTATGGGAAAGAGACAGCTGCTGCAGAGCCGGCTAAATCCCATGACTGGGTGGACCAGGTCCCTCCCAGTCATGGGATTTAGTCACAACTGTTATACTACCCTACCTCGTGAGATTTCCCTACCTCCTGACTTCCCGTCGCACTGCTAATGACGTGAGGAGGCGTTCCTGAGTTTTGACGATCTGCGCATGCACAAACCGACAGTTTATGGAAAATCTCAGCGGAGTTTAGCTTTACACGGACACTGCGCATGCGCAGGAGAGCCTCAGTAGGGAAATATTACGGCCCAGTGCACAAGCGCTGCTAACTCCGGCCGGCGCATGCGCAGTGTTCTGTGTGAAGCTGAACTCCGCTGAGATTTTCCATAAACTGTCGGTTTGCGCATGCGCAGATCGTCAAAACTCAGGAACGCCTCCTCACGTCATTAGCAGTGCGACGGGAAGTCAGGAGGTAGGGAAATCTCATGAAGTAGGGTAATGTAACGATACACCGGCAGTGGGAAAAGTCGCTAGCGGCTGTCAGCGGGGGGGGGGGGGGGGGGGCCCTCCATGTCTATTTTGCTTGGGGCCCCCAAATTCCTTCAAACGGCCCTGGCACTATATAGAAAGTATATTATTGTTATATAACACCTCTGCTTCAATCAGTATTTTTGAGGGGCAACTGGTATATCACACCAGAATAAATTATTTGTTCAAATAGTGTTTTTTACTCTGTGTAGATGCGTTAACTCAGCAAAACCGCAGACAAATGCTACACTGCCTAAATGCACTATATAGAAAGTATAGGTATACAGGGTGGGCCATTTATATGGATACACCTTAATAAAATGGGAATGGTTGGTGATATTAACTTCCTGTTTGTGGCACATTAGTATATGTGAGGGGGGAAACTTTTCAAGATGGGTGGTGACCATGGTGGCCATTTTGAAGTCGGCCATTTTGAATCCAACTTTTGTTTTTTCAATAGGAAGAGGGTCATGTGACACATCAAACTTATTGGGAATTTCACAAGAATGGTGTGCTTGGTTTTAACGTAACCTTATTCTTTCATGAGATATTTACAAGTTTCTGACCACTTATAAAATTTGTTCAATGTGCTGCCCATTGTGTTGGATTGTCAATGCAACCCTCTTCTCCTACTCTTCACACACTGATAGCAACACCGCAGGAGAAATGCTAGCACAGGCTTCCAGTATCCGTAGTTTCAGGTGCTGCACATCTTGTATCTTCACAGAATAAGCACACCATTGTTTTTCTTGTGAAATTCCCAATAAGTTTGATGTGTCACATGACCCTCTTCCTATTGAAAAAACAAAAGTTGGATTCAAAATGGCCGACTTTAAAATGGCCGCCATGGTCACCACCCATCTTGAAAAGTTTCCCCCCTCACATATACTAATGTGCCACAAACAGGAAGTTAATATCACCAACCATTCCCATTTTATTAAGGTGTATCAATATAAATGGTTCACCCTGTATAACACCCCTACTTCAATCAGTTTTTTGGGGGGGCACCAGTAGAAATTATTGGTTCCAATAGTGTTTGGCACTCTGTGCAGCTGCAGTATCGTAGCAGAACCGCACACAACTTCTACACAATACAATTGCACTATAATATACTTCCTATGTTAGAATTTTTCCAGCTTGTCTCTACATGGCAATATTAAATGGTGCCTTTAGTAGGCAGAACTTGTCTTACATATTTTTCCATGTAAAATGCTATCTCCGTACAGCATTAAAATGTATGTGAATTATTGTGAATAATTTTAGTATTTGATTATTAAACTTGAAAACCATTTTAAAACAGATATCTGAAGTCGACTTTTGAACCAAGTTTTAAAATGGTTTTTAAGCCTTGCTGTAAAGCATTAGAACGAATTCTGGAGCAAATCGACTTCAGGTCTTGGAACTGAAGCACGCTTTGCTAGTCCCTACCAATAAGACTCCATACTATGGAGCATTTCTAGTAAGTCTCTTTACAGGGTTGGTCTCTTTAATAAAACATTTTAAAAAGTTTTAGCTTATGAAGACTGAGAAAAAAAAAAGGAAAATTGCTTCGTCAGGAAGGGGTTAAAATACCAAAGTAACATTTTTAGTTATCTTTCTATTTTGAAATTAAAATAATATAATTTGTAGACCAACAGAATAAATAGCTTGTACATCATAGATGGTCCTATTTGTAGACTGCACAGGGCTTCACAAATAAACTGTAAAAGTAATTTCCAGAATAAATTTATTTAATTTCCTTGGCAAGGCTTTGATCAATAGTTGTAACTATAATGACACACAGCTAAGTAGCCTTAAGACAACACATACAGATTACACAATCAGAGCCGAGTTCTATTTCGAGACAATCCTCTGAATTCCAAGGAGAAAAGCTTTAAATTCCATTATTTTTTATTCTGTTCGATATAATGACTCAATCAGTTCTTTTTTATGAGCAATTGTTCCCATTTCATAAAGATTTGAATACTGGACAATTCAAGCAACTATGCCTTCACCTTTTGTCAAGCTAGGTAGATATTGTATTTTTAAACTCCATTTAACATGAAGAATTCTTTATAACTAGGTTATATCTTAGCAGCCAACTTTAGAACTTGTAGCTTTTCTTCTGATATAAGGTGTCTTAAAAATGAAATAAAAGAAACCACATTCTAGGCTGGAAGTATATCACACAGTCTGGCTCTCAATCTTGGCATACAATTCATGTTGAATTAATGTATAAGTACCAGGCACTCAAGCTTGTAATTTGGCGATCTCCATTTAATGTGAAGAATTAATTAAGAATTAAGTTCTTGACATGCCTTTGCTATATTCAGATATTTAGAACAAAGAAAAAACACTTGCCCTTGAAAAATATCCAAAGTCGTCATTTCAGTTTCTTTCAAGGTTGTAGTTTGTCTCCCTAGATTTTTCACATAAATAAGTAATTGACCTATTTTATAGGTGTTGCATTTGCATTATTTAGACGGAAGTGGCTAACTTGTAAGCCATTCTTTGGAGTGTCAGTAAATATCATGTCACCCTTGTTTAAACTGTAGGGTGCAAGAAGTTAAAAGATTACATAAAATATGTCTTTAAAGTGCAAAGAGAACTTCTTCCTTGAAAGTGAAGCATAACTCCATGTTAACTCAGAGTTGAACAAAGCCATAATATGGCACTCAGTGCATGCTGTACCTTTATATGCCTCATAAAGAGGGATACATATATTTCCTCTGATCCATTTGGACATGTATAATTCAATGTCTTATTATGGAACTATAAGAATTCCTTTTAAAGCAATGCCTCTATCATTTAGTGTTCTATGAACCCTAAATGTTAATCTGGAATGTTCAGGACTGAATGATGTTTTCCAGAAAATCTGATATTTTGTTTTAGTCAATTGTAATATTTACCAAAATTATATGTTATCTAACATGAAATATCACATATACAGTGGATATAAAAAGTCTGTAATGTGACCTATAACCTGTAAAACTCAATTGAAAAACAAACTTTTAGGTAGAGGGAAGAAAAAAAATTCAAAATAATATTGTTGCATAAGTGTGCACACCCTTAAACGAATACTTTGTTGAAGCATCTTTTGATTTTATTACAGCACTCAGTCTTTTTGGGTATGAGTCTATCAGCATGGCACATTTTGACTTGGCAACATTTGCCTACTCTTCTTTGAAAAAACACTCCAAATCTGTCAGATTGCGAGGGTATCTCTTGTGCACAGCCCTCTTCACATCACCTCATAGATTTTCAATCGGATTCGGGTCTGGGGTCTGGCTGGGCCATTCCAAAACATTAATATTCTTCTGGTGAAGCCATTCCTTTGTTGATTTGGATGTATGCTTTGGGTCGTTGGCATGCTGAAAGATGAAGTTCCTCTTCATGTTCAGATTTCTAGCAGAAGCCTGAAGGTTTTGTGCTAATATAGACTACAATTTGGAACTATTCATAATTCCCTCTAGCTTAACTAAGGCCCCAGTTCCAGCTGAAGAAAATCAGCCCCAAAGTATGATGCTGCCGCCACCATGCTCCACTGTGGGTATAGTGTTCTTTTGGTGATGTGCAGTGTTGTTTTTGTGCCAAACATATCTTTTGGAATTACCAAAAAGTTCAACCTTAGTTTCATCAGACCATAACACCTTTTCCCACATGCTTTTGGGAGACTTCAGATGTGTTTTTGCAAAATGTAGCCTGGCTGGATGTTTTTCTTCGTAAGAAAAGGCTTTCGTCTTGCCACTCTATCCCATAGCCCAGACATATGATGAATACGGGAGATTGTTGTCACATGTACCACACAGCCAATACTTGCAAGATATTCCTGCAGCTCTTTTAATGTTGCTTTAGGCTTCTTGGTAACCTCCCAGACCAGTTTTCTTCTCGTCTTTTCATCAATTTTGGAGGGACGTCCAGTTCTTGGTAATGTCACTGTTGTGCCATATTTTAACCACTTGATGATGACTGTCTTGACTGTGTTCCATGGTATATCTAATGCCTTGGAAATTCTTTTGTACCCTTCTCCTGACTGATACCTTTTAACAATGAGATCCCTCTGATGCTTTTAAAGCTCTCTCTGGACCATGGCTTTTGCTGTGGGATGTAACTAAGAAAATTTCAGGAAAGACCAACTAGAGCAGCTGACCTTTATTTGGGGTTAATCAGAGGCACTTTAAATGATGGCAGGTGTATTCTGACTCCTATTCCACATGATTTTGAATGTGATTGCTTAATTCTGAACACAGCTACATCCCCAGTTATTGCACACTTATGCAACCACATTATTTTAACAGGGGTGTGTAGACTTTTTATATCCACTGTATATCAAGATTTTTCCATCCTCTTTCTTTTAGCATGGCCTGTTTAAAAATATTAACACTAGAGATGACTGAATCAATCTAAAACATGTCAAATTCAAATCAAATTTTGAAAAAAATAAATTGTCAAAAAAAAAGTTAAAGATTTCAGAAATCAGTCCTAGGAGACCTCACAGTGTCAATTACAAATGTCAATTGAAGGTTTTTCAATTTAGGCAGAATCTATTTGTACCAGAATCTAATTTATAGTGATTCGCTCATCTGTAATCAACATCTTATTTAGTTCTTATAATTTAATCATTTTATATTTCATGAGCCTCTGTCAGCATCATCAACTTTATTAAGCAATGGATTTTGCCTGGTAGGGTTGATCACGCTGAGTAAAACTATGTATAGTTTTCCTCCTTAGAGTTAATAATTGGCAGCATATATTAATTTTTATATTCATGTAGATTTGGTATTTAGAGAACCAAGGGGTGGCCATACCGCTAGGAGCACCACTAGCACAATGCCCCTTGTACTCTCTGTAGTAACCCCTCCATTGGATAAAGATCTGTTCAGGATGCATCAGGAGGTCTTCCATTCCAGCAGCATTCTATTTTGAGAGAGACACAAAACCACTGCAAGTTGCGGTTTTGTGTCCGGTCATCGAAACAGAACAAACCATATCTGTCTGTAAGTCAATGGTGACAGATGCATTTTTTTAGGAGCCGGTTTGTTCCATTTTGATTTCAGACAACTGCACCCAAACAGAATGCATGCGTCCTGATGTGCAAAATAGAAACAGATCCGTTTAATTCTGGTTTTGAGATCTTATGCCAGATCTCAAAACCTGAATTAACAACGCAAGTGTGAAACAGATCTAAGAGAAAACACTTTTACGCTTGTTCTGTAGCTTCTTCAGTGTGTGTTATGCATTCTGTTGCTGCTCTGACATATTATGGATCAATAGTGCATTAAATTTTAAACCCTTTTCCACTCTCTCAATCCATTTGGAAGAAAGAGAAAAGAGCGGAAAGAAACCAGGAGCATAAAAAATGCTGCTCTAACCTCTTTGAAGTGATAAACATGCTGAAAGCTGGGGAAAAATCCTTTTAGAGATGCAGACCCTTCTAGCTTGATACTTGATGCATTACGTTAACAACTGCAGCAAAACAGTAGCCATTGAAACACATGGTGTAACTTCCTGCAATGTTTATTTAGTGCATTGTGAGTGTCGAAATAGAGAAGGATATATCTTTATAATGCTAAGAATTCTTTACAGTACTAAATTATAGTGGGGGGGGACAACAAAATTCAAATATAAGACAATTCTGTTCATATGAAATAGTAAACTATAAACCTAGACCCTGCTATATGGGAAAGATGAGTTGAATTGGTTCCATATGATTGCCCTGTAAAGTGAAATAATCTCAATATTTCTATGGAGGGCACCTCAGCAATACGGCAATAGAACATGTCACACATCTGTTTGTCTTCTTCTGTTGCAAACAAAGGTGCAGCATGGACTAATAACAGTCTATAGGCGCTATATTATGGATCTGTATTGAAGTATCTTATTATTACTAGTGTTGAGAGTGAATATTCGAATCACAAATTTTTATCGCGAATATCGGCACTTCGAGAATTCGCAAATATTTAGAATATAGATATATATTCGGAAAAACAAATATTTGTCTTTTTTTCCTAATCTGAACCCATTACCTACCTGCTTCTTGCTTGTGGCCCAATATGAGAAGGCTGCAATATTGTAGTCTGTAGTGAATTAGAATATTCTTCATAATTTAATTTATTTTATCTTATGCGAAAAATCGGCAATGTAATATGCGCGTTAATTGAGTAAGGGCGGGTTATAGGCAACTTTCTTATTGGGTTGGCTTGCTAGAATTCTGGAATATGTATAGAGTAATATATTTTTGTTAAATATTTCTTTTTTTTCCATCTGAACCAATTACTAAATGTCATTGTAATTGTATTTAATATAGTGCAATATATTAGTTTTTTTTTAGAATATTTGTCTTTTTTATCCATCTGTAGTCATGATTCCTCCCTGCTTAAGTTGCTTGTGGGCCAATGACTGTTCACTTCAGATGAAAAAAAATGATGAATATTCTAAAAAACAAATATACTGTATAGCACTATATTCATCAATAACGAATATTCTTAAAAATGAATATATTACACTATATTAAATATAGTGCTATATATTCGTTTTTTTAAGAATATTCGTCATTTTTTTTTACATCTGAAGTCATGATTCCTCCCTGCTTAAGTTGCTTGTGGGCCATTGACTCATAGACCCACAAGTAGGAACCAGGGAGGGATCATGTGTTCTTATGAATTCGGTTTACGCGATTTTTACATCGTAAAATTTTTCGTAATCACGGAAATAATCTCGAATACGAACATTTGTGAATATATGACGAATATTCTATCACATATTTGCAAAATATCACAAATTTGAATATTGCCCCTGCAGCTCATCACAAATTATTACACCCTGAAGTAGTCTTCTGAATTTTTCTTTGAGATTTTACCCCCTTACCTGTGAACCCTATCAGCCCGATGACCACAGCAACTGAATTACAATTTTGTGTTACAGAAGACAAATGTTTTTGGAGCTGATTTGGATTTTAGATGGGAAATAGAAGTCAGGAAATAAACAAAGAGACATATCTATTGTCACAATTACTTCTATTCTGCAATAAATAAATGTGGGTTCCTGACTTCTTTTCATTTGATGAGGGTCTATTTTTTTACTGTGTTTTTCGAATTTGTACCCCTTTTGCCAAAGCTGGTCTGAGCTACAGTATAAACAGCAGGCAGCTCAATCAAAAACTCCTAATATTACCTATTTACTTCTGTAGAAGAATGTAGTGGGCATGCTCTGTGGCATGTCCTCTGCACAGGGGGAGATGAGCTGGTGAGCTGTCTGCACTGTGTTGTCAGCCTCCAGCTTTATATGAGAAATACTACCTTTCATTATAGTTCTTACCTCAGATGATAAGATAAATGTTGACACTGCCCCCAGTGTACCCAAGCTGAAGAGTGATCTCTAGCAGGCAAGAGGCAAAAAAAAATGTTAAAGGAGTTGAACAGGTTCTAGATATAAAAGGGCATATGTCAGCAGATTTGTAGCTATGAACCTCGCTGACCTGTTATATGTCCAAGCTCATATGCACCTCCATTGCTGAGAAAAATTATGTTTTAATATTTGCAAATAAGCATCCAGGAGCAACGGGGGTTTTGTTACCCCTTTAGGCTTTGCTCTGTATAACTGCTGCACCCTCTCCACTTTGATTGACAGGGACTGGTAGTGAAAACATCATCACGCCTGACCCTGTTAAAGTGTAGAGGGTGTGGCAGTTGTAGAGAGCAGAGGTAATGGCAATACCCCTATTGCTTCCAGATGCTTATTTGCATAAATTAAAGGATAACTGTCATGTTTTCATAAAAAAATACATTTTAGTATATGTTACTGCTACAGCAGCATTATGCATAAAGCAATGTTTACTTTCTTCACATACCACCGTTTTCCTTGAGTTATCCCCTTAGTTACGGCTATCTTGAATCTTTCTATACGAGGACCTTCTCAAGATGGCTCCAGTTCTCTGAGGCCAAAACTGCCTTCCCTTACTTCCCATACACACTTGCTGTAGCCAGCAGCTTCCTGCCAGCCTGCCAGCCAATCAGATTGGATTGCTGAAAGACACGCTTCCTCAGTCTGAAGCCTAATGCAGGCATGCAGTGTGAAGGACTGCCCCTCTGTCTTCTGTTTACATTAAGTTGAGAGACAGATAAGCCCTAGAAACGATCTTTTAACGGAGCACTGGAAAGGGACAGGAGACATTAATGAAAGCTGTAATTATAAGTCAATTATAAGGTAATTACAGATCTTTTTGCAATCATTGACAGACTAACTCAGGTATACATGCCTAGCTCTATTAAACTAGCAAATATAAATATGACAGTTACCCTTTTAACATAAATTTTTTCTCAGTAATACAGGTACATATAAACATGGGTCCAACACAGATGCCTTCTGCTGCCAAGCACACATTCAAAAGGTCAACCATTTTCATAGGTACAAATCTGCTGGCAGATGCCCTTTAATGACCCATCCTTAAGATAGGTCATCTATATCTGATTGGTTGGGATCCAACATCCGGCATCCACCAATGAGCTTTTCTCAGGAGCTTTTATTTTAAAATGTTTCAATGGCCAGTGAACAGGGCAAATCTGTAATTACCCTGCGCTATTGGTACTATGTAAATGGAGTTCAGTGGTAAACATTGAAGAGGCTGCAGGGCTCTCACAAGTCCTGCAGTGCCTTAAAACAGTTTATGGAGGGGGATGGGGTGGGGTGCAGTGGGGGTTTGTCGAGCGTCAGATTACTACAAATCTGACATTGATGACCTATTCTGAGGATATACCTATTTTATTCTGAAGCTGAAACCCCCCTTTAAAGGAGTTCTCTGGGTTATTTTGAAAATGTTGCTGGGTTCTGACCTATGGAGTGAATGCAGACTGCTCAGTTCTTACCTATCTGTCATTCCACTGCTACTGCTCTTTCTGCTCAGACCACCTGCGGGTTCCTCTGTTCAGCTGCATATACAGTATATTCGGAATATCCTCCAGCTGGCATGAGCAGAGTGGAGGCTGGAAGCATCAGCGGCAAAATGGAGAGGTAAATACTGAACTGATTATCAGGATTAGCACCCAGTAAGATTTTCAAAATAGAAAACCCCCTTAAGGCTGGATTCACAAATGCAGTTTTTGTGGCAGTTTGGGGGTAATGTTTTTGATTCAGCATTTGTAGACAAAGATTGGAGTCTGAAAAAAGCACCAAAATTCCAAATGAAAATTAAACCCAATGATGAATATGAGACAGTTTACAGTATAGTGGGTGGAAGTTTATTATTTTCTTAGGTTCAATTTCTATATATTCATAACTGATGCAATTTCCATCAAAACAGTTCCACATTGTAGAAAAAAAAAATCTAAACTAGCACGAATGAGAATGACAGTAAAATATGAAAAAGCAAAGTGCACATTGCGTGCAGATTGGTATTATTTGGTAAAGACACTTTTTCCATTTAACCTTTTTTTATTGTGTATTTTGTCTTGACTGGTTATCTATTATGCCTTGACTTCTTATCTGCGTGCTGTCAAACACCATCATACACTTGACAGTTACCACATAGTAATTTGTCTCCAGTTCAGTGGGTGATAAAAGCAAGGATTTCGTTTTCTAAATGTGTCAAATGGTTCTCCTACTGTAGAAACCTGTCACCCGATCCTCAGGAGATGCACAATAGTGCAAAGCGAATTATTCCATTGAGGGTTTGGACACATGTAAAATGGTATTCTAAACATTACTTTTAATTAAAAAAATTGTTAGCTAAACCACTCTAAATGTGATGTACGCCAGTATAATGGGGACTACGTGTACAGTACATAGGGTGAGCAAGCTGAATAAGAAAATTAGTAAGAACAAAATGTAATTTGCATGTTTTTTGCAAAGTGGCAAGAGTATTATTAGAGCAGTATCTTATCTATCCATGCTTCTGAATTAAATGAGCCTTCTATTCACGTCTGCTAAACATTATATGATAAAGCAGCTGGAGCCCCCACTAACTAAATGTTGTGGCTAGTATTGAGCAAATCAAAGTTAACAAAGTGGAGTTCGATCTGAAATTTCAGGAAAAATTTTATTTGCTGCAAAGCTACATTTCCTTGTGCTTTGTGGCAGCAAATCTATTCTCTCTGAAGTGGCAGTAAAAATGTTTAGAAAATCATACTTACCTCATCCATTGGAGTGCGAAGAGACCGCCACAGACATCTTTCTTGAAGATCCCGTGAAATCTCGTTTGTACTGACGTATGATATAATTTCACAGCTCTCAGAATCTTATGTATCATATATAATTTGTTTTCCATTTACTTTCACCATCTCTCACCATCAGGAATATTCTCCATACACATCATTAGCCATAGGCTTCACCATTCTGCCTCTAACTCTACCTGTAGTCTCAATTACTCAGTGCTGAGTCCCTTTTACATAGGCCGGGGTTTGGGAACAAAGATTAGTACAAATGCTCGTTCCTGATAATTGCCTTGTGCAGAAGTGCTTCTAATCACTCTAACAAGCAATGCTCATTTACTAACCCTTAGGATACCGGAGGTTTAGTTGCGGTTTCATTTTTTCCTCGCTATGTCCCTTGAGCCATAACTTTTTTTATATTTCCATTCACATAGCTGAATGAAAGCTTATTTTTTGCAGGAAAAGTTGTACTTTCTAATGGCAGCATTAATTATGGCCTACAATGTCATGGAAAGCGGAAAAAAAAAAAAAAAAAAAATGGGGTAGAATTGGAAAGAATGCAATTCCTCCACTGTTTTACTGGCTTTGTTCACACGGTGTTCACACGACCCATGCCCTTAATTCTGTGGGTCAGTTACGATTACAATGATACCCCATATGTCTATATTTTTTTATTTCTAAATAATGAAAAAATACATTTAAACTACATTTTTTGTGGGACAATCTATAGTTTTTATTGATACCATTTTGGAGTGTGTGACTTTTTGATCACATTTAATAACAATTTGGGGGTAAGAGAAGCAATGAAAAAATGGCAAATTGGCCATTTTGACAATTTTTTCCGTTACGGCATTTGACGTATTGGAAAAATATTTTTATATTTTAACAGTATAGGCGTTTTTAGTCACAGTGATACCCATGATGTTTATATTTTTTGTTATTTATTTTTTATTATACGGAAAGGGGGTGATTTAAACTTTTATATTTTTTATATATTTTTTAAAAACATTTTACTTTTTTGTAATGATTTTTATTTTATTTTTTTAAATTCATTTTTAAATGCACTTATTATTGACTATTGCTCATTTCTTATTTTGACCACCTGGTGGCCAAGATAAGAATTCTCTCAGCATCTTCATTGGCCACAGAGAATGCCGGCAAGATGCCTGGAACCTCAAGCTTCCAGGGTTTTGACCCTTTTGATGCCGTGATCTCACTTGATCACAGCTTCTAAAGGTTTTAATTACCATGATCGACAACAGCGGAGACCTGCAGGCCATGAAGCCCACTGCACGTACGAGTAGGCGCCATGTTTGCCTATTGCTCCAGAGCTGTACATGTACAGTGCTGGTAGCGAAAAGGTTAAGTGAAAGCATTATTAATATAGACGCCCAAATCATCTTTCTTGACAGGTATCTTTTACCCACAAACAATGATTCTGTATGGAGATAAGCGTTTAACAGTATTATATAAATGCAGCTCGTGATCAGACAGTAATTGGGAACAAACGGTCCGTTCCCAATAATTGCTTGGTGTAAACAGCCTGTGTAAAGGGTCTTTAAACCTTATCTTATTGGTAGAAATAAGACATTCTGTATAGGCTATATTTCGTCCCATCTATGTCAAATATTTGATTACATTGGAGGAATTCCTATTGAATGTTGGGGTCTGAGTTTCTTCTGTTTCAGTAACAAGTATATGTTTGCTTTGAACAGAATTATTTATGCAGTGCCTTTGTAGAAAAAAGTATCATTTTTCATGGTAGGCATAAGCAGAGCCTTGCTTCATATCTGCTAAGAAGAAAATTAATCTATTTCTGTGTATAAATGAAATGGAGACAATTAACAATTAAGTGCTCTTATGTCTCAGAGTGAAGTAGAGTGGGATCTAATTTAGTTCTGTGGTTTTAGTTGAGTTTATTACATTTAATTTTTTGTTACCTTTTTTTCTTTAGTTGTATCAGATCATGAACTACATTAGAGAAAGATATGCTTGATTAAAATGTGTATTGTGATTGCTTCTTCTGCTTAAAGGGGTTGTCTGAGCATTTAATACTGAAGACCTATCCTCAATATAGATCATCAGCTGATCAGCAGAGGTGCCAGGTGTCAGACCCCCCCCCCCCCCAAAAAAAAAAAAAAAAAAAAAAAAAAGATCACATAGAGATGATCTATGCTGAGTATAGGTCATCAGTATTAAACACTTGGACAACTCCTTTAAGTTGTTGTACTTCAAAGGAGCAAAGTTTATACAGTATCTCACAAAAGCGAGTACAAACCTCACATTTTTGTAAAAAAAATTATTATATCTTTACAATGCATCAAATTGTGAGATCTTCAGTGTTATCCCATGAAAAGATATAATAAAATATTTGCAAAAATGTGAGGGGTGTGCTCACTTTTGTGAGATACCGCAACTTTGTACATGATGCAAACAGGTTACCTTTTTCAACATATAATTTGTGAAATATGAATCAATTGCCAACTTTGTGTTACCATTCCCCTTGTCACAGGGATGTGTACCTCTGTGAGCTCTGATTGAACAATGTCAGTCTGTGCAGGGACATACCCCAAACAGGTGAAACACCCAATTGTCAATTTATTCATAAACTTCTTGTAGGAATAATAAGGAATGGCACAACCTAGAGTCATAAGAAAAAATGCTCCAGAATTATCATTTCATGGTAATGCAATAATTACTAAAGCAGACATGTAAGAAGAGAGGTTACAGATCCTATTTAAGTTATATAACCTCAGAATTGGGAAGCATATGACAGTACCACATGGGCCCATATATTGCAGGTACTGTAATATCATTCTGTCCATTATGAAGCCATAATCTTCCTGTGTATATGAGGTTTTAAACAAAAAATTTCAATATTAGATCAAAGTTATAATTTTTTTTTATTTGCTATTTTGTAGTGTTTTATTTTTTACTTTATTTTCACTATGATAAAGCAAGATCTCCTACCCAAATCAACTATACATAAGCAAAAACATGTCTACCTCAGCTCCTCCAAATCCTTATGGCTTTGCCTATTCAATAGTCCTTGACTATTCAATAGTCAAGGTAATTGGTAATGGTTGAAAGTTGCATTGGCTATTGGTAATTAGTGTTGAGTGAATCAAAGTTCACAAAGTGGACTAGGATCCGAATTTCAGGAAAAATTTTATTTGACACTTATTTTGTGATAATGAATCCATTTTCACTGAAATGGCAGTAAAAAAAATAAATACAATTATACCTATCTCATCCATTTGATCACGAAGAGGCTGTCGCAGACATCTTGCTTGAAGATCCCACTCGAAATTCCACGTGCAGTGATGTATGATGTCACCATACCGCCCGATGTGATGTCATCATGACACTCAAGATTTTGTGCTGGATCTTCCAGATCAAATGGATAAGGTAAGTACAATAATCATTTTTTTTAATTAGAAAACACTAAAATGCTTTAATATTGATCTCAGATGCCGTGATGAACATAAATCTGAGTGGTTCAGTGATTGGAGGGGCGGCACAATCGCCGTTCCCTGTCATTGCACCCACTATTTACAAAGAAATGTGCTTCATGGCGAAGTCATTCATCATGAAGTGATTTTTTTTTTCATAAAATTCGGCGAAGCAGCCAAATCGAATTTTAGAGAGCTTCACTCATCTTTACTGGTTCCGAAGGGACATAAGATTTACATTGGCCTCAAAAATATAAAAATCTATAAGGAAAAAGTTGATAGCAGTTTTGTCCTTTTGCTTGTGCATGCATTATATACACTGAAGGAATGGTTTCAGCAAATAAACGGTAAAACCTAAAGGATAAAAGTCTGAATTGGTTTCGCTTCATTTCAGAGCATGGCGCCTTGTTAAGCTCGTTTGCTTTCAATAGATTTGCTAATTAGAATTTGTTGAACCTTTTGTATTTCTGATCATAAATTAAAGAATCAAATTTACTTGTTAGGCTCAAATGACAGCGTGCTGGGTCAAATTGCGAGCCCTCGTAAAGCACAGTGGAAGATGAACACATGTAAGAATGTTGTGACAGCAACTAATGAAACTTTCCTGTGCCCTACAATTATCCTTTTGCACCATGTGTAATGAATACGTTTGTACTGCAAGATTTCATTTATCAAGCACAAGCTACCTGACTTAACATCACACTGTGAAAGAAAAGAAAAAGTCAGAGTTAAATATTACACAGGAAAGGTTAGAAAATACTCAGATTTCTTTATTGTATTGTCATTGTGTGCTAATGAAAGTATTTTTTGGTAAAAGGGATATATAGATTCAGGTTTAAATTCAGAGGTGCTTAAGCTGCTTGATATCTGGTAGGATAAATCATAGTTCACAGTGCACACTACTAATCGGATTATTCTATATAGACCTAAGCAAGCCGTTCTCTTGGCAGGACATGAAAATCCTCATTGACGTTTAGTATTTTGGGCCATTACCATTAATTCTACAGCGGTGCGTGCCCTTACTATTCCTTTGAGATCCAATGACCATAAAATGGTCATTTCATATTTCCTCTCAATGCTCAATTCAGTGTGGAATATTTTATACTGTTTTATAAAATGTGCGGGTTGTGCCGTGCTTAATGTGTTCTTGGATATTAAAAACTGACTGCCGTTTTCTGTGATATTAATATTGGATTTTGAGTCTTTGGTGTCAAATGCATTTTGACTGATCATAGACATCCTGAACTTTCTCTTCAATCGAACTGAGCATTAAGCTTTGTAGTAGATACTGAGCACTTTGGACCATCAGATTTGCTTAGTATTACTTATCAAGGTTTTATAAATCAGTTAATGTGATGATGTTATCCATGTCTATAGTAATGGAGTATAAAAAGATCCAACAGGCATAACCAGCAAAAGAGAATTTCAGCCACATAATCTGACCAAGATATTGCTCATCATGTATATGGAGCTCTAAATCTGACCCCAGCAAAAATCTAGTGGGGGAAGCTGCTGCCAGTAAGAAGAGCGCTGTAGGACAGGAGTAGAAATGCATGGTAGCCATTCAAATTCATGTTATATAAGGACAGCTCAAACCCACCATAACTGGACCACACTCCTAGAATAGCTCTCTTTTCTGGCTCTAATAATGTATATAAACAAGGTATGTCTTCATGAGAAAAACACTGTAAATGTTCCATCAGGTGTCACAATAGAGTGTCATTAGACAAAACAATTAACAATTATTAATGGTTGTCACATCTACGGTATATCAAGCTAAAGGGGTTACTCATGATTGACTAGGGACGGAATACAGGTAAGTAGCAAAAAAAGGTAGTAATATGCATTGAGCTAGTGGTTGTGTTACAGCATTGGACTGGTCCAGCAGAGTAACAGAAGATCCTTCCATGGGTCTAGGCTCTGATACCATAGTGGGTCCCAAAGACCCAAATAAAAAAAAAATGAAAAAAATAAAAAAAATTATTTGAATTAAAACTTATAAGACTTGAGAATAATTTCATCCCGTGGGCCCAAGAAATTGCAGTCTGAAACTTTTCTTTTAAATTGGTAAGGAGAGGTTTTTGTGGTGGAAATGGACTTTACGACTGACAAAAGTAGCAATAAAACAATAATTATACTGCTTCATCATAGTTAATGATGATATTGGGCTTCTCCACACTAAGCTCTCTCCTCTCCAATCTAAGCATCTGTCCAGCCACCCACCTCCACCCTATGCCAGTCATTGCACTGGTTGCCCATAAATCATAGAATTCAATATCCTGCATATGTAATGCCCCAGAGTGGCATTACCACTTCTGCACCCTGCTGCTATCTCTAATGGGCTAACAAAGCGTCATCTTATGTATTTTGTTCAGGTCCTATACACTTTGCATTTATTAATGTTTGTAACTGTTATGTTCCCATGTAATGTGCCTGGTTCACCAGCAGGTGGCAAACATGGCAGATCTATATGTAGATAGAATGGAACCTTCAATTCCATTCAAACCCATCATCTATGGAGGAGTGGGCTAGTCCCACTTCCTGCAGGAAGGGTGGGGACCAGTGAGAGTTAGTCTAGCTTACCCCCTGTTAGCGGACAGGTGTTCAGGGGCACGTCTCTGCTGGACATGCCCAAGCCAGCCAGGACACCTCATCTCTGCTAGCCAGCCTAGAGCCTCAGGAGCCAGGATGAAAGTTCCTTGGCATCACCTAGAGCCAGACCATACGGAGAGAAAGGGCAGCATCAAGAAGAAAGCAAAGATTCTATTTTAGCCTGTCAGTACAGAGCCAGAGAGAAACAGATGTAGCAGAGTCGAATTTGCCTGCCAGTTTTAATGCTAAAGCCTGCTGGGACCAAGAAGAAGTCTGAAACTGTTTCAGAGAATGTGTATGCAAAGTAAAGCTGCTGTTCAACTACATACAAGGTCTGGACTCAAATCCCTCAATTATTCCCCCTATTTGTTAAAAGGATTATTTACGGTAAGAGCAGTGAGACTATGGAACTCTCTGCCTGAGGAGGTGGTGATGGTGAGTACAATAAAGGAATTCAAGAGGGGCTTGGAGAAATTTCTGGAATGTAATAATATTACAGGCTATAGCTACTAGAGAGGGGTCATTGATCCAGGGAGTTATTCTGATTGCCTGATTGGAGTCGGGAAGGAATTTTTCCCCCCTTAAGTGTTGTTGTTTTTTTACTTCCTCTTAAACAACTTGCAGGACAACAGGCCGAACTGGATGGACAAATGTCTTTTTTTTCCGTCCTTATATACTATGTTACTATGTTAATATTTATTGCTTCGGAGCCAAAGCCTGGGTTCTAGCCGTATTCAGGTAGGAGTACCGTGACATTTTAGTCCGTACTATATCACTCGGCATTCCTTACCTGGGTTGCGTTATATAGAGGGCCGTAGGGGGATGCTGCCCATTGCATATACTTCTCACTCTCATCCTCAAAGCTATCTATGGTGCTGTACCCCACCAAAATTGCTCCTTAATCTTTATCTACCACCCTATCTGTGCTTTCCATTTCTCCAGTCTGTTACGACTACTATCCTCCATAATCTGAATCTCTCACTCCTGCCTCCTAGACTTTTTTCTAGATGCACCAGTTCGCTGGAATTCTCTACTCCAGACAATTAGATTAACTCCCAGCAACCAGGGATATAGGTGTGTCCTACAAACATACCTTTTTAGGATGGCCTATTACAATCCCTAATCTATATCTTCTCTATTCACCCTCCGAAATTATTCCTCAAAACCTGATCTCTTCACTCATTAGTATCTCCTAAGACCTGTGCATTCAGAAGCACTACAGATACTGGATGGTGCCTGGCTCATGCAGCTTTAGATGTACTTCCCTATTTAATTAAGATAGCTGGACCATTGTATAAAACAAGCACTTTTTACCTTTTGTGTCACCTTTTTTTACGCATTGGCTGCAAAGTCTTGCAAGCAGGACTCTCCTATTATTTGAATTGATTAGTTTGTTACAATGCAATGTCTGATTTTGTTTGTACACATGCTCTCTAATTGTCAAGTGCTGCGGAATATGTTAGCACTTTATAAATTAAGATTGTTATATTATTATACCGGAGTGTGGGGGTGTGTGTGTTCAAAATAAGTAATAAAAAAGTTAAGGGAAATTGTATAATACAAATATAAGGGAAAATATGTAGTAGAAAGCTAAGGGGAAATATATAGTAAAACATCCAAAACACAACAATAAAATTAAGTTGGTAAATAGACTTTTTTTTTAAACATTTTTCTCCAAATACTATATCATGGTCACTTAGAATACAGTATCTCTCATGGTCATAAAACCAGAGTATCTTCTATTAGTAATATGATAAGATAATGTATTTAAATGAGCAGTAAGCTAATTATTTCAGAGTTTAACAGAACAAAGTAGTTAATGTTTTTATCACATTTTATTGAATTCTAATTACTATGGGTGTCCCTTACTGAATCTTTACACATTTTTAAATTTCTTGCTCCACTGTATCTAAGGATATGAGGTAGACACTAATCCTTTTTAACTAATTAAAAGTGACAAGCAATAGGGACTAAATGAGAAGATATTCAAAATTACATTTCAACAATTTTATTGAATATATTGTGCACTTTCACAGCTAAGTGGGTGACCAAAACGATAAATATTGCATGTGCTAAAAATAGCACACGATTAGAGTTGAGCGGACAACTGGATGTTCGGGTTCGAGAAGTTCGGCCGAACTTCCCGGAAATGTTCGGGTTCGGGATCCGAACCCGAACCGAACTTCGTCCCGAACCCGAACCCCATTGAAGTCAATGGGGACCCGAACTTTTCGGCACTAAAAAGGCTGTAAAACAGCCCAGGAAAGGGGTAGAGATCTGCAAAAGGAAGCAACATGTAGGTAAATCCCCTGCAAACAAATGTGGATAGGGAAATGAATTAAAAATAAAAATAAAATAAATAAAAATTAACCAATATCAATTGGAAAGAGGTCCCATAACAGAGAATCTGGCTTCACGTCACCCACCACTGGAACAGTCCATTCTCAGATATTTAGGCCCCGGCACCCAGGCAGAGGAGACAGGTCCCGTAACAGAGAATCTGTCTTCATGTCAGCAGAGAATCAGTCTGCATGTCATAGCAGAGAATCAGGCTTCACGTCAGCCACCACTGCAACAGTCCATTGTCATATATTTAGGCCCAGCACCCAGGCAGAGGAGAGAGGTCCCGTAACAGAGAATCTGGCTTTATGTCAGCAGAGAATCAGTCTGCATATCATAGCAGAGAATCAGGCTTCACGTCACCCAACATTGGAACAGTCCATTGGCACATATTTAGGCCCAGGCACCCAGGCAGAGGAGAGAGGTCCCGTAACAGAGAATCTGTCTTCATGTCAGCAGAGAATCAGTCTGCATGTC
Source organism: Bufo gargarizans (assembly GCF_014858855.1). NCBI lineage: Eukaryota > Metazoa > Chordata > Amphibia > Anura > Bufonidae > Bufo > Bufo gargarizans. The sequence continues at coordinate 650,018,793 of NC_058080.1, forward strand.
ATAGCAGAGAATCAGGCTTCACGTCAGCCACCACTGCAACAGTCCATTGTCATATATTTAGGCCCAGCACCCAGGCAGAGGAGAGAGGTCCCGTAACAGAGAATCTGGCTTCATGTCAGCAGAGAATCAGTCTGCATGTCATAGCAGAGAATCAGGCTTCACGTCAGCCACCACTGCAACAGTCCATTGTCATATATTTAGGCCCAGCACCCAGGCAGAGGAGAGAGGTCCTGTAACAGAGAATCTGGCTTCATGTCAGCAGAGAATCAGTCTGCATGTCATAGCAGAGAATCAGGCTTCACGTAAGCCACCACTGCAACAGTCCATTGTCATATATTTAGGCCCAGCACCCAGGCAGAGGAGAGAGGTCCCGTAACAGAGAATCTGGCTTTATGTCAGCAGAGAATCAGTCTGCATATCATAGCAGAGAATCAGGCTTCACGTCACCCAACATTGGAACAGTCCATTGGCACATATTTAGGCCCAGGCACCCAGGCAGAGGAGAGAGGTCCCGTAACAGAGAATCTGGCTTCATGTCAGCAGAGAATCAGTCTGCATGTCATAGCAGAGAATCAGGCTTCACGTCAGCCACCACTGCAACAGTCCATTGTCATATATTTAGGCCCAGCACCCAGGCAGAGGAGAGAGGTCCCGTAACAGAGAATCTGGCTTCATGTCAGCAGAGAATCAGTCTGCATGTCATAGCAGAGAATCAGGCTTCACGTCAGCCACCACTGCAACAGTCCATTGTCATATATTTAGGCCCAGCACCCAGGCAGAGGAGAGAGGTCCCGTAACAGAGAATCTGGCTTCATGTCAGCAGAGAATCAGTCTGCATGTCATAGCAGAGAATCAGGCTTCACGTCACCCACCACTGCAACAGTCCATTGTCATATATTTAGGCCCAGCACCCAGGCAGAGGAGAGAGGTCCCGTAACAGAGAATCTGGCTTCATGTCAGCAGAGAATCAGTCTGCATGTCATAGCAGAGAATCAGGCTTCACGTCACCCAACATTGGAACAGTCCATTGGCATATATTTAGGCCCAGGCACCCAGGCAGAGGAGAGAGGTCCCGTAACAGAGAATCTGGCTTCATGTCAGCAGAGAATCAGTCTGCATGTCATAGCAGAGAATCAGGCTTCACGTCAGCCACCACTGCAACAGTCCATTGTCATATATTTAGGCCCAGCAACCAGGCAGAGGAGAGAGGTCCCGGAACAAAGAATCTGTCTTCATGTCAGCAGAGAATTAGTCTGCATGTCATAGCAGAGAATCAGGCTTCACGTCAGCCACCACTGCAACAGTCCATTGTCATATATTTAGGCCCAGCACACAGGCAGAGGAGAGAGGTCCCGTAACAGAGAATCTGGCTTCATGTCAGCAGAGAATCAGTCTGCATGTCATAGCAGAGAATCAGGCTTCACGTCAGCCACCACTGCAACAGTCCATTGTCATATATTTAGGCCCAGCACCCAGGCAGAGGAGAGAGGTCCCGTAACAGAGAATCTGGCTTCATGTCAGCAGAGAATCAGTCTGCATGTCATAGCAGAGAATCAGGCTTCACGTCAGCCACCACTGCAACAGTCCATTGTCATATATTTAGGCCCAGCACACAGGCAGAGGAGAGAGGTCCCGGAACAGAGAATCTGGCTTTATGTCAGCAGAGAATCAGTCTGCATATCATAGCAGAGAATCAGGCTTCACGTCACCCAACATTGGAACAGTCCATTGGCACATATTTAGGCCCAGGCACCCAGGCAGAGGAGAGAGGTCCCGTAACAGAGAATCTGTCTTCATGTCAGCAGAGAATCAGTCTGCATGTCATAGCAGAGAATCAGGCTTCACGTCACCCACCACTGCAACAGTCCATTGTCATATATTTAGGCCCAGCACCCAGGCAGAGGAGGGAGGTCCCGTAACAGAGAATCTGGCTTCATGTCAGCAGAGAATCAGTCTGCATATCATACCAGAGAATCAGGCTTCACGTCACCCAACATTGGAACAGTCCATTGGCATATATTTAGGCCCAGGCACCCAGGCAGAGGAGAGAGGTCCCGTAACAGAGAATCTGTCTTCATGTCAGCAGAGAATCAGTCTGCATGTCATAGCAGAGAATCAGGCTTCACGTCAGCCACCACTGCAACAGTCCATTTTCATATATTTAGGCCCAGCACCCAGGCAGAGGAGGGAGGTCCCGTAACAGAAAATCTGGCTTCATGTCAGCAGAGAATCAGTCTGCATATCATAGCAGAGAATCAGGCTTCACGTCAGCCACCACTGCAGCAGTCCATTGGCATATATTTAGGCCCAGGCACCCAGGCAGAGGAGAGAGGTCCCGTAACAGAGAATCTGTCTTCATGTCAGCAGAGAATCAGTCTGCATGTCATAGCAGAGAATCAGGCTTCACGTCAGCCACCACTGCAACAGTCCATTGTCATATATTTAGGCCCAGCACCCAGGCAGAGGAGAGAGGTCCCGTAACAGAGAATCTGGCTTCATGTCAGCAGAGAATCAGTCTGCATGTCATAGCAGAGAATCAGGCTTCACGTCAGCCACCACTGCAACAATCCATTGTCATATATTTAGGCCCAGCACCCAGGCAGAAGAGAGAGGTCCCGTAACAGAGAATCTGGCTTCATGTCAGCAGAGCATCAGTCTGCATGTCATAGCAGAGAATCAGGCTTCACGTCACCCAACATTGGAATAGTCCATTGGCATATATTTAGGCCCCGGCACCCAGACAGAGGAGATGTTCATTCAACTTTGGGTTGCCCCGCAATATAATGGTAAAATGAAAATAAAAAGAGGATTGAATGAGGAAGTGCCTTGGAGTACAATAATATATGGTTAAGGGGAGGTAGTTAATGTCTAATCTGCACAAGGGATGGACAGGTCCTGAGGGATCCATGCCTGGTTCATTTTTATGAATGTCAGCTTGTCCACATTGGCTGTAGACAGGCGGCTGCATTTGTCTGTAATGACACCTCCTGCCGTGCTGAATACACGTTCAGACAAAACGCTGGCCGCCGGGCAGGCCAGCACCTCCAAGGCATAAAAGGCTAGCTCTGGCCACGTGGACAATTTAGAGACCCAGAAGTTGAATGGGGCCGAACCATCAATCAGTACGTGGAGGGGTGTGCACACGTACTGTTCCACCATGTTAGTGAAATGTTGCCTCCTGCTAACACGTTGCGTATCAGGTGGTGGTGCAGTTAGCTGTGGCGTGTTGACAAAACTTTTCCACATCTCTGCCATGCTAACCCTGCCCTCAGAGGAGCTGGCCGTGACACAGCTGCCTTGGCGACCGCTTGCTCCTCCTCTGCCTTGCCCTTGGGCTTCCACTTGTTCCCCTGTGACATTTGGGAATGCTCTCAGTAGCGCGTCTACCAACGTGCGCTTGTACTCGCGCATCTTCCTATCACGCTCCAGTGAAGGAAGTAAGGTGGGCACATTGTCTTTGTAGCGTGGATCCAGCAGGGTGGCAACCCAGTAGTCCGCACACGTTAAAATGTGGGCAACTCTGCTGTCGTTGCGCAGGCACTGCAGCATGTAGTCGCTCATGTGTGCCAGGCTGCCCAGAGGTAAGGACAAGCTGTCCTCTGTGGGAGGCGTATCGTCATCGTCCTGCCTTTCCCCCCAGGCACGCACCAGTGATGGGCCCGAGCTGCGTTGGGTGCCACCCCGTTGTGACCATGCTTCATCCTCATCCTCATCCTCCTCCACCTCCTCCTCATCCTCGTCCTCCTCGTCCTCCAGTAGTGGGCCCTGTCTGGCCACATTTGTACCTGGCCTCTGCTGTTGCAAAAAACCTCCCTCTGAGTCACTTCGAAGAGACTGGCCTGAAAGTGCTAAAAATGACCCCTCTTCCTCCTCCTCCTCCTCCTCCTGGGCCACCTCCTCTTCCATCATCGCCCTAAGTGTTTTCTCAAGGAGACATAGAAGTGGTATTGTAACGCTGATAACGGCATCATCGCCACTGGCCATGTTGGTAAAGTACTCAAAACAGCGTAACAGGGCACACAGGTCTCGCATGGAGGCCCAGTCATTGGTGGTGAAGTGGTGCTGTTCCATAGTGCGACTGACCCGTGCGTGCTGCAGCTGAAACTCCACTATGGCCTGCTGCTGCTCGCACAGTCTGTCCAGCATGTGCAAGGTGGAGTTCCACCTGGTGGGCACGTCGCATATGAGGCGGTGAGTGGGAAGGCCAAAGTTACGCTGTAGCGCAGACAGGCGAGCAGCGGCAAGATGTGAACGCCGGAAGCGCGAACAGACGGCCCGCACTTTATGCAGCAGCTCTGACATGTCGGGGTAGTTGTGAATGAACTTCTGCACCACCAAATTCAGCACATGCGCCAAGCAAGGGATGTGCGTCAAACCGGCTAGTCCCAGAGCTGCAACGAGATTTCGCCCATTATCGCACACCACCAGGCCGGGCTTGAGGCTCACCGGCAGCAACCACTCGTCGGTCTGTTGTTCTATACCCCGCCACAACTCCTGTGCGGTGTGGGACCTGTCCCCCAAACATATGAGTTTCAGAATGGCCTGCTGACGTTTACCCCGGGCTGTGCTGAAGTTGGTGGTGAAGGTGTGTGGCTGACTGGATGAGCAGGTGGAAGAAGAGGAGGAGGAAGCCGAGAAGGAGGAGGTGGCAACAGGAGGCAAAGAATGTTGCCCTGCGATCCTTGGCGGCGGAAGGACGTGCGCCAAACAGCTCTCCGTCTGGGGCCCAGCTGCCACTACATTTACCCAGTGTGCAGTTAGGGAGATATAGCGTCCCTGGCCGTGCTTACTGGTCCACGTATCTGTGGTTAGGTGGACCTTGCCACAGATGGCGTTGCGCAGTGCACACTTGATTTTATCGGATACTTGGTTGTGCAGGGAAGGCACGGCTCTCTTGAAGAAGTAGTGCCGGCTAGGAACAACATACTGTGGGACAGCAAGCGACATGAGCTGTTTGAAGCTGTCTGTGTCCACCAGCCTAAATGACAGCATTTCATAGGCCAGTAGTTTAGAAATGCTGGCATTCAGGGCCAGGGATCGAGGGTGGCTAGGTGGGAATTTACGCTTTCTCTCAAATGTTTGTGAGATAGAGAGCTGAACGCTGCCGTGTGACATGGTTGAGATGCTTGGTGACGGAGGTGGTGGTGGTGTTGGTGGTACATCCCCTGTTTGCTGGGCGGCAGGTGCCAACGTTTCTCCAGAGGCGGAGGAAGACGCCGAGGCGGCAGCAGCAGAAGAGGCCGAGGCGGCAGCAGCAGACGAGGTAGCAGGGGGAGCCTGAGTGACTTCCTTGTTTTTAAGGTGTTTACTCCACTGCAGTTCATGCAGGTGCCTGGTCATGCAGGTTGTGCTAAGGTTCAGAACGTTAATGCCTCGCTTCAGGCTCTGATGGCACAGCATGCAAACCACTCAGCACATTGTTTGAAGAAGTGCCATGCCAGGGATCTCCTTGAAGCTGCCTTTGGGGTGCTCGGTCCCAGATGGCGGCGGTCAGTAGCAGGCGGAGTCTCTTGGCGGCGGGTGTTCTGCTTTTGCCCACTGCTCCCTCTTTTGCTACGCTGTTGGCTCGGTCTCACCACTGCCTCTTCCTCCGAACTGTGAAAGTAAGTGGCACGACCTTCATTCCATGTGGGGTCTAGGACCTCATCGTCCCCTGCATCATCTTCTACCCAGTCTTGATCCCTGACCTCCTGTTCAGACTGCACACTGCAGAAAGACGCAGCAGTTGGCACTTGTGTTTCGTCATCATCAGAGACATGCTGAGGTGGTATTCCCATGTCCTCATCATCAGGAAACATAAGTGGTTGTGCGTCAGTTCATTCTATGTCTTCCACCGCTGGGGAAGGGCTGGGTGGATACCCTTGGGAAACCCTGCCAGCTGAGTCTTCAAACAGCATAAGAGACTGCTGCATAACTTGAGGCTCAGACAGTTTCCCTGGTATGCATGGGGGTGATGTGACAGACTGATGGGCTTGGTTTTCAGGCGCCATCTGTGCGCTTTCTGCAAAAGACTGGGTGGGAGATAATGTGAACGTGCTGGATCCACTGTCGGCCACCCAATTGACTAATGCCTGTACCTGCTCAGGCCTTACCATCCTTAGATCGGCATTGGGCCCCACCAAATATCGCTGTAAATTATGGCGGCTACTGGGACCTGAGGTAGTTGGTACACTAGGATGTGTGGCTGTGGCAGAACGGCCACACTCTCTCCCAGCACCAGAGGGTCCACTAACACCACCACAACCATGTCCGCGTCCGCGTCCTTTACTAGATGTTTTCCTCATTGTTATCATTCACCACAACAACAAAAATATTATTTGACCCAATGTATTGAATTCAAATTCAGGCCTTTTTTTAAAGACAACTAACACTATCTGGCTATCTATTTAGGTACCGTATTACACTAATGCAGGCACAGCAGTAACCAAAGATTTAGCTGACTATAAATTTGAGGCCTGTTATTTAGGCGCTGGATGACAGGTATAGTTTTACTGACAGAATTAGACTGGGATATGCACAGTAGCGTGTGTGTGAAGTTATTCAGAATGACCCTATCTGCACCTTGAATCTAATATACCCTTTTAGGGATAAATTTAAAGTAGGCCTTATACAGCAGAAACCACTAAATTAGGAAATTGCTAAGTTGGGAATTGTATTTCTAAATTGGGAATTGTATTTCAACCCAGAAAAAAAAATATGCTTTGACGGACACTAAATAACTTGACCAGCCACAGCAGTAACGACAGATTTAGCTGGATATAAATTTGAGGCCTAGTATTTAGGCGCTGGGTGACAGGTATACGTTTACTGACAGAATTAGACTGGGATATGGCCAAAAAATAAACACACTATTGATGGTTAAATGCACTTGGTGTGGCAGCTTCACCCTGATGTAGGATTTAGCCAAAAAACAACCACACCATTGAGGGTTAAATGCACTTGGTGGCAGCTTGTGCTGGCACACCACAAGACACAAAATGGCCGCCGATCACCCCAGAAAAAAGTGACTGAAAAACGCTCTGGGCAGCCTAAAAACAGTGAGCAATTCAATAGCAGCAGTTCAATCATCCACAGCTGCAGATCGATCTCTAAATGAAGTCCTTTGGAGGAGTTAATCACTGCCTAATCTCGCCCTAACGTGGCAGCTGCAACCTCTCCCTATACTGATCAGAGCAGAGTGACGGGCGGCGCTATGTGACTCCAGCTTAAATAGAGGCTGGGTCACATGCTGCACTGGCCAATCACAGTCATGCCAATAGTAGGCATGGCTGTGACGGCCTCTTGGGGCAAGTAGTATGACGCTTGTTGATTGGCTGCTTTGCAGCCTTTCAAAAAGCGCCAAGAAAGTGACGAACACCGAACCCGAACCCGGACTTTTACAAAAATGTCCGGGTTCGGGTCCGTGTCACGGACACCCCAAAATTCGGTACGAACCCAAACTATACAGTTCGGGTTCGCTCATCCCTACACACGATGAATATGTCAATATTTGGGAACTATGCCAAGTACCTTTTAAAGGCTATGTTCTGGGCTGAAAAATGTTCACATTGCAATCTTGAAAGAAACATTGAGGTCGAAACATGGTTGAAGTGGTAAAATCCTAGGATTTTACCATGATTTTATCAACAAAATTTGCCACATAGTTAAAATTGAGTAAGGTTCTTTTTTCATTTTTAGGCCCATTATTTGCTAATTGGTTTAAAAATATGTAATGGTAACTTGTTTGCTTTTCTTCAAAAAGTAAATTAAAGCAAATAGTACACATGATAAAAGTCTGCCTGCCTGCAGCGACCACTGGGAGGAGGAGGCTTAGTAACTTATATTAATTATAGTGTTCAATTGGAGCTATATATCTCTTTATAAACGTGGTGATAGACACAAGCATCAGAAGCTCTATATCAGGTATAAAACAGAGCTCCAAAGCCAGTTTTAAGTATAAAATAATATAGAACGCTAAATTATGGAAGTAAAATAAAATGATAGATCTATGATAGGGACAGGTTCTCTTTAATTGTAAATGGACTTGTTAAATAACTTACGTGTACACTACTGATTATAATTAGTTTGATCGGAATTCAAGCATAGAATTTATGAATAACATTAACGTTTGCATTTGTCCTTTTTTAGGTCTGATTAACATTTCCAGATCTCATGAAGTTAGTTTGGTTAATTTGTTATGGCACAGTACTTCAAGTAATGTAAATTAAAGTCAGTCTTCCATTTTAAGGTATTTTTAAAAAGTAAATTAAAAAAAGGTGATTTGCTTTTGATTCAAAGTTGTTTGGTCTATTTTCTAACTTTACATTTTGAATAATCAACATTTTTCTGTACTTACACATTCTGGATAGTTGTCAGATGCATCACATGACATTTTTGTGCAGCAGTAGAGAAAAACTTAGACCTGACAAGGAAACCTACTTTATACATCCTATTTGCCCAAATGGGCAGTTCCTAAACAATACTAGATTATCTTTATATGTGAATTTCTTGATAAAAACTTTGAGCTAGGAGCAAATCCATCAGCTGCCATTGTTCTCTTATGCCAACTGTTTTCTGAAAGGTGTAAGGCTACTTTCACACTCGCTTTTGGTGCGGATCCGTCATGGATCTGCACAAACGCATCCGTTCAGATAACACAACTGCATGCATCCATTCAGAACAGATCCGTTTGTATTATCTTTAACATAGCCAAAACGGATCCGTCTTGAACACCATTGAAAGTCAATGGGGGACGGATCCATTTTTTTATGTGCCATATTGTGTCAGTGAAAACGGATCCGTCCCCATTGACATCCCCAAAAATGATGCATTCACTGTACAGAAAACATCAAGTGATTATGTGGATGGAGGTATATTAGACGGTCATTGGATAACAATTTTAATGCAGGCCAATACAAATACATGTCAAATACATATAACATTGGATTAAAAACATGGCAGAAAAAATCCCCCCATTTGAATAATCCTCAAATGATAATATGTGAAATTCAATTACATGTGGTCATCACAGGTGTTAAATTCCTCCGAGGCCCCAACAATTAGGCATTAGCCATACAGAAAATATCAAGCGATTATGTGGCTAGAGGTTTATTAGACGGTCATTGGATAACAATTTTACTGCAGGCCGGTGGAGTACACACCCCAAAAATTATGCATTCACCATACAAAAAACATCAAGTTATTATGTGGCTGGTGGTATATTAGACGGTCAATTGGATATCAATTTTACTGCAGCCCAGTGGAGTACAGGCCCAAAACTTTAGGCATTCACCGTACAGAAAAGATCAAGTGATTATGTGGCTGGAGGTATATTAGACAGTCATTGGATAACAATTTTACTACAGGCCAGTAGAGTACTGGCCTCAAACATTAGGCATTCACCGGACAGAAAAGATCAAGTGATTATGTGGCTGGAGGTATATTAGACGGTCAGTGGATAACAATTTTACTGTAGGCCAGTGGAGTAAAGGCCCCAAACAATAGACATTAGCAGGACAGAAACGATCAAGTGATTATGTGGCTGGAGGTATTTTAGACAGTCAGTAGATAACAATTTTACTGCAGGCCAGGGGAGTACAGGCGCCAAACATTAGAGATTCACCGTACAGAAAAGATTAAGTGATTATGTGGCTGAAGGTATATTAGACGGTTATTGGATAACTATTTTACTGTAGTCCAGTACAAAAACATGTAAAATACGTATGTTTAAAAAAACTAAAAATATTAAATTGGATTAAAAATATGGCAAAATCCCCCCTCTTGAATAAACCCCAAATAATAACAGGTGAAATTCAATAACACATGGTCGTCACAGGTGTTGAATTCCTCCGAGGCCCCAACAATTAGGCATTCACCGGACAGAAAAGATCAAGTGATTTTGTGGCTGGAGATATATTAGATTGTCATTGAAAAACAATTTTATTGCAGGCCAGTGGAGTACAGGTTCCAAACATAAGGCATTCACCGTACATAAAAAGGCCTATTATGCCACTGTATTTACATAAGACAGGGATCATTCTTTGTTCTGGGTGCTGACAGATATGTGTGGGCTGGAATGAGGAAATTCAATTAAACCTGGGTCATCACAGTTGTTGAATTCCTCCGAGATCCATGCCTCATTCATTTTTAGAAATGTGAGGTAGTCCACACTGTCATGAGCTACGCTAGTGTGCTTAACGGTCTCGATCCCCCCTGCTGCGCTGAACGTCCCTTCGGACAGGACACTTGACGAGGGGCAAGCCAAGAGTTCCATGGCATATTGTGCCAGCTCACCCATCTGGCATACCCAATAGTCCAGGGGTTCCTCGCTTCTCAGAGTGTCCAAATCGGCCGTTAATCCGATGTAGTCAGACACCTGTTGGTCTAGGCGTTCCCTGAGGCTGGACCCAGAGGGTGGCTGTCGATGGGTTGCTTGCAAGAATTATTTAATATCTGAAGAGACCAACACATCTTCAAACCGTCCTCTTATTGCAGGCACGGTAGCATTGGTACCCACACCTGTTTCGCTGTGGGTGGAAATTTCTCTGCCAGCTCCTGCAACAGCAGAATGCAGCATCTCTCACAGCAAAGCCTGAAAATGCATTATGCCAGCCCTCTGTGATGCTAGTATCATGTCCGCCATTTTGTGGTTGTACCTGGGGTCTAAGTACATTGCCACCAAGTACTGGTCCTTGCCTTTTATGCTTTTTATACGGGGGTCCCTCTTCAAACACTGGAGCATGAAGGCCCCCATTTGCACTAAATTTGAAGCGGTGGAGCGCCCTGGGCCGGCTCATCACCCAGGAGAATGTCGTCCTCGGTCTCCTCCCCCCAGCCACGGACAACACCAGGGATCCCCGAAAAGTTTAAAGCCTGCTCTTCCTGCTCCTTCTCCTCTCCCCAGACACCATCCTCCTCTGACTCCTCTTCAGACTACTGCTGACTTGCCCCCCCTGGGAGTTCATTCAGCATTGCAACTTTCTCATCTCCCAGCTCATGCTCCTCGAAGTCTTGATCAATGATAAGATGCAATGCACGTTCCAGAAAGAAGGTGTAAAGTACGATGTCACTGATGGTGCCGTGGCTGCAACTGACCAGTTTGTTGATCTAATTAAATGGCCGCAGAAGTCTGCATGTGTCGCGATTGAGCGGCCACTGGCACGGTGTAAAGAAACCAAGCTCCCCACAACCTGTCCTGTACAGGCAGTTAACGGCACGTTGCTGCTAGAGCAACCTTTTAAGCATTTACAAGGTGGAGTTCCAGTTCGTCGGGTTGTCACAAATCAGACGTCTAATGGGCAGGTGGTGTCGCCGCTGAACGTCAGAAAGGTGAGCCATGGGCGTCCATGTAAGATATTCTAAAATGGCCAGAGATTTTCCTAGCCTGCCACAAGATGTCCTGCACTCTGGGGTATTTGGCAACGAATCGCTGCATGACTAAGTTCAGGACGTGTGCCACGCACGGCACGTGTGTCATTTTGCCCTGTTTCAGCGCGCTCAGCAGATGGCAACATCTCACCTGGCACATCAAATAGGTTCTGGGGATCTTGGGTGGTGCAGCGGAAGAGGCGGTAGCAGTGGAAAAGGAGGAGTCAACTGAGGAGGAGACGGATGATGGAGTAGGAGGAGGAGAAGAAGAGGCAGGCCTACATGCAATCCGTGGTGGTAACACGAAATCCACATGGGTGCCACGGGTTGCATGCTTGACAGCCTTGTCAAGGTTCACCCAGTGGGTAGAACAAGTTATGTTCCTTCCCTTCCCATGTTTGCTAGACCACGTGTCTGTGGTCAGATGTATCTTGGCACCGACACTGTGTGCCAGAGATATATTAACTTGCTGTTGAATGTGGCCATATAGTTCTGGGATGCCTTCTGGGAGAAAAATTTCCTTCCAGAGACCTTCCATTGCGGTGTACCAATGGCAACAAATTTTCTAAAGACCTCCGAGTGCACTAGTTTATATGGCAATAATTGGTGAACTAGCAGTTCCAACCAGCCAGCGGTCAGCCTTTGGCCAAGAGGGTTTTTTGGCGTCATCAACCTTTTATGCTCGAACATTTGGGCCACGGAAGCCTGCCTTTTGCCAGATGAATGTGACGATGGCACTGTGGAAGGTGGAGTGGAGGACAAATGGGAGGAGAGTGGAGAAGCTAAAGATGCAGAACGTGGCGCGCCGGAAGTGTGGCTTTGTGGGTTCTGACAGTGTTGCTCTCAATGGGCTCGGTGATGGAAAGCTATGTGCCTTCTTAAAGCGGTCGTCCCTAGGTGAGTGTTGGGCTTACCGTGACTTATGCATTGACAGCACAGGCTGCAGATGGCAACACTATTGTCAGCAGCTGACACTTTAAAAAAAAGCCCACACTGCGGAGTCATGTGCCGGCATCCTGGGAGCACCAGATGTGACCGTGCATGGTGGATGGCTCGCTCCAGATACATTTGCAGTCTGCTTTTTGCTTCCTGTGCACTGCAAGTACTGCCTGCTTCTCCTTTTTCTACCACCTATCTGCTGCTTTGTCTTTCCCTCTGAACTCCCTCCCTCTTCCTCTCTTGTGGGCACCTACGTGACATCCATCGATACGTCATCATCGTCACCTTCACCACCACTGACATTAGAGATCTCGGAGTAGGCAGCAACAGCGGGGACCTCCGTCCTTGGGCTGATCTGGGTACTGTTGTCAGAGTGCTGGGTGGCGGCTGTTGCTACCTCCTCTTCCTCATCCGATGCCAAGAATGGCTGCACATCGGTAAGGTCTGGGAATGGTTGGGAAAATAATTCCTCTGAATCAAGTGGGAAGGCTAAGGTGGTGGTGGTGTCTTTGGGGCTGCACACAGCAGAGAGTGAGGAGGGTGCAGATACAGAGGATGAGGAGGGTGCGGAAGCAGAAGGCTGAGTGAGCCAAGCAACCAACTCCTTTGACGTAATCACATGCACCTTCTCCAACTTCCCACTCAGGCTCCGGCCTGGTGCACATGCCCGATCCATAGCACCACTGCGGAATGGCCTGCTTCTTCCTCTGCCTGTCATTTTCAAAATTACCCTGTGACAAAGTCTTTATAGAAGAGCAGTATTTGTGGCCTCAATCAATATTTGGTGAAAGCTGGTATATCAAACCCCTCTGTCAGTATTTTGTGGAAATAGGTATATAGAACCCCTTAATGAGTATTTGCTGGAAGCTGGTATATCAATCCCATTAATCAATATTTGGTGGAAGGCAGTATATTAATCCTTACTATCAGTATTTTGTGGAAACAGTTATATAGAATCCCTTAATGAGTATTTGCTGCAAGCTGGTATATCAAACCCCTAATCAATATTTGGTGGAAGCTGTTGCATCTCAGGCCTAAATCAATATTTGTTGTAAGCCGGTTTATCAATCCCCTTTATCAGTATTTTGTGGAAACAGGTATATAGAACGCCATAACGATTATTTGCTGGTAGTCGGTATATCAAACCCCTTAATTAATATTTGGTGGAAGATGGTGTATCGCAGGCCTCAATCAATATTTGGTCGAAGCTGTTATATCAATCCCCTCTACCAGTATTTTGTGGAAACAGGTATATACAACCCCTTAATGAGTATTTGCTGAAAGTTGGTATATCAAACCCCCTAATCAAAATTGGGTGGAAGCTGTTGTTTTGCAGGCCTCAACCAATATTTGGTGGAAGCAAGTTTATCAATCCCCTCTATCAGTATTTTGTGGAAACAGGTATATAAAAACCCTTAATGAGCATTTGCTGGAAGCAGGTACAAACCGGAGTCCCAAAAAGTTGGGTGATGTGGAGATGGCAAATGTCAATATTTTATTTGTAAAAGAACGTAGATGACAGATCAAACTTTTAATCCGAGTAAATGTATCATTTTAAAGGAAAAATATGTTGATTCAAATCCCAAAAAAGTTGGGACAAGTAGCAATAAGAGGCTGTAAAAAGTAAATTTGAGCATAACGAAGAGCTGGAAGACCAATTAACACTAATTAGGTCAATTGGCAACATGATTGGGTAAAAAAAAGAGCTTCTCAGAGTGGCAGTGTCTCTCAGAAGCCAAGATGGGTAGAGGATCACCAATTCCCACAATGTTGCGCAGAAAGATAGTGGAGCAATATCAGAAAAGGTGTTACCCAGCGAAAAATTGCAAAGACTTTGCATCTATCATCATCAACTGTGCATAACATCATCCGAAGATTCAGAGAATCTGGGACAATCTCTGTGCGTAAGGGTCAAGGCCGTAAAACCATACTGGATGCCCGTGATCTCCGGGCCCTTAAATGACACTGCACCACAAACAGGAATGCTACTGTAAAGGAAATCACAGAATGGGCTCAGGAATGCTTCCAGAAACCATTGTCAGTGAACACAATCCACCGTGCCATCCGTCGTTGCCAGCTGAAACTCTACAGTGCAAAGAAGAAGCAATTTTTAAGCAAGATCCACAAGCTCAGACGTTTTCACTGGGCCAGTGATCATTTAAAATGGAGTGTGGCAAAATGGAAGACTGTTCTTTGGTCAGACGAGTCACGATTCAAAGTTCTTTTTGGAAATCTGGGACGCCATGTCATCCGGACCAAAGAGGACAAGGACAACCCAAGTTGTTATCAACGCTCAGTTCAGAAGCCTGCATCTCTGATGATATGGGGTTGCATGAGTGCGTGTGGCATGGGCAGCTTGCATGTCTGGAAAGGCACCATCAATGCAGAAAAATATATTCAGGTTCTAGAACAACATATGCTCCCATCCAGACGTCATCTCTTTCAGAGAAGACCCTGCATTTTTCAACAAGATAATGCCAGACCACATTCTGCATCAATCACAACATCATGGCTGCGTAGGAGAAGGATCCGGGTACTGAAATGGCCAGTCTGCAGTCCAGATCTTTCACCTATAGAGAACATTTGGTGCATCATAAAGAGGAAGGTGCAACAAAGAAGGCCCAAGACGATTGAACAGTTAGAGGCCTGTATTAGACAAGAATGGGAGAGCATTCCTATTTCTAAACTTGAGAAACTGGTCTCCTCGGTACCCAGACAGACGTCTGTTGAGTGTTGTAAGAAGAAGGGGAGATGCCACACAATGGTGAAAATGGCCTTGTCCCAACTTTTTGGGGATTTGTTGACACCATGAAATTCTGATTCAACATATTTTTCCCTTAAAATTGTACATTTTCTCAGTTTAAACTTTTGTTCCGAGATTTATGTTTTATTCTGAATAAAATATTAGAAGTTGGCACCTCCACATCATTGCATTCAGTTTTTATTCACGATTTGTATAGTGTCCCAACTTATTTGGAATCCGGTTTGTATATCAAATCCAGGCCCTTAATCAATATTTGGTGAAAGCCGGTGTATTGCAGGACTCAATCTATATTTGGTGGAAGCCGGATATAACTCCCCTCTATCAGTATTTTGTGGAAACAGGTATATAGAGCCCCTTAGTGAGTATTTGCTGGAAGCTGATATATAAAAACCCCATAATCAATATTTGGTGGAAGCTTTTGTATTGCAGGCCTCAATCAATATTTGCTGGAAGCCGGTTTATCAATCTTTTCTATCAGTATTTTGTGGAAACAGGTATATAGAACCACTTAATGAGTATTTACTAAAAGCTGGTATAGCAAACCCCTTAATCAATATTTGGTGGAAGCCGGTGTATCGCAGGACTCAAACAATATTTGGTGGAAGCTGGTATATCAATCCCCTCTATCAGTACTTTGTGGAAACAGGTATATAGAACTCCTTAATGATTATTTTCTAGAAGCTGGTATATAAAACCCCTTAATCAATATTTGGTACAAGCCTGTATATCGCAGGACTCAATCAATATTTGGTGGAAGCTGGTATATCAACCCCCTCTCTCAGTATTTTGTCAAAACAGGTATATAACCCTTTAATGATTATTTGCTGAAAGTTGGTATATCAAACCCCTTAATCAAAATTGGGTGGAAGCTGTTTTATCGCAGGCCTCAATCAATTTTTGGTGGAAGCAAGTTTATCAATCCCCTCTATCAGAATTTTGTGGAAAAAGGTATATAGAACCCCTTAATGAGTATTTGCTGCAAGCTGGTATATTAAACCCCTTAATGAATATTTATGGGAAGTTGGTGTATCACAGGCCTCAATCAATATTTGGTGGAAGCTGGTATATCAATCCCCTCTATCAGTGTTTTGTAGAAACAGGTATATAGAACCCCTTAATGAGTACTTGCTAGAAGTACTTATATCAAACCACTTAATCAATATTTTGTGAAAGCTGGTGTAGCCGGTATATAAATCCTCTGTATCAGTATTTTGTGGAAACAGGTATATAGAAACCCTTAATGAGTATTTTTTAGAAGCTGGTATATCAAACCCCTTAATCAATATTTGGTGGAAGCTGGTATATCAATCCCCTCTATCAATATTTTGTGGAAACAGGTATATAGAACCCCTTAATGAGTATTTGCTGGAAGCTGGTACATCAAACCCCTTAATCAATATTTGATAGAAGCTGGCTGTATCGCATGCCTCAATCAATATTTGGTGGACGCTGATATATCAATCCCCTCTATCAGTATTTTGTGGAAACAGGTATATAGAACCCCTTAATGAATATTTTTTAGAAGCTGGCATATCAAACCCCTTAATCAATATTTGGTGGAAGCCGGTATATCAATCCCCTCTATCAATATTTTGTGGAAACAGGTATATAGAACCCCTTAATGAGTATTTGCTGGAAGCTGGTACATCAAACCCCTTAATTAATATTTGTTGGAAGCTGGTATATCAATCCCCTCTATCAATATTTTGTGGAAACAGGTATATAGAACCCCTTAATGAGTATTTGCTGGAAGCTGGTACATCAAACCCTTTAATCAATATTTGGTAGAAGCTGCTGTATCGCATGCCTCAATCAATATTTGGTGGACGCTGATATATCAATCCCCTCTATCAGTATTTTGTGGAAACAGGTATATAGAACCCCTTAATGAATATTTTTTAGAAGCTGGTATATCAAACCCCTTAATCAATATTTGGTGGAAGCCGGTATATCAATCCCCTCTATCAATATTTTGTGGAAACAGGTATATAGAACCCCTTAATGAGTATTTGCTGGAAGCTGGTACATCAAACCCCTTAATTAATATTTGTTGGAAGCTGGTGTGTCGCAGGCCTTAATCAATATTTTGTGGAAGCCTGTATATTAATTCCCTCTATCAGTATTTTGTAGAAACAGATATATAGAACCCCTTAATTAGTTTTTGCTGGAAGCCATTATAGCAAACCCCTTAATTAATATTTGGTGAAAGCCGGTGTATTGCAGAACTCAATCTATATTTGGTGGAAGCAGGTATATAAATCCCCTCTATTAGTATTTTGTGGAAACAGGTATATAGAACCCCTTAATGAGTATTTGCTGTAAGCTGGCATATCAAACCCTTTAATCAATATTTGGTGGAAGTTGGTGTATCGCAGGCCTCAATCTATATTTAGTGAAAGGCAGTATACTAATCCCCTCTATCAGTATTTTGTGGAAAAAGGTAAATAGAACCCCTTAATGAGTATTTGCTGCAAGCTGGCATATCAAACACCTTAATCAATATTTGGTGGAAGCTGGTGTATCGCAGGCCTCAATCTATAATTGGTGGAAGCCGGAATATCAATCCCCTCTATCAGTATTTTGTGGAAACAGGTATATAGAACCCCTTAATGAGTATTTGTTGGAAGCTCGTATGTCAAACCCCTTAATCAATATTTGTTGGAAGCCGCTGTATCGCAGGCTTCAATCAATATTTTGTGGAAGCTGGTGTATCACACCCCTTAATCAGTATTTTGTGGAAGTTGGTATATCAAACTCCTTAATGAGTATTTTGTGGAATCAGTTATTTATTTTTTGGGGGGCAACAGGTATATCAAACCAGTTGAATTAGTTGTTCCATTAGCGTTTGTCCCTCTATCTAGCTGCGGTATCGCAGCAGAACCGCACACAACTTCTGCACAATACAAATGCACTATAATATACTTTGTATGTTAGAAAGTATATTATAAGTATATCACACCTCTCAGAATATCACACCTATCGATTGAACACCTATACGAGTCCTTAAAAGGACTTTTATGGCCCTATTAGCTAGCGTTTTGTGTCCCTAACAGTCTGTCCCTGCTCCACACAGAAACCTCTCCCTACACTGGCAAAAGACTGAATGTAAAATGGCTGCCAGATCGGGTTTCTTTATAGGGTAGGGGGTGTATCCATGCGCCGAAACGTCTCAATTGGTTGTCCTGTCCCACCTGATGGATGTGTCATGGGTTAAAGTTAGGCACAATGATAAAGAATATGGCCAGCCATATGTTTGCATGTTCGGCGAACCACGAACGAGCAATGTTTGGCACAAAATGACCGCTGGGCAAAACGCAAGGCCAGCTCTACTTGCTAGTTTGCATTCAGTCTCTACTGCTGTCAATCAGATCAAGCTGTCGCCAATGGTAATGGCAAAACACCTTTCGATTGCATCTCCTACAGTCTTGTGGAGAAAGCAGGACTGCAAAAACCCTCACATACAGGATCTATCTTGTTGCATATAGATATATGCACTATTGGAGGTGCATATCTCTTGAAATAGTGTTTCACTGTAGGAGGCACATGTCTTTTGCAGTGGTGTTTCACTTTTGTAGTTGCATGTTTCTTGCTTTCTGACTACACTATTGAAGAACTACGTGAGTTAGATTATTATTTTTTATGTGGATTGGAAGAACTGACCAACTTCTAACAAACTGTGCAGTTACTCTTCACACAAGCTATTGTTTTAAATTGTGAGCCCTACCATGTATTCTAATGTGAAAAATAATCTTTTTGGGATAAATCAGTGAATAGAAAGACGTTCAGCCACCTGTCCCAATATCTTTTTTATTTCAAAAGAAGTATGAGTTTGCCTAAATTTGGCATTATAGTTTATAAAGATATACAATGTATTTCCCCAAAATTTCAGATATCTGTGTCAGCCAAAAGTTCATGGTATGAATAACTCTCATAAACACCTAGACTTAGATTTTATTGACCTATCTTTATATGTCAGTCCTGGGGAGATGCACAGTGCAACATTAGTTATATACTTAGCAACATTGTACTTAATAAATTGGGGGTATATTAGCCTCACCCTGGGAAGACCCAACAAACCCACCTGGGATGGCCTATTTATGCTTCCCATGAGCCCTCATTTCTCAGGACTGTTTGCCAGAACTGATTAGGGACAGTCCCTGCAAATTCATGACTGTTGCCAACCATGTAATTACACTCTTAAAGAGGTAGTCTCATCTTTCCATTACTAGGGTTTCCTTAACTTGGAAACAGCATAGCTTGCCGTGCTACACTGTTTCATTAGCTTCTGTGCACTGCATTGGACGCTACTCAAACAGTGTGCTGGATAGTTGGGGATTAGTCCCATCTCACCTTAGTAATGGCAAGATGAGGCTACCCCTTTAATTTAGGGAAGTATCATTAGTCTAAATACTATTTCTAGAAGCTGACTTATCCTTGTCTCTATGCGCTTTGCATGAGAAATAATACTAGATGGTAGCATGAGAGGAGACACCGTATCTCTTATGCTGTAAAATGTTATTTCTTCTCAACAATCTATGGGATAGAGACATTTTCAGGAGATAAAGACTCTCGGTTTTTATGTACGTGCACATGCTAAAGGTGCTAGGTACCATTTGCAATTATAATCCTTTGTACATTGACATTACATTCAGTGCTCTGTGTTTGTACAATCATCTTTTATTCAAAGAGGGTTGATGTCCTTAAATAAAATGGTTGTAAACTGGCAAGGTCATGGCTCTTAATGTTGATTTTACTACAGCTACATTTCCATATCCTACTTACCTGGGTCACTTCCAACCAGCTCAATGTGGCATGCACATGTACTATATATGAGATAGCAGATTTGTGTAACATGCACAAATATATCTTTATAAAGCAAAGATTTGCTCAGCGCAGAAGAATTTTATTGATTTGTATCGCTTAGGCTAAGGAGGGTAATTAACAACCACATATTTCTTTATTGGAAAGATAGTATGTTGTGATTTAGATGAGGTTTATATCATACAGCAAAAATAGGCGTTTCACATTCCAGCTATTGGTATCAGCCAAAGCATTAAAACCTCTGAGAGCTGAAGAGAATAATGATTATTATTATTATTTGGGAGCTATCTTGAAGTTGATGTTTTGGAAGCAGGAAAAATGTTATTGTGCAAGGATCTGATTGACTCGTCCAAAATGGCAGGCCTCAGTACTAGTACCTACCAAAATAGTCCACAAAGGACAACTGGTGAACTGGTCAAAGGGTCATAGATGCCAAAGGCTCAATGCTTGGCCCCTGGGAAGCAAGACACGCTTGTGTGGTCTGGTCCCATAGAAGAGATACTTTACCACAAATACTTTAAAATGCTGGCTATCATAGAAAGGTGTCAGGACCTGCTGTCCCCTGTCCTTAACAACAAACTCTTACAATGGGCTTGTGAGGATCAGAACTGGATAATGGAGAATAAAAAAATGGCTTGCCCGATGATTCACGATTTCTTTTACATCCATCAATTACTTGCGGAAGAGATGGCACTATAATGCACTATGGGAAGGTAAGCCAGGGGAGGCATTATGATTTGTGCAATGTTCTGCAGAAAAATATTAGGTCCTGGCAAATAAGTGGATGCTACTTTGATAGGTACAACCTACCTAAACCCTTTATGGCAACTATACTCTCTAATGGCAGTGGCCTCTGTAAAAAGGATAATGTGCTTTGTCACCAGGGAAGGACTGGCCATTGGTGGGCCAATTCCCAGGGTTCTGTCTGATCCCCCCTCAAGGCCACTGTCCAGGTACATGACTATCTGTTGCTCTAGCATTCATCAATGCTAGGATCATCAGGTACTTTATGCACCAGGCCAGCAGCCACAGGTACCCTCCTGAACTGAACTGTATTACCATCCTTAGAACGGTGATACAGTTGAATACAGTGGTGAAGATGGCAGTATATTGTGCTTCACTGTTGCTCTGCCTTTTGCCTACAATATGAGGCCACTTTTAAAGGGGTTCCCAGGGAATTGAAAAAACTTAAATATAACTTTTATTAGAAAAATATATTCTCAAATACCTTTTATTATTTATAAGGGCTTGTTTTGTCTGGGGAGCAATAATCAGGGGAAACAAAATGGCCGCTGTCCTATTAGTACACGCAAAACCTGTCCTGATCACATATCAGAACAAGTTACTTTACATCACTGAGGTAAAGAGCCACCTCATCCTCCTCTCTACTTGTCAGGGATTATGATCCTGAATACAGGTGATAAGAACTTTAGCAAAATCTCTGGGGAACTTAGTTGATGAGGAGACATTAAGTACAGAGAGGACAGACAGAAAAGACTGTGGAAATGGGGGGCTGTGGTAATGGAGACTATAAACAAGTGCTGCTGCTCATCAGTCACACTCTCACCCTCCTCTCGTGTCTCCTCATCTTCTCCATTCCCAGAGAGATTCACTTGTATTCAGGATCATGAATCCTGACAAGTAGAGCAGAGAGGAGAATGAGGCAGCTCTTTAGCTCAGTGTTGTGAAGTAACTTCTGTGTGACTTAGGACCGGTTTTGTGTGTACTGATAGCAATGCGGCCATTTTATTTCTCCTAATGATTGCCTCCCAGACAAAGCATGCCATTCTAAGTAATGAAAGGTATTTGGGAATATATTTATTATAAATCAATATTTAAGAATTTAAATTTTTGGTTCGATCCAAATTTATTTGTGGTGAATCGCATTAAAAATGGCTATTTCCTGGCTGCATAGAGCCTTTATAGTGGTGTAAAACACTGTGCCTTGCAGTAACACACATAGGGAGTCTGCTGTGGTAGTGAAAGAATACTGTGAGCCAGTATGACATGCAGATGACAGATGTCGCTCTTAGAATCACTGCAGACTTCACTTTTTTAGACAGTTATGGGCCAAAACTGACCAAATAACTCAAGTGTGAACTGAGCCTTACAGGTCAATGTTAGTGTCAAGAAGAAGCGCACTCCTTTTACACAGCCGGCAGCTAATTTCACATAGATGACTACAGAACCTGTTCTATTAAACACTTATACAAGTAGAGCCCCCCCCCGCCAGAGTAGAGAGGGTGGCAGCAGTAAGTTTGTGTTGACGTCACTGATTATTTTGCCCTTACACTGATCCGTCTGAACAAAAACCCTGAAAAACGGATCCAGTCTGTTGAGCATCTGCCTTCACTTCGTCAGCATTTGGTCAGTAATCCATCAGCATTGCTAAAGCCCCCAAAAAATAGGAGTGAATCCAAAACAGAAATGACATGTGAATAGAATATTTGCATGCCTTCTGTGTTTTGTACCCACTCCTGCTTTTGGCTACCAAATCATAAAAGCCAATTCTGATGCAAAATAGGGACCATTTAATGCAGGCCTTCACCACACAACTGCTAATAAGCCCCCCTTTTTTTCCACTAATACACTAGTGTGAGCGCGAATATTTGAATAGTGAATTTTTATCTTGAATATCGCAACTTCGAGAATTTGCGAATATTTCGAATATAGTGCTATTTATTCGTTATAGCAAATATTCGTCATTTTTTCCCATCTGAACACATGATTCCTCCCTGCTTCTTGCTTGTGGGCCAATGAGTCATTGGCCCACAAGCAACTTAAGCAGGCAGGAATCCTGACTTTAGATGGGAAAAATTATAAATATTCTAAAAAAACGAATTTATAGCACTATATTGAATCTATTATTTTTTTTAGAATATTCGTCTTTTTTTTTTTCAATCTGTACAGTTGTTCTACTTTGGCATACTCCTCCCGGACAAGCGACCCTGTCACCATGGGAACGCCTGGGGGTTAGAATATACCATCTGATCTGAGTTTTAACGATCTCACTGATCGTGAAAACTCAGATCCAATGGTATATTCTAACCCCCAAGATACGATGGTATATTCTAAACCTCAGGCAAGCGTCCCCGTCACCATGGGAATGCCTGGGGGTAAGAATATACCATCAGATCTGAGTTTTCACGATCAGTGAGATCGTGAAAACTCAGATCCGATGGTATATTCTAACCCCCAGGCGTTCCCATGGTGACAGGGTCGCTTGTCTGGGAGGAGTATGCAGAAGTGGAACAACTGTACTGAATAAAAAAAAAATAATATGAATATTCTAAAAAACAAATAGATTTGATATACTGCTATATATTTGTTTTTTAGAATATTCGTAATATTCTAAAACAAGAATATATAGCAATATAGCGAATATTCAAAAAAAACTAATGTAGAGCAATTTAGCTAATATAGTGCTATAATCTGATGTCTAATAGTCGTAATTTTTTATTAAAAAAAAAGAATATAGCACTGTATTAGCTAAATTGCTCTATATAAGTTTTTTTCGAATATTCGCTATATTGCTATATATTCTTGTTTTAGGATATTATGAATATTCTGAAAAACTAATATAGCACTATATTAGCTATATTGATATATATATGTTTTTTCGAATATTCTTAACTTTTTCGATCTGAAGTCATGATTCCACCCTGCTTAAGTAACTTAAGCAGGGAGGAATCATGACTTCAGATCGAAAAAAAAAAGACAAATATCAAAAAACAAATATACAGCACTATATTCTATAGTGCTATATATTCATTTTTGACCCACGCCTGTATTACGCGATCATTACCTTGCCGATTTTTAAAGTTAAAAAAATGTAGAATATAACAAATATTCAAATTTGCAAATATTCGACAAATATTCTACCAAATATTTGCGAAATATTGCAAATTTGAATGTGACCCCTGTTGCTCATCACTATAATACATGCCAAAAAGTGTTTTAGAACATATAACTGCACCACTGAATGGCAAATAGGCCCTTATTTTTTTCTACATATACACACCACAAAAGGCTTTAGAACATATAACTGCACCGCTGAACAGCAAATATATATTTTTTGCCACCAATACACACCAAAAAGGGCTTTAGAACACATAACTGCACCGCTGATTGCCAAATAATATATATATTTTTTGCCACTAATACACGCCAAAAAAGGCTGCATTTTTCTCACTTCACCACACAACGGCTAATAAGCCCATTTTTCACACTAATACAATCCAAAAAATGCTTTAGAACATATAACTGTACCGCAAGGGCAAATAGGACTTAGAAATATTTCCTTGTAATTTATCCTATTAATGGCTGTATCAAACAGCACTTGCTAATAAGCCCATTTTTCCCACTAATACAATGCAAAAAATGCTTTAGAACATATAACTGCACCGCAAGGGCAAATAGGACTTAGAAATATTTCCTTGTAATTTATCCTATTAATGGCTGTATCAAACAGCACTTGCACCCCAATAACAAGAACGGTTTGCTGGAATTATAGAGCTGTATAATGACAATTTGGATCAGTCAGTGCAGCAAGGTGTATTAGGATTAGGAGTATTAGGATTGTTCCTATTACCCAGGCTGTAAACTCCCCCACTGAACCCTGTTCTGCTTCAATACTGTGGAATGATTCCTCCCTATCCTTTTCCTGAACTTCTATACAGCAAAATAGTTTTAAAGTCTTTTCTACCACTGTCCCTAGTGCTTGCTGATGTCTCTCCCTGCACTAAGTACACTGGAAAATGGCTGAATCCAAGATGGCTGAGACTATTTATAGGGCTGTGACATAACAGGGCTGGCTGCTGATTGGCTGCATGCATGGCATTGTGGGTGATCCCTCGTTCACAGAGTTCCTTGATCCATGTCCTAACACGTGCAGCAGCCATTTTAGGAAAAAATTTGATTCATTACCACGAAGCGTGAGGAAATTCGGAGCAAATTTTTCCTGAAATTCGGATCGAATTCCATATCATCAACTTTGATTTGCTCATCTCTAGTTACTATGCTGGTATTATTTTGCCCACAAAATTGTTTGTAGAAAAATGTGCCGTTTTTTGCAGGTTCCCTTAGAGGGCAAGGTCTGTAAAATTTTGCTAACTTTAATTTGGGATTTTTTTTTCTTTAGCCCTATTGTTGTACTTTGATGTCTTTGTTGCCTACATTCATTACATTTTTACAGTAATTGATTGTATCCTGTAAAGTAGCACCACAACTATTATCTCTCAACAGGCTTTTGTTACCAGAAAATGTGACCTGATAGCATTATAACCTACCAATAGTGATGGCGGAACATCAGCAGGGACGGTTCGCGAACGCGTATTCACGATCAAATGTTCGCGAACCGAGGTTTTGCAGCGGGCTCCATTAACTTTAATGGCAGGCGAACCTGAAAAACCTTCAAGTAATATTTACAGCCACCAAATAGTTTCACAACATAGTGCCATACCAGAGGGGGTCATTGGCAAAAATTACCACAAAAAATATGTATTTTAATCAGTGGCCATTTTTATGCATCTTAAAGGGAAACTTGGGTAAATGGGCCTATACGTTTTTATTTTTATTTTAGGCCACGGGAGTACAGGCCCCAAAAATTAGGCATTCACCAGACAGAAAATAACTTGTAATTATGGGGCTGGAGATACATTAGGCGGTCACTGGCTAAAACTTTTATTGTAAGCCAGTACAGGCCCCAAAAATTTGTTTTTTATCTGACAGAAAAGAACTTGTGATGATGTGGCTAGAGCAGTGATGGCCAAACTGCGTCTTCCCATTATGTCCTGCTGTAGGCGGATAGTTGTAGGCAGTCTGAGCATGCTGGGAGTTGTAGTTTTTCAACAGCTGGAGAACCGCAGGTTGGCCATCCCTGGGCTAGAGGAACATTAGGCGGTCACTGGATACAAATTTTACTGTAGGCCAGTACAGGCCCCAAAAATTAGGCATTCACCTGACAGAAAAGAACTTGTGATGATGTGGCTGGAGGTACATTAGGCAGTCACTGGATACAAATTTTACTGTAGGCCAGTACAGGCCCCAAAAATTAGGCATTCACCTGACAGAAAACAACTTGTGATTATTCTGCTGGAGGTACATTAGGCGGTCACTGTCTAAAACTTTTATTGTAAGCCAGTACAGACCCCAAAAATTAGGCATTCACCTGACAGAAAATAACTTGTGATGATGTGGCTGGAGGTACATTAGGCGGTTACTGGCTAAAAATTAGACTGTAGGCCAGTACAGGTCCCAAAAATTAGGCATTCACCTGACAGAAAAGAACTGGTGATGATGTGGCTGGAGGTACATAAGGTGGTCACTGGATACAAATTCTACTGCAGGCCAGTACAGGCCCCAAAAATTAGGCATTCATCTGACAGAACAGGACTTGTAATTATGTGGCTGGAGCTACATTATGCAGTCAATGGATACAAATTTTACTGTAGGCCAGTACAGGCCCCAAAAATTAGGCATTCACCTGACAGAAAACAACTTGTCATGATGTGGCTGGAGGTACATTAAGCGGTCACTGGATAGAAATTTTAGTGTAGGACAGTACAGGCCCCAAAAATTAGGCATTCACCTGACAGAAAAGGCCTTTTATGCCGCTGTATATACATAAGACAATGACCATTCTTTGTTATGTGTGGTGGCGGATATGTGTGGGCTGGCATGAGAAAATTTTATTACACGTGGTCGTCATAGGTGTTGAATTCCTCCGAGATCCATGCCTCATTCATTTTTAGAAATGTTAGGTAGTCCACACTGTCGTGAGCTAGGCGAGTGAGCTTATCGGTCATTATCCCCTCTTCTGCGCTGAACGTCCTTTCGGACAGGACACTTGACGAGAGGCAACCAAGAGTTCCATGGAAAATTGTACCAGCTCTGGCCACATGTCAAGCGTGCAGACGCAGTAGTCCAGGGGTTCATCGCTTCTCAGAGCGTCCACATCGGCTGTTAATACGATGTAGTCGGACACCTGTCGGTCTAGGCATTCCCTGAGGCTGGATCCGGAGGGAGGCTGTCGATGGGTTGGCTGTGAGAATGATTTCATATCCAAAGTGACCAACACATCTTCAAACCGCCCTCTTCTTGCACGCGCGGTAGGATTGGTACTTTCACTTGTTTCGCTGTGGGTGGAAATTCCTCTGCCAGCGCCCGCAACAGCAGAATGCAGCATCTCTTGCAGCAAGGCCTGGGAATGCTGCATTCTGACAGCCCTCTGTAATGCCTGTAATATGTCCGCCATTTTGTGTT
Source organism: Bufo gargarizans (assembly GCF_014858855.1). Lineage (NCBI taxonomy): Eukaryota > Metazoa > Chordata > Amphibia > Anura > Bufonidae > Bufo > Bufo gargarizans. Next base: position 650,045,926 of record NC_058080.1, read on the forward strand.
TCTAGCGGGGGTCTAAGTACTTTGCCACCCAGTACTGGTCCTTGCCTTTTATGCTTTTCATACGGGGGTCCCTCTTCAAACACTAGACCATGAAGGCCCCCATTTGCACTAAATTGGAAGCAGTGGAGTGCCCTGGCTCCTGCTCATCGCCCAGGAGAATATAGTCCTGAGTATCCTCCCCCCAGCCACTGACAACACCATGGATCCCGGAAAAGTTTAAAATCCCCCTCAAAGCCAGCTCTTTTTGCTCCTCCTCGTCCTCCCCCCAGCCACCATCCTCCTCTGACTCCTCTTCAGACTCCTGCTGACTTGTCTCAGATGGAGTATCCCCCCTGAGAATTCATTCAGCATTGCGACTTCCTCATCTTCCTGCTCCTGCACCTCGACGACTTGATCAATGACACAATTCAATGCACGCTCCAGAAAGAAGGCGTAAAGTCTGATATCATTAATGGCACCCTGGCTGTGACTGATTAGTTTGGTAATCTTATAAAATGGCTGCAGAAGTCTGCATGCATCGTGTATGAGCAGCCACTGGCACGGTGAAAAGAAACCAAGCCCCCCAGAACCTGTCCTGCTTCAGAGTTTGTACAGATAGTCGTTAACGGCACATTGCTGCTGGAGTAGCCTATCAATCATATACAAGGTGGAGTTCCAGCTCGTTGGTCTTTCACAAATCCGACGTCTGACAGGCAATTTATGTCGCCGGTAAATGTCAGAAAGGCGAGCCATGGCCATGTAAGATGTTCTAAAATGGCCAGAGATTTTACTGGCCTGCCGCAAGACGTCCTGGACCCTGGGGTATTTGGCACCGAATCGCTGCACGACTAAGTTCAGGACATGTGTCATGCACAGCACATGTGTCATTTTGCCCTGTTTCAGCATGCTCAGCAGATTGGCACCAATGTCGAACACCACTTTACCAAATGTCAAATTGAGCAGGGTAAGCCACTGATGGGACTGTGACCGCAGAGCTGAAAGCAGTGCACAACCAGTGTGGCTCTTGGCTTCCAGGCACAACAGCCGCAGCACAGCATGACAACATCTCACCTGGGACGTCAAATAAGTTCTGGGGAGCTTGGGGTGCATCGGAAGAGGCTGTAGCAGTGGAAAAGGAGGAGTCAGCCGAGGAGGAGATGGAGGACTGATTAGGAGAAGGAGAAGAAGAGGCAGGCATGCATGCAGTCCGTGGCGGTAACACCAAATCCACACGGGAGCCACGAGTTACATGCTTGACAACCGTCAAAAGGTTCAGCCAGTGGGCAGTAAAAGTTATGTATCTTCCCTGCCCGTGTTTGCTAGACCACGTGTCTGTGGTCAGATATATCTTGGCATAGTCACTGTCTGCCAGAGATTTATTCACTTGCCGCTGAACGTGGCCATATAGCTTTGGGATGCCTTTCTGGGAGAAATATTTCCGTCTGGGGACCTTCAAGTGCTGTGTGCCAGTATCCACACATTTTCTAAAGGCCTCAGAGTGCACCAGTTATATATGGCAGTAGTTGGTGGTCTAGAAGTTCCAATAAGCCAGCGGTCAGCCATTGGGCAAGAGGTTTATCCGACGTCATCAACTTTTTACGCTTGAACATTTGGGCAACGTAAGCCTGCCTTTTGCCAGATGAACGTGATGATGGCAAGGTGGAAGGTGGAGTGGAGGACAAATGGGAGGAGAGAGGAGAAGGAGAAGAGGCAGTACGTGGAGCACCGGGAATGTGGCTTTGTGGGTTCTGACAGCATTGCTCTCACTGTACACGGTGATAGGAAGGCAGGTGCCTTCTTAAGGCAGTCGCCCCTAGGTGAGTGTTGGGCTTACCGCAACTCATGCATTGACAGCACAGGCTGCAGATGGCAACACTATTTTCAGTGGAAGCAGGTATATCACACCCCTCAATCAGTATTTAGTGGAAGCAGGTATATCGCAGTCCTCAATCAGTATTTTGTGGAAGCAGGTATATCAAACCTCTTAATCGGTATTTTGTGAAGCAGGTATATCGCAGGTCTCAATCAATATTTGGTGGAAACAGGTATATTGAACCCTTTAATCAGTATTTTGTGGAAGGAGGTATATTAAACCCCTTAATCAGTATTTGGTGGACGCATGTATGTAAAACCCCTTAATCAATATTTTGTGGAAGCAGGAATATTGCAGCCCTCAATCAGTACTTTGTGGAACAAGCTATATCAAACCCCTTAATCAGTATTTTGTGGAAGCAGGTATATCGCAGCCCTTAATCAGTATTTTGTGGAAGCAGGTATATCAAACTTCTTAATCAGTATTTTGTGGAAGCAGGTATATTGCAGGTCTCAATCAATATTTGGTGGAAACAGGTATATTGAACCCCTTAATCAGTATTTTATGGAAGCAGGTATATCAAACCCATTAATTAGTATTTTGTGGAAGCAGGTATATCGCAGGTCTCAATCAATATTTGGTGGAAACAGGTATATTTAACCCCTTAATCAGTATTTTGTGGAAGCAGGTACAGTACAGACCAAAAGTTTGGACACACCTTCTCATTCAAAGAGTTTTCTTTATTTTCATGACTGAAAATTGTAGATTCACACTGAAGGCATCAAAACTATGAATTAACACATGTGGAATTATATACATAACAAAAAAGTGTGAAACAACTGAAAATATGTCATATTCTAGGTTCTTCAAAGTAGCCACCTTTTGCTTTGATTACTGCTTTGCACACTCTTGGCATTCTCTTGAAATAGTCACCTGAAATGGTTTTCACTTCACAGGTGTGCCCTGTCAGGTTTAATAAGTGGGATTTCTTGCCTTATAAATGGGGTTGGGACCATCAGTTGCGTTGTGGAGAAGTCAAGTGGATACACAGCTGATAGTCCTACTGAATAGACTGTTAGAATTTGTATTATGGCAAGAAAAAAGCAGCTCAGTAAAGGAAAACGAGTGGCCATCATTACTTTAAAAAATGAAGGTCAGTCAGTCCGAAAAATTGGGAAAGTGAAAGTGTCCCCAAGTGCAGTCACAAAAACCATCAAGCGCTACAAAGAAACTGGCTCACATGCGGACCGCCCCAGGAAAGGAAGACCAAGAGTCACCTCTGCTGCGGAGGATAAGTTCATCCGAGTCAGCAGCCTCAGAAATCGCAGGTTAACAGCAGCTCAGATTAGAGACCAGGTCAATGCCACACAGAGTTCTAGCAGCAGACACATCTCTAGAACAACTGTTAAGAGGAGACTGTGAATCAGGCCTTCATGGTAGAATATCTGCTAGGAAACCACTGCTAAGGACAGGCAACAAGCAGAAGAGACTTGTTTGGGCTAAAGAACACAAGGAATGGACATTAGACCAGTGGAAATCTGTACTTTGGTCTGATGAGTCCAAATTTGAGATCTTTGGTTCTAACCACCGTGTCTTTGTGCGATGCAGAAAAGGTGAACGGATGGACTCTACATGCCTGGCTCCCACCGTGAAGCATGGAGGAGGAGGTGTGATGGTGCTTTGCTGGTGACACTGTTGGGGATTTATTCAAAATTGAAGGAATACTGAACCAGCATGGCTACCACAGCATCTTGCAGCGGCATGCTATTCCATCCGGTTTGCGTTTAGTTGGACCATCATTTATTTTTCAACAGGACAATGACCCCAAACACACCTCCAGGCTGTGTAAGGGCTATTTGACCATGAAGGAGAGTGATGGGGTGCTGTGCCAGATGACCTGGCCTCCACAGTCACCGGACCTGAACCCAATCAACATGGTTTGGGGTGAGCTGAACCACAGAGTGAAGGCAAAAGGGCCAACAAGTGCTAAGCATCTCTGGGAACTCTTTCAAGACTGTTGGAAGACCATTTCAGGTGACTACCTCTTCAAGCTCATCAAGAGAATGCCAAGAGTATGCAAAGCAGTAATCAAAGCAAAATGTGGCTACTTTGAAGAACCTAGAATATGACATATTTTCAGTTGTTTTTTACACTTTTTTGTTATGTATATAATTCCACATGTGTTAATTCATAGTTTTGATGCCTTCAGTGTGAATCTACAATTTTCATAGTCATGAAAAAAAAATGAGAAGGTGTGTCCAAACTTTTGGTATATATGCTTAAAATAAGTGTTGCTTCTATTTCTGAAAAAGTTATGATTTATTTATATACTCTAGAGTTGCATATTTAATAAAAGCATTTTATTTGGTCAAGTCCATATTGAACCAGATATTTTGTGTGCCCTCCACTAACACTTTTTATTCAAACATTTTCATTGGCAGCTTGGGGTGGGTTGCTGAATGAGCACTATATTTGTATCCACTCACTAGGTGTAGCCACTGCTATCTTTATTGCTACACAATATTATAGGCATATCACACCCTTCAATCAGTATTTTTTGGCACAACAGGTATATCACACCCATTGCAATTAGTTGTTCCATTAGCGTTTGTTCCAGTATCGCAGCAGAACCGCACACAACTTCTGCACAATACAAATGCACTATAGTATATTATAAGTATATCACACCCCTCAGTATAGTACACTTATCGATATCACACCTATACTAGTCCTTAAAAGGACTTTTGTGGCCCTATTAGCTAGCGTTTGGTGTCCCTAACAGTCTGTCCCTGCTCCACACAGCAACCTCTCCCTACACTGGCAAAACACAGAATGTAAAATGACTGGCAGATCGTTTTTTTTTTATAGGGTGTGGGTGTGTCCATGTGCTGAAACGTCTCAATTGGCTGTCCTGTCCCACCTGATGGATGTGTTATGGATCAAAGTTTGGCGCAATGCAAAAGAATATGGTGCCGGTGTACATTTCCATATGTTCGCATGTTCGGCGAATTGTGAATGTGCAAAGTTCGCCGCAAAATGACCACCGGGCGAACCGCAAGGCCATCTCTACCTACCAATAGCTTTTATTGTAACCATTTTTTGTCTAATATAGAGCTTGACCTCTCCTACACATCACCAACATGAGGTTTTCCTAGCTGGAAGGCATTTTACCTAAACTATTACCTTTTGAAATTCTGAACCTTGCCAAATTTTTACATTATCAGGTTTGTTTGCCATCTACTCTACTAGGATAGACTTTATTCACAATAATTGTAAAAAGTACAAATCAACATACAGGTTTTATAGGCGGAGATTGTTTTGTGAAGGAAGTTCAGATTTTTGCTTAATCTCTAGAGGACATAGTAGTGGCATGGACACTGAAGGATCAGCTTGTAATCTTGAACAGATGAGATAAGAAGTCTCCTAGCTAGTAGATCTTTGACATCAAATTCAACCCTGTACTTTCAGCTTTATGACTGAGTTATGAAATCCGCGAAAAAGGGCAATGCTTACATAAAGGCTACAGAGACTATTACTTGCAATGGATGTTTTTTAACCTTCATATTGTATCTTTTTTCTCTTAACTGTTGCTCGAGGCCTTTCTGGGACTCTGTCTTACAGAATATGCTGAATCAGTTTACCTAGGGGGGAAATGGAGTGGAAAATTGAATCTGCATTAATATGATATGCAAGCTTTAGACTTGTTGGCATTGCACTGAGAAAGTTTAAAGCAAACCTTCATGTTTTACTTCTCAAATTAACGTTTTATGCCTCATGATTAGCTGCTGTTTACAAAGATTTATAATATTTATCCTAATTTTATAGTATAAAATGTCTCTCCAGGTCTGCAGAAGGCATACAGAGAATAGTGAGCTGTGCACTGTTACATTTTAAGAGTACTTTATACATTTTATTTCAGTTTTATGCATATTTCTTCAGAAAAAGCAGAGCCAGTTTACATAAAAAGAAGACTACATCTAGAATGTAAATTATAGTCTAAGTTATTCCATAAATTTTTGCATGCTCACTGGGTAATGATGTGTTTAAGGAATATAGCTATATACTCTAGAAAGTGTTTCCATCTAAGGCTGTTCAATTCAGATGGCTAAATTTGCTCTTTTCTGTATTCTATCAATAAACACTCATTTATATTAGTATACTAACCTTAATTACATGTTGCATTCTATGTTCTACAGATGAAACAAGATTTATATATGTGGTAAAATTCCTTCAAACTGGTATTAAAGGTAATAAATAGTCTGGTAGATAAACTCCAGGAATAAAATGCAAAAAAAATATATATATATATATATATATATATATATATATATAAATATATATATAGCTGTTGGGTGTAATAAAAGATCCACTTTTCTTCACTTGAAGACCGGAGTGCTGCCTTTCCATAAATAAAAATAATAATAAAGAAAATAAACAATAAAAAAAGAAAGAAAATTATATATATATATATATATATATATATATATATAGTAAGGAATCGCTCTCTCAGGGGGTCACAATCACAGACTTCTCCTCTGACAATGGGGTTCAAGTCCAAAAGGTGCTTTATTCCTCACCTATAGAGTGCTGTTCACACACAGAATTAGATCAGGCTTCCTCAACCATATACAGTCTAGCAGCTTCCAGACTGTGACCACACCAGCACCCTTAAGTGAAGATGGTCCAGAAGTCCTCCCGACATAGCCGTCACTGGGCCCCCCAAACTTCAGGCTTTACAAAGCCTTGTGGCCCCTCAGACCTCCTGGCTGAGACCACACAGAGCCTCTCAGCCTTTCTCCCTCCAAATCATACACAGAGGCTTTTTTTATCCCTCCTTGATTACAGCAGCAGGCCTCACCTGTAGGGTTCAGCAAACCTGAACTGCAAAGTTTGGGTTTGTACCGAACTTTGCGAGTTCGGGTACCCGAACTCGGACTATTTCACTGAAGTTCGGGTGATTTAATTATTTTCCGTTATAACATTCTTAAGACAGAATGCTAAATAAATGGACGTTGAGGGGTTAAAAATAATAAAAAAATAATAAAAATAATAAATCACCTCATCCACTTGATCACACAGTCGGTACCCTCTTCTTTCTGCATGACCTGCAAAAAGACTTGCGATGATGTCACTGCGCTCACCACGTGGTGAGCACAGTGATGTCATTGCAGGTCCTGCTGAAGGAAGATAGAAGGACGTGCGGTGATGTCATCGCAGCTCCTTTTGCAGGTCCTGAAGAAAGAAGAGGATACCGGCTACGCGATCAAGTGGATGAGGTGAGTTTTTTTTTATTATTTTAACCCCTCAATGCCATTTTTTTAACATTCTGTCTTAAGAATGCTATTATTTTCCTTTATAACCATGTTGAAGTCAGGGTCCCTATTGACTTTAAAGGGGTCCGGGTTCGGCAAAAGACAATACATGTAGTGGAAGGGTGTACACTGGCATATCCCACTACCAAACCTATCCCCCAGTCCACATGAAATCCAACCCAGAACAACATCTACACAAAACTGTCTCAGCAAAATACACTTTGTTGAAACCACTACAGCTTTCTGGAATTCAGTTATCTCACCCAGCTAAGGTATCAGGGTGGGATATACATGCCTCCCAGCACTTATACTGTACACATCACAACTATATATATATATATATATATATATATATATATATATATATATGTGTGTTTATAGTCTTATAATATACTTTAACTGTAGTTTCAGGTAATTTGAGAATAAACCACCACATATGTGTACATGAAGAATAACACTATTTCTTTCCATTGTATGGCTTGTATCAGTTTTCCCTGTGTAGGCTCCATCTCTAATTGTCATTCTTCTCTGAGCTCAGCCTCATAGAGGTTGTATTCTAGCTGTTATGCCGTCTCCTTCACGCTGCAAACAGGGATAAAATGAGATCCTGCTGTACTGTATCACTCACAAGTAGTAGTCTGGAGGACATTATACAGTATTAATGAGCAGTGTTACTGTGAATACAGTAGTGTGGAAAGATAAATCACTTACAAGAAGCAACCGTTAGAGAAGCTACACTTCACTAAAGGAGGACACAAGGCAGCTCTTGTTCCAAAAGATTGATAAAACACAATATCTCAATATAAAATTGCCCTGTTTAGTTGAGTGTCCTTTATCAGGGTCTTATGGTACTGTTTCTCATTAGAGAGACCATCTAGTATGCATAAGTAGTATTGCTGTGCTGTGTTTCTGGGACAAATATATGCAAATTAGCATATATTACTTCTATTGGCATCAGATAGGCTTAAGGTGGCCATACACATAAGATTAAAGTCGGCTGGGATGGCCGATTTCGGCCATTCCGACCGACTGTCATTTCAAAAGCTAGGGCGAACAAATGTTCGCGATCCTCAACAGAAGACTCTCATCTGCCAAAAATGCAATCCACCATGGTGGAAAACTTTGGCCGTTCATCGGCTGAAACTGTATGTTATTGGCATGATCAGCTGAATTCATCCAATCTCTTGCCATTGTGCTAAAAAAACTCACTCCCTGGTTGGCCAGTTTAGTTGGTGGGATTGTTCGTGCAAACAATCTCATGGATGACTGATAGGCCACAATGCAAATTAACTTCTCTTCTATGAAAAAGCACTGATTAAACAATTTGAGACTGTCACCAGGAGAAAAATGCATTATAATTCTCAGACTATTACTGCAACACACAATAAAAAAACATAGGAGAATTTTAAAAGTCAATAGGAAAAATTTGCATTCACAGAGGGTCTCTAAGGCATAAGCAATTATAGCATTCTTTTAGGATAGGCCATCCATGCTTGATCGTTGGGGGTCAAATTTCTCAGCACCCATTGTTTATTCATGCACATAGACTTGGCCATATATGCTCGGTATTGCAGCTCAATCTCATCCAGTCCCATTCATATGACTAAGATCACATCGCTTATGGCTGAGGTGGGAATAGCCACAATATACTTCGGCCAGAGGTAGCTGGGATTATGGGAAGAGCTGAGTTATATGTCCTGCACTGTTTCTGTAAATCCCTCAGAAGTGAATTGGAGTTACAGAAAGAGCAGCACATCAATTTATGTTTTTTCAAAAACTTTTGAGCTACAGAAAAAGTGCATCTTCACCTAGTATGATTTTCCATAGCTCCCACTTCTAAGGAAGTTATGGAAACAGCACAGCATACTTGACTGTTTGGCGAACGCCAGTCATCCTGGCTGCCTTATAAGACAGGTATTGCAATCTCAGCCGATCTCAGCCATGAGTGAATTACGGTATATGGGATGATCCCTTTAAAGGGAACCTGTCACAAGTTTTATGGTGTCCTAACTAAGGGCAACATAAATAAGTGACTGATTCGCTTAGCAAAATGCTGGGTCACTTTCTTTAATTGACTCAGTCAATCTGCCAACATCTTGTATTGAAAAGCTCCAGCTGATAATGATGAGTCTCGAATATTCATGAGCTCCTGACTCTCCCCGCCCACCTGCTGCTGAATGACAGTTTGTTTCCATATGAATCAGCAGCAGGTGGGCAGGGGAGTGGCTATAGCTCTGAATTAAATATACGCTGGACTCAATGACATCACGCTGGACTCAAATCAGCTCATTAGCATGCGGCATCTTTGTGTGTATATTATGAGGTAACCATCTGTCACACCAGTAAGTGAAGGTATCTAAGGTACTTTTTAGTAGTTAATGATTGTATATAATTAGTTAGATTATAATCAAATATCCACATGACAGGTTCCCTTTAAGGATAGATGCACAAATTCTTAACAGCATATTTATTATTTATTTCAGCATTTACCACCTTACATTGCAATATGTACAAGTCTTAAGTTAGTTTTGCAGAAGTTTGCTTTTTCTGCCATCAAACTACCCCCTTCCAATTGCTAAAATGGCAGATAACTACAGGATCAGTTCTTCGCTGTTCCCAAGTATCCATTTAATATGGTACATATGTTTTTGTCATATGTAAATTATGAGAAATCTGTGTTGACATCTTGTATGGAAGTGTTGCCAAGTCAGTGCTCCTTCTGGGATGTTGTTTTCTTGCCATATGTATTCTATTCCCTTATTCCTAGAGATTGTCACCAATATGTAGGGATATTGCCACAAGTAGTGGCCATATTCTAAATAAATGAGTAAGCAAAAACCCTTATACAGGTGGTGCAAGCGGAAGCAATAAGGAAATTGTACTTGACAAACGTATACATGTGGTTAGGTGCTATTAAACACAAATAGACATTTGTTTTTGATATGCTGTATGAACAGCATCCTGCTTTTCTGTGCATTGCACTGCCTGTAGGACATTCACTTTTCTACTGTTTTCTAGCTCTTAGACTTTTGCTCATTTTCCTCACTCTACTTTGACATTCTATACTTGACTGTTTTCTCTGACGATTGCCAGAATATAAAAATTCAGCTGTCGGCTGAATGTGTAAATAAATCTGATGATGTATATAGAGAATTGGTATCAAAAAAGAGCTTGAAGGAAAAAAAGGATGCAGTTCAAATACTTTTATGGACATCTCTGTATATTGTACTAGGGCAGTTCAAGTTACTTCAATGTAGAAAGTTAATTTAGTGAGTAGAATTGTCTTGTTCTGGAGAATGAAAACTATTTAGACAGAAATACGTTTTCTGCTCTGAAATACTGTAATCATGGAGTTGGTTATCCACATTATTGGAGGAACCACCAATTGTATCTGTCTACATGTTCTTATAACCACTAGAAAGTGCTATAACATTATGACTGGTGGGAGTTCAACCTTTAGAACCCCTTCTAAACCCAAGGACAAAGGAATTGAGATTCCATCAGCTTTTTTTCCTACACAATGGCGAGGAGTTGCATCTCAAAAAGGATATGCCATACATGTCTAATAGATACTGGGCCTATCTTTGGCACTCACACCTATCTTTAAAATGTGCCCTCCTCCTCTACCATCTACAACCAGGATGTAATCACTAAAAACAGCTAAGTGGGCTATGTTGGCAGATACAGAAAGGTGTGTCATAGCATAGACCATTTAGCTGTTTCTGAAGCTCTGAGAACATCCTCCAGCCACATCCAAGTTGGTTGAGGTTGGGGAGTGAAGTTAAGGTATGGACTGCAAAAGCTATAAGGACAAAGCTGGTCCGCATTCAAATATTAGTTAATTTGTAGTTTTTTGTGGAGCCAAATGCACTCCAGTTATATTTTTTGTTACATTGTGAACCTAGTATATAATATATACTGGTAATGTATAAGGAGTATATGACACTTAATTGTGATATTTTTTTAAATTGCTTGTTATATCATTGCTAAGTTGGAATTACCCCTCAAACTTCATTCTGAGGACAGGTATGGGTCCAAATATTTGAACCCCTAGTGATGTAAAAACTGATGTCATATCCATACAGAACCTTTAAGCAGAAGTGCTTTAAGTGCCTGAAAAATGCCCCTCTCCTCTTAAAAAGTTCTACCCAAAGGAATTTGATTCTATTGAATCAGAATCTTTTCAGAAATTCAGGTAAAACTAAGATTCTAGCTAACCAATTTACTTCCTTAGTCCAGATGTATCTTTCATTACCTCTCCTCTAAGGATGAGTGAACTGGTTCTACTGGTTTATGATTCAGTCTAACATTTTGGTTGAGGGAGAGCAAGAGAGAATTATAAACATATGTATTCCTCATAAATGTATATGCATTGTCTAAGGGGTACTCTTTCTCATTATGGAGAGCCCCTAGTATGCAGAGTATGTGCACACAATATTGTAGGCCAGGCAAAGCCCCTCTGGGTTTGTGGATAACATATTCAAATTAGCTTTCATAAACCTATCTGATGCCAGCAGATGTTAGACATGATAATTTGCATTTATCTTCTCCAGAAAACAAGTGGAGCATTGTCTATCCAACAATAGTCATCACATTTATCAACCGGCCTCCATAATAGAAATAGTACCCACCCAGGGGTTCCCCATAAGGCCGTGTTGTTCTCACCAGTTTTTTTTATTGATTAAGGCTCTTTATTTAAAAAAAAAAAACTATTTGCAGATGTGAGGTTGGCTTAGCTATTTTCCTAGCTTTGCTACATAAGCCTGTTTAAAAGGCTGGAAAATGTATTTTCCATTCCACTGTGTGAAAGTACTCATATGGATGCAGTATACCTTTCACTGTAACAGTTAATTGCTTTGCAGTTGCAGAAGTAGTTATAGCTTACAATGTTCCAATTCACCTTAATGTGACAGCTCCTTCCTATTCACATGAGGATACATCATCAGTATAGGAAAAACAGAATACTTTAGCAATTTTAATTCACCATTTTGGATCAACTATAGAATAACTGGAGAGACCCCTGAAGTAACATTCATCTGAAAGTGAGACAAGAGAATTACAACACATACAAAGCTTACACTTTTCTCAATAAAACATGCTAGCTAGTTAATTTTTTATTAGGATAGGAGAACCATAAAGTCTCAAGAGAAATTGTGGGGTACTCTTTGGGGTTCTCTTTATCATTTAGGAGACCAGAAATATGCAGGTATTGTATGCCAGGTGACATTTCTTTCTTTCTTTCTCTCTTCCATCTCTACTCTCCTCTTTTTTCGACATGTGCCTGTTTTTTTTTCCAAACCTTGGCAGACATCTGCATAGTTTTGCACTCTCGACAAGCACTACCTAGAAATGCCTATGGGTCTTCCATTGGCGCAGGCAATATTTTTTTTTTCCTGTCACTGTCAAAATATACCATATTGCTAATCATATTATATCTATATCTGTAAACTATTGTAACTGATGTTTCCAGCATCCATAGTTTGCATTGTGAGGCACACCAGATGCCTCTAAACTCATCAACAATTTGTCATTTTCTAAACAACCTATGCAAATTAAAGTGTGAAATGACTAGAAGTTCTTTGGAAGATGAATTTATAGCAATTCTTTCGGATTCCTTGTGGAATAAATTAAAGTATGGTATTTTAAGTAACATTTATGTTATTTAAATTTTACAATTCTATGATGTTTAGTGAAATATTTTCTTGGATGAACATTTAGCAGCATTGGTCATCATTAGTGATGAGCAAATGTATTAAAGTTCAATTCAGATTTGATTTAAGTCAGAAAAATTGCCCTGAAAAGCTGTGGATAACATTCCATATTCTCCTAGAACGTTATATATTAAGCTCTTAAATGCCAAGCCAGCATTATCTTAAAGTGATAGCAACATATACTGTACGGCTATGGGGAAAAACATGGCTCCTGGCTTTTTTAATGCGTTAAATTTTTGTATTATTATTATTATCATTTCTTCAGACACACTGGAGTCATGTGATCATTCTTCTTCAAATGTCCTGTCTTCTAGCTAATGTCATTTTAAGAAATTCACCTAAATAGATTCACCCAAAATTTGGATTTGACCAGATTTTTTTTTAAAATAAATTCTGGTCAAATTAAATTAGTTTAGAATACAGTAGATTTAGTCATCATGGCTAAGACATCTTATATAAGAGCATATCTACAATCCATTTTGGCACCATAACTGCTGATTATAAAGAATTGGTAATGGACCCCACGAGGAACCTGTTAGCTAAATTATTGCATGCTTAAAGGAAATTTCCACCCAAAAACATGGAGATGGTTAGTATTAGAGATGAGCAAATCATAAAAAATAGAATTTTCCCCAAAATTAGCTTTGTGACTAATTACTTTGCCAACGAAGCGCATTTCTTTGTAAGTAGTGGGTGCAATGACAGAGAGTGGCGATTGTGCCGCCCCCGTGACTGTACCCCTCAGATGCCGTGTTTATACATGATTGATATAAATAACAGAATGTACAATAATAATAATAAAAACTTTGTGGTCTTAGATTTGCTCAACACTAGTTAGTATGTTCAAATATGTCATAATTTGCAATTCTTCTCTATAGGTGCTAAGAGATGTGCTGAAATATATTGTCAGGAAGCTATACATGAGCTCTGGAATCTTCTCCATTATGGTGACATGATACAGCATACTGGATTAGGCATTATAGCGCAGCTTTGAGTTCAGGGCGTGGTAGGAAAAAAATTGAGTTCTGCACTTCTTATCTGCAGTACTACTCATCTACAGTGTTACTGCACATAATAATCCAAGATCATGGTGACAGATTCAAGGGTCGCTTATAGAGATGAGCAAATTTCTTAAAAGTTCGATTCGGATGATTCGCCGAATTTCACTCAAAAATTTGCTTTGTGACGAATTGCTTCTTCACGAAGCACATTTTTTTGTGCAATGACAGGGAGCTGCGATAGCTCTGCCCCCCATCATTGTTCCACTCAGATGCCACATTCATACATGATCGCGGCATCCGAGTGTAAAATGAACAATAAAAAAAAATATTTCAATCAAACTTTCCACCTCCATCTTGCTTGAACATCTTGGCTGAAATCCTGTGTGGTGCAAGATTACGTCATCATGCCGGCCTGCGTGATGATGTAATCTCAAACCACATGGAGTTTTGGCCGAGATCTTTAAGCAAGATTGAGGCTAGTGGCCAGTTGCGAGCAAATGGAGGAAGTAAGTTTTAATTTGTTTTGTTTTTTATAGTATTGAATCGATTCACTGACACAAAGTACGAGGAAATTCGGCTTCTATGTGAATCGAATTTATCCTGAAATTCAGATCGAATTCCACTTTGTGGGATTTGATTTGCTAATCTCTAGTTGTTTCCACAGGACAGCCTCCTTATAGAATGAATCTCGCTGATCATCATGTATCTAGCTGATAAAACATCCATTGAGCAACTAATATGGGATTATGCATTTCACCTAAAGCATGCAAGTCGAATATTACATAGCACCCATACCAAATGCAGTCTCCAGCAAAATTGACTTTAAAAATTCCCCTCATTATAAATCTCCTCCACAGCTCTCAGCCCATGCCACACGCCAAAATCATCTGTTTTGTTCTATAGTTGCATAAATTATTACATGTTTCAAACGAAATGAAACGTCTAGAGAGAATAAAGGCTAGAAAGGCTAGGTCATTAGTTTTGTTAGAAAGTTCTTGGGCTGTGAAAAGTGCTGTAGTGGTGATCTTCCAATTTATTCTTCACACCATTTGTTTACTATCAAGCTTATTTGTCTAGCATTAGTAAAGCCAAAAGTAACTTTTTTCTTCTAGATGTTTTCTTAAATGTTCACTATCCATTACTTTTCTTTCACCATTTTATTAACATGGCATTTTCTTTCATAGATGTTACTGTTAACTGAGGACTTCTTGATCAACCATTCTATGTTTTTATTCACAGGGGATGTGTGTGAACCCAACCCATGTGAAAATGGGGGAATCTGTCTGTCTGGTTTATCTGAGGAAACCTACACATGTGAATGCCCAATTGGCTACAACGATCCCAACTGTTCTAGTATTGTGGAGGTTGGTAAGTGCAAGCTTGTGATCAAAATGAAGTTTTCTTGTTGGTACCATTAAGTTATATTGTGATATGAGAAGCTTTTATTTCATATTTGCACTACTTTCTGCTAGTTTAATTGTAATAGTGCTTGGCCTTTAGAGAGCCTCAATTAAAAAATCTTATAATATGAATCTCTTTTATCTATAATATGTTTACTATATTCAGATCTTATTGTGACTGCAATACACAGATGTTTATTTTATTTTTTTGACAGTGAGGTCAATGTGTCTAGGTCGGACAGTTGTCTCCAATGGTCTCCAGGTCTATGTTCTAGAAAACATGACTTAAAGGAAATGTGTCACCAAAAATGTTATCTGCCAGTTAAAACCAGATAGTGATACCTTTTTCTAATCTGTTTTTATTTTTTTTATTACAGATTTATTTATTATCTAACGTCATTATGGGGGCGGTCAGCTTGCATGAACTGTTCTTAACAGCATTTAGAAAGCATTAACAAAAATTGCTTTACGGCAGACACATGGTCCATAGACACAATGGTCTGGAGGGGAGCTCAATGACTCTATGGGAGAACTTTCTAGACATGCTCTGTGACCTGTGCAGAGTCATTGTACAAGGAAAGAATAGATAAACTATGACAATCACCTATTGTGAATGGTGGATTCTGTCTTATCTGTGCACAGAGGTGATATCATTACAGGCAGGCTTAGAATGACAAATAAGCAGGCAACTGCAGTAACGTGATTTGTACAGATCAAGAAGTTGTGTTTATTATAAGGCTTAGTGGCCAGTGTGAAAACTGCAGGATTTTATGATTTTTCTTTTAAATATAGATAGTGACTTGGGAAATTAAAAATAAAAAAACTTCAAAAAAACTAAAAAAATATGGTAAACATAAAAATATGATGTAAACAATAGATAATTTTCTAATGACACATTCCCTTTCTAATTCTGCCTGTAATATTATTACATTTGTATATACAGTCAGGTCCATAAATATTGGGACATTGACAATGGATTTGAAGTTAAACCAACAAGATGTGCTTTACCTGCAGACTGTCAGCTTTAATTTGAGGGTATTTACATCCAAATTAGGTGAACAGTGTAGGAATTACAACAGTTTGCATATGTGCCTCCCACTTGTTAAGGAACCAAAAGTAATGGGACAATTGGCTTCTCAGCTGTTCCATTGCCAGGTGTGTGTTATTCACTCATTATCCCAATTACAACGAGCAGATCAAAGGTCCAGAGTTCATTTCAAGTGTGCTATGCTCAAGATGAGATCCAAAGAGCTGTCACTATCAGTGAAGCAAGCCATCATTAGGCTGAAAAAAAACAAAGCAAACCCATCAGAGAAATAGCAAAAACATTAGGCATTGCCAAAACAACTGTTTGGAACATTCTTAAAAAGAAGGAACGCATCGGTGAGCTCAGCAACACCAAAAGACCCAGAAGTCCATGGAAAACAACTGTGGTGGATGACTGAAGAATTCTTACCCTGATGAAGAAAACACCCTTCACGACAGTTGGCCAGATCAAGAACACTCTCCAGGAGGTAGGTGTATGTGTGTCAAAGTCAACAATCAAGAGAAGACTTCACCACAGTGGGTTTACCACAAGATGGAAACCATTGGTGAGCCTCAAAAACAGGAAGGCCAGATTAGAGTTTGCCAAACAACATCTAAAAAAGCCTTCACAGTTCTGGAACAACAGCCTATGGACAGATGAAACTAAGATAAACTTGTACCAGAGTGATGGGAAGGGAAGAGTTTGGAGAAGAAAAGGAACTGCTCATGATCCTAAGCATGCCACCTCATCTGTGAAGCATGGTGGTGGTAGTGTCATGGTGTGGGCATGTATGGCTGCCAATGGAACTTGTTTCTCTTGTATTTATTGATGTGACTGCTGACAAAAGCAGCAGGATGAATTCCGGGCAATATATCAATATATATAATATTCCGGGCAATATTATCTGCTCATATTCAGCCAAATGCTTCAGAACTCATTGGACGGCGCTTCACAGTGCAGATGGACAATGACCCAAAGCATACTGCAAAAGCAACTAAAGAGTTTTTTAAGGGAAAGAAGTGGAATGTTATGCAATGGCCAAGTCAATCACCTGACCTGAATCCGATTGAGCATGCATTTCACTTGCTGAAGACAAAACTGAAGGGAAAATGCCCCAAGAACAAGCAGGAACTGAAGACAGTTGCAGTAGAGGCCTGGCAGAGCATCACCAGAGATGAAACTCAAAGTCTGGTGATGTCTATGCGTTCCAAACCTCAGGCTGTAATTGACTGCAAAGGATTTGCAACCAAGTATTAAAAAGTGAAAGTTTGATTTATGATTATTATTCTGTCCCATTACTTTTGGGACCTTAACAAGTGGGAGGCAAATATGCAAACTGTTGTAATTAGTACACCGTTCACCTGATTTGAATGTAAATACCCTCAAATTAAAGCTGACAGTCTGCAGGTAAAGCACATCTTGTTTGTTTGTATAGAGCCAAAAATGTTAGAATTGTGTCAGTGTCCCAATATTTATGGACCTGACTGTAGATAGGCAGATAACTGCAGTGAAGTGATCTCTACAGACAAAAAAAGTGGTGCCTATTATTAGGTTTAATGGCCAGTGTGAATCCACTGCAGGATTCATGGTTTTTGTTTAAATATAGATATTGAGATGGACAATTCTAAATAACATCACTAAAAAAAAATTAAAAATATGTTGAACATAAAAACTTGATTTAAACAATAGGTCATTTTCTAATGACACATTTCCTTTAAGACAGGACATGCTCTGAATTTGAAAAACATTGTTGTGACAAGCATCACTTACTTTTTTGGGTCTGTGTGTTGTCTGTGAGCAGTCTATTGCACACATGATAGCACATGGACAAGAACTACGGCAATGTGAATAGGCCCTAAAAAGGATTTGCAAAGTCCAAATAAGTGAATTTTAAGTGAGAATAGGATGCTTGGTTAGGACAATCATCTATTACCCAGAGCGGAGTTTGGTAACAAAGAGTGTGACGGACCCCCAGTAGTCAGGAAGAGTATGTCTGCCTCTGTATTCTTCCTTCCTCAGGAGACATTGCAAACCACTGATCTGTAGCTCCTAGTTTCCCCAGTCATTGGACGAGACTCAGTGTAGGTGAAACAAATTCTGCTTTATTGTACAACTGCACAGACTTATATACAGAAAGAGAACATATGAGACTATCATCTTATCCTATTCCCCTTCCCCTCCCCAGACATTCTGTCTCCCCCCCACACCACAGGCTCCAGACAGCCCTAACAGTAGCCTGGCCAAAATGTCATTGTCCTGAGATCTTACAGAGTACAATGGGACATAACGAAGGGGGAAGGGGGGGGGGGAGGGGGGTGCTGACAGTCTTTTGAAACAAGTTACACAACATAACATAATTACACATATCCAACACCAGTACACACTTAACTCAAACTGATGACCATGTTGCCACATAGCTTCCCCAAGTTAAAGGATGTCAGACCCAGTGAGACCATCTACGGGTCCACTTGTGGATGTCCATGAGGGTACAGTCACCCTCTTCCGTTCCGTTTGCCGAGATGGTCCATGGTCATTGGCCCTGGCACTCCAGAGCCTGTGTTGAATTGGGAAATTGGATGGCTGTAGGGCTAGGCTCCACCGCAACATCCATCCCTGGGCCCCGGACCCCCGGTTCAACCAAACAAGGGGGGGTCTCCAAATTCCTAGGCCCATCGTCGCTAGGAAGGAGGCTGGCCATCAGCTCCCTCCAGGAGCCCAGGTCACAGTGGGTTCCGTGACAAAGATCTTCTCTCCCTTTGGTGGATGCAGTTTGAATGTGCATGTGCCAGCTGAATTTTGGGCACAAATCATGCCAAAATTCCACTGCTAGCTTGTTTTCAATGTGAAGCAGTGCTGCAGCTCCAGGGTTGGTGATTTCAAGCCATGAACGCGCCAAGAAGGAACATGTTCTGTGCTTCAAGCTGTGTGTCCACTTGTGATTTGGGTCCATTCAGTGGAGCGGGTGTGCAATGTCCAGATGAACAACCACGGCAGAAACCATGGATTTTGACAGCATCAAAGAGGATTTTGACAGCTTCAAAATTTGCAATGTGAATTAGCCCTTACACAGAATCCCTGGTCAATTCAATGGAAACTATGTAATTGCTTATATCTACTGTAGTGGTACTGCAGGAAAATGAAATATTTACAGCACAAATCCACCTTGTGATCAGTTTAGCACAATAGACTCTTCCAAAATATCACTCTTACCCCTTTAAGATATAGTTATTTTTGGGTGCTTGGAGACAAGGACTGTATTGAGCCAATAAATCAATGCAATATGTTCATCATGGTTTATCTCTGATAATAAAAAAGTTATAACTTTTCGATTACTGTACAGCGTGCATTCATTTTTAGTATGCGTGACCTTACCTCCCTGTTGTTCTTAACGTGAAGTTGTTAATGTTTAAATGAAGCCATTAGTGAAACAATGCTTTGTGTTTTTGCATTTTCATTCTTCACCTTCTAATTACTTTCTATTGAATCAATAGTTCTTTAAAAGTTTGTAACTTTTTATCTGTGCTAGCTAAGCCACATACTGTCTGCGGTCGTAATTAATTTAACCGTCTGTACCATTTCTCCTACCAGTCTATCATTATGTGTGTTTTTGTGCAAGTGTAGACAGAATATATTCTGTATCACCATTTTGTTTGTCAAACGGTGTGTTCTGCTTTCTAATAAGTTGGGCATAAATTACTCCAGAGTAACATCCAATTCTACTTTTATTGCAAGTATAGGGTGAAACTGAAGAACAGATAGAGAATGGGGGTAATTTATTAAGAACATTGTTTTACACAACGGTCTTAGTAAACCCTTACACCTGGCTGTGGATCCGCCAGAGTTACGAAGAGGCGCCGGTCTCTTCATAAGTTTGCCGGCTCCACCACCGCTTCTAAATTTAAGACCGCTGCAGAGCTATCTCACATTTAGACCTTTTTGTAAGCCTGAAACAAGTCCCTTCCTCGCCCATACCACACCCACTTTTTTAGATCTTGGGTGAGCGGGTAAAAGTCGCAGATTGCGGAGCAAGTTACCATTGTGCCACAATTTGCCTCTGAAATACGCCTAATATATGTAAATGTTAGGCCTGGTCCTTATGCCATACCTCCCGCTGTCTCCTCTGTCATATCCTTAGCATCTCCTGCTTTGCTGCCCTCTGCTGTCTCATCCCTTGTTGGCATCCCATAAGGGCGAGCACCCGCTGCTTCCTGTTATTTATTCTTCCAGGGGCGTGTGCTTCCTGCCTCCAAGCATACTCCCTGGGCAGGCTTTCAAGTTTAAATAGCAACTTCCTCTTCCAGGAAGTTGCCTGAATGTGTAGTTACTAACAGTAATAGCAAAGATGTTCTGTTACGATCTTCTGTGTTTGACCATTCTGTTTGCCTACTGCCTGCATCGACTACTGGACCTGTCTGACCCTGAGCCTTTCTGATCCTCTGTACCGCACTACTATCTGATGCCGACTTCTAACCTCTGGCTTGTCTCTGACTACACTTCAGCTTTTGCCTCTGACAATCACTATTATCATCAGTAACTGCTGCCTTTACTCCAGTCTTCTCTGCAATATCACATCTCACCAATGTTTCTGTTATACGACTCAGTTCACACTAAATGTGATTCTTACTGAAACTTGAGCTATTGGAGCGTTACCTGTTGTCTGACTCTGTGAGTTAGCTATCAGCCATATTAGCTAATCCTGTAGGTAGTGATTCAGATCCTCTCTTGCTGCGTTCTGTCCTGTCCTGTGAGAGTGCTGAATAACACCTTAGGGCTGTGATGGCTAACCTCCGACACTCCAGCTGTGGTAAAACTACGACTCCCAAGATGCTCCCTTGCTTGGATGTTCTCGGAACTCCATAGAAATGAATGGAGCATTCTTGGGAGTCATAGTTTCACTATGGCTTCATGTGGTTTTAGAATCGGTAGTAAATAGCTGCATGACTTTGCCAGTAAAGCCAGTTTTACCTGCGATACTTTGCAGCCATATCAGCAGCCATATACAGTAAATCACAGTAATGCCCGTGTGATTTTGCAGGTAAGGCTACATGTTACAGCCACAATTGTGCAACAATTTACTATCAGTTTGAGAACCGCACTGACCATATGTGGGCGTAGTTTTCAGCAAAATGCGTCTTCCCCCACATGAATCTTTGCCGGAAAGGAAATGCCAGCTTTAACAAACATTACATATAATTATATAGCTCCATACAATTCAATTGTAGAATGTGACTACTTCAGATAATATATGCATAAATCTTCTTTAACCAGCTCCCGACTGCCTAACGCAGGAATGCATCCTGTGGGCGGTCGGTCTGTTTCTCCTTGACACGCCGGGGCGTCATCTTGCGAGACGCGAGATTTGCTGTGAACGCGCGCTCTCAGGAGCGTGTATTCACAGGATCGCAAGGTAAACGATTTGATCTACAGCCTGCCAGCAGCGATCATTCGCTGGCAGGCTGTAGATGCAATTTTTTTTAACCCCAAAAAGGTATATTAGACGCTGTTTTGTTAACAGTGTCTAATATACCTGCTACCTGGTCCTCTGGTGGTCCCTTTTGCTTGGATCGACCACCAGAGGACACAGGCAGCTCTGTAAGTAGCACCAAGCACCACACTACACTACACCCCCCCCTGTCACTTATTAACCCCTTATTAACCCCTGATCACCCCAGATAGACTCCCTGATCACCCCCCTGTCATTGATCACTCCCCTGTAAGGCTCCATTCAGACGTCCGTATGTGTTTTGTGGATCTACGGATCCGCAAAACACGGACACCGCGGATCCGCAAAACACGGACACCGGCAATGTGCTTTCCGCATTTTGCGGATCCGCACATTGCCAGAACTATATAGAAATTGCCTTTTCTTGTCCGCAATTGCGGACAAGAATAGGACATGTTCTGTAGGCTCTACAAAAAACGCAATGTTCCCCCGATCAGGCCTGATCTTGTGCGCACACACTTGCATTCAGTCCGCCCCACTGCAGTGACAGAATATTTTTTTTCTGATCACTGCAAAAACACCGTAAAATCGCTGCGGCGCTATAAAGATCTCTTTTGAGGGGGATGGCGAGTTCATAGAAGATTTTTTTTTTGGCACAAGTTAGCGGCGCAATAGAAGGTGACCTGCTTCCCCTTTACTTGCATTCTGGCCTAGTTGCTACCCTTATCCTTCTTACATTGTTTGGGCACAAGTTAGCGGAAATTTTTATTTATTTTTTCTTTTCTTACAAAGTCTAATTTTCCACTAACTTGTGATAAAAAAAAATAAAAATCTCCCAGGAACTCACCATACCCCTCACGGAATCCAAATGCATAAACATTTTTAGACATTTAGATTCCAGACTTCTTCTCACGCTTTAGGGCCCCTAAAATGCCAGGGCAGTATAAATACCCCACATGTGACCCCATTTTGGAAAGAAGGAACGCCAAGGTATTTCGTGAGGGGCATGGCGAGTTCATGTAAAATTTAATTTTTTGTCACAAGTTAGTGGAATATGAGACTTTGAAAGAGAAAAAAAAACATTTTCCGCTAACTTGTGCCCAAAAAACGTAAAAAGGATAAGGGTAGCAACTAGGCCAGGAAGCAAGTAGAGGGGAAGCAGGTCACCTTCTATTGCGTCCCTAATCCTCTCCCTAACTCATAACCGTATGAGCGGACCCAGATGATGGGACGACTCATACCCTGGATACCTAATATCCTGAGTTACCCTGGAAATACCTCACATAGGAGCAGGGGAGAGACAACCTAATCATCCACAACATGGAGGAACAGGATTCTCTAAAGGCCTAGAAGCATGGAAAAGAAGAGACCATTTACAGCAAGAGGATCGGCAGGTAAGAACAACAAGACAACTCACTTACCAGCCAAAGCCTCCACAACTGGAACTGCTTCAGTACAGGAGCCCCCCATGCTCACACAGTGCATAGCAACCCCATCCAGCGCTGCAAACAGGCATCAATGTACAGGGCAAACGTCAAACATACATGTAGGGACAAACACCAACAACAGCCCAGACATGTAAGAAACATGAAGACGTACAACACACCCTGAATATAAAACCACACCCAACAAATAACAAGTGAGGTAGGAAACCGGGAGCAAACATAAGGAAAGACAATTTATGTCCAATAAGGTTGCCCTCAAGGACTGGGCTGGAACACCCAGGCAAGGAGCAAAGCTCCAACACCAAGCAAGGCTGTAGTACAACTGCACCCAGCTAGCAAGCCACAGGTTAATATCAAGCTTGCGGACACACCCAGGAAACACCTTTATCCCCACTAGCCAGAAGATTAACCCCCTGCTCACCAAACAGCAGGGTGGCCCATTTGATCGTATCTTGCCCATTTGATCATATCTTGCTGCTATTTTTACTGCTTGCATTTCACTGTTTGTATTCTGCTGCTATTTATTCACTGCTAACCAAGCAGGTGTTTTAGGAGTGGTGTATTTGAACATATCTATTATGCTGCTATTCTTTTATTAATATATCATTCATCTGCTATAAGTTATTGATTGTTGATCATCCGTTTATATTTAGCATAAATAAACATATTTCCTGTATCTTTGCATGGTCCATGATTTCTGAGAGTGCCCTATCCATATATATATATATATATATATATATATATATACATTTTTCCATTTATCGAGTGAGTGTTCTCGTTAGGATAGGAGCACCTCTTTTTGGAGTGCGACATCTTATCCTGCAATAATTTAAAAATAGTCCAATTTCTCACCACGATGGGGATTTCTCAGCTAAGGAGACAGAAAGAAACATTACATTTATATGTACTTTCTAATTGAATGAATGACATTATACTTGACCTGTTTTGCTATTTATAGGTGGTAATTCATATGTACACATGATTATTAAATGGACCTCTTTATATACGGCATCGTATCTCGAAGATGCTCATAAATGTCATTAAGAAAGCTGGAGGATAGGCTTCATTAGATATTCACGAGAGCTGAAAGAGGTCACACAAAATATCTCCAGAACTGAATTCAAAGGAGTAGATCTGCTTCAGCTGGCCTCCGATTGACACTTTAGAAAGGCATTTAGTGCCTGCAACAGATTTCTGTGCATGGACTTCGTAGACCTGCTGACTTTTGACTAATAAGAATACATTTCTAGGAATAAAAATGCATGATGGGAAGTCCATGCGTTTCTCTCCATACATTCAACCTTTTCATACTTTTTGCATGAGCCTTACATTTTAGAGCCCATTATGGGATTGGATCTTGTTCTGTGAGATTAATAAAGCCTTTGCCAAGGCAAACTTAAGTTATATGTACACAACTTCTATATGAAGCCATGCTATATCAACTCCTATATGAAGTCATGCTATCAACATGTGGTTTGAGTCCTCAGGCTCCTATATTTAATTGTTACAGCAGTTACGTTTTATTTTCCAAGTTACTTAAAAAAATATTGAAACACACAGGGTTAAAAAAATTAACTTAATTACCCTCACAATTCCCCATCAATGCCATTCCCATGCTAGCCTGGTCCAAGCTATTTGTGCTGGAAGGGCAAAGAAAGGTCCAATCTGCAAATCACTGGCCATACTGGTGAATTGCCTCAGGCAGTGATTGGCTGAATTAGTCGAAACCAGGAAACAAAGAGGAACAAAGACCAGATCAGGATTAGAGTGGCAGGGAATCAGTAACAGAATGTGTTTGAAAGGAAAACTCCTTTAAATAATCAGTTCATGGACATTATTTATTATCTAGTAAGAAGTATTGCTATACCTTTTACGTAAACACTTTGACTTTATACTTTTTTTTTTATAATTATAGTGTACTGCTCTTTTGTCCACATGCTAGTTTTAACCGCATGTACATTTTTTGGAACTAGGCATTTTTTTATGCAGCAAGATTCACTGTTATGCTTCTTTTGAAGAAGGGGTGCCATACCATTTCAAGGGTTACTAAAGGGTCTCTTGCTTATATATTTTACAGTTGAACACATAAAATAGACACTAGATATGTAAGATATTGCTCTTAGTTCACTGTGCAGCATAGGAAAACAAGAAGATTATAGATTCTTTTCCTCAACTCACTGTAAAATCTTCAATCTCTGCTGCCTCCGGGATGAAAGATATTTTTGTCTGAGGCTTTCCATGTGAGACCGTGTTTTGCAATTTATTGAACAGAGTATGAATTCTTAGGTTTCCTGTCACTAACAAGCTGCAAAATGGTAGACGACAAACTTCATGGTCATCACTCATTGAAATGTTGGGTTATCCAAGTTATAAATCAGAGAGCCCTGTCTGTCTCTCTATGTAGTATGTATGTATGTACGGATGTATGGATGTAGAAGAGTTAACAGTCATAACACGTTAACTAGATGTGATAACCCACCAAGCGTGTGTGTTAACTCAGCTACATTGTATGTTCAGTTAGGTCCATATATATTTGGACACTGAGAAAATTGTAGAAATTGATACACTATTAGCACTGGCAAAATCTACAGTTTGGTACATCCTGAGAAAGAAAGAAAGCACTTGTGACCTTAACAATGCAAAAAGACCTGGACGCCCATGGAAGATAACAGTGGTGGATGAATGCAGAATAATTAATAAACCATGGTGAAGAGAAACCCCTTCACAACAGCCAACCAAATGATCAACACTCTCTAGGACAGTGTTTCCCAACCAGTGTGCCTCCAGCTGTTACAAAACTACAGCTTCCAGCATGCCCGCACAGCCAAATGCTGTCTGGGCATGCTGGGAGTTGTAGTTTTGCAACAGCTGGAGGCACACTGGTTGGGAAACACTGCTCTAGGATATAGACATATCAGTATCCAAATCTACCATAAAGAAAAGACTGCATTAAAGTAAATAATGATGGTTCACTACAAGGTGCAAGCTACTCATAAGCCTCAAGAATAAGCTTGCTAAAAAAAAAAACATCTTAAAAAACCAGCACACTTCTGGAAGAACATTCTTTTGACAGATGAAACCAAGATCAACCTCTACCAGAATGATGGAGACAAAAAAGTATGGTGAAGGTATGGTACAGCTCATGATCCAAAGCATACTACATCATATGTAAAACACGGCGGAGGCAGTGTGATGGCTTGGGCATGCATGGCTGCCAGTGGCACTGGGTCCCTAGTGTTTATTGATGATGTGATACAGGACAGAAGCAGCCAGATGAATTCTGGGGTTTTCAGAAACACTGTGTGCTCAAATCCAGCCACATGCAGCCAAACTGATTGGTCAGGGTTTTATAATACAGATAGACAATGACCCAAAACATAAAGCCAAAGCAACCGAGGAGTTTATTAAAGCAAAGAAGTGGAATATTCTTGAATGGCCAAGTTAATCACCTGATCTGAACCCAATAGAGCATTTCACTTGTTAAAGACTAAACTTCAGACAGAAAGGCCCACAAACAAATAGCAACTGAAAACCGCTGCAGTAAAGGCCTGGCAGAGCATTAAAATGGGGGAAACACAGCGTCTGATGATGTCCATGAGTTCAAGACGTCAGGCAGTCATTGCCAACAAAGGGTTTTCAACCAAGTATTAGAAATTAACATTTTATTTACAATTATTTAATTACTTTTGAGCTCGAGTTAAGGGATCGAGTTAAAAAAATGCTTTCATTCCTCACATTTTTATTGAATCATGTTGCTCAACACATTGAATTAAAGCTGAAAGTCTGAACTTCAACTGCATCTGAATTGTTTTGTTCAAAATCCATTGTGGTAATGTACAGAACAAAAATTAGAAAAATGTCTCTGTCCAAATATATATTGACCTAACTGTACATATGTATTTATCTATGTATCTATCTACCTTCTATCACTGGACAGAGATACTTCAGAAGGAGTTCTGCAGGAGTGCAGGGTAATCAACCACTGCCAATCCGAGTCTGTAGTAAGGAGTGGACAACCTCCTAAAGGGCTATTTACGTTCCTCTAGGTGTTGCCTGGCTTGCATGATATTTGAATTCCTAGTGTTGATACTAGTGATGGTACTAGTGATGAGGAGTGATGATGATGATACAGTCATCCAATTTTAATATACATAGGATGCTGTTAACCTTTTCAGGACACAGGGCACACCGGTACGCCCTGATGTCCTGGTACTTAAGGACACAGGGCACACGGGTACGTCCTGTGGAGGTGCCATCGGGTCCCCATGAGACTGTAGGGGGGACCCGATGGCATGGAAGGCAGTGTGATGCCTAAGGAAGGCATTGCGCTGCCTTCCAGTGACAAGCCTGTGAGATCCAGCCCCCTGGATCTCACAGGCCGGAAGCTGTATTAGTAATACACACAGTATTACTCATACAGCCAATGCATTCCAATACAGAAGTATTGGAATGCATTGTAAAGGATTAGACCCCCAAAATTTCAAGTCACAAAGTGGGACAAAAAACAAAGTGAAAAAAAAAGGTTGAAAAAAGAAAGTTTTCCCCCCAATATGTCATTTTCCCCAAATAAAGTTAAAAAAAATTGGTACAAAATAGGGGGGGGGGGAGTATACACATTAGGTATCGCTGTGTCCGTATCGACCGTCTCTATAAAAATATCACATGACCTAACCCCTCAGATGAACACCGTAAAAAAAAACTGTGCTAAATAAACCATTTTTTGTCACCTTACATCACAAAAAGTGTAATAGCAAGCGATCAAAAAGTTACATGCACCCCAAAATAGTGCCAATAAAACTGTCATCTCATCCCGCAAAAATCATACCCTAACCAAGGTAATCGCCCAAAAACTGAAAAATTATGGCTCTCAGACTATGGAAATACTAAAACAAATTTTGTTTTACGAGGAGATAAACCACTGCCAGAGCTTTCTCTTCTCTCCTCATTGAAAATACATACACACACTGCCAAACTCTACAATTTGTATTGGCATCTTAACCCCCTGGTCCTTCTCTTCTTTATTCTTTTAAGGTGTTGTGTCAAGTTTATGTTATTCCTTATCTGACCGCTGAGACCCCCACTGATCCCTTCTTCACCATCTAAGGGAGCAGCAGGTTAAGCATGAGCCCCACCGTTCCATTCATTCTCGATGGGATTGTGAGAGATAGCCGAGTACAGCGCTCAGCTTTCTCCAGGGCCCCCACCAGAGAAGGAATGGAGCGGCAAGACGCATGTTCCACATGACGCTTCATTAGAACAGCATCACTAGTCTTGGGGTCTGTGGGGGTCCCAGAGGGTAGATCCCCAACGATCAGCTAGTTATCCCCTATCCTGTTGATAGGAGATAACATAAAACTGGAACAACCCTTTAACACATAATACCTTATAATTTAGTGGAAAATGTATGACCAGGTGAGATGTTCAGCAATTTTCACAGTTATTTTCATTTATTCCTATTGCAATGAGTAAATCTATCTTAGACACTGCATACTGTAATTGATTAATGCCTGGGATTTAAAAATAGAATATTCCTCCACCCCTAAAATTATATTAAGATTTCTAAATTTTGAAAAATCTCTTTCCTTGAGTGTTGAGACTGAGTAACGTCTTCATATTCCTCTCAGAACAGCAAAGTGCTACATTTATAAAATCGGCTAATGTTCCAGTTTTGACTTGTAGAATATTCGCTTTCTGATTTGCATTGTAAAATAGGACAAAATGATGGAAGGTAAAATTCATACATGTCAACGACCTTCAGATAAACAGAACATAAATATCTTTCCACAGATTTTTAGCTGTGTGAAATGCGTGATAAAATATTACTATTTTCTTCTATGTTGGTTAAGCTATACTATTAGGAGAAAAATATTCAGTACCACAAGTTTTATTATGAATAATAACTCAGCCTGCTGGTTAAACGTAATGGAGGAATCAAAAAGATTGCACTCTAGGCAAAACTAGGTTTTTAAAGCACTAAATACATAATACAATGGTTGTGTAATGAGCCTTGTCTTTGAAAAATGAGCCTCTTTATTATCAGATGTCAAAGAATTGACGCAAGTGTCTAATAACACGTTGGGAATAGGGTTGATGCTTGATTTTGTTCAAACTTGGATAAAAATCCACTGAAACGGCATTCATAACCAATTATAACATATCCAGTAGCACCTTAAAGCATGTTTGTAGTCTATAAAAAAGACCATAAATTGCTTTAACTCATTATCGCACCATGGCATATTTGGACCTCATGGGTTGATTTACATAAAAACACCATAACATCCAGATATGTCATGAAGACGAAGCAAACACAAATAGCTGGTCCTACTGTAACATCTGATCCCAGTCCTTTAACTCCTTAGAGCGCACAGTCCTTAGTAATAAATAGTTTTTGTTGTGCAAAACGACTTAAACATAATAAAATTTACTTATTTGGTATTACTGTAATATTTACCAACCCATAGACTTAAGCTACAGTATCGTATAGCATACATAGTATGTCTAACTTAGCTAATTCAGGCACAGCACATCTGTACTCTGTGCCCTGTACCGATGTGCTCTACTAGGTTTTAGCTGATCAGAGTAGGCTCCTGCCTGTGCCCACGCTCCTCTTAGCTCAAGGCTCTCGTACAGATGTGGTATAGAGAGCCTTGAGCTAAATGGAATGCTGGCACAGGCAGGAGCCTACTCCAATCAGCTAAAACTAGGTGGAGCACATCGGTACAGTGCTGTTCAAGAATTAACTTGGGGGAGCGCAGGCAGGATAGCGATCTGTGCTTGCTCCTGTGTAGAGTTCTCCACAAAAATAAAACGGTGTTAAAAAAAGCCATTTTTTGGGTCACCTAGCATCACAAAAAGTACAATAGCAAGTGATCAAAAAGTCATATGCACCCTAAAATAGTACCGATCAAACCGTCACCTCATACTTAAAAAAATGAGCCCTTACATAAGACAGTTGCCCCCCCAAAAATAAAAAAATAAGGCTTTCCGAATATAGAGACACACAAAAAAAAATTGTTTTAAAAAATGCTTTATTATATAAAACTGAAACAAACAACAAAAAAAGTCATATTTGGCAATGTTGCGTCTGTAACAACCTGCTCTATACAAATACCACATGATCTAACCTGTGAACGTTGTAAATAACAAAAAATAAAACTGTTCCAAAACAGCTATTTTTTATTACCTTGCCTCACTAAAAGTGTAATATAGAGCAACCAAAAATCCTCTGTACCCTAAACCAGTACCAACAGAACTGCAACCTTATCCCATAGTTTCCAAAATGGGGTCACTTTTTTGGAGTTTCTACTCTTGGGGTGCATCAAGGGGTCTTCAAATGTGACATGGCAAGTTAAAATTATCCCAGTGAAATCTGCCCTCCAAAAACCATATGGCATTCCTTTCCTTTTGCGCCCTGCTGTTTGCCCGTATAGCACCACATATGGGGTGTTTCTGTAAACTACAGAATCAGGGAAATAAATATTGAGTTTAGTTTGCCTGTTAATCCTTGATTTGTTAGCGGAAAAAAATGATTAAACTGGAAAATCTGCCAAAAAGTGACATTCTGAAATTCCATCTCTATTTTTAATTAATTCTTGTGGAACACCTAAAGAGTTAACAACATTTGTAAAAATCAGTTTTTAATACCTTGAGGGTGTAGTTTCTAAAATGCGGTAATTTTGGGGTGGTTTCTATTATGTAAGCCTCACAAAGTAACTTCAGACCTGAACTGGTCCTTAAAAAGTGGGTTTTGGAAATTTTGGGCAAAATTTCAAGATTTGCTTCTAAACTTCTAAGCCATGTAATGTCCCCAAAAAATAAAATGTCATTCCCAAAATGATCCAAACATGAAGTAGACATATGGGGAATGTAAATTAATAACTATTTTTGGGGGTATTACTATGTATTATAGAAGTAGAGAAATTGAAACTTGGAAATTTGCTAATTTTTCCACATGTTTGGTAATTTTGGTATTTATTTATAAATAAAAATGATAATTTTTTTACTCAATTTTACCAGTGTCATAAAGTATCTCAGAATGGCCTGAATAAGTAAAAGTGTTTTAAAGTTATTCACACATAAAGTGACACTGGTCAGATTTTCAAAAAAATGGCCTGGTCCTGAAGGTGAAAATGAGCCCGGTCCATAATAGGTAAATGGGATGTCGAGGAAAATCATGGCTAATTTCTTCCAACACTGGACCATACCTCTCCATGGGTTTTCTGTGGTATTGCAACTCCGCTGGAGTCAATTGGACAAAGCTTTTTTTTCTCCCCAAAAAGGCCCTTAAAAGTGTCCTGCTAGCACAATCTATAATCAATACCCATAAGCAGGGATATAGCGATAGGTGGAAGAGCAGAGGAACAAAGCATATAGCGCCTACTGTAGGTCTATAAATAGCCATAAACCATGATTGCAGTAAAGAGTGATCATTTGCCTTAGGTGATCATTTACTGTAGCTATTAGATGACTAATACAACCAAAGACTCGCTGTCATGGTCTTACCTCCTTGCTGTTCCCTTCGTTTGACATGTGCTGGCGGCCATCTTGGTTTCTGGGTTTTCTTGTAGCCTCCCACCCTGCGGCTCCTCCTTCCCACTGGGAGGAGCTGGATGCCTAGCTCATATATATAGGAGGTCTGTGGCTTCAGTTCCTTGCTTGGTCCTCCTGTGTTCACATGCTTCCAAGACTGCTGCTGCTTCTGGTTCCTGATCCTGGCCTCGTCTGACTACCCCGTTGGTTCCTGATTCCGGCTTCGTCTGACTACCCCGTTGGTTCCTGATTCCGGCTTCGTCTGACTACCCCGTTGGTTCCTGTTCCTGGCTTCGTCTGACTA
This sequence comes from Bufo gargarizans, assembly GCF_014858855.1. Taxonomy (NCBI): domain Eukaryota; kingdom Metazoa; phylum Chordata; class Amphibia; order Anura; family Bufonidae; genus Bufo; species Bufo gargarizans. The sequence continues at coordinate 650,077,890 of NC_058080.1, forward strand.
CCCTTCTGGTTCCTGACCTCTGTCTCCGCAAGACCCTGCTTCGGTTTAGCCATCCGTTCGGACTTTGCTTACGGCTTGCTCTTCAATAAAACCTTCTTATTTTCCACTTATCTCTTGTTGTACGTCTGGTTCATGGTTCCATGACATTAGGACCAAGCCATGAATTCTGACGGTACAGGGCCACCCTCGCTACCTACGCTGGTTGCCAGACTTGATCAGCAGGATCACCTGTTGGGTCGGTTCGCTGTGGCGTTGCAAACCCTGCTTGAACGCACGGCTCATTTAGCTTCCGTTGCCGATGGGTCGGTTGTCGCTCCTGGGCCCGCTCCTACTGCCGCTCCGGTTGTTGCGCCAGAGTCTACCTTGACACCTGTTGCTGCGCCTGTGGTGTTTCAGGGTATGACCGGTTCTGCCCCCCTTCCACAGCGCTTTGGGGGAGAGCCAACTCAGTGCCGAGGTTTCCTTAACCAGGTGGGCATTTACTTCGAGTTGCTGCCACATGCCTTTCCTACTGAGAGATCAAGGGTGGGCTTCTTGATCTCGCTGCTCTCGGACAAGGCCTTGGCCTGGGCCAGCCCTTTATGGGAGAACAACAATCCGGTGGTTGCCGAGTTTTCCGGTTTTGTTGCTTCTCTTCGGAAGGTATTCGATGTGCCGGCTCGTGCTGCCTCTGCTGCGAAGCTCCTTATGTCCATCAGACAGGGTTCACGATCCGTAGCTGAATACGCCATTGAGTTTCGTACCCTGGCAGCAGAGGTGGGCTGGAATAATGAGGCTCTGGTCGCTGCTTTCTCTCATGGTCTCTCGGATGCCTTGAAGGATGAGGTTGCAGCTAAGGACCTACCAGTGGAGCTCGAGTCTCTTATTTCTTTCCTGATTTTGATTGACACCAGACTCAGGGAGAGACCTTCCTTTAAGGAGAGCCTGCGGAGGCCTCCTAACAGATTGGCGCCTACGTTTGCTGTCCCACCCGTGCCTCCCTCTCCTCCCACGCCTCCTGGGGATGACTTGTCTGGGGGTGAACCCATGCAGCGGGGGTTTGCTCGCCTGTCTGAGGGGGAGAGGGTACTCCGGAGACGCGAGGGCCGATGCATGTACTGTGGTCTCGGTGGGCATTTTCGGTTGGCATGTCCGAACCGTCCGGGAGAACGCTCGCACCTGAGGTCCTGTCGGGGGCAGATCTTGGGTGGAGTCTCCTCGTCCCCGGTTTCCCAGGTTGACAAACCACTGATCACGGTTGTCCTCTCCTGGGTCGGGGGCTCGGTGACGACCCAGGCGTTGGTGGACTCTGGTGCTGGTGGTTTGTTCATTGATAGAGTGTTCGTTGCCGCCAATTCCATTCCTCTGCAGCCTCGAGGTTCCCCACTGGCTCTTGAGGCGATAGACGGCAGATCCCTTCTGCCGCCACACGTGACTCATGAGACCCTTCCAGTGGGGATAGCCATTGGTGCCGTTCACAGAGAGTCGGTCTGTCTCCAGGTTATTTCGTCTCCACACTACTCGGTGGTCTTGGGGTACCCCTGGCTCCAGAAGCATAATCCGACTTTCGATTGGAGATCGGTCGAGATCCTCTCGTGGTCACCACAGTGTGGGGCTAGTTGCATCCATGGGCCTGTCAAGTTGCTGTGTACTTCCTCGGACTCTCTGTTGCCTCCTGAATACGAAGAGTACCGGGATGTATTCGATAAGGTGCGCGCGGTTGCCCTACCTCCGCACCGCCCATACGATTGTGCCATAGAGTTACAATCCGGTGCCGTTCCTCCTCGTGGCAAAGTCTATCCACTGTCGGTAGCGAAGAATGAGGCCATGGAGGAGTACGTGAGGGAGGCGCTTTCACGCGGACACATTCGCAAATCCTCGTCCCTGGCTGGCTTAGAAGTTTAGTTGCAAACCCTGCTTGAACGCACGGCTCATTTAGCTTCCGTTGCCGATGGGTCGGTTGTCGCTCCTGGGCCCGCTCCTACTGCCGCTCCGGTTGTTGCGCCAGAGTCTACCTTGACACCTGTTGCTGCGCCTGTGGTGTTTCAGGGTATGACCGGTTCTGCCCCCCTTCCACAGCGCTTTGGGGGAGAGCCAACTCAGTGCCGAGGTTTCCTTAACCAGGTGGGCATTTACTTTGAGTTGCTGCCACATGCCTTTCCTACTGAGAGATCAAGGGTGGGCTTCTTGATCTCGCTGCTCTCGGACAAGGCCTTGGCCTGGGCCAGCCCTTTATGGGAGAACAACAATCCGGTGGTTGCCTAGTTTTCCGGTTTTGTTGCTTCTCTTCGGAAGGTATTCGATGTGCCGGCTCGTGCTGCCTCTGCTGCGAAGCTCCTTATGTCCATCAGACAGGGTTCACGATCCGTAGCTGAATACGCCATTGAGTTTCGTACCCTGGCAGCAGAGGTGGGCTGGAATAATGAGGCTCTGGTCGCTGCTTTCTCTCATGGTCTCTCGGATGCCTTGAAGGATGAGGTTGCAGCTAAGGACCTACCAGTGGAGCTCGAGTCTCTTATTTCTTTCCTGATTTTGATTGACACCAGACTCAGGGAGAGACCTTCCTTTAAGGAGAGCCTGCGGAGGCCTCCTAACAGATTGGCGCCTACGTTTGCTGTCCCACCCGTGCCTCCCTCTCCTCCCACGCCTCCTGGGGATGACTTGTCTGGGGGTGAACCCATGCAGCGGGGGTTTGCTCGCCTGTCTGAGGGGGAGAGGGTACTCCGGAGACGCGAGGGCCGATGCATGTACTGTGGTCTCGGTGGGCATTTTCGGTTGGCATGTCCGAACCGTCCGGGAGAACGCTCGCACCTGAGGTCCTGTCGGGGGCAGATCTTGGGTGGAGTCTCCTCGTCCCCGGTTTCCCAGGTTGACAAACCACTGATCACGGTTGTCCTCTCCTGGGTCGGGGGCTCGGTGACGACCCAGGCGTTGGTGGACTCTGGTGCTGGTGGTTTGTTCATTGATAGAGTGTTCGTTGCCGCCAATTCCATTCCTCTGCAGCCTCGAGGTTCCCCACTGGCTCTTGAGGCGATAGACGGCAGATCCCTTCTGCCGCCACACGTGACTCATGAGACCCTTCCAGTGGGGATAGCCATTGGTGCCGTTCACAGAGAGTCGGTCTGTCTCCAGGTTATTTCGTCTCCACACTACTCGGTGGTCTTGGGGTACCCCTGGCTCCAGAAGCATAATCCGACTTTCGATTGGAGATCGGTCGAGATCCTCTCGTGGTCACCGCAGTGTGGGGCTAGTTGCATCCATGGGCCTGTCAAGTTGCTGTGTACTTCCTCGGACTCTCTGTTGCCTCCTGAATACGAAGAGTACCGGGATGTATTCGATAAGGTGCGCGCGGTTGCCCTACCTCCGCACCGCCCATACGATTGTGCCATAGAGTTACAATCCGGTGCCGTTCCTCCTCGTGGCAAAGTCTATCCACTGTCGGTAGCGAAGAATGAGGCCATGGAGGAGTACGTGAGGGAGGCGCTTTCACGCGGACACATTCGCAAATCCTCGTCCCCGGCAGGGGCTGGATTTTTCTTTGTGAAAAAGAAGGGCGGCGAGTTGAGGCCTTGCATCGATTACAGGGGTCTCAATCGCATCACGATCAAGAACGCTTACCCGATACCCTTGATTTCCGAGCTGTTCGATCGCCTCAAAGGGGCCACGGTCTTTACCAAACTCGACCTGAGGGCGGCATATAACCTGGTAAGGATCAAGGCGGGCGATGAGTGGAAGACCGCGTTTAACACCAGGACCGGTCATTATGAATCCTTGGTTATGCCCTTTGGGTTGTGCAATGCGCCCGCAGTCTTCCAGGAATTCATCAACAATGTTTTCCGTGACCTGTTGCAGCAGTGTGTGGTGGTCTATTTGGATGACATCTTGGTATATTCTGCATCCATGGAGGCCCACATTCTGGATGTCAGACGAGTGTTGCAACGCTTACGAGAGAACAAGCTGTTCGGTAAGCTTGAGAAATGCGAATTTCACCGATCCCAGGTAACCTTCTTAGGTTACATCATTTCCGCTGAGGGGTTCTCCATGGATCCTGAGAAGGTTTCGGCTGTCTTACAGTGGCCCCAGCCCAGTGGGCTTCGTGCCCTGCAGCGCTTTTTGGGCTTCGCCAATTATTATCGGAAGTTCATCAGGGACTTTTCCATGCTAGCCAAGCCTCTCACGGATCTGACCAGGAAGGGCAGTAATCCTCAGGTCTGGCCGCTCGAGGCCATCCGAGCTTTTGAGGCTCTAAAGTCCGCCTTTGTGTCGGCTCCGATTCTGTCGCATCCCAACCCTGGGTTGCCTTTTGTCCTCGAGGTGGACGCGTCTGAGACGGGAGTAGGCGCCCTCCTGTCTCAGCGTAGAACACCAGAGGGTCCTCTGCTTCCTTGTGGGTTTTACTCCCGGAAACTGTCTTCCGCGGAGTGCAACTATCAGATTGGTGACAGGGAGTTATTGGCCATCGTGCAGGCCCTTAAAGAATGGAGGCACTTGCTCGAGGGCTCGGTGGTTCCGGTTCTCATCCTGACGGACCACAAGAATCTGACCTACCTCTCTGAGGCCAAGAGATTGACACCACGTCAGGCCAGATGGGCTCTGTTCTTGTCACGTTTTAATTACGTGGTCTCCTACCTACCCGGCTCCAAGAACATCAGAGCGGATGCCTTATCACGGCAGTACTCCGAGCTGTCCGGGGAGGAGTCGATTCCGACTACGGTCATACCCCCGAATCAGATCCTGGCCGCTATTCGCACCAGCCTGACTTCTCCTCTGGGTGAGCAGATTTTGGCGGCTCAATCTGGTGCTCCCTCTGGGAGACCCAACGGCAGATGTTTTGTGCCTGAGGAGTTGCGCACTCGGTTGTTGCGAACCTACCATAACTCCAAGGCCGCGGGGCACCCTGGAAAGAATCAGCTGTCCTGGGCGGTTTCACGTCTGTTCTGGTGGCCTTCTCTACGTTCCGACATCGCCGCATATGTAGCGGCATGCTCCGTTTGTGCCCAGAGTAAGTCTCCTCGGCACCTTCCGTTGGGCCTTTTGCAACCCATAGCCACCGGGGAGCGTCCATGGTCACACCTGGGGATGGATTTCATTGTGGACCTCCCTGCATCCCGAGGCCATACGGTCATTCTCATGATTGTGGATCGGTTTTCCAAAATGTGCCACTGTGTTCCTCTCAAGAAGTTACCCTCTGCACAAGAGTTGGCCTCGATTTTTGCCAGGGAGGTCTTCCGGTTGCACGGTTTGCCCAAGGAGATTGTGTCGGATCGGGGGAGTCAGTTTGTGTCCAGGTTCTGGCGCGCCTTTTGCTCCCAGTTGGGGATTCATCTCTCTTTCTCCTCGGCCTACCACCCTCAGTCCAATGGGGCCGCAGAACGATCCAATCAGGCCTTGGAGCAATTCCTTCGTTGCTATGTCTCCGATCACCAAGACAATTGGGTTGACCTCCTGCCTTGGGCTGAGTTTGCCAGGAACACGGTGGTGAACTCTTCCTCTGGGACGTCTCCCTTCATGGCCAATTATGGGTTCCAACCTGCCGTGTTACCGGAGGTATTCTCTCCCCAGGATATTCCGGCTGTGGAGGATCACCTTTCCGTCCTACGTGCTTCTTGGGTACAGATCCAGAGGTCCCTTGAGGTCTCTGCGCAGCGCCAGAAACTCCAGGCTGATCGCAGACGAGCGCCCGCTCCTTCCTACCAGGTCGGAGACCGCGTATGGTTGTCCACCCGCAACCTCAACCTTTCAGTGCCCACTCCCAAGCTGGCGCCTCGCTTTGTTGGTCCCTTCCGAGTGCTTCGCAGGGTAAACCCGGTAGCCTATGCCCTTGCGCTTCCTCCTGGCATGCGGATCTCCAACGTGTTTCATGTCTCCCTGTTGAAGCCACTGGTGTGTAATCGTTTCACTTCCTCGATTCCTCGGCCTCGTCCGGTCCAAGTGGGCAATCGTGAGGAGTATGAGGTGAGCAATATCCTGGACTCACGCCTGGTCCGCGGCCGGGTGCAGTTTTTGGTCCATTGGCGTGGTTATGGTCCAGAGGAGCGTTCCTGGGTTCCCTCCGCAGATGTCCATGCTCCTGTCTTGCTCCGAGCCTTCCACGCACGCTTCCCTCAGAAACCGTTCCTTACTCCGCGGAGGAGGGGCCCTTGAGGGGGAGGTACTGTCATGGTCTTACCTCCTTGCTGTTCCCTTCGTTTGACATGTGCTGGCGGCCATCTTGGTTTCTGGGTTTTCTTGTAGCCTCCCACCCTGCGGCTCCTCCTTCCCACTGGGAGGAGCTGGATGCCTAGCTCATATATAGGAGGTCTGTGGCTTCAGTTCCTTGCTTGGTCCTCCTGTGTTCACATGCTTCCAAGACTGCTGCTGCTTCTGGTTCCTGATCCTGGCCTCGTCTGACTACCCCGTTGGTTCCTGATTCCGGCTTCGTCTGACTACCCCGTTGGTTCCTGATTCCGGCTTCGTCTGACTACCCCGTTGGTTCCTGTTCCTGGCTTCGTCTGACTACCCTTCTGGTTCCTGACCTCTGTCTCCGCAAGACCCTGCTTCGGTTTAGCCATCCGTTCGGACTTTGCTTACGGCTTGCTCTTCAATAAAACCTTCTTATTTTCCACTTATCTCTTGTTGTACGTCTGGTTCATGGTTCCATGACACTCGCTCCCTATTTGATGACCAGTTAAGAGAAATCTATATCTGAAAGATATAAAAAGTCACCTAACAATATTTTCATCTACTCTAAAGACATTTTCAATAGTTTTATGTAGTAACGCTGCCATTTATAACAATATTCTTTATAGTTTAAGGTCGCTAAAACCCATTGAGATAGGTGATGTATACCCTTTAAGGGTGGTGCAGGTCCTGCTGAGTGCATACAAATCATTAATGTCAGACTTTACTGAATCACATGTGAAAGCGGCAATGACGCTGGTAATGGTAACATAATGGCTTACCCTGCAAAACCGTAATAAATAAATTTCATAAAACTTCCTGAAATCACATTAATTTCTCCCTCAAGCACTAAAGTGTTTTATTGTTTTCTCTGCAATATAATAACAGTTGCCATTGTTTTTATCATAAGTCAACCATGATAACAGTAATGTATGTTTTTCAGGTCATTATGTCAACATTATGGCAGAAAATTAGTTTTAAGCATTTCCTATCAAATGCTTGTAATTCTTCATTCCTGTTATTACACATATTATTAATACCTTGCAATATTTATCTTCAAAGAGCCCAATTCTTTATATATTTCCATATTCACTTGACATGAATTTAGTCAGCAAATTATTTGCTGGAAGAGGATTTTACTCAAACTGCATTTTTTCATGGAGTCTATATTAATTTTCTGGAGAACTTTACACAGATTTTATCAATGATAAATTGTGTTTGTGATGCTGTAATACACTTTGAGCATTAGCAACGATGGGGAAGAAGATGCCAGGGGCAGATTAAGTGCATATATACTCAGTATATACACAAACGCACACAGAGTTACGTACTTACAGGGATGATGGGGTTAGCCTGGGTCAGGGGAAGGAGAAGAACATGATCTGCCACTGCTGATGATTTTCTTGGCTGCCACTGCTTTTCATTGCTTCCTGCCAGGGTAACAGGTCATCATATCCGTAAGCTGAAGGACTCAGGCAGTGGAGATGGGCAGTGGAGCGCACTCTTCATTAAACAGTTAGTTAGACAGGCTCTGCACTGGAGCCACTTATTAATTCTATTAAGATGGTGGAAAGTTTGGGTAACCATAAGCTCCCCAGGCTATTTGGGTCTGGCCGCCCCCCCTCCAACAGCCCATATTATAATCTTCTATTGAAAGATGTGCCCATTTATTCATAGCTAATTCTCCTATTGTTAAGATAAGTACTGCCATAGGAGCCAGAAACCACCTACCCAACACCTCCTACGCAGAAACTATTGGATTCATAGGCACTAGATTTGGTGCAAAAAATAATAATCTGCAATTGAAAATCTGTTCGAAGAGTTTGTTTCTGTAGCATGGGCATAGATTCTGAAAACTTCAAATAGATTACATTTCTGCAATAAGTCTCAACATAATCATTAAATATTTTGGCAAATTGCCTGTAATTTCCATAAGAGAATGCATTAACATAATGTAATGTGCTACACATGAGAAAAAACTCTCATTTCAGATATTTATTTCATACGTGTTGCTGGTGAAATTACTGGTCTAAACAACTATTAGGTATTTTTAGAAAAGGCATGGTCAATACAAATCCATTAGATAAAAGTTGGCCAAATTTCTTGATTTCTTACATATTTATATGGGGCCTCCTGACTTCCATGGCAGATGTGGATAGAAACAAGCTGGTAGGTCTTACCCATGCCCGATCCTTTGTTCCTCTGGGAGATACGTCACTGCCAAGCTCAGCATGTGTTTATAGTGGTGGTGAATAGTTTATAGTTAGTTTTCCCCATAGCTCAGCATTGGCTCTGAAGTTCAGACCATAAAAATATTGGTGTAATGCAGATAAAAAACACACTCATAAAGGCTAAAATATTATCTTGGAATTTGCATGAATAGTATTAAAGCAATATTCATTCTAGGGAACTGTAGATAATAAATACAAAAGGGGAAGAGCATAAATGTACAATAAGCACAAGATCAAGTGACAGACTGGTACAAACAAGGCCTCGCTGGCAAAAGCTTACAGTCACCAATGGAATGGGTGGGGGAGACAGTAGGTGAGGGTAGAAACTGATCACATGGTAGTGTAGGTGCAGCATGGTTATTGTAAGTTGTAAGCTTTTCTGAAAAAAAAAAAAAAATGATTTGACGATGAGTGGGAAGCTGATGTAGGGGTGAGCATACCATTTGAGCAACTGGTACAGTTGCACAGGGGTGCAGTAGGTAATGGGACGACTGTCACCCTAAAATCAGCATACTCATGGCTATTGCAGGGGATGGACTGAGACAATGAATATTACACACACAGTTACTGGAGGAATGTTGACAGGATACAAAGACATAATAAGGGTGTTCTGTTTTAGGCTATTTAAAAGCAAGGGGTCCATATGATTCTCTTGCATGTGGTTCATGGTGACCATTGCTGTCTGTGTTCACCACTGGGCTCAAGTGTTGGGATCGGGAGAGAGAAAGGACAAAATCCTTTCCTACCCTAACTTACCTGTTAAGGTTTTGAATAATTTGTTATTGCAAAATAATGATGCAAAATAATGTCTGTACAATCTTTTCATTGTATGACCGTTTTAACAGTGTTAAATGTAAATTGCAGACCTAGCTATGTATTATTGATATTCTTTAATAAAGTAAAAAAAAAAGTAAAAAAAAAAAAAAGGTAAGAAAGCAGAGATGGATTAATGAGATACCATATTTTTCACCCCATAAGATGCACTTTTTCACCTGCATCTTATGGGGCAAATGCTTCCATTTTACATTGCAGTCTGCAATGCTGCAGCATCGCAGACTGTGATGTATGAGCCAGGAGAGAGGAGGGGCTGGAGTCCAGAACTAGGGGCGGGCCACTGTACTCTTACATCGGGCCCCGCCGCTCACCGAAGTATTTATAAACATGAATCCTTATCCTGTTATTAAGTTTAACTAACACTGCACTCTCCCATGTCCACCTGTATCCCCACAGCACTTACGAACAAGCTTCCATAGCAGTCAGTGCGGACGGCAGCAGTAACGTTACTCACTGACGTCGAGCGCCTGTTCCTCCCACTTTATGAATGAAACAGACGGAGCAGGCGCGCAACGTCAGTGAGTGACGTTACTGCTGCCGTCCGCACTGACTGCTATGGAAGCTTGTTCGTAAGTGCTGTGGGGATACAGGGGAACATGGGGACATGGGAGAGTGCAGCGTTAGTTAAACTTAATAACAGGATAAGGATTCATGTTTATAAATACTTCGGTGAGCAGAGGGCCGAGTGTATTGGGGGACACTGTTATGAGGGGGATCTGTGGATGACATATAGCAGTGTCATCCACAGATCCCCCCATAACAGTTCCATCCACAGATCCCCCACACCATAACAATTCCATCCACAGATCCCTCCACCCCATAACAATGCCATCCACAGATCTCCCACCCCATAGCAGTACCATCCACAGATCCCCCATAACAGCGCCATCCGCAGATCCCCCATAACAGTGCCATCCACAGATCCCCCATAACAGTGCCATCCACAGATCCCCCATAACAGTGCCATCCACAGGTCCCCCATAACAGTGCCATCCATAGATCCCACACGTGACAGTGCATCATCCACAGATCCCCCATAATAGTGTCATGCACAGACCACCATGAATTCAAAACCCACCAAAAGCACACCTTTTGGTTAAAAATATTTATTTTCTTATTTTTCTCCTTAAAAACGTAGGTGTGTCTTATAGGCCGGTGCGTCTTATAGGGTGAAAAATACGGTACGTATGAGTAAGTATTTAAATATTGGAAGATTAGATCAGAGATATATGAAGGGAACGGGTTATAGATGGCCTTTTATGAAATGTTAATATTTTAAATTAATTCAATGGCTTGATAGTTGGATTGCTGGAGGGAGAAGCAGTGGAGGAATGAGAAAAGAGGTAGATTAAAAACAACAGCTCAGTTGAGGGTGAAAGTTTGCTAGATGGGGGACCAAAGAGAAATATATTAATTTGGCATCTTTGTTGATTATAGGTTGAGGAAAGAGTAAACTTGAAATACTTATGAGCTGGAGGTGGTAAGGGTGGAATCAAAGGTTTTCTCGAGTGCCGGAATCAAACATTTTTCCAAGGCAGCAGTAATATGAGATTGTGGAAATTGTGGAGCTGTTAACTTTAATTACTAGTTCTGGTAAGGTGGTTGAGTGAGATAAGTGAAAGATGATGAGTCATTTTTCCTAGATTGCGTTCTAGGGAACAGGAGGAGAAGAAGGAGAATATATCTAATAGACACTCTGGATTAGGGAATATTCACACAAAGCACATATGTTGCAGAAATTTCCGTGACTGTCCTATTCATGTGAATGTGGCTGACAGAAATCCATGTTCTTCATGCAGAATCAAACAAATTCAGATATATGGTACTGAATTTTAAGACACTAATTTTCTGCAGCAAATCTTTTGCATATGAATGTATCCTTATGTCCACAACTTCTGGAATTTAGGTGTTGTGACTGTATTAGTGCTGAGTGACACTGGCATTTCTATAGGAAATAGGAAATTGTAACAGACATTGCATGGAACCAGCACAACACTACTTGACTCTACCCTGGTTTTCTGGTTTTCCACTGATAAATGTCACCTGACCGCACTGCTCGCCAGTGATTGGTCAGAGAGAATCATCACTAACCTGCTACAAACTTCTCTGGGAGGTGCCATATTCCAAGTGGTAGTGGTAGCAGAACCTTCAACTAGAGTAGAGTATTGTACTGGTACCATGTAAGTTGATTTACAAAACCAGTTTTATGGGAACTAGGTTGTCTCCCACCAGGAATTAAGGCATTTTTGGAAAGTTGACAACCAGGGTATATTTACATGAGGCAGATTTGCCTTAGAAATTGCTGTCACTATCTTATTCATCTGAATGGAGTGTTCAGAAATCCATTTGCTTGCTGTACAACAACCCCGTTCAAATGAAACTGATTTCTGTCAGAAATTTCTGCAACAAGCCTGCCATGTGTAAGTATAGCCTTCAAGTGAAATCCACGACAGTTACATTAATGCTTAAGTGTATATATCTTCACTGTGTGATAACAGTAATTTAATATGTGATTGATGTGTTTAATATGTGATTAATATAAAAACGGACTGCTGAACGTCTCCTCGGTAAATTGTAAACCATAGCAAATGAAAAGTGGAGAATCAGTTTGACAGTATTCCAATTAGTTTACCGTAGCTGTAAATAGTTTACAGGGGAATCTGTAGGATGGTTAATTGCTTAGTTGTGAAAGACTCAGGTTTAATTTCAGTAGATTGCAATGGACATTCCACGCCATGGTGTCGCCCCCTCATTCTTCACCTTGAAAAAGCTTTTCTTAGTCAGTGTTTGTATATATTACGCAAGAGATATAGAATTAATTTCCCTTTGTCAAAGCTACTGTAAGTTTTTCTGTGCCAGCTCACTTTCCTGGCTTTGTATCTAAATCCCCTGCCCAAAAGCAGAACACCTTGCTGATACAGCCCTCGGCACCCAGTACCTAAGGTACATGCCACAGCAACCTTCCTCCCTTATCTATCAGAAAATATACTTTGGATAATACTTTCATGTTCAGACCTATGATGTTGTAGAGTAACACTTTCTTTATGACAGCATCAGTCACTGCACTGCTTGTTTTTAATAGATCAGAGAAAGATTGTCTCTAGTAAACTGCACAATTGTTGGAATATACTATTTTTTTTTATTATTTTACATCATAATGCAATTGGAAACATTGGGAATGTTTGTCATGTAATGTAGACAATGTGTATGATTACTTTTTTCTGTAGAATTTCTATAATTTATCACTGTAGGATTAATTCTGTTTTGTTTTGCCAAAAGTCTCTCTAGAGTTATTTTACTCTCCAAGGATACTTTAAAGGAACACACAGCCATATAAATCAGCCTTTATGTGAATTTTCCATATAACTGTTTTTATAAAAATGGTTGGGTCATTTCCTAGGTATAATGTTTTGAAGTCACTGTGTGTTTTCTACTTCCTGTCCTGGCTTGTCAACTTCCTCTTTGTTTGGGTTTTTGACTCCTACAGAAGGACAATATTTTGTATTTAGTTTTCAAAAACATAGGGGCTCATTTATCAAACTGGTGTAGAACTTGTTTAGTTTCCCATAGGAACCATTCAGATTCCACCTTTCATTTTCCAAAGTAGCTGTCCAAAATAAAGGTGGAATCTGATTGGTTGCTATAGTCAACTAAGAAAGTTCTACTTTACACCAGTTTGATACATGACCCCCATAGTGCACCCCTTTCTGAAAGTATCTCTATGAGTAGTAGGTAATTACTATGAATGATTGTTGCCCTTCTTATATTGTTACCATAGGTAAAGAAGGGATTTCCAAATCTCTTAGGACGTATGCCCTTTATTAGTATTATTTCCAAGGCTCTTAGGTGGAGATTTATCAAACTGGTGTAAAGTAGAACTGTCTTAGTTGCCCATAGCAACCAATCAGATTACACCTTTAATTTTTCACAGCTCCTTTGGAAAATTACTGGAGTCTTCATACACATAGACATATGCATCCAATATTTTTTGGGTGTTTCCTATTCCGTATGGTTATCCTTTTCCCAGGGTACTTGTTATTCTACTCTATAGGGGGATTGTTTGTGATGCTGTACCTATGAGTATTGTCTCTATGATTTGATGTGATCCTCATGATTATTTATTGGGGTTTTGTATAATCCTACTCTTTCAATAACATTGAATTTTATATTTTCATATACCTCAAGGGTGTTTCCTCTGTTCCATGTGGGGAGTGTTTCTTGTAGGTTATGTATACATATATCAAGGTACCCTAGTTATACAGTTGTTAAAGTTGGAAAATGACCAAAGTCCATCAAGTCCAACCTGTAATCCTGCTATATTGATCCAGGGTCAAAGACAAAAAAAAAAACTATGAGAGAAAAAAAAATCCTTCCTGACTCAAGATGTAGTTGTTATTGTTTTGGAGGCACTTGGTGTTTCATAATCTATTTAATATCACTCAAAGTAATTAAGATGCTATTTCTATGAAATGTATGAATTATTATGTATCTACTTTGTACAGTAGATAACTAATTAAATTTCTCCTCAGATTAGCACAAAGGTTATACACTGTGCTTTCTTTTATAGTTATGTATGAAATTCACGGGGCACATATTTTATCTCTTCAAAGGGATTTTGTATTCAGTTTTTGAAGATCATGCCTTTTATTCCCAGGAGCTATGGTAATAGCGGAATATTCTCATATATGTATGGCATGTAATAGTAAGCTTAGCTGTTGCACCTTCATCTCATCAACGTTTAGCAGCTCCGGTCTATAAGGAGAGTTAAACAAGTTGCTGCTACTGTATGTATGGAAGCTCGGTAGTGATATATTTAAGGGAATTGGGTTATTCTACAGAGACCTAGATACAGAAGTATGAAAACTGTTGTGGATTATTGCTTAGATATAAATCATGCAAAATGACTTCAAATGTACTAGATCATTTTAGAGCTTTTCACATCTTATTTTTACGATATTTGTGGAGTGTATCCATAATAACATTTAAGGGGGTTTCCAGAGGGAAATTATATATATATTTTTTTAAATCTCAGCAGGATGAAAATAGATAAAAAAAAAATATATAGTCACCTCACCAATTCCCTGGTGCTCCTGTTCCAATCATTCCTGGTTCACAACCATTCTCTACTTTCTACTTCAGTGATTTGAGGATGATCCAACCCAGGGATATATCTCTGGTTGTCACATGTCCCTAAACATCATTGCTGCAGAAGTGGATAGTAAATGGCAGTGGACCAGGCAATCTATAAACAGGAACAACATATGAGGTATGTTTGAGGAAAGTATAGGTTTTTTGGGGTAAGTATAGTTTTTTTTTTTATCTATTTTTACCAGGCTGAAAAGTTTTAAATATATTTTTCTCCTGGAAAACTCTTTTAAGAGACCCAACAATTAATCTAGGGCAGGGATGCTCAACCTTCGGCCTTCCAGCTGTTGCATGCCCTAATAGCTGTAGGCTGTCCAGGCATGCTGGGAGTTGTAGTTTTGCAACAGCTGGAGGTTGGGCATCCTTGATCTAGGGCTGTGAAGGCTAACCTCCGGCACTCCAGCTGTGGTGAAACTGCAACTTCTTAGATGCACATTTGCTTTGCTGTTCTCAGAACTCCATAGAAATGAATGGAGAATGCTGGGAGTCATAGTTTCACCACAGCTGGAGTACTGGAGGTTTGCCATGACTGATCTAGGGTATTCCTGTTTAGAACATTGCTGCTTTTCTTAGCTATGTTGAAAGAGAAAAAAATAAAAAGCTCCTGTAAATGGGCATTATGTTGTCACCTCTTCTCGATATGAAAAGTGTGATCCAATCGCCCCTGCAAAAACATTAATAACCTATATGACTTAAATTATAGCTCAGGAATGGCAAATCTACCCAGTTATACAGTCATTTTTTCCATACCGCTAAATCACAATACCTGTACAGATTTTCTCTTATGAGCCTTTTCAGGGCTGTAAAGATGGTCATCACAGCTTTCATAGAGAAAATGAATAGTGTTGAGCGCAAATATTCGTAAAGCAATTTTCTATCGTGAATATCAGCACTTCGAGAATTCGCAAATATTTAGAATATAGTGCTATATATTCGTAAAATCGATTATTCATTATTATTTTTTTAACACAGTACACATCAGGTGATCATCTCTCCCTTCTTCTAGCTTGTGGGCCAATGAGAAGGCTTTGTCAGAGCTTAGCAACATCCCTAGCAACCAATAGAAAAGTTGCCTGCCCCACACCGGTATTTTGCGCTCATTACGCAAATAATACATTGCTGATTTTTGCAATCAAGAATATAATCTCAAATTTGCGAATTCATGAATATATGGCAAATATTCAACAAAATATTTGCGAAATATCGCAAATTCGAATATTGCTCCTGCCGCTCATCATTTAAAATGAATGAAGACTAGA
Organism: Bufo gargarizans; assembly: GCF_014858855.1. Taxonomy (NCBI): domain Eukaryota; kingdom Metazoa; phylum Chordata; class Amphibia; order Anura; family Bufonidae; genus Bufo; species Bufo gargarizans. The sequence goes on from NC_058080.1 coordinate 650,093,497, forward strand.
TGATTGCTTAGATTATTTAGGGCATCTGTCAGCAGATTTGTACCTATGACACTGGCTGACTTGTTACATTTGCACTTGGCAGCTGAAGGCATCTGTGTTGGTCCCATGTTCATATGTGCCCGCATTGCTGAGAAAAATGCAGATGTATGCAAATGAGCCTCTAGGAGCAATGGAGGAGTTGACATTACATCTAGAGGCTCTCTAAGGAACTGGCGCGACCTCTGCACTTTGATTGACTCGGCCAGGCATTAAAAATCTCATTGTGCCTGGACCCATGTGTAAATGTACATTGTTGTGAAAGACCCTGCTCTACCAGGGATGTATTTTCCAGGCTTACTGACAGCTGGTAATTTCATCTGCCAAAACACATCCAGAAAGGCCTCTCCTTTGAGTGACATAAATTCATATATACATTTTCTTTAATAGCATTAGAGTAACAGTGCTATGGAACATAATGTTTAGGTAGTAGCCTCTCGACTGGACTATTTTTACTGTGTCATTCACTTTCTGAATATGGGAGCTCCTGAGTGCATATAACATCCATAGATTCTTGCTTGTTAGCTCAATGACTAAGACCATTATATGGCTGTAACATCCAGACCCCTACAGTTCTACTGAACAACTACTGGTCTTATAGTGATTTTGTTTGATATTTTGTAAAATAGTGACACTTGACTGGTGTTTTTGGTTACTGTGGAAGTGGTCCTGTCCATTCCACAAGGCTGGGGATGCACGGCGACTTTGGTAGCACAGCCTATATCAGAAGTACTGCAAGTTGCCACTGATGATTTGCTGTGATTCTCAGTTCGCTGTTGTAGTAACTTGCAGGTCGCAATGAAACTCCCTTTACTTGCTTTACTTGCAATACAGGCAGTTTTACATAGCCACTGGGAATTTATACAGTTCTTCCAAAGATTTCATTCCTGCTGCTTGTAGAGCACCAAAATAATAACAGTGCATAGACGCAGTGCTATATATAGACTATATACAATATAGGATTTGGAGAGTGTTGCCCTGCCTCTGTTGGAACTGCTGTGTGTTTCCCTCATCTCCCCTCCTCGGTTGCCCAAGGAACTACATACTCTGCTGCCAGCATTGTCAGCTGGAAATTTTTGGAGCAATTTTTCCACAAAAACCTTCTGGTATTGCACCATTTTGCTAGTCCTCTCCACCACAGGAATGAGAGATGAGAAGTTCTCTTTGCAGCTGGGGTCGAGAAGGGTGAACAACCAGTAATCGGTGTTGTCCAAAATGCTTAAAACGCGTGGGTCACAGGAAAGGCAGCCTGACATAAGCAGGCTCAGCCATGTGTGCCAGAGTCCCAACAGCAAGACTTCGCTGTCATCAGGAGGATGACTCTCAATCTCCTCATCCTCTTTCTCCTCTTCTGCCCATCCACACTGAACAGATGGAATTAAACTTCCATGGGTACTACCCTCTGTAGCACAGGCAACCGTCTCCTCCTCCTCATCATCATCATCATACAATTTGCCCTGACAAGACAAGCTGAGGGTGGTCTGGCTATCACTCTGTGTAATGTCTTCCCCCATTTCTACCTCTTCCACATGAAAAGTGTCTGCCTTAATTGTTAGCAGCGAGCGTTTGAGTAGACACAGAAGTGGGAAGGTGACGCTGATAATAGCATTATCGCCACTCACCATCTGTGTTGATTCCTCAAAGTTTCTTAAAACCTCACAGAGGTCAGACATCCATGCTCACTCCTCGCTTGTGAAGAGCTGAAGCTGACTGGAAAGGCGACGACCATGTTGCAGCAGGTATTCCACTACTGCCCTCTGCTGCTCACAAAGCCTGGCCAACATATGGAAAGTCAAGTTCCAGCACGTGCTCACATCGCACAACAGTTGGTGATCTGGCAATTGTAATCGCTGCTGCAGCGTTGACAGACCAGAGGAAGCTGTCAATGACTTGTGGAAATGGGTACACACGCAGTGCACCTTCACCAATAGCTCAGGCAAATTGGGGTAGGTTTTGAGAAACCGCTGAACCACCAAGTTGAAGACGTGGGCTAGGCATGGGATGTGTGTAAGCTTCCCGAGCTCCAAAGCCGCCACCAAGTTACGGCCATTATCGGACACAACCATGCCTGGTTCTTAGTTGAGTGGCGAGAGCCACAGCTCAGTCTGGTCTCTTATACCCTGCCACAGCTCTGTGGCAGTGTGCTTTTTGTCACCTAAGCAGATCATCTTAAGAACGGCCTGTTGACGCTGCCCCACTGCAGTGCTACACTGCTTTCAGCTACCAACTGATGGCTGACTGGTGCTGCAAGAGGATAATTATAAGGTGGAAGTGAAGGAGGAGGCGGAGGAGGAGAAGTGGGGGTTGAGCCACTAACGTAGGTAGTGGCAGAAACGCTGATGGAATTAGAGTCCGAAATACTTGGCGTCGGTAGCATCTGTGCAATCCCAGGGTACAACTTGCTCCCGACCTCCACAACGTTCCCCCAGTGTGCCATCAGGGAAATGTAGCGTCCCTGGCCGAAAGCACTTGTCCATGTGTCAGTGGTTAAGTGGACCTTCCCAGTAACTGCGTTGGTCAGGGCACGGGTGATGTTACGGAACACATGCTGGTGTAAGGCTGGGACTGCACACCATGAAAAATATTGGCGGCACACCTTGAAAAATAGTTGTGGCTGGGGACTGCGTATCAAGGGCCGACATCAGACTGCTGAAGGCCTCAGTGTCCACAAGCCTAAATGGCAACATTTCCAGGGCCAATAATTTGGAAATTTGCACATTTGGTGCTATGGCCTGTGGGTCGGTGGCTTTGTATTTGTGCTTGCGTTCACATGCCTGGGGTATAGACATTTGTACGCTGCGCTGGAACACGGAAGTAGATGTGGTTGCTGATGGTGCTGGTGAGGGTCCAGGTGCAAGGTGGGAGGCATCCGGGCCTGTGCCTTCAACAGTGCATTAGCCAGCAAGTAACACAGGGGAAGAGGAGGCAATGGTGTGATCCCCAGACACAGATTGTGGACCCAGGCGTTTGGCCCACCAATTACGGTGCTTTGATGCCATGTGGCGAATCATGCTGGTGGTCATGAGGTTGCTAGTGTTCACGCCCCTGCTCATTTTCATATGGCACAGGTTGCAAATTACAATTCCTTTGTCATCCGTACTTTCCTAAAAAAAAGCGCCAGACTGCGGAACACCTACCCCTTGACAAAGGAGATTTCTGCAAGGGAATGCTCTGTGAAACAGTTGCGGGCCTGTTTGGTGTGGCCCGCCTTCTCCCTTTAGCCACCCTACTGCCTCTTTCAGCCTGTTGCGGTGCTGTGGATCCCTCCCCCTCTGTACTGATGTCCTTGCTTGGCTTGCCACCTTCCCAGGTTGGGTCAGTGACTGCCACCACCTCCTCTTCCACTTCCTCACTCTGCTCATACTCCTGAATTGTTGACCTAACAACAACCTCAGCTATTGACAACTGTGTCTCATCCTTATCATCAACCTCTTGAGACACTAATTGCTGTTGACTTATTGGCACACGTTACACAGGAGAAATACTGCAGATAATGTTGCTAAAGTCAGCAGCGGCTAATATGAATTTACAGGGAATGTCACAGGTATTTGGGATGTGGAAACGTTACACAGGAGATTTACCCCAGGTAATATCACTGTCCGCAGCGGACACCGTCTACTGTAAAAGTACACTGGATTTCACAGATATTTTTTGGATCCGCACACGTTATACAGGAGATGTAGTGCAGATAATGTTGCTCTTTGCAGTGGCCTAACTATTGCACGCTATTTAGAGCAGGATTCACTAATAATAAATATTGTTGCCACACACAACAGTCCTTAAAAGGACTTTTGGTCTGTAAAGTTTTAGCAATTTAGCGCAGGTTGCGCTAAAAATATATATTGCTGCTGCCACACACCACAATAGTCCTTAACAGGACTATTAGGTCTGTAAAGTTTTAGCAATTTAGCGCAGACTTTTGGGTCTCTGACAAGTTTTTCAACTGCAATAAAGAAAATTTCACTCCCTACACTATCTTTCCCTATATAGCACCCAATGACCCGTTCCAGCCAGCCAATCACTGTAATGCTAGTAACTAGCATGGCTACGGAATTACAGTAAAGGGCAGTACTTACCTGCACGTTTATTGGCTGAGTAGAAGCCAGCAAACATGCGGCGAGAAGAGTCGAGCATTACACTCGAGCACACTGAACTGGTGTTCGGCCAAGCATGCTCGATTGAGACTAATGTCAATTGACTCAGTATACTTTAACCTACGTAATACTTTAACTGCACATAATAAGCTTTAACCCTTCACCCATCAAACTAAGGTAGTATCCATAATCAATGTGGATTCTGTCCCAAATTGTATGGATAGTTTCCTTAACCACTTCCTAACGGAGCTATTTTCAGATTTTGCATATTAATTTGTTATTGTTACCATTTAATGGTGTGTCTGAGATTTTTGATAACTTTTTATTCCATTTTTTGGGGGAGGTGCAATGATAAAAAAAAACTAGGAATCTGCCTATTTTTCTTTTTTTCAATACACCATTCACCATATGGGATAATAAAAAAATAAAAAAATAAAAAATAAATAAATATATATATATATATATATATATATTTTTTTTTTTTAATAGTAATATTTTAATAGTACAAGAGTCTTTGGATGAAGCAATGCTTATTATGTTTATTTTTTTGATTGCTTATATATTTTTTATTTTGATTTGAGGGAGAGGGAGGTGATTTCAATTTTTATATTTTTTAAAACTCTTGCTTTTTTGTTTTTTGTTTTATACTTTTTTTAAGGCCCCCAAGTGGACCCCAACATGCAATCATTAGATTGCAATTTGTGTAAAGTTTTGGAATTTTACCCATTAACATATGCAAAGAACGGTTTACGGTATATCAATTCAGTGCTGCCACCTGCTGGCCTGAATTGTAAAAGTAATAAGCCTAGAAGCCTAGTACAGGCTGTGGCTTATTACTTTAATCAAAAGCCTTCCCCAATCTCCGCCTGGGGTGTTTCTGCCCAGCAAGAGTGCGCTTTCAGGTTTTTGACCTCTTATACGCCATGGTCACATTTGACCACAGCCTCTGAGGGGTTGAATGTCCATGATAGGCGTTACTGCCAATCATGAACATTACCCGCCAATGTTTACTGTGTAAAACAGCAGTCATATGATGATTCTTGATTACAGACAGCCGCAACCTGGCCATATGGCCACTCCATGTGGCCATACCCTGTTGTCTCTACTATCTAAAGTACCAGGAATGCAAATAGATAGTAACTATGGTATACAATGATTAGTTGCAGTTATATAAACCTCCTGACTTACACTGCCTGTCTGTATTATCTTTGTGTGCAGACTCTCTACTGTATTTTTTTAGATTGTAGTTTCACACTAGTCTCCCTGCCTCCTGCATGTAAGAGCTTACAGGGAAAAGAGAGATGACAGGGCAGAGAGGGGAGACAGGCTGAAGCTGCATCACATATAACATGTAGTCTCTGTAGTGTGAGGGGACAGCATTTCTGTGTCAGTTATCTGTTATGTGGTTCTGCTGAGATAACACAGCTAGACAGAGGGACAAACGCTATTGGAATGACTAATTACAACTGGTGTGATATACCTGTTGCCCCCCCCCCCCCAAAAAAAAATAACTGATTGAGGGGGTGTGATACAACTATAATATACCTTCTAACATAGAAAGTATATTGTAGTGCATTTGTATTGTGCAGCAGTTGTGTGCCGTTCTGCTGAGCTACCGCAGCTAGATAGAGGGACAAAAGCTTTTGGAATAACTCATTGCAACTGGTGTGATATACCTGTTGCACCAAAAAAATCTGATTATGGGGTGTAATATACCTGCTTCCACAAAATACTGATTAAGGGGTTTGATATACCTGCTTCCACAAAATACTGATTGAGGGGTGTGATACACCGTCTTCCACAAAATATTGATTGAGGGGTGTGATACACTGGCTTCCACAAAATATCGATTGAGGCCTGTGATACACCGGCTTCTACTAAATATTGATTAAGGGGTTTGATATACCAACTTCCAGCAAATACTCATTAAGGGGTTCAATATACCTGTTTTCACAAAATACTGATAGAGGGGATTGATATACCGGCTTCCACCAAATATTGATTGAGGCCTGCGATACACCGGCTTCCACCAAATATTGAAACGGGGTTTCACTTACCAGCTTCCAGAAAATACTCATTAAGGGGTTCTATATACCTGTTTCCACAAAATACTGATAGAGGGGATTGATATACCTGCTTCCACCAATTAGTGATTGAGGCCTGCAATATACCTGCTTCCACAAATAACATTAAAGGACACACCAGAGTTGTTTGAGTGGCTCACTCAGCCTTCCGCTTCTGCACCCTCCTCATCCTCTGGATCTGCTCCCTCCTCACTCTCTGCTGTGTGCACCCCAAAGACACCACCACCACCATAGCCCCTCCACTCAAGTCAGAGGAATTATTTTCCTATTCCCAGATCATACCGATGCACATCCATTCTTGTCATCGGATGAGGAAGAGGAGGTAGCAATGGCCACCACCCAGCGGTCTGACGACAGAACCCAGATCAGCCCAAGGACGGAGGTCCCCGCTGTTACTGCCTACTCCGAGATCTCTAATGTCAGTGGTGGTGAAGTTGACGATGATGACGTATGGATGTCACATGGGTGCCCACAAGAGAAGAAGAGGAGGGGATGTCAGAGGGAGAGACAGAGCAGCAGATAGGGGGTAGATGGAGGAGAAGCAGGCAGAACCTGCAGTGCACAGTAGGCAAAAAGGAGACTGTAAATGTATCTGGAGCGAGCCATATACCATGCACGGACACTCCCTGGACGCCGGCACATGGCTCCGCAGTGTGGGCTTTTTTTAACGTGTCAGCTGTTGACAATAGTGTTGCCATCTGCAGCCTATGCTGTCAACGCATAAGTCACGGTAAGCCCAACACACCCAGGGACGACCGTCTTAAGAAGGCACCTGGCCTCCCATCACCGAACCCAGTCGGAGCAACACCGTCAGAACACACAAAGCCACATTAACGGCGCTTCACGTCCTGCCTCTTCTCCTTCTCCACTCCTCCCATTTGTCCTCCACTCCGCCTTCCACTGTGCCATCATCGCGTTCATCTGGCAAAAGGCAGGCTTACGTGGCCCAAATGTTCAAAAGTAAAAAGTTGATGACGCCAGATAACCCTCTTACCCAACGGCTGACCGCTAGCCCGCCAACTACTGCCATATAAACTGGTGGACTCGGAGGCTTTAAGAATATTTGCAGCCATTGGCACGCCGCAATGGAAGGTCCCCGGAAGGAAATATTTCTCCCAGAAAGGCATCCCATAGCTATATGGCCAGTTAACCCAATCTGGCAGACATTTTACATTCAAGTGAATATATCTCTGGTACACAGTTTTGGTGCCAAGATACATCTGACCACAGACATGTGGTCTAGAAAACATGGGCAGGGAAGGTACATAACTTTTACTGCTCACTGAGTGAACCTTCTGATGGCTGTCAAGCATGGCACCCGTGTGGATTTGGTGTTACCGCCACGGATTCTATTGTCCGTCTCCCCCTCGGCTGACTCCTCCTTTTCCACTGCTACCGCCTCTTCCGCTGCACCATCCAAGTTCCCCAGAACCTATTCGACGTGCCAGGTTAGATCTTGCCATGCTGTGCTGCAGCTGTTGTGACTGGAAGCCAAGAGCCTCGCCGGTGCTGCACTGCTTTCAGCTCTACGGTCACAAGCCGATCAGTGGCTAACCCCGCTCAATTTGACAGTTAGTAAAGTGGTGTGCGACAATGGTGCCAATCTGCTGAGTGCACTGAAACAGGGCAAAATGACACAAGTGCCGTGCATGTCACCCGTCCTGAACTTAGTCATGCAGCGATTCGTTGCCAAATTCCCCAGGGTCCAGGATGTCTTGCAGCAGGCCAGGAAAATCTCTGGCCATTTTAGAAGATCTTACACGCCCATAGCTCGCCTTGCTAATGTTCAGTGGCGACTCCACCTGCCCGTCAGACGTCTGATTTGTGACAGCCCGACGCGCTGGAACTCCACCTTCTATATGCTTGATAGGCTGCTCCAGCAGCAACGTGCCATTAACGACTATCTGTACAAACTCTGCAGCAGGACAGGTTCTGGGGAGCTTGGTTTCTTTTCACCATGCCAGTGGCTGCTCATGCGCAACGCATGCGGACTTCTGCAGCCATTTGATGAAATCACCAAACTGGTCAGTCGCCCAAAAATGGCGGACATCACAGAGTGCTATCAAAATACAGCATTTCCAGGCCTTTCTGTGAGAGATGCTGCATTCTGCTGTTGCGGGCGCTGGCAGAGGACTTTCCACACACAGAGTAATGTTTGCGGATAGCAATCCTACCACGTATGTAAAAAGCGGGCGGTTTGAAGATGTGTTGGTCACTTGATATGAGATCATTCTTGCAGCTAAACCACCGACAGCCGCCCACTGAATCCAGCCTCAGGGAACGCCTAGACCAACAGGTGTTCGACTACATTGGGTTAACGGCCGATGAGGATGTTCTGAGAAGTGAGGAGCCCCTAAACTACTGGGTATGCAGGGTTGACATGAGGCCAGAACTTGCACAATGCGCCATGGAACTCTTAGCTTGCCCCTCGTCGAGTGTGCTGTCCGAAGGGACGTTCAGCTCAGCAGGGGTGATAGTGAAAGATAAGCGCACTCGCCTAGCTCACGACAATGTGGACTACCTCACATTTCTAAAAACAAATGATGCATGGATCTCGGAGGAATTCAACACCTGTGACGACCACGTTTAATTGAATTTCCTCATGCCAGCTCACACATATCCCCCACCACACATAACAAAGAATGATATCTGTCTTATATACTGTAAATACAGTGGCATGAAAGGCTTTTTATGTCCGGCGAATATCTAATCTTTGTGGCCTGTACTCCACTGGCCTGCAGTAATATTGGTATCCAATGAGCGTGCAATATACCTCCAACCACATAATCACTTGAACTTGATCTTTTCCGTATGATAAATGCCTAATTGTTGGGGCCTCAGAGGAATTTAACACCTGTGATGACCACGTGTTATCGAATTTCACCTATTATCATGCCATGTTTTTAATCCAATTTAATATTTTTAGATATTTTAACCCCTTCCCGACCTGTGACGTACTACTACATCATGGAAACCACTGCGTTCCCGCAATTTGACGTAATAGTACGTCATGGTGATCGCGCGGGCACCGGAGCCGTGCGCGCATGATCACTGTAAGGGTACGGCAGTCCCTGGTAGCCGGGCCCCTGCTGTATTCGCCGGCATCGCTGTAAAAGCCTATGCTGGCAGATTAACCCCTTCAATGCCACGGTCCGTGCTGACCGCGACAAAGAAGGGGTTTGTGTCGGTTGACTGATTGCATCGAGTCTCGTGCTGCTGTGGAAGGACCCGATGCGTGACATGGCAGCCCGATGTTGTGCAGAGACTGTCCAATGCCTTGCACGGCATCGGAAACTGCCTTCTACGGGTGCCTCAGGCTGGGTCTCCTAGGCAACCTGTTAATGTATTACTCAGTGTCATACACTAACAGGCAATGCATTACAATACAAATATATTGTAATGTATTGCAGAGGGGATCAGACCCTCAAAAGTGAACATCAGAAATAAATTAAAGAAAATAGTTTAAAAAAAGTGTTTTTAATAACATTTATAAAGTAATTAAATTAATAAAGTAAAAAAGAAAAAAAAAAACGCCCCTTTCCCCTTATTTTATAATAAAAAACAGAAAAAAAAACACACATATTTAGGTATTGCCATGTCCGTAATGACCGGCTTTATAAATATATCAAAAAATCCACCGTGTCCGATAAACACCATAAAAAAGAAAACGGTGTAAAAAAAAGCCATTTTGTTACCTTACAACACAAAAAGTGACACACCAAGCGAACAAAAAGGCGTATGTCCCACAAAATGGTATCAATAAAACCGTCACCTCATCCCGCAGAAAATTAGCCTCTACCTAAGATCTCATCGCCCAAAAATTTTTAAAAAATATAGCTCTCAGAACATGGAGACACTAAAACATCTTTTTTTTTGTTTCAAAACTGTTATTATTGTGCTAAAGTGAAAACATAAAAAAAAATAATATATATATATATATATATATATATATTAGATATCACCACGTCCGTAATAACCAGCTCTATTAAAATATTACATTACCTAACTCCTCCTGGAGAACACCGTAAAAAAAATAAAGTGTATGCCCCCCAAAATAGTACCAATCAGACCGACACCTCATCCCGCAAAAAATGAGACCCTACCTAAGAGAAATGGTCAAAAAATTTAAAAGCTATCACTCTCAGACAATGGAGACACTAAAATATGATTATTTTTTGCTTCAAAACGGCTATTATTGCGCTAAAGTGAATTTTTTAAAAAAAGTATACATATTAGGTATTGCTTTCCCTCCTGGCTAACTACCTTGATTGACCAAACTTTCACCACCTCTGGCGCCCACGGTTCTTCGTCTTTGTAGGGATTCATTATCCCCGAAGGCTTGATTAACCTCCACCTGTTTTACCGTTCTTAAAGCCAGAGTGGACCGATGATGTCCACCCTGGCACCCTGCACTTACAGCACAAAAACGTTTTGCATATTTTTCAGTGAAAACTGAAAGCCTTTATTGTGCTCTGATACAAAATGTATCACTGTAGTGTTCATAAAATGACGCATTGTAAAATGTGTGCAATGTTCTAGGAGCTGTGGTGTAATCAGTATTGTAGATAATGCCTTGTACCTTGATACCGAACCCGAAGTCTCATCGTAGCCAATACATTCTAAAACTGTACGGAGCCTCTCCGTACAGTATTAGCACAAAGTTTTTATGCGAATCGACTTTGGATGTTTCATCCAAAGTTGATTCTCTCATCTCTAGTTACCACATGCACTGTGAATACCATTAATATTTTTTATCTAGGCTTGTCATTATTAAATATGTAGCATTGCAGCCTATAAAATATGTCTAGCATTACACTTTTTACATAAACTGTCAATCATGACTTTCTTTTGAGAACAGCTATGATCTACAGATCTGTCTTGTATATGTCACTTTGCTTTAGTTGGTGACATCAGAATGAAGTCTGTTACACAACTGATGTCATACTGCTGAATTCTTACAGTAAGAAGTTATTCATTGTACACTTTTACTACAATTATTTAGATATCACAAGAATAAGACTTGTTGGTGGTCCATTTACTATTTTATACTGCTTCTTAGAAAAGGACCTTTGCATTTTATACTGGTCATCAAAATGTGGTCCTGGATTATTGGTAAAAATTACAGTATATAAAAATGTTATATTACTGTGTAGTCATATACAACATGTCAGGTCCAAGGCATGCTCAAACATACAGTACCGTGCATAAAAAGCCAGGTGTGGGAATAATGCTGCAAATAAGAATGCTTTCCTAAATAGAATTGTTAACAGTTTATTTTTATTAATTTACAAAATGCAAAGTGACTGAACAAAAGATAAATTTAAATCAGGTTAATACTGCATTTAGTATGACCAGTTATAATAATCGAATTTCGATTTTAACTTAGCACTGCTATATTCCATATTCGTTAATTCTAGCCTAATATGGAATATAGCAGTGCTAAGTTAAAATCGAAATTCGATTATTATAACTTGAATTAATAGAATTGCGATTTCAACTTGGACCTGGTTTACTATGGTTGGCTTGGTAGAATTAGCGAATATGACGAATGTATTCGTCATATTCCACAAAACAAATATGACGAAGTATTCTGCATCTTCGTTTTAGCTACCTATTCATCAACTTCGCTAATTCTAGCAATCATATAGGAAAGTTTACTATAGAGACAGCTAAGTTTAATTCGCTATGCAATTATATTTGCTTTTTTTTTATAAATAGAATAATTATAATAATTGCAATGCGATTAATTCAAGTTATAATAATCGAATTTCGATTTTAACTTAGCACTGCTATTTTCCATATTCGTTAATTCTAGCCTAATATGGAATATAGCAGTGCTAAGTTAAAATCGAAATTCGATTATTATAAATTGAATTAATCGAATTGCGATTTCAACTTGGACCTGGTTTACTATGGTTGGCTTGGTAGAATTAGCGAATATGACGAATATATTCGTTATATTTCACAAAACGAAGATAACGAAGTATTCTGCATCTTTGTTTTAGCTACCTATTCGTCAACTTCGCTAATTCTAGCAATCATATAGGAAAGTTTACTATAGAGACAGCTAAGTTTAATTCGCTATGCGATTATATGACTTCTTTTTAAAAAAAAAATAGAATAATTATAATACCTGATAATTATTATAATTATTCTATTTATAAAAAAAAGCAAATATAATTGCATAGCGAATTAAACTTAGCTGTCTCTATAGTAAACTTTCCTATATGATTGCTAGAATTAGCTAAGTTGATGAATGGGTAGCTAAAACGAAGATGCAGAATACTTTGTTATCTTCGTTTTGTGGAATATGACGAATACATTCGTCATATTCGCTAATTCTACCAAGCCATCCATAGTAAACCAGGTCCAAGTTGAAATCGCAATTCTATTAATTCAAGTTATAATAATCGAATTTCGATTTTAACTTAGCACTGCTATATTCCATATTAGGCTAGAATTAACGAATATGGAATATAGCAGTGCTAAATTAAAATCGAAATTCGATTATTATAACTTGAAATAATCGAATTGCGATTTCAACGTAATTCTCAAATCCGACAGTACATTCTAGTATATGGAGACGTTCCCATGGTGATGGGGACGCTCCATGAGCACGGAAGTCGGCAGAAGCGGCAACGGGCACTGACTGGAGCAGCCAGGAAGCCAGGAATCTAAAGGACACGTAAGAACAACTTTAGGGAAGTGGGAAAGAAAAAAATATAACAATAAAAAAAAAAGCAAATATTCGAAATATCGAATTTATATCGCTATATTCAAAATATTCGCGAATTAGCGAAGTGCCGATATTCGCGAAAAAAATTCAATATTCGAATATTCGCGCTCAACACTACATGTAATCCAAGACAGACTAAATGATGGTGAGATCAGGGCCCTGTGGGGGCAATATCATTACCTTCAGAACTCTTTGTTCTTCTTTACGCTGATAATTGTTCATAAAGGGGTTATTCAGTAATTTATATAGATGACCTATCCTTTGGACACCTAGGACCCCTGCTAATCAGCTCTTAGAAGAGGCCAACACTCCATGAGCACTGCAGCCTCTTTCTAGGCCATCTGATATCACCGTACATCAGTCACATGGCCTAGGTGCAGCTCAGTCCCATTGAAGTGAATGGGGCTGGGCTGCAATACCAAGCAAAGCCGCTATGCTATGTACTATGAGGCTCTCTGAAACAGCTGATCAGCCATGGTGTTGGGACTCAGAACCTCACTGATGTGATAATGATGACCTGAGGATAGGTCATCATTATCCATTTCAGGATAACTCCCTTCTATTTTTGACAACATTGTTACTTTTAGAGTTGTTACTTTTAGAGATGAGCAAAAGTTTTGAAAAATTTGGTTTGACAACTTTGGCAAAGTTAGCCAAGAAATTATATTTGTTCTGAATTAATTTGTCAGGAATTGCTACAAATCAGGTATACCCATACATCACATTGGCTGTGGTAATGTATGGAGCGGGCTGCTGCAGTAAACCCGCTCCATACACGGCGGGTGTCGGCTCTATCATACAGAAGTAAACCATCCGAAATGATGGGGAGCAGTGATCAAATGCTTCAAGCAACTCTGATCATGGTATCTGTGAGGTAAGGCAGAGGGATGTGGCTCCCTTCACCTTCCGATCGTCTGAAAGCTTCTGAAGCTTTTCTGACCTGCCATGTTAAGCTCCATGCTGCGCTGTGCACGAGACTCTATAGATCTCTATTAGGGTGAATAGGACAAGGTATCAAAAGATCCCAGTTTCTGGCCCCCCAAGTGGGCTAAAAGTTATTGTTAAAAAAGTAAAAAATATGTAAAAAACAAATCTAAAGTTTAAATCACCCCCTTCCGAAATTTTACACATAAAAATATACAAACAATAAAAAAAACATATCGGGCATCACCGTGTCTGAAAAAGTCAGAACTATTAAAATATTTAGTCATCTTTTACCACAATGGTCAAAAAGGTCATTCTTACCACATTAATGGTACTAATAAAAACTACAGTTTGTCCCACAAAAAAAACAATCCCTCATACCTAGAAAATGGTAATGCAGTACCAGTGACAGAAGTGGCCCCATGACAGAGTGGTGATGATAGCAGCAGCAGTGGCATATATCACAAGATAGTGGTAGATCACAGAAGTAGCGGAACCCAACAACAGCAGTGTGAAAGCAAAACCCAATGGTATGCATATCCTTGTAAAATGTTAACTGTAGACCATATCTGTAGGCCAAAAAGCCCATTGTAGGAATGCCAGTAGGGGTAGAAAGTATGTGGCATCAGGCGGGTGGCAGCAGCATGTGGCCATTAGTAATGACTCATTTTGCTGCTAATGCTGTTGTTTGGGTAGAGAAATTATCTAATTGTGCATAAAATTCCTGGGTGTTTATGTTCTCCACCTTGTCCTCATCCTCCTCAGGGCTCAGGTGGCTGTGAGATGTAGGTGCCATGTCTTCTGTCCCCTTGCCATTTTATATTTCTCTGTATCCCCTCTGGGATGTGAAGGAGGGGAATGACAGTTCTGCTGATTGACAAATAAATTGGCATTCTCAAAAGGCCTGAGCAAACAACACGTGTCATGCATGAGCTGCCACTGGCTAACATGGAGGTTACACTGGGGAGTAGACCTGTTCATCTGCTGCATTTAAGAAATTGTTGACCACCTTCCTCTGCTCGTACAGGCGGTCTAACAAGCGTAAAGTTCCAACAGGTGGAAATGTTGAATATGAGGCGATGTTGGGGAAGATAATTTTGACTTTGCAGCTCAAGGAGGGAATGTTTTGTATGGTAAGAGTGGCAGAAGTGCATGCACAGTTTCCTGGACATTTTTTTAAGTTCAGTGGAAGACTTGAGGAACTGGGTGACAAAGAGAATGAAGATATGCGCCATGCAGGGCGCATGGGTCAGCCGTCCCTGACGCAGTGCAGACAAAATGTTCTACCCATTATCAGGGTTCCTATCTCCAGTTGGTGATATTGTTCAATTTTTTTTATTGACTACAATGAGCATTTACTCACCGGTGTGGCTCCATTCGGCCAGGTTGACCGGGTGCAGAACCGCTTGCAATGCCTACCTTTGCATAGGTGATATGATGGAAGACCACTGCGAACTGAGCATAGAGGGGAGCTTGAGGACAAGGTGGAGGATGAGGAGGCAGAGGAGGACATTAACACAGAAATCCCCCAATTACAATGTGGAGGCAGCAATGCAATACCATAGCCAAGTTGCATGTACCTTGCCTGGAATTACATTTACCCAGTGGGCTGAGAACAACATATATTATCTTTGACCATAGTATGTCAGCCTGAGGTGAACCCTGCCAGACATCAAGAGGTCCAAGGACTGGCATATGCGGGGCTGATACAACTTTTTGGGAAAAATAAATGTTGTCTTGGAATTTTACACCTTAGGTGGGCAGAAGCCATCAGTTCTCTGAAATGTGCAGAGTCAACTACATCGAAAAGAACTGACTTTAGTACCAGCAACTTTGCTAGGTGCACATTGAGCTTCTGCACCACTGGATGAGAGCACACAGACTGTATTCTTTTTGCAATCCCCTCAGTGATTGATTGCTGTCTAAACAAGTGACAAGGAGAAGGAGGAGGAGCATCAGGATCAATAAACAACATTGATGTTGATTGTAAGGAATGATAGTTTATGTTGATGAGTCTTAACTGCTTAATTGAGGGCTGGTAGGAGATGCAGCGATTGCTGCATCAGACTGTAAAACTAAATGAGTGGCACAGTTTTCCCACACCACTTTATGGTGACGCTCCACGTGTTGATGCAGGGCAGTTGTGTCAACTTTAGCACACTTGCCGCGTCTCACCTCCTGCTCACACATCCTGGATACTGCCATGCTAATGTCTTCCAATGACCTTGTAAAAAATTTCCCTCCACCACTGCGTGATGCCTTCTTGATGCTTCTTTTATGAATCCATGCACTGCTAGTGTGTCCCTCACAAGTAGTCTCCTGAGTAGCAAGTGGTGTATTCCTCCTGCATTAGGCTACATATCTCCCACTACTTCCACCCTGCTGCCTCAAGGGCATGCTGCCACCCTTGACCCTTGCTGATGATGATGCCTCCTCTTCACCCGTTTCTCAAGTGCAATCGGCTACTTCATCATCTACATATGTTTGCTCGTCACTTGTGTCACCTTCAACTGTCTCTTGCACATGTCCCTGACCTATCCCAACACGTTCTCCCACTTGACTGTCATCACCGGGAGTTGCACACCTAAAGAAGTCTGTAGCGGGCCTCTACTTCAAGTCTTGACTGGACTGTAACTGCTGACTTTCCTCACAAAGCTGATCATGACTGAAAAGCGGAGCATATCATAGGTAGGATTGCATCATTAGCATCTATTGTAGAGCAGTGTAATGTGCTATGAGACCCCATCCCCTAAGCCCTAACTGCTCACATTCTAGGACAGGTTGCTGGCAGCCATTTTAAATCATTTTAAATCATTCCCCGGAGAAACCCCTTCAAGTATCAGGTTCTATATTCGTTGTGCTTTGTATTCTTAGGGCATGTGGATGTTATGGATGGCTCATGCTCTGTGCAAAAGCCACTGTCACTGGTATTGGTATAGCATGTGGTTGTCATGATGAGAGAGAACTTTTAAGTCAGTTACCAAGGGCAGAAAAGGAAACAGTACAGGGAGTATTCTGCCTTCACAATATTGATTCCCCATCTTTAGGACAGGCCAAAAATATCAGATTGGTGGGGTCTAACTTTCAACTCACCCACATTCAGTTGTTTGAAGGGGCCGTGGTGCTTGTGCGAATGCTGCACACACTTCATTGTTTACTTGCATGCTGTCTACATAGTAGCGGCAGTGCAGAGTAATTATAGCTTTGCTCTGTTCAAGTGATTACCCTGCTGCCGTTATTATAGACGGCAGTGTGCAAGTAAAAATTAAAGAGGCTGTAGCGTTCGCACAAGCATCATGACCCCTTCAAACTGTTAACAGCTAGGGTACCGAGATTCGGACCTCCACTGATCCGATATTGATGATTGATCTTCAGGATAGGTCATCAATATTGTGAAGCCTAAATACCTCTTTTAACTCAACTTTGCTACATCTGTATATGAATTTTACGCTTTCATTTGCAGGTTATTGTTATTTTTTATACATCGAAAATACCCAAATGTCAAACAGATCTTATTTGTGATGTTAATGAGTTCACCTACGATGGTAAAAGCCATTGCTTCTAATTTTTATAAATCTTAAATAGAAGCTGCCAAGATATGATAATGAAGCAGTGATAGATGATGGTGGGATTTACCCCTAATTGCTTTTACTCAACCTCTATGGTCTCTAACCTTCCCAGCTATAACAATAGGATTCTCTGTAACCCGCAGTTCATTGCGATTGTGATAAAGTGCTAAAGGAAAGGCATTTTTTTATAGCTTTGTAAGGTGAATGGATGACATTCTGGGGCCTCCTAGAATTGAATGCAACTCATTTCAAGCTCTTAACACCAAGCTAGCATTAGTAATCTTAAAGTGATGGTGAGATATATGGCTTTGGATACATGGCATGGCTATTGGTGATAAGAAACAGCCTTTTTAAGTCTTTAAAAACGAACTGTCCTGTAGGATTTTTTATGATTTTTTTTATGGTTATAACTTTCGCGTTTTGTGCAAATACCTGCTGGTGTGTATATATAGACACCAACTGGGGTTATGTGATCCTTCTTTTTCCTGTCTTCTTATCTGAAAAATGGCTGACACAGTTTTGAGAAATTTTCCCAAAATAAACCGCCCAAAATTCAGATTTCGATTTAACCAGAATAAAAAAAATAAAAAAATTATTAGAATCAATTTTCTCATCTCTAGTTGCTTGTTCTTCTCCTGTTCTTCTCCTGCTATAGAAGATGCACCGGAGACCAGAACCCTGGCACTTATAGAGACAAGTGATGCCCCACATTTGCCTTCCACCGGCTCAAAAGTAGATGCCAAATATTATCACAGTCTAATATTTGACAGCTTGGCTCGAAGGCTCTGTTTTTTCAAGCTATATTTCCATCTACTGTTTCCTCAGACAGCAATTACCACAGCAAGATGTTTTTCAGCATGCACGAAGAAAGTATTTGCACAGAATATGGCTAAGTAAGAATTTATTGAGTCATAATATAATATGCATCACAATGTGTAGATATTTCCATATACAAAAAACTTAGAAAGTCATAATCTGAGGAATTTGAAGGGAAATAGTCATACAACGAGATAGCCATAGTTTAATGAACTGTGTAGAACGTATACAGTATGTTAATATTGCTTAGGATGAGAAAAAGACTTCAGGAAATCCATTGCTCAGGCAAGACAAGGACTATTAATAAGGAAATGAGGGACTCAGCTCAAACACTGCTGTTTCCAATATTTCCAATGTTCATTTTGTACAGTGCAATGAAAGTGCAGCATTTTTTTTGTTACTATGTCCTACTTTTAAGCTGACAGTCCCAGGCTATTTGACCAGGATATATATATATTTTCTAACCTGGGAAATGCTTTAAATAGAATAAAAAATACGCATGAATCCCCTCCATCTTCAGTTTTCTACTCTGATGGACGCCGCAGGCCTCTGTTTACTTCTGTGTAGCTGATCACATGCCATCTACCTATGTCACTACTGCAGTCAATCACTAGCTGTCTCTTCAGTACTTATGGCACAAGACTAGAGATGGCCTTGCGGTTCACCCGGCAGTCGTTTCGCGGTGAACTTTGCGTGTTCGCGATTCGCCGAACATGCGAACATATGGAGAAATTTACGCCCGCCATATTCTTTTACATTGTGACCCATGACACATCCATCAGGTGGTACAGGACAGCCAATTGAGACGTGTCAGCACATGGACATACCCCCTACCTTATAAATAAACCTGATCTGGCCGCCATTTTACATTCAGTTTTTTGCCAGTGTAGGGAGAGGTTGCTGTGTGGAGCAGGGACAGGCTGTTAGGGACACCAAACGCTAGCTAATAGGGCCACAAAAGTCATTTTAAGGACTGGTATAGGTGTGCTATCGATAGGTGTGATACACAGAGGGGTGCAATATACTAATAATATACTTTTATAATGAGTCAAAAACACATAGATCTATATAGTGATAACCTAGAAGTCAGGGGCCTAGGGGCTAGAGGCTTACTAGGGCCATTTTTATATAGGGTAAGGTTCCGGACGGGGTCGCTCTTATCAGGCGGGTGGTCTGTAGTTAGGCTATCAGGGCCAGAATAGCACCCCCCTGTAGGGCAATATCAGGGACAGTTCTTTGCCCACCCTGTCCTTCAATACCACATCATCATCTAGCCCAGGGATAGATATTTTTTGCTTTCTCTCTGGGATTCATCGATGTGCACTGGAACCCCCCTGATTGTGGTAGGACATATGGTTTCTGATTAGGTGCCGTCGAGCACCTGATTTAGTACCGCTGAGCATTTGTTATTGCCTATCAAATCTATGCTTTTTGCTTAACTTTAATCATTTAATTTATTTTCATTTTGAGGGATATCTTTTCCATTCACACGTCAGCAAAATGGGTCTGCATCCGTTCCGCAATTTTGCAGAACGGGTGCAGACCCATTCATTTTCAATGGGGCCGGAATGTGCTGTCTGCATCCGCATTTGTGGATCCACATCCGCATTTGCGGATCCACACTTCCGCATTTGTTCCTCCGTTTTTCGCAAAAAAATAGAACATGTCCTATTCTTGTCTGCAATTGCAGACAAGATTAGGCATTTTCTATTAAAGTGCCGGCGATGTGTGGTCCACAAATTGCGGAATGCACATTGCCAGTGTCCGTGTTTTGCGGATCCTCGAAACACTTACGGACGTCTGAATGGAACCTCATAGTAAAATTATTTTTAGTTTTATCTTCATGTATAGTCTAATGGATTGCCTTCCTTGTACAATGTTATAATATACTTTCTATGTTAGAAAGTAGATTATAGTGCATTTGTATTGTGAGGCAGTTGTGTGCGGTTCTGCTGCGATACTGCAGGTATATAGAGGGACAAGCGTTATTGGAACAAATAATTTCTACTAGTGTGATATACCAGTCGTCCCCCCAAAAAACAGATTAAAGCGGGGTGCTATAAACCAATATACTTTCTTTATAGTGCATTTGGGTACTGTATATTGCATTTGCGCATGCGCGTACGCAAAAATTATATTGCTGATATTTCGCATTGAAAAAGAAAATGAATGAAGATCGCAAATTCAAATAATAATACATCTGGTATGTCACTGTCCATGTTGTGGGACTATTTGTGCACTTCTAGTAATTATTTCTTGGCTGCAAATATGAGCTGAAGGTTTTTCAGGTTCGCCTGCCATTAAAATGAATAGGACCCGCCGCAAACTTGTGGTTCGCGAACATTTGATCGTTCGCGAACCGTCCCGTCCATCATTATTGAGGACAGTGATTGCCTGCAGTGGTAACATTTGTAGACTGCACATAAGCAGCAATGTTGGACCTGCAGGGAACTAAACAATTATGAGTAGAGCAGATGGATTTGAACCTATTCTTGGAAGTGTCCAGGACGGTCTACACATACTTCTAAATTCACATGTTTTCTATATAGGTATATTTATGTACAATTTTATGTGTGCAGCCATTGTTTGTTCGAGCTGTTAGCCACCATACAAGTAAAGTATATAGAAAATCTCAAAACAAGAACTTCCATCTGAATTTCATATGGTTAAAGAAAAATGTGGTGATGTATTATGAAACAAGTGCTCTATGGCTTCCTTTTCGACCCTTCTACTCATCCATTAAAACAGGTGTAACATCATCAAGTACGATATGTTGAACAATAAGTTAAGTATAAATCTAATTTCTAGACTTTTATATATACTAGTGTTGGTCGAGCACCAAAGTGCTCAGGTGCTCGAGGAGAACACCTCGGGATGCTCAGGTGCTCTACCGAGCACCCGAGCACAATGCAAGTCAATGGGAGAAATCGAGCATTAAACCAGGCACCCCCTACTCTGAAGAGGGGAGGGTGTCTGGTTCACAGGAAAAGGTCAGATATTGATGGAAACACCACCGAAATGGTTCGGGAACAGCATGGGGAGGATGTCTGGACGCATCTTGGACTCCCTGGTCGCTGCTGGGATCGAAGTTGTGCGCCACTTTTACAGATGGCAATAAGCACAAAACTGAAGATAAAATCAATTTTAGAGGAAAAATTGTTAGGAAACATTCTTTCCTGTGTATTTACCTGTATATAAAGTGCAAGAGCTGCCAAAAATTACTAGGAAGAGGCACTCTGATACAACCTATATATCACATAAAGGAGGGTCTCATTCACATTGTGGTACAACAGGTAGTGGGACTCCTACATTTATAAAGCCTATACACTAAGGTAAAGCGCTGGCAAAAATGACAAGGAAACGGCACTCCAATACACCCTTTATTACACATAAAGAAGGGCATCATACACACCCTTGAAAAATTATGATTGATGGCCTGCTGGTGACCCTCTAAAACTTTAGAGGTGACAGCCTGCTGCTGAGCTGACCATCTAAAAAATGTTGTGGGTGAGGGCCTGCTGCCAAGCTGAGCATTTAAATCATTATGGGGGAGGGCCTGCTGCTGAGCTGACCCTCTAAAACATTATGGTTGAGGGCCTGCTGGTAACCCTCAAAAACATCATGGGTGAGAGCCTGCTGGTGACCCTCTAAAACATTATGAATGAGGGCCTGCTGCTGAGATGACCCTCTAAAACATTAGGAGCGAGTGAAGCCTAATAAGCATGTTGATACGATGGAGGAGCAGGACGAGAAAAGGGAGATTGAACCATATACCCTTTTTAGTGGCAGAAGGGGTGTATGGGAACACAGTGTATTCAATATACCATAAAAGCCACATTTAGAGTGCCTTTATGTTCAGCCGCTTTTCTCTGGTGGAGTAGAGAAGTCAGGGGCAATCCAGGCCTTCTTCATTTTTATAAGAGTCAACCGGTCAGCATTTTCAGTTGGCAAGCGGATGTGCTTATCAGTTATTATGCCCCTAGCAGCACTATATACACGCTCAGACAAAATGCTGGCAGGACAGGCCAGCACCTCCAAGGCTTATTGCGCCAGTTTATGTCACGTGTCCAGCTTGGACACCCAATAGTTGTAAAGCACACAGGGTTCACTGGGGACACTAACACGGTCTGCTTCCTACTCCTTCACCATCTTCCAAAATATTTACCTCCCTCTGACACTAGGCCGCGCATCAGGTTGAGGGTGCTGGCGGGGTATCATAAAACTGTCCTAGGCCTTGGAGAGTGTTGCCCTGACTCTGTTGGAACTGCTGTGTGTTCCCCTTGTCTCCCCTCTTTGGTTGGCGAAGGAACTACGTACTCTGCAGCCAGCGTTGTCAGCTGGAAATTTTGGGAGCAATTTTTCCACAAGGACCATTTGGTATTGCACCACTTTACTTGTCCTGACAGATGAGAAGATATCTTTGTAGCAGGGGTCGAGAAGGGTGAAAAACCAGCAATCGGTGTTGGCCAAAATGCGTACAACGTGAGGTTCATGGGAAAGGTAGCCTAACAAAGTCAGCCATGTGTGCCAGAGGCCCAACAGACAAAACTTTGCTGTCCTCATTAGGAGAATGACTCTAAATCTCCTCATCCTCTTCCTCCTCTTCTACCCATCCATGCTGAACAGATGAAATAAAACTTCCATGGGTACTACCCACTGTAGTGGAGGCAACCATCTCCTGCTCCTTCTTCTCTTCCTCATCATAATCCAATTAGTGCTGAGAAGACGGACCGAAGGTGGTCTGGCTATCACCCTGTGTAATGTCTTCCCCCATTTCCACCTCTTCCACATGCAAAGCGTATGCCTTAATTGTGAGCAGCGAGTGTTTGAGTAGACACAAAAGTGGGATGGTTACGCTGATAATAGCGTTATCACCGCTCACCATCTGTGTTGATTCCTCAAAGTTGTGTAAAACCTCACAGAGGTCAGACATCAATGCCCACTCATCGCTTGTGAAGAGCGGAAGCTGACTGGAAAGGCGACGACCATGTTGCAGCTGGTATTCCACTACTGCCCTCTGCTACTCACAAAGCCTGGCCAGCATGTGCAACGTGGAGTTCTAGTGCGTGCTCACATCGCACAACAGTTGGTGAGCTGTCAATTGCAAGCACTGCAGCGTTGCCAGACCGGCGGAAGCTGTCAATGACTTGTGGAAATGGACACACACGCGGCGGACCTTCACCAGTAGCTCAGGCAAATTGGGGTAGGTTTTGAGAAACCGCTCAACCACTAGGTTGAAGACATGGGCTAGGTATGGTATAAGTGTGAGCTTGCCGAGCTCCAAAGCCGCCACCAAGTTACAGTCATTATCAGACACAACCATGCATGGTTGTAGGTTGAGTGGCGAGAGCCACAGCTCAGTCTGGTCTCATATCCCCTGCCACAGCTCTGCAGCGGTGTGCTGTTTGTCATCTAAGCAGATCAATTTAAGCACGACCTGTTTCCACTTCCCCACTGCAGTGTTGCACTGCTTCCAGGTACTAACTGATGGCTGACTGGTGCTGCAAGAGGATAATTCAGAGGTGGAAGTGGAGGAGTAGGCGGAGAAGTGGGGGTTGCAGACACTAATGTATGTGGCGGCGGAAACCCTGATGGAAGTAGGACCCGCAATCCTTTGCGTCGGCAGCACCAGTGCCATCCCAGGGTACGACTCGCTCCCAGCCTCCACAACGTTCACCTAGTGTGTCATCAGGGAAATGTAGCATCCCTGGCACTTGTCCATATTTCAGTCGTTAAGTGGACCTTCCCAATAACTGCATGGTTCAGGGCCCGGGAGATGTTACAGGACACATGCTGGTATAAGGCTGGGACTGCACACCATGAAAAATATTGGTGGCTGGGTACAGAGTACCGCAGGACATCTGCTGCCATCAGGCTGTGGAAAGCCTCAGTGCCCACAAGCCTAAATAGCAACATTTCCAGGGCCAGCAATTTGGAAAGGTCCATTTAGTGCTATGGTCTGTGGGTGGGTTGCTGGGTATTTGCACTTTTGTTCAAAGGCCTGGGGTATAGACATCTGTACGCTGCGCTGGGACACTTAAGTGGAGGTCCAGATGCATGGTGGGAGGCATCTAGGCCTGTGTCTTGGACAGGGGATTGGCCAGCACATAACTCAGTGGAAGAGGAGGCAGTGGTGTGACCCGCAAACACTGGTTGTGGACCCAGGCATTCGGCCCACCTATTAGGGTGCTTTGATGCCATGTGGCGGATCATGCTGGTGGTGGTGAGGTTGCTAGTGTTCACGCCCCTGCTCATTTTGGTACGGCACAGGTTGCAAATGACAATTCTTTTATTGTCCACACTTTCCGCAAAAAAGCGCCAGACTGCGGAACACCTACCCCTTGGCAAGGGAGATTGCTGCAAGGGGGTGCTCCAGGGAACAGTTGTGGGCCTGTTTGGTGTGGCCCGCCTTCTCCATTTTACAACCCAATTGCCTCTTTCAGCCTGTTTCGGTGCTGTGGATCAATCCCCATCTGTACTGCTGTCCTCGCTCGGCTTGCCACCTTTCCAGGTTGGGTCAATGACTTCATCGTCCAGCACCTCCTCTTCCATTTCCTCACTCTGGTCATCCTCCTGACTTGTTGACCTAACAAGAACCTCACTTATTGACAACTGTGTCTCATCCTCATCATGAACCTCTTGATACACTAATTGCGGTTTACTTATAGGCAACTGTGTCTCTTCATCATCATCCACCTTCTGAAACACTAATTGCCATTCCCCACCGTCATCTTCTTCTGACTGTGGATGCTCCAGAGTTTGGGAATCAGGGCACAAGATCTCCTCATGTCCCTCTTCAAGAGGGCTGGGCGAGAGGCCTAAATTGACCAATGGCGATGAAAACCGCTCCTCGGAATATCCAAGTGTGGGATCACTTCTTTGTCAAGACTCTCCATGGTGGGTGGAAAGAGTATCTGGGTGAGGATTCTGTTGACCAGACTCTTGGCTTCTAAGATTGGACTTTGTGGAAGACAGGGTGGTGCTTAACCAACTGGAAGCATTATCTGTTGCAATCCAACAGACCCTCTGGTCGCACTTGTCTGACTTTGAGAGTGGTGTCCTGCGCCGCCCTGCAAACTAGGACATGAAGCTAGGTATCATGGATGAGTGTGTTTCTTGTGCTCAGGCAGCAGGCACAGTTTCACCGCACTCAGGGCCATGGCCTCTGAGTGCAGCATCAGCAGCAAGGCCACTTTCCTGTCCCTTACTGCTCCCCTTGCGCATATTAATTGATTGTCAATGATATTTAGGATGCACAAACGTTATACAGGAGGTATAGCGTAAGTAATGTCGCAATCACCAGCGGCTAATAAAATATTACTGAATTAATGTCACTGATATTTAGGATGGGCAAAGATTATACAGGAGATGTAGCGCAGGTAATGTAACTGTCTGCAGCAGACACCATCTACGGAAAAAGTACACTGGATGTCACAGATATTTTTACGCTGCGCACACGTTACACAGGAGATGTAGCGCAGATAATGTTGCTGTCTGCAGCGGCCAAACAATTGCAAGCTATTTAGCGCAGTTTGTGCTAAAAATATATATTGCTGCCAGATACAACTATAGTCCTTAAAAGGACTTTTGTGTCTCTAACAAGTGTTAGCAATTTAGCGCAGGTTGCACTAAAAATATATATTGCTGCCACACACAATAGTCCTTAAAAGGACTTTTGGGTCTATAACAAGTGTAAAAACTAAAATATTGCTATTTAAATCCCTACACTATCGGTCCCTTCTGCTCTCCAGCTCTCCCTGACTAATACTGAGATGAACACGTATCATCGGGTGCTATATAGCACCCGATGACGCATTCAGGCCAGCCAATCACTGTAATGCAAGCAGCCAACATGGCTACAGAATTACAGTGAATGGCAGTACTTACCTGCACGTTTATTGTCTGCGTAGCAGCCAACAAACATGCGGGGAGGAGACTCGAGCATCGCGCTAGAGCACACGCTGTATTTGCCCAACACTAATAGACACATTTTCTGGACTTTTAATTCACTGGTAAACCAGTCACAATTACTTGTAGGGCTTGTTACCCGTAATGATATTGTTTACTTAGTGATCTGTCATTTCATTCTGGTAGAAAAACTACTTTTACTCTATGAGCAAATGAGCAGTTAAGTGCACTGAGGGTGGGCCAAAACCATTCTGTGCACCCTTGCTCTTCTGCTTCCTCTGCCAGGTCCTTCCTCTCATTCTTGATTGACAGGGCCAGATACCTAAATGATCATCTCTGCTGGTCATGTCAATAAAGGAGAAGGAGGGGCTAGCAGAGGACTAATGGTGACAGAGTGGCTAGTATCCACCCTGGGTGCACTTAACTGTTCATTTGAATTAAGAGTACTTTTTGTCCAGATCTATGCCTTGTTCACACGTCAGTGTTTGGTCAGTGATTTCCATCAGTGATTGTGAGCCAAAATTAGGTGCAGCTCTAAACACAGAACAGGTGAAGATCTTTCCCTTATACCTTATGTCTGTGAAGGATTCAGCCCTGGTTTTGGCTTACAATCACTGATGGAAATCACTGACCCCAAACACTGACTGTGTAAATGAGGCTTTAGGTAATTGAATACTGTGAAAGGTAACAATACATTCAGCTGAGCTACAGATGTAGCAGGGGTAACACACAAACTATTAACTCAAATTTCTTAACTCATCACGTTATCTTGAAACAAAAGCCATTGAAAAGCAATTGAAGGTGTTTGCTTAACGCATTTAGTTTAGATAACATCTCATAAAGCATGTGTGTTAACTCTACTACATTCGTAGCTTTACATGGCATTGTGCCTGACTTTCCTGTTGACATATTCCCTTTAAAGAGATGTCAGGGCTAAATAAAGACCTTCAGTAAGTGTGGTAAAGTAACAAAAGAAGTTATATTTACCATTGTTCTCCCCCTGCCGCTTCCAGCATTGCACTATGGTCCTCTCCACCACTCTTTTCGTCTTTGGCTGCAGTAGTGACATTCTGTGCACACCATATCACTGCTCATGAGGCCAGTAATTGGCTGCATGGTGACCTGGTGTGCACAGAAGATCACCGCTGCAGCCAGGTGGAAAATGTCAGTGCTGCAGGACCAAAGCGCAATGCTGGAGGTGGCAAAGGAGAAAAATGGTATGTATGACTACTGTTATTTTCTCATTCACTGTTGCTGCTGTTTTTTTTTTTTGCATTTAACTTAGACAACCTTTTAATCCATATAGCTGTAATAGACTAAGGAAGACATTTAGCCGTAGGGTTATTGTGTTTCTTTTGTAGAGTTAAAAAATGTAGAAGCGTACAAGACGCATCTTTATTGGATTCGCACAAGGCACAAATCTATGAATAGTCTGATAGAGGTAACCGAGCCGTACAAAATTATCTGGCTTTACTTTAATTTTAATTCTTCTGGAAAGAATCTGTTTTGAAAGCCCTGCAGACTCTGGAACCTTGAAAAACATGCAGTGCTGTTTGTTAATGGCACAAAGCAGATTACAATATTTGGCTGCGCTGTCAGTGTAATGAAATGATGGCATCTCTGGCGGATAAAGTGTTTAAGAACACAAATAAAGAGATGCTGTTTAACACCTGAAGACAAATGACTTGATGAATTCTACCAATCGAGTTTTGTTTCATCTGATATCTCTCAGTTCTTTAATTTACAGGTATTCGAAAAGCCTAGCATGCAAATCTCCACATGGCTTTCTTAGTTTCTTCTTCCATACTCTACAGTGTCTTGAAATAGTATTTATATCCCTTACACATGCAAACTTAAATGTATTTTATTTGGATTTTATGTGAAAGACCAATACAAAGTAGCAAGTATGTGTGAAGTGAAAAAAAAAATTATACATGGTTTTCAAAACTTACTATAAATCTGGAAAGTGTGCATTTGTATTCAATCCCCTGTGCTCTGATACCTCTAAATTAAATCCAGTGTGACCAATTGCCTTCAGAAGTCACCTAATTAGTAAATATGTGTGCAATTTATTCTCAGTATAACTACAGATGCTATGTGAAGGCATCAGAGGTTAGTTAGAGAACATTACTGATCAAACAGCATCATGAAAACCAAGGAACACACCAGACAGGTCACATATTAACTTATGGAGTAGGGTTAGGCTATAAAAAATATCCCAAGCTATGAATATCTCATGGAGCACTGTTCAATCCATCATCCAAAAATAGGAGTACTGCACAACTGCAAACCTAAGAAAACATGGCCGTCTACCTAAACTGAGAGCCCAGGCAAGGAGAGCACTAATTAGAGAAGCAGTCAAGGAGACCATAGTCACTCTGGAGAAGCTGCATAGATCTACAGCTGAGGTGGGAGAATCTGTCCACAGGACAACAATTAGTGATGTGCGCCACAAATCTGGTCTTTATGAAAGAGTGGCAAGAAGAAAGCCATTTTTGAAAGTAAGCCATAAGAAGTCCTGTTTTCAGTTTGCCACAAGCCATGTAGAGGATACGAAAAACATGTAGAAGAAGGTGGTCTGGTCAGATGAGACCAAAGTTTAACTTTATGGCCTAAAAGCTAGTGATTAGTGGCAGGGGTCATATTTGAATTTGTGATATTTTGTAAATATTTTGTAGAATAGTCATCATATATTTGCGAATTTGTATATTTGTTATTTTGTACATTCTTTTTTTATGCGACAATATCATCATGTAAGATCATGTAATATGCGAATATTGCGTGCTAAATATAGACGTGGGTCAAAAACTAATATATAGCACTATAGAATATAGTGCTATATATTCGTTTTTAGAATATTCGTAATTTTTTCCATCTGAACACATGATTCCACCCTGCTTCTTGCTTGTACAAGCAACTTAAGCAGGGAGAAATCATGACTTCAGATGGAAAAAAATTACGAATATTCTAAAAAACAAATATATAGCACTATATTGAATATAGTGCTCCATATATTATTATTTTATTATATTTAGCCATTTTTGTCACCTTACATCACAAAAAGTGCAACACCAAGTGATCAAAAAGCTGTATGTCCCACAAAATGGTACCAATGAAACTGTCACCTTACCCCACCAAAAAAAATCCCCTACATAAGAAAATAATTTAAAAAATAAATAAACTATAGCTCTCAGAACATGGACACATTAAAACATCATTTTTTTTGTTTCAAAAATGCTATTATTGTGTAAAACTTAAATAAATAAGAAAAAGTATACATATTAAGTATTGCCACGTCCGTAACTATCTGTTCTATAAAAATGTCACATGACTTAACCCCTCAGATGAACGCTGTAAAAATAAATAAAAACTGTGCAAAAACAGCCAATCTTTTTGTCACCTTTCCCCATAAAGTGTTATAATGAATGAATCAAAAAATCATATGTACCCAAAAATAGTACCAATAAAACTGGCACCTTATCCCCTAGTTTCCAAAATGGGGTAACTTTTTGGGATTTTCTACTGTAAGGGTGCATCAGGGGGGCTTCAAATGGGACATGGCATCTAAAAACCAGTTCAGCAAAATCTGCCTTCCGAAAACCATGTGGCACTGCTTTTATTCTGCGCCCTGCCGTGTGCCAGTACATCAGTTTACGACCACATATGGGGTGTTTCTGTAAACCACAGAATCAGGATAATAAATATTGAGATTTGTTTGGCTGTTAACCCTCAATGTGTTAAAGAATAAAATGGATTAAAATGGAAAATCTGCCAAAAAAGTGAAATTTTAAAATGTGATCTCCATTTTCCTTTAATTCTTGTGGAACACCTAAAGGGTTAACAAAGTTTGTAAAATCAGTTTTAAGTAACTTGAGTGGTCTAGTTTCTACAATGGGGTTATTTATGGGGTTGTCAACTATGTAAGCCCCACAAAGTGACTTCATACCTGAACTGGTCCTTAAAAAGTGGGTTTTGGCAATTTTCTTAAAAATTTTAAGAATGGCTTCTAAAATTCTAAGCCTTCTAACGTCCTTAAAAAATAAAATGACATTTCCAAAATGATGCCAACATAAAGTAGACAAATGGGGATTGTTAAGTAATACATATTTTATAAGGTATCACTTTCGGTTTCAAAAGCAGAGAAATAGAAATTTTTTTAAATTGCGAATTGAAATATATTGCCTGAAATTTATGACTATCATGAAGTACAATGTGTCTCGCGAAAACAATCTCCGAATGGCTTGGATAAGTAAAAGCGTTCCAAAGCTATTGCCACATAAAGTGACATATGTCAGATTTGCTAAATTAGGCCTGGTCAGGAAGGGGGCAAATTGCCCGGATGTGAAGTGGTTAAATTGTTTGATGAAAGCTAACATGACACAGTGATGTATTCTTTCTTCCCTTGCTTACATAGGACTGGCTGAGCTTCATTGTATTTGTTTTAAAAATCTGTAATTCACAATATAGCATTGGCACAATGTTTCAAAGCGTCCTCATTCCAGTTACTGCATGTGATTTTACCCTTTTGTTGGAGAAATTTGAATATTTCTAGGCAGAACAAAACAGTTGTCGTTTCTAGTAATTGATATTTCCCTGTTTCAGTGGGCATAGTTTGAGATAAAACCGCTGGCATGAAATGGACTTGTACAGGTAGATGGCCTTGTGACTTGCTTTACTGTAACATTACGGTGTAATGGCATATTGGCTGTGGCTTGTTTGTAGAGCATTACAAATGTGGCATTTATATTCTTTTGCACTTGGAGCAGCAATTTGAAATCCACAACATATGCTCATTAATCAATTCACAAAACTTAGACAGCAAGACGTTCATTCCATGGCGCAAACTTAGTATTAGAATTGCTGGCAGTGTGACAGAGTAGAAGATTGCTTTAATATACCTTTGTGCCTTTATATGTTAGAATGGGAAAGAAGCAGAAAGTTTTCAAAGTCTATGCCTGTGACAGCCTTGACCGGCAAGAAATTATAGTGTTTGCTTCTATACTGCTGAAATCAATATGAACACTAAAAAGTATATGTTGGTATGGTAAAGGTAAAGAACAACAGATGTATTCCCATATTTATTCTGATATCTATCTATCTATCTATCTATCTATCTATCTATCTATCTATCTATCTATCTACCATCATCTATCAGTCTATAGCTATCTTTCTATCTGAGATGAGCAGATTTCTATAAAATTTGATTCTGGTTCTTATTGCCATTGTTATTGTTATTGAATTTTTATTTATTTAAAAAAAACTATTTTTAGAGATGGGCAAATTTTGTAAAAATTCAATTCGGTTGGTTCGCCGAATTTTCAGAAACTATTCAATTTGATGCAAATTTATTTGCGGCAAATCGCAATAAAAAACAGCTATTTCATGGCTGCAGAGAGCTTGTATAGTGGTGTACAACACTATGCCTTGCAGTAACATGCATAGGGAGTCTGCTGAGGTAGTGAAACAGTACTGTGAGTCAGTATGACATGCAGACGACAGGCGTCGCTCTTAGAATCACTGTACACTTCACTTATTTGGGCAGTTACGGGGCTAAAACTGACCAAATAGCTCAAGTATGAACTCAGCCTTACAGGTCGATTTTAGCGTCAAGAAGAAGCGCACTCCTTTTATACCGTCGTCAGCTGGTTCCACATAGATGTCTACGGAACCTGTTCTATTAAATACTTATACAAGTAGAACCCCAAAGTGGAGAGGGTGTCTACAGTAAGTTTGTATTGACGTCACTGATTATTTTGCCCTTCCTCTGATCCGTCAGAACAATAACCCCCAAAAAACGGATCCTGTCTGTTGAGCATCCGCCTTCAGTCAGCATTTGGTCAGTAATCTATCAGTATTGCTAATGCTAAAAAAAACAGGAGTGGATCCAAGACAGAGATGACACGTGAATGGAATATTTTCATGTTTTCTGTGTTTTGTACCCACTCCTGCTTTTGGCTACCAAATCATAAGCTAATTCTGATGGGATCACACAGGTCTTACAGCTGCTACACAGAGAGGAGCAGAAGAAGGGTCAAATAAATGGTGATGTCATCAGGCGAAAAAGGCAAAATAGTGGCCCAGTCATTGAATGGGAAGGGTGGGAAAAAAGCTTGAGAAGTCTACAGAGTGGCCCAATGACATAGTGGTGATGTCGAAGCAGCATGAGGAGACCACAGAGTGACCCAGTGACATAGTGGTGAGGTGGCAGCAGCTGCAGCATAAGGAGGCCACAGAGTAGTACAATGACAGAGTGTGGAGGTGGCAGTAGCAACATGAGGAGGCCACAGACTGGCAATGTGACATAGCGTGGAGGTGGCAGCAGCAGCAGCATGAGGAGACCACAGAGTGGCCCAGTGACATAGCGGGCAGGTGGCAGCAGCAGCAGTTTGACGAGACCACAGAGGGCCCATATACATAGTGTTCAGGTGGCAACAGCATGAGGAAGTCACAGAGTGCCCCAGTGACATAGTGTTGATTTAGCAGCAGCATGAGGAGGCCACAGACTGGCAAGGTGACATAGTGTGGAGGTGGCAGCAGAGGCAGCATGAGAAGGCCACAGAGTGACCCAGTAACATAGTGTTAATTTTTCAGCAGCAGGAGGAGACCACAGAGTGGCAATGTGACATAGTGTGGAGGTGGCAGCAGCATGATGAGACCACACAGTGACCCGGTGATAGAGTGGGGAGGTTAGTGGCAATAATAGTACCCACTGATGATGGTGGGTGTAATAAGGAGCACTTGGCATCAGATGTGTGGTATCAGGCGGGTGGCAGCATCATAATGGTAGCTGGGGCAGGTAGCTAGAACAAACTTGTCTCTTTTGTCAAGGTTTGGGTGAGGCAGCATGGATGATCCAATCTGATGTATCAGGCATTGGTGCGTGGAAATCCTGGCTGATCCATGCCTGATTCATCAGTCTCTCCACATTTTGGGTGGACAGGCGAGTTCTCCTTGAGGTAACTATGGCCCACGCCGCACTAAACACCCACTCTTATGCCACACTACTGGCTGGGAAGAACTGCTTTTCCAGGGCAAACTCAGCCAGTTGCGGCCACAAATCCAGTTTGGCTGCCCATTAGTCCAGCAGATCTTCAATGACAGGTGGCAGGGTGCACTACAAGTATGCCACCACCTGCTGGTTCAGGTTCTGCTCTATGTCTAGCTGCTGGTGAGTAGTTTCTTCACTATGCGGGTGAAAAAAGCTGCTCATTAGCGACTCTAGACTCAGGCTGCTGCTGATAGAGCTGGTACTGCTCCTGCCACTCCCTCACCAAGCAGCCATGGCAGTGTAACATGAGCGCAGGGCTTTAGAACATATGTATAACTGCACTGCACAAGGGCAAATAAGACCCAAATAACAAGAACAGTTTGCTGGAATTACAGATGAATGCCAAACCTGAAATGAGCAACAGTATAATGGTAATTTAGATCTGCAGTTAGTGCAGCAAAGTGTAATAGAATTGTTCCTATTACCCAGGCTGTAGACACCCCTATTGAACCCTGTTCTGCTTCAATACTGTGTAATAATTCCTTCCTATCCTTTCCCTACACTTCTAATTCTCTTTCCCGGACCTTATATTGAGCAAAATATAAGTTTTCAAGTCTTTCCTAGCACTTTCCCTAGCGCCTGCTGACTAAAGTCTGTCCCTGCACTAAGTACACTGGAAAATGTCTGAATCCAAGATAGCTGGAGGCTATTTATAATGCTGTGACATCACAGGGCTGGCTGCTGATTGGCCGCATACATGGCATTGTGGTAGATCCTTTGTTCCCAGAGTTCCCTGCTCCATGTCCTAATATGTGCAGCAGCCATTTTAGGAAAAAATACAATCCTTTACCACGAAGTATGAGGAAATTTGGATTCGGTGCGAATCAGATAATTCCTGAAAATCGGATCGAATTCCACTTTGAATTCAGCTTTGATTTGCTCATCTCTAATTATTTTAAATTGCAAAAGGAAAAAAAAAAAATTATTTTTTTTTCCAATTTGTGCAAGTTTTCCCCATATAAAACTAAAAAATGAAAGGTCCTGGTGTGTTTTAGTCATACATTTTATAAAGGCCCACCTGTGCCGCAATAAAGGGGGAAAAAAAACATAGCTAATGCATAAAAATGATTTAAAAAAATTATTCACCTTCTTTGTCATACCAAAAAGGTGAAATGTTGCTGTGGACATTAAGGCAACTGAATGTCTTGGTCCTCAAGCGGTTTTTACAATGTACAAAGTCTGATTGCACAAATGCTTTCTATATATATATATATATATATATATATATATATATATATATTCTCTTTGCAGCATACATTACATTATATCAGATATTCAATCACTGATATGCTAAACCATGATTTAGATGCAGCTTCAGCTACATTTATATTAATGCTACATAATAAAATAATGTATTTAAATTATTCAACCATTATAGTTAATTAGCATTGGCAGAGTGTTAAAATTACTTGTACAAGGAAGCAATTGGAGCATTATCCAAATTTAAACCTGTTAAACATTATGGATTAATTTAGTCATTCAAGTAACAGCAGATGCAGAAGGAGAATACATTCATGCTGTAACGGTATCATGCTTACAACATTTTGCACTAAATTTATTAATATACTCCAAAGTATTTTTATTCCTGATCATAGTTTTTATGCATTTCTGCGTTAAAAAAAATAATATTTTTTTATCTTTTTAACTTGTCTATTATGTAGCCACTGCATGGTGTGTGGGGGAGGAGTATAGGAAATATTCAACTTTTTTTTATCCACTCCTAACTTTGACTATAGAAAACTGCATAAAATATTGCATCAATACGACATGACTAAAAGCACACTTACACTTGAATGAAATCAGGTGGGGAAGCATGAATGTTTTCTATGTGCAATAAACTTTCTTTTCTTTTTTTGCATTTCTGGCACAGTTGCGCCGCTATCTGTGACTTTTCCCTGTTTACAACAGGTCTAAAATTGTGGGTGCGGCGTGGCAATGAACGAGTCGGTAGGCCTGTCTTAGTCACCATTTTCTCTGTTTTAGGCATAGAAAATGGTCTAAATGTAAGACAGCTCAGAAGCTGTCTTACATTTAGAACTGGCGCTGAATGCGCCAAAGTTATGGAGAGTCCTGCGACTCTTCATAACTCTGGCTATCCACCTCTAGCTATGGGGCTTTATTAAGACTTCATTAAGATTTAGCACCTTACTAGAGTTGCCCGCTTACACTGTCACAGGCAAGTTTTAGTCAGGGTCAATGACCATAAAAGCAATTCAGTGTTGACCTTAGACCTAGCTTTATATTACATGCCTTCTAGTGTGTGTGCTTATTTCCATGCATATGTGGATACATCGATCTGCCATAACAGGTGTAGATTGCTCTCATGCTGCCAAAACTGGCAAGTTGAAACATGGACTCCACTTGGTCTCTGATTTTGATATTTGGTATCTGTGGCATCTAGGCATTGGAATCAAATTATTTAAGCCCTGTAAATTGAGATCTAGAGCCTCCCTGTATCAGACTTTTTTTTTCAGCCCACCCCAACAGCTCGAGTAGATTGGGATCTTGGGAACCATGAAGGTCAGGTTAATACCTTGTACTCTTTATCATGCTCCTTAAACCATTCCTGTACAATGTTTGTACTGTGACAGGGTGGAATCTCCTGATCAAAAAGGCCAGGAAATACCACTGCCATAAAGGGGTCTGTTAGGTCTGCAATAGTTTTTAGCTTAGTATTAACTTCCACATAAATGCTAGTTCCCTACGTTTCCCAACAACCATTTCCAAGAGCATCACACTGCTTATAGCTTGTCTTTCTCTCATAGTGAATGCCAGGGCAACCCACATACAATTTAAAGTAAAACATGATCCACCAGACCTGGTCACCTTTTTTTTATTATTAAGTTCCTATACACATATGCCCATTGTAGAAACTTTCCATGGCGGGCAAGGGTCAGTAAGGCACGCAGACCAGCCCGCTTCTATGCAGCATACTGTGATGCACTGTATAGTCTAATATCTTTATATAGTTGCCAGCTTTAACCTTTTTAAGAGTTTGTGCTACAGTAGCTCTTCTGTGAGAGCAGGAAATAGCCTTTAACCCCATCAGTGAACCTTAGGCGTCCATGTACCGGTTACCAGTTCATAGCTTGACCTTCCTTCCTCCATTTTTGGAAAGTACTAACCGCTATATACCAGGAACACCCTACAAGACTTGCAGTTTTGGAGATGCTAGTCTTTTAATCATCACAATTTGGTCCTTGTCAAAGTTGCTTGAATCCTTTCGCTTGTGTATATCCAGCCTCCAACACGTCAGTACATATATATATATTCTCACTGCTTCAAGAGCTTTCCAGCCTTTGTGATAGGCTTGTCAGCTCAATAATACTTTGTGTCTCAGCATTGAGACATGTCGTTTGGTTTTCTGTATACCCGATGCAGCTCCCTCTGTACATAAAATGGTAATTAAAACTGAAACTAGCTATTACCTACCAAACAAATGGCTGTGCGTACGTTGCATAATATGGTAATGATGTAAAGCCTTACTGCAATGTAATCCTCAAAGAAATAAAAAGTCATAAAATAGTAAAGTCAAGGTTATAATTGAGAAATAGATCAAGATGAAAGCTTATTCTGTAAGCCTTTTAAAGCAGCCAACTCTGTGACATCCATGCTACTCAACAGTCTATTCATGTGCTACGCAAAATCTCTAAGAGGAAAATAAATTGATGTTTTAAAATGTGTTTCGTATCAGTAAGTCAGATTTAGCCAAAAGAATTACATAGCCTACTAGAAACGTCAAAATCTTTAACCCTTTCCTTCATACGGAAATACAGGCATAGCTGTGGTGCCAATTCAGTTCACTTGCAGCTGGGTGGCTGATAACGGTCGGGATAAGGGAAACCTCTGATATTGTCATTGTCTTTCATGGTGATGACAAAAGGACTTTGCTGCCTAAAGGGGTTATCCAACTGTTGCTGATGAACCAAAATAACAAGTAAGCATATCACCCACTTAAAATCTCCTTCCACTGCATTACCGGTGGTCCCATAGTCCCTTGCCGGTCTCTTTTTACATTGCTGCACCAATGACGTGCCATGCTGACATGACTACTGCCGCCAATGACAGTCTGTAGTCAGTATGTACAAGACATGGTCTTTGTAGCTATTGACTATCTCGTTATCAGTGCTGTGATTTAAATGGAAACTGTATCGGGACCCTAGAATGACCTCACTAGACTGGTTGGGATTGTTTGTTATTGTGCCATTTAGCCCATAATCGGCTCCAGAAACTTTAAAACTGAAAATCCTTTTTACTTTGGTGGTTGGCATTGTAATCAGCAAGACTTAAAAGTGGAAATTATAGGGCATCTCTTGAAATTATTGAATGTCTATTACATTGCTTGTTTTTAATGGGCACTCTGGGCTTTTTCAGAGTCAGTAGCTGCTGGAGAAGAGGAAGCTGTCAGTTTTTGCTAAGAGTATTATTAAGTAAGTTACGGCATGTTACTGAATTTGTCTAACTGACTTTCTATGCTTCCAAAGTCAGTTGTGGGTATATAGATAAGGGAAATGGGGAATACGATGCAAGACTGTTGTATCAGCAAGTTTTAGTATTGTGTTTAATCATTATTGTAATGTATGATGGGAGATTTATTTGCATGCACTTGACCTAGTTTCTTTTTTCTCAATAAGCAATCTCTGAGTGTGGATTAATAGGAACATATTTTGTGTAATTACATAGATGGGTCGTTATGTTATTATATATATATATTTTTTTTCTTCTGCACAGACGCTACCCATTTGTCAGTTCATATCACCAAGGATCTCTGGGTTCGCATTTTTAGCCACCATAATGTTATACATGATAGTAACAGATTTCTAAATATGTTACTATCGGATATGTCCCCTGCAGCATAAAGCAAAATGAAGTTATAAAGTAGCATGTGCTACCTGTGATGAATCATTTGGGTGGTCCAGGTACCGCCTAAGCTGACATAGCCTTAGGCTATTTTGGGGGTTAATAGAAACATCAATCAAACCTCCCATTAATACAATTAGAATACTAATTGCACCATATCACTGTAACACACCAAAATAAGTAAATCAATTAAACAACAGAGATCATAAAACAAAAACAGAGTGGCCCACATTTATTGATGTGAGTGCGCCTAGATTTTGGGGAAAATGCACCATAATGTAACTCAGTTTGGTGCATCTAGGTTGACAATTAGCAAATTTGTGGGAAATAGGGCATGGCTTAATATGTGCTATTTTCCACCAAAATGAGGTTGAATACTGCAACGTTACATGTACTCAGCTAAGAAACCCCAAGTCTTTAGCATACACAGTGTGCAGTTATCTAGAGCACATACAATTGCTCAGAAGTGTAAGTGGTGTAATTGAAAACATGTCTATTAAGCCAGCAGCACGTTTTTAGCTGCTATAAGGTCACAGCAAATTATTGTGAGTGCTTCTTAGAACATAGATTTGCAGTTCTCTTGAAGGAGTCTTGCAGCATCCCTCAGACATTAGCAAAACACCTGGCTCTATCTGTGGTCAGATCTGTGTTTGTCTTTTAGACCTCGTCACCACAGACTATATGCAA
Organism: Bufo gargarizans; assembly: GCF_014858855.1. Classification (NCBI taxonomy): domain Eukaryota; kingdom Metazoa; phylum Chordata; class Amphibia; order Anura; family Bufonidae; genus Bufo; species Bufo gargarizans. Next base: position 650,132,259 of record NC_058080.1, read on the forward strand.
GTTGCCATTTGAAATGCTTTTACTAGAAGAGTAATTATCATTTTTTAAAAATCTAGAAGTCTCTAGAAGATATTTTTGAAATCATTTCAGCTCTTAGCTAGCCAAATAAATATCTGTGGGCATGCATGTTTCTTTCTTTCTTTCTGGCCTCATCAGCACAGAGCTGTGATGTGGACTCCCAGAGGGAGACTTTGATTTAAAGGGACAGAAAATTACATAGGTGCATTGATCAGCAAATACTTATTATTTCAGATGCCTGTATTACTGAAAGACTGAGCACACAACAAGGATTTCCATGTTTAACCGCCATTTTTTTTATAATTTACAATTTATTCCTTATAATATGTCTTTAGAGAAATCATAGAAAGTTCCATTGTTTACATGTCGCTCTTCAAATCACTTCCAAGAAAATGATACAGGGAAACCTCTTTTGAGACAACCAACCACAATTGCCTTGTGGCTGCAATTGGACTTTTAGGAATAATATTTATGTTATGCATGATATGTTGGAATTGAAAATTAACATTTTTTACAGCAATGCTAATTAAGGTAAGGGGGTGGTCTTCTAAAATAGGTGGGCTGTTGGTGGGGTTCACTGTAATTAAATGATAAAATTATGTAGCCACTATTTGAGGGAATATAACAAATTACTGCATCTGTTTACCTATTTAAATGCATTTTCTGAGACTTTATCATAAGGATGTCACGCTGGACGCGATCTCAGACACACAGATACACCAGCAAACCAGGCTCTAGGCGAGAAGCAGGGGAAGGGTCACCTCCTAGCTCATTCCTGACTTCTCTCCCTGCTCTGCTCAGCCCACATTCAAACCTTGATGGTAGGAATAAAGTGTCCTCGTGCCTTGGCGGGAACACCCTAGATTCACTGAGATGGTGAACAGGGGAATAGGAGCAGCCTGCTCGCACAGAACCTGGATGGGAGAGATGACACCAACACAACCAAGATAGCAAACAACAAAAACTGAAACAACACTTATCTTTTCTGAGCTGGAACAGACAACCTTCCCTCCTTGCTTCCAAGGCCAGAGTGATTTCTATAACCTGCTCAGAGCACTGGGATAGAGTGCTATTTAAACTAATGACCCCACCCAGTGCACCTGATGGTAGGCGGATCCAGCACGGCTCCAAAACAGAACACTAAACACGTGCTTCTATTCTGGCTGACCGCCGTACATAGTCAGAGCAGGACATGACACAGGATAGGCCAACAGTATCTTATCAGTAGGGATCTGACTCCTGGGACCCACTCTGATCAGTTATTTGAGTAGGCAAAGTGGCTGTGCTTGGAATCACAGCTTAGCCTGAGTCACCTCAATGGGTCTGAGCTGCACCTTGGCAATGTGACTGAGGAATCTGACGTCAAATAGACGAGGAAAATCTGTGAAAAGGCCGTGGATCTATTGAGAGTGCCATTGCTATCTCAAACATCCTGTTTGTTGGACCCCCACTGATCAGATACTGATCACTTTTTCAGAGGATAGGTCATCAGTTAAAAAATTTCGGAAAACCCCTTTAACTCAGTAATAAAACAAGATGCAGAGAGACTTAAGGTTCCTCCTAGTGGTAGATGAATGTAGAAAAAATGTATATTGTCGACAAAATGTATTATATATGATGAGCGAACCCAAACTGTATAGTTCGGGTTCGTACCGAATTTTGGGGTGTCCGTGACACGGACCCGAACCCGGACATTTTTGTAAAAGTCCGGGTTCTGGTCCGGTGTTCGTCGCTTTCTTGGCGCTTTTTGAAAGGCTGCAAAGCAGCCAATCAACAAGCGTCATACTACTTGCCCCAAGAGGCCGTCACAGCCATGCCTACTATTGGCATGGCTGTGATTGGCCAGAGCACCATGTGACCCAGCCTCTATTTAAGCTGGAGTCACATAGCGCCGCCCGTCACTCTGCTCTGATCAGCATAGGGAGAGGTTGCAGCTGCCACGTTAGGGCGAGATTAGGCAGTGATTAACTCCTCCAAAGGACTTCATTCAGAGATCGATCTGCAGCTGTGGATGATTGAACTGCTGCTATTGAATTGCTCACTGTTTTTAGGCTGCCCAGAGCGTTTTTCAGTCACTTTTTTCTGGGGTGATCGGCGGCCATTTTGTGTCTTGTGGTGTGCCAGCACAAGCTGCCACCAAGTGCATTTAACCCTCAATGGTGTGGTTGTTTTTTGGCTAAATCCTACATCAGGGTCAAGCTGTCACACCAAGTGCATTTAACCAGCAATAGTCTGGTTATTTTTTGGCCATATACTACATCAGGGGCAAGCTGAGCCTGTCACCAAGTGCATTTAACCCTCAATAGTGTGGTTGGTCAAGCTGTCACACCAAGTGCATTTAACCATCAATAGTGTGGTTATTTTTTGGCCATATCCCAGTCTAATTTTGTCAGTAAACCTATACCTGTCACCCAGCGCCTAAATACTAGGCCTCAAATTTATATCCAGTTAAATCTGTTGTTACTGCTGTACTGTTGTGGCTGGTCAAGTTATTTAGTGTCCGTCAAAGCACATTTTTTGTTCTAGGTTGAAATACAATTCCCAATTTAGCAATTTCCTAATTTAGTGGTTTCTGCTGTATCAGAGCTATGTTAAAACTATCCCTAAAAGGGTATATGATATTCAAGGCGCACATAGGGTCATTCTGAATAACTTCACACACACGCTACTGTGGATTTCCAAGTCTAATTCTGTCAGTAAACCTATACCTGTCACCCAGCGCCTAAATACTAGGCCTCAAATTTATAGTCAGCTAAATCTGTGGTTATTTCTGTGGCTGGGCAAGTTATTTAGTGTCCGTCAAAGCACAGTTTTTGTTCTGGGTTGAAATACAATTCCCAATTTAGCAATTTCCTAATTTAGTGGTTTCTGCTGTATCAGAGCTATTTTAAATCTATCCTTAAAAGTTATCTAATATTCAAGGTGCACATAGGGTCATTCTGAATAACTTCACACACACGCTAATGTGCATTTCCAAGTCTAATTCTGTCAGTAAACCTATACCTGTCACCCAGCGCCTAAATACTAGGCCTCAAATTTATATCCAGCTAAATCTGTCGTTACTGCTGTACTGCTGTGGCTGGTCAAGTTATTTAGTGTCCGTCAAAGCACATTTTTTGTTCTGGGTTCAAATACAATTCCCAATTTAGCAATTTCCTAATTTAGTGGTTTCTGCTGTATCAGAGCTATTTTAAATCTATCCCTAAAAGGGTATATAAGATTCAAGGTGCACATAGGGTCATTCTGAATAACTTCACACACACACACACGCTACTGTGCATTTCCAAGTCTAATTCTGTCAGTAAACCTATACCTGTCACCCAGCGCCTAAATACTAGGCCTCAAATTTATATCCAGCTAAATCTGTCGTTACTGCTGTGGCTGTATTAGTGTAATACGGTACCTAAATAGATAGCCAGATAGTGTTAGGTGTCTGTAAAAAAAGGCCTGAATTTGAATTCAATACATTGGGCCAAATAATATTTTTCTTATTGTGGTGAACGGTAACAATGAGGAAAACATCTAGTAAGGGACGCGGACGCGGACATGGTCATGGTGGTGTTAGTGGACCCTCTGGTGCTGGGAGAGGACGTGGCCGTTCTGCCACAGCCACACGTCCTAGTGTACCAACTACCTCAGATCCCAGTAGCCGCCATCATTTACAGAGATATTTGGTGGGGCCCAATGCCGTTTTAAGTATGGTAAGGCCTGAGCAGGTACAGGCATTAGTCAATTGGGGGGCCGACAGTGGATTCAGCACGTTCACATTATCTCCCACCCAGTCTTCTGCAGAAAGAGCACAGATGGCGCCTGAAAACCAAGCCCATCAGTCTGTCACATCACCCCCATGCATACCAGGGAAACTGTCTGAGCCGCAAGTTATGCAGCAGTCTCTTATGCTGTTTGAAGACAGCGCTGGCAGGGTTTCCCAAGGGCATCCACCTAGCCCTTCCCCAGCGGTGAAAGACAAAGAATGCACTGACGCACAACCACTTATGTTTCCTGATGATGAGGACATGGGAATACCACCTCAGCATGTCTCTGATGATGACGAAACACAGGTGCCAACTGCTGCGTCTTTCTGCAGTGTGCAGACTGAACAGGAAGTCAGGGATCAAGACTGGGTGGAAGACGATGCAGGGGACGATGAGGTCCTAGACCCCACATGGAATGAAGGTCGTGCCACTGACTTTCACAGTTCGGAGGAAGAGGCAGTGGTTTGTCAACACGCCACAGCTAACTGCACCACCACCTGATACGCAACGTGTTAGCAGGAGGCAACATTTCACTAATATGGTGGAACAGTACGTGTGCACACCCCTCTACGTACTGACTGATGGTTCGGCCCCATTCAACTTCTGGGTCTCTAAATTGTCCACGTGGCCAGAGCTAGCATTTTATGCCTTGGAGGTGCTGGCCTGTCCGGCGGCCAGCGTTTTGTCTGAACATGTATTCAGCACGGCAGGGGGCGTCATTACAGACAAACGCAGCCGCCTGTCTACAGCCAATGTGGACAAGCTGACGTTCATAAAAATGAACCAGGCATGGATCCCACAGGACCTGTCCATCCCTTGTGCATATTAGACATTAACTACCTCCCTTTAACCATATATTATTGTACTCCAGGGCACTTCCTCATTCAATCCTATTTTTATTTTCATTTTACCATTATATTGCAAGGCTACCCAAAGTTGAATGAACCTCTACTCTGTTTGGGTGCCGGGGCCTGAATATATGCCAATGGACTGTTCCAATGTTGGGTGACGTGAAGCCTGATTCTCTGCTATGACATGCAGACTAATTCTCTGCTGACATGAAGACAGATTCTCTGTTACGGGAACTCTCTCCTCTGCCTGGGTGCTGGGCCTAAATATATGACAATGGACTGTTGCAGTGGTGGCTGACGTGAAGCCTGATTCTCTGCTATGACATGCAGACTGATTCTCTGCTGACATGAAGCCAGATTCTCTGTTACGGGACCTCTCTCCTCTGCCTGGGTGCTGGGCCTAAATATATGACAATGGACTGTTGCAGTGGTGGCTGACGTGAAGCCTGATTCTCTGCTATGACATGCAGACTGATTCTCTGCTGACATGAAGACAGATTCTCTGTTACGGGAACTCTCTCCTCTGCCTGGGTGCTGGGCCTAAATATATGACAATGGACTGTTGCAGTGGTGGCTGACGTGAAGCCTGATTCTCTGCTATGACATGCAGACTGATTCTCTGCTGACATGAAGACAGATCCTCTGTTACGGGACCTCTCTCCTCTGCCTGGGTGCCGGGGCCTAAATATCTGAGAATGGACTGTTCCAGTGGTGGGTGACGTGAAGCCAGATTCTCTGCTATGGGACCTCTCTCCAATTGATATTCGTTAATTTTTATTTATTTTATTTTTATTTTAATTCATTTCCCTATCCAAATTTGTTTGCAGGGGATTTACCTACATGTTGCTACCTTTTGCAGCCCTCTAGCCCTTTCCTGGGCTGTTTTACAGCCTTTTTAGTGTCGAAAAGTTCGGGTCCCCATTGATTTCAATGGGGTTCGGTTTCGGGACGAAGTTCGGATCGGGTTCGGATCCCGAACCCGAACATTTCCGGGAAGTTCGGCCGAACTTCTCGAACCTGAACATCCAGGTGTCTGCTCAACTCTAATTATATACAGTCAGGTCTATAAATATTGGGACATCGACATAATTCTAACATTTTTGGCTCTATACACCACTACAATGGATTTGAAATGAAACAAACAAGATGTGCTTTAACTGCAGTCTGTCAGCTTTAATTTGAGGGTATTTACATCCAAATCAGCAGTGATGAGCAGCAGGGGCCATATTTGAATTCGCGATATTTCGCGAATATTTTTTTCGAATATTCGTTGAATATTCGAAAATTCACGATTTTTTTTATTTGAAAAATCGGCAAAGTAATGATTGTGCAATATGCAAATTTTCGTAATTTGAATTTTCAGATTCTAATATTTTATTGCAAATTTTTCAACTTTCAATTTGAATATTTTAAATTACGAATATATATAACTATAGTAGAAATATTCGCGAATTTTCGAATTACCTATATTCGCAATATAAATTTGAAATTCGAATATTCGTGATCAACACTACAAATCAGTTAAACGGTATAGGCATTACAACAGTTTGCATATGTGCCTCCCACTTGTTAAAGGACTAAAAGTAATGGGACTATAGGCTTCTCAGCTGTTCCATGGCCAGGTGTGTTATTCACTCATTATCCCAATTACAATGAGAAGATAAAAGGTCCAGAGTTCATTTCAAGTGTGCTATTTGCATTTGGAATCTGTTGCTGTCAACTCTCAAGATGAGATCCAAAGAGCTTTCCTATCAGTGAAATAAGCCATCATTAGACTGAAAAAAAACAAAACAAACCCATCAGAGAGATAGCAAAAACATTAGGCATGGCCAAAACAACTGTTTGGAACATTCTTAAAAAGAAGGAATGCACCAGTGAGCTCAGCAACACCAAAAGACCCGGAAGACCACGGAAAGCAACTGTGGTGGATCACCAAAGAATTATTTCCCTGGTGAAGAAAACACCCTTCACAACAGTTGACTAGATCAAGAACACTCTCCAGAAGGTAGGTGCATGTGTGTCAAAATCAACAATCAAGAGAAGACTTCACCAGAGTAAATACAGAGGGTTTACCACAAGATGTAAACCATTGGTGAGCCTCAAAAACAGAAAGGCCAGATTAGAGTTTGCCAAACGACATTTAAAAAAGCCTTCACAGTTCTGGAACAACATCCTATGGACAGATGAGACCAAGATCAACTTGTACCAGAGTGATGGGAAGAGAAGAGTATGGAGAAGGAAAGTAACTGCTTATGATCTTAAGCATACCACCTCATCAGTGAAGCATGGTGCTGGTAGTGGGCATGTATGGCTGCCAATGGAACTGGTTCTCTTGTATTTATTGATGATGTGACTGCTGAAAAAAGCAGCCAAATGCTTCAGAACTCATTGGACAACGCTTTACAGTGCAGATGGACAATGACCCAAAGCATACTGCAAAAGAAACCAAAGAGTTTTTTTAAGGGAAAAAAGTGGAATGTTATGCAATGGCCAAGTCAATCACCTAACCTGAATCCAATTGAGCATGCATTTCACTTGCTAAAGACAAAACTGAAGGGAATATGCCTCAAGAACAAGCAGAAACTGAATACAGTTGCAGTAGAGGCCTGGAAGAGCATCACCAGGGATGAAACCCAGCGTGAAAGTTTGCTTTATGATGATTATTCTGTCCCATTACTTTTGGTCCCTTAACAAGTGGGCACACATGCAAACTGTTGTAATTCCTACACCGTTCACCTGATTTAGATGTAAATTCCCTCAAATTAAAGCTGACAGTCTACAGTTAAAGCACATCTTCGTTTCATTTCAAATCCATTGTGGTGGTATATAGAGGCAAAAATGTTAGAATTGTTTCGATGTCCCAATATTTATGGACCTGACTATCTATGCAGGAGATTTGGAGCTCTGTATAAAAAAATTTAGCTCTTCCAATATAAAAGATATATTAAGCAATTCATCAGCATAACTTCTTGAATCGAAATACTGCATTGTGCTGAAAGGTGAAAATGCGCTATATTAAAGGAGTTTTCCCATTAACAGCACCTATCTCCTAACTACAGAATAGCAGATATGTCCAATCTCTGGGGATCCCCAAAACTAGATAAAATCACAAGAATGGGTGTTCACCAAAGAGTAGGGTTGAGCGAACCCGAACTGTAAAGTACATCGAACCCAAACCTGAACATTTCAGTAAAAGTTCGGGTTCGGTGTTCGGGTAATATTAATATACCATCAGATCTGAGTTTTCTCCAATCCGATGGTATATTTTGCACTGGCCACCAATGATTTAATACTGGGGAGGGAGGGAGGGGGGGCCACACTGGCCACCAATGATTTAATACTGGGGAGGCACCTGAGGGGTTAATTGTGCAGATCACAGCCCCCTGTAAGAGATCAGGTGCTGCCAGGGGGGCAGTTATGTGCACAGTTCTTAGTAAAGTCTAACTTGAAGCGTCCCCATCACCATGGGAACGCCTCTGTGTTAGAACATACTGTCGGATCTGAGTTTTCACAATCGTGAAAACTCAGATCTGAAAAAGCTAATACTATTATTTTCCGTTATAACCATGTTATAACGGAAAATAATAAAGTGAAGTTCAGGTCCCCATTGACTTCAATGGGGTTCGGGTCCAAGTTCAGATCAAGTTCGGATCCCGAACCCAAACTTTTTTTTAACGCTCGGCCGAACTCCCCGAACCCGAACATCTAGGTGTTCGCTCAACTCTATCAAAGGGTAAAATTGGCAGTACACAATGCAAACCAGGAGTTAAGTATCCTCTCAGTCCTTAACTCCTAAGGAGCTTCCAATGTGAGTCTTCAGCCTATGGGACCCCACAATCTCCAGGAGTAGAAGAAGGAAACACAGTAGCCATATCCAGTTTTTTTTTTTTATATATATACACTACGTGCAGAATTATTAGGCAAATGAGTATTTTGACCACATCATCCTCTTTATGCATGTTGTCTTACTCCAAGCTGTATAGGCTCGAAAGCCTACTACCAATTAAGCATATTAGGTGATGTGCATCTCTGTAATGAGAAGGGGTGTGGTCTAATGACATCAACACCCTATATCAGGTGTGCATAATTATTAGGCAACTTCCTTTCCTTTGGCAAAATGGGTCAAAAGAAGGACTTGACAGGCTCAGAAAAGTCAAAAATAGTGAGATATCTTGCAGAGGGATGCAGCACTCTTAAAATTGCAAAGCTTCTGAAGCATGATCATCGAACAATCAAGCGTTTCATTCAAAATAGTCAACAGGGTCGCAAGAAGCGTGTGGAAAAACCAAGGCGCAAAATAACTGCCCATGAACTGAGAAAAGTCAAGCGTGCAGCTGCCAAGATGCCACTTGCCACCAGTTTGGCCATATTTCAGAGCTGCAACATCACTGGAGTGCCCAAAAACACAAGGTGTGCAATACTCAGAGACATGGCCAAGGTAAGAAAGGCTGAAAGACGACCACCACTGAACAAGACACACAAGCTGAAACGTCAAGACTGGACCAAGAAATATCTCAAGACTGATTTTTCTAAGGTTTTATGGACTGATGAAATGAGAGTGAGTCTTGATGGGCCAGATGGCTGGATTGGTAAAGGGCAGAGAGCTCCAGTCTGACTCAGACGCCAGCAAGGTGGAGGTGGAGTACTGGTTTGGGCTGGTATCATCAAAGATGAGCTTGTGGGGCCTTTTTGGGTTGAGGATGGAGTCAAGCTCAACTCCCAGTCCTACTGCCAGTTTCTGGAAGACACCTTCTTCAAGCAGTGGTACAGGAAGAAGTCTGCAAGTTAAGAAAAACATGATTTTCATGCAGGACAATGCTCCATCACACGCGTCCAAGTACTCCACAACGTGGCTGGCAAGAAAGGGTATAAAAGAAGAAAATCTAATGACATGGCCTCCTTGTTCACCTGATCTGAACCCCATTGAGAACCTGTGGTCCATCATCAAATGGGAGATTTACAAGGAGGGAAAACAGTACACCTCTCTGAACAGTGTCTGGGAGGCTGTGGTTGCTGCTGCACGCAATGTTGATGGTGAACAGATCAAAACACTGACAGAATCCATGGATGGCAGGCTTTTGAGTGTCCTTGCAAAGAAAGGTGGCTATATTGGTCACTGATTTGTTTTTGTTTTGTTTTTGAATGTCAGAAATGTATATTTGTGAATGTTGAGATGTTATATTGGTTTCACTGGTAAAAATAAATAATTGAAATGGGCATATATTTGTTTTTTGTTAAGTTGCCTAATAATTATGTACAGTAATAGTCACCTGCACACACAGATATCCCCCTAAAATAGCTAAAACTAAAAACAAACTAAAAACTACTTCCAAAAATATTCAGCTTTGATATTAATGAGTTTTTTGGGTTCATTGAGAACATGGTTCAATAATAAAATTAATCCTCAAAAATACAACTTGCCTAATAATTCTGCACTCCCTGTATGTAACATGCGGAACTTCAATCCATTGGTGGGTTCTTCTCTAGCAGTTAAGGTTACTTTCACACTTGCACTTTCCTCTATTAAGGTCCGTCATAGGATATCAATAGCGCTGGAAAACGCTTCCGTTTTGTCCCCATTCATTGTCAATAGGGACAAAACTGAACTGAACAAAACAGTATGCTCCAGAAAGCATTCCATTCTGTTTGGTTGCACCCCATCACAAACAGAAAAAATCTGCAAGCGTCTGTCCAGCATGAGATGCATAGCAAGACGGATCCGTCATGACACACAACGTAAGTCAATGGTGCCAGATCCATTTTCTCGAACACAAAAGAAAACGGATCCGTCCCCCATTGACTTACAATGGTTTTAGAGACTGATCCGTCATGGCCATTTTAGAGATAATTCAACCGGATCCATTTGTAACGGATTCATACGGTTGTATTATCATGATAGAAGCATTTTTGCTAATCCATGACGGATCCAGCAAAAACACAGATGTGAAAGTAGCCTAACTTCAGTGCATAGCTTGATGTATACACAGAGGGGATTCACCACAATTGTTATTCTGATCAATGGGTGTCCCAGTGGCCGTACCACCAGAAGTCTATAAATTATCTCCTGTCTTGTGGGAGCATCCTTTTAAGGTCTGTTTATATGTAACATTTTTTCAAATCAACTAATTTAGGTTACAGCGGGTTATAGTATATACTGTATATATTGGGTAACATTCACATTATACTGCTAACGATAATTATTTTTACATATGCAGATTGTTTTGGTAGATTCTAAGCAAACCTGTCGCCTGGATTTTGTGTATAGAGCTGAGGACATGGGTTGCAAGATCACCCCTAGCACATCCGCAATACCCAGTCCCCATAGCTCTGTGCGCTTTTATTGTGTAAAAAAATCGTTTTGATACATATGCAAATTACCCTGAGATGAGTCCTGTGTGTGAGATGAGTCAGGGACAGGACTCATCTCAGGTTAATTTGCATATGTATCAAATCGATTTTTTGACACAATAAAAGCACACAGAGCTATGGGGACTGGGTATTGCGGACGTGCTAGCGGCCATCTAGCAACCCATGTCCTCAGCTCTATGCACAAAATCCCGGTGACAGGTTCCCTTTATGCCATATTCTTTGTGATGGCTCAGAAGCCAATAGTAACTGTTATTGCCACATCTAAATGAGCCTTTTGTATCCACCTTCTCTATGGATCTTTACAATTTTATATTTTTATTTAACAATTGAAAGTCATGAAAATTGAAATGTTTCTGGCATTATGTTTCAATGAGTAAAGACAGATAAGAAAAATAAATACAACTTGTATTTAGCGTTTTCTTCTTTGGGCTCTTACTAATTAAATAGCATATAAACTGTAAACCAGAGGATTAACTTTTGAACACAACAAAACTAAAATTGTAAGACTTCGGGGTTGCATTTAATCAGCGGCATCATGCAGCTTTCAAGTGCTTCCCTTCATTTTAGGTAAACTATTTGGTTGTAGTAATAGTGGTAAAATGTTGGTTTGCTAAACATGTAATTTTAAAGGCACAGTGTGCAAAATTTTACAGAACTCTAAACAAATAATATATTAAAGTGTTGCTAAAAATACAAACAGCAGGTGTTTATGTATCTTTTTCTTCCACCTTAGCAGTTTTTGCTTGCTAGATTTCTGAGTAACCCGTTACAGTAAAATGCTGAAAGTGTTGTTTAAACAAAGCTTTGAAGAACACTTTAAGGGCACCTTAAAACCACCACAGAAACCACAGGTGTCTTATTAGATATCGCATGGTGTTTTGTTCAACGCTTGATTGAAGATCCACCTCTAAATTATGTGTGGTACGTGATGACGTCATTAAGCTGGCTGGCATAGTAATGTCATATGTCACAGAGCACAATATTTTTCGCAGGATCTTTAATCAAGATGGCTGCACACGAATGGATGACATGAGTATGATTATTTATTTATTTTTCCCGCCATTTTGGGGAAACTTGATTCATTACCGCGAAGCACGAGGAAATTCGGCTTCATGTAGAATAAAATTTTCTCTGAAATTCGGATCAAAGTCCACTTTGTGAACTTCGATTTGCTCAAAATTAATCATCAATATAGATGCCAGTATTAGTGTTGAGCAGGAATATTAAAATAGCAAATTTTTATTGTGAATATCGCCACTTGGAGAATTCACAAATATTTAGAATATAGTGCTATGTATTCGTTATATAGAATATTCAGCATTTTTTTACATCTGAACACATGATTCCTCTCTGCTTCTTGCTTGTGGGCCAATGAGAAGGAAGTAATGTCAAGTTCACAACAATACTTAGTGCACCAATCAGTAATCTGTAGTCAGACCTGCTAAAATATTCTAATCACTGCTAACTAGCACAACGCAAATATATTGGAGCATTTGACTCTATCTGCATATAAAGCTGTTGTAATGTTCTGCCGTGCCAACCATTTTCTCCAGTCTCAGGAGAAACTTATGAAACTTCTAGCAGCTGGAAAAATTTAGCCAACGGGACCCACACCTGTTTTTCGCTTTGAAAATTCGCATTATGCGATTTTTGCATTGCCAATTTTTTGCATTCAATAAAATAATCTTGAATTTTTGAATTTGCGAATATATGACAAATGTTCAGCTAGGAAGGATGGAGCAATCAACTTCTGCAGACAGCATGTAACTAATGAATTTACATTAAGAACTATGGGAAGTTACCCTCTGTTTTGCTTCCTAATCTACTTAATGCAATTCACTCATCCACATCAGAGTGAACTTTAATTTTAATTTGATTTTGTTTGCTCTCACATTAATTTAAGCTTAATCTTTTGCTTCTCATCGAGATGAAATAGAGTCTAAAAAGTGAGACCAACTCTTCTACATGTCCCACATTGATGGAATGGCATGCTTCTATAAGAATAAAAAAAAAAACATGTATGCATAAACATACTTGATTCATAGATCATGTCATCTATGCAAATACATTTTACTAATAAACACAAATGCTAAATGCATAGACGTTTAAGGCAAGGACACTGGCCACTCTGGGGTTAAGCCTATTTGATTTGCTAAACCTTAAACCTTCTTTAGATGATTGAACTAGTCAAGCTACTACTCATGAGAGGATATCATCGTATTACTGACTTAGTAGTGTTGCCTGAGCCTCCCGTAAAGAAGATAAACCTTTTATCAGCCTAGAGAGCTTTGCATTTCAGGCAGAGAAGTCAATATGAATGACATTGATTTAACCTGCTAAACTGTGACCTTGACAACTAGTAGATGAATATTGTGTCGTAGCCATAGACACAGAGATTATCCAGGTTAACTCTTGAAAACATCAACTACATTTGGTCCATATTACTCTTACAGAGTTGTACCCATACAAAAATGTCATGTATATTTGAAGTAAAGAATAGGGAATCAAGTTAACACATGTTTACATAAGATATTGACAACCCATATGACTATAAGGGCTACTACTCCATTTGAAACTTCTTGGATTAAAGTAGCAAGCCGATTTCCAGTTCTATTATCTAAATGTTTTTGAATAAAAAAAGTGATTATGGTTCAATAAATATTACAGTATATATCAATCTGCTCAGCTTCTCCTGCTCTATATAACATGCTAGGGGTGCACCTAGCCTTTTTACTGCCTGAGGAAAAAACTGAACCGGGGTGCCCAATTGCGGCCCTCCAGCTATTGCAAAACTACAACTCCCAGTATGCCTAGACAGCCGAAGGGTAAGGGAATTATAAAATAAAAATATATAATTGGATTAAACTAAACACTAACATTTAGAGGCATTACACCATTGGAGGAAACTGCAGTATGGGGCTGCATGTGGCCCTTGTATGCTTAAAGGGAATCTGTCACCTCCCAAAACCATCCTAAGCCGCCAGCAGTACCTACGTGTAGCAGCATGTTTCTGATAATGCCTTTCTTCCTGAACGCAGATGCAGCAAAAGTACTGAAAACATTGTTTTATCCCCTGCGCTTCTCCACACATGCTCGAAGTCAAGGGGGCAGCGGCCTCCTTGCTTCAAGTCACGTTAACCACGTCCCCTTCCCTGCCCCTTCGCTGAAACTGACAGCCAGCTGTTCGGCAAGGGCAGCCGAACTCTTGTGCATCAGCGCTGTCAGTCACAGTGAAGGGTGCCCACAGGTACTGCTGGCGGCTTGGAATGGTTTTGGGAGGTGACAGGTTCCCTTTAACTTTGGCATCTGTAAAATCTAGGCATGCACTCTGCTGTCCTATACTTATACACTACTCTCTGAATTATGCCATAGATGCTTGATTGTTAGGAGCCTAACTCCTAGGACTCCCCCTTTGCCATCCAACCCGACAACAGAGATTGTGCTTAATTTGCAACAGAAAAGTGGCCATACAGGCAGTGGTGTACATTGAAATCATTGGGCCCCATAGCAGTAATCTAAATTGGGCCTCCATGCCTCATCCATAGTCCCTCCCAATACCCATTCCAGGTCTATGAATGGTGCTTGCAGCTGCACGTTATGCACGTTATGGACTACACTGATAACAGGGACTTTGGGCGGGAGCATATATTAAATGGCATTATGTCATTTACAGTGTCTTTTCATTTGTGAGGGACACAAAACATTTGAGGGAATCGAGTGAAGTTCGCAACTGAAGTGCATATTATGTGGTTGATTGGCCACGATGACTCCATACCATTAATGATATGGAGAATTCTGAATAGCTTAAATCTTCGTCAACTCATAATTGCCGTAGATTTGACTTTTAGGGGCATGGGGGGGGGGGATCAGAGATGGACCTTATTTATTAAGATGCCCGGACCTCTTAATAAATTAGGTGCATCTCATTCCAGCACAAAGTAGATCAAGACTAGCATATGAAACATCAGTTTTGATAAACTCCCCCCATGCTGTGTAACCTCTTGTAGCACAGGTGGAAAACTTAGGCTGTAAAGCAGTTAGAAATAAAGAGAATGATGAGCTGGTTCACCTTTCATGCACTTACTGTAATGGATTATGAACTGTATAAACTGCGATTTACTAATGTGTGTCTATTATTGGAAGCAATCAAATAACTGAACAGAGGATCATGGTTAGTTCACTGCTGCTTTCATGGCAGTGGAAAATGCAAAATAAAAAAATCCTTGATGCAGGTCTGTCTGCAAACAAGGGCTTTTATTTTGCTACATACAGTTAAAAAATCCAATAAAGAAATTTGGGGAGAATCTCTACTTCCGATGAGGACATGCCAGATGTCCTGATAAGTTTAATCACATACCACAGAACAAGCAAAGCCAGCTAAACTGTAATTTGCACATTTCTATCTAACTATTGCTTAGAAAGATCAAACCATCCCATCCATCCAAAATGTATACTTTATAAAAAATTATTATTTCCGTTAATCAACAATTAACAATTGGGTTAATTATCATAAGCAAAAAACAGTGAGGAAAAAATCATAAATGGAGCAATGACCTGGCAGATTAGCGTGTTCCGATCATTGCCCGGTGTAGGAAGGGCAGCAATCAGCTGACAAGCAAGTCTATCTATGTATCGACCTATCTATCGATCTAATCTATTCATCAATCTATCAATCAAACAATTGATCGATCTATCATGGTGGCTCAGTGGTTAGCACTGGTGCCTTGCAGCGCTGGGGTCCTAGGTTCAAATCTGACCAAGGACACATCTGCATGGAGTTAGTATGTTCTCGCCATGTTTGTGTGGGTTTCCTCCCGTACTCCAAAGACATGCTGATAGGGAACTTAGATTGTGAGTGCCACTGGGGACAGTTGGATGCTAATGTCTGTAAAGCACTGTGGAATTTAGTAGTGCTATATAAGTGCATAAAATAATAAATACAATTTATCTACTCCAATCTATCTATTA
The DNA here is from genome assembly GCF_014858855.1 of Bufo gargarizans. NCBI lineage: Eukaryota > Metazoa > Chordata > Amphibia > Anura > Bufonidae > Bufo > Bufo gargarizans. Next base: position 650,148,220 of record NC_058080.1, read on the forward strand.
GCTAGGCATCAGCTAGCATGTAGTGTTCTGGACCTTTTCAGCTAAATAGATATTATTCATCAGTTTATTAATATGATCTATTGCTCTGAACAGCATAGTGACTTAAAAATGTATTAAAACAAACCTCACCGCTGACTCCAGAGAACATGATCAGATGCATCGTATTTGCATTACTATAAAGCATTCTGAAATATTATAAGGAAAAAACAGCAGAAGTGAATTACGTCTGCAGTATCACCCAGCAATCTTGTATACATTTACTTTCAAACACCAGCCACAAAGGAAATTGCCATTTTATGTGAATTGAATAAATGGATCAAATAGATGAAAGTATGCGGTTACTGAAATTGCCAAACATAAAAAGCTACAACAGGAATGCACCACAATATGGATACACGAGCGGAGAGAATATTTGCCACTTATAAATGTCCTTGCTCTTTTTAAAACCTGTGATGGTTTATATCAGACTGGAATTGGCTGATTTGTCAAATGGCGCTCTTATATCCACTGTTAGAACAGTTTGACTGTAAATTAACCTGCTCGACCATTTCGCCGGACTTTCTCCCCAAAGAGTTATTCGTCTTTGGTTTTCACCGCGAGCTGCTATGTCATTAATCAGAGCACAGCTCTCTACCACTTAATACGTTAAGGAAGGTGCACATGTGAATATAATAATCTATAGGTAATTTATATTTGTCACAAAACGCCAAAATAAATTTGTTTCATCTCTAAAGAATGCAAAGGTTTCGCACAGGCAATGTTACATAAAACCTCCTTTCACTCAAATGCCAAGCAAAATGTTTAAAAGCCATTTATCTCAGTGGCTGTCACTGAAATTAATGACATTGAGCAATGCAAACCAAGGAGTATTTAACATGCTGTGAAAATGCCATTAGTTTTGCTTTAATTTGCCTAGAATTGTTGTGTGAACCACTATTTATAAAAAAAAAATAACATAAATAATACACATTATAGAGTAACACGGATATAAGTGTACAGTGAAAGGGTATCCCTGAGATCTCACTCATGCCTCATTGTACCCCACTTGAAAAATCATTACAGTGGTCTCTCAAGTTACAATATTAATTGGTTCCAGGATGACCATTGTATGTTGAAACCATTGTAAGTTGAGTAATGAGTTCCAAAGCCCCAAAATGTCATCCAAGATAAAAGAAAATTAAGATTTAAGGAAAATAAGCAGATAACTAAGACAGACAAAACAAGTCCTTACATATAACAGTCAGAAATAGCTGCTAACTAGCAACTAGTACCGCTATTTTACCAGAGAAGTGGTCTTGATTGGTTGGATCTGAGTCTGAGACATTGTATGTTGAGTCTAGTTTCAAGTTACGATGGGTCAGAAAAGACTATTGTACGTTGAAGACATTGTATCTTGAGGGATCACTGCAAATACTATATGGCCATTTTTTAAGAGGCCTGTATCAAAAGATCTCACCCCAGAAAGTACAGCCAGGAACCCTACTAGTTCTTTTTGCTGGCGAGATAAGCACAGGTCTTCTTTTCTGTGTAAACATAGAAGCTCACTTCTTGTGTACTGTGATGGCGCATGTGCAGCCTTTGCTTTCTTACTGCACATGGCAGTCAGGAACAGTTCATGAGAACTTGCTTACAGATGGCCTTGCGGTTTGCCCGGTGGTCGTTTTGCGGCAATTTTTGCTCGTTCGCGATTCGCTGAACATGCGAACAAATGGTGATGTTTGCATGTGCCATATTCTTTTGCATTGTGCTGAACTTTGACCCATGACACATCCATCAGGTGGGACAAGACAGCCAATTGAGACGTTTCAGCACATGGACACACCCTCAACCTATAACAGAACCCGATCTGGCAGCCATTTTACATTCTGTGTTTTGCCAGTGTAGGGAGAGATTGCTTTGTGAAGCAGGGAAAGACTGTTAGGGACAACAGACACTAGCTAATAGGGCCACAAAAGTCATTTTAAGGACTGGTATAGGTGTGCTATTGAAAGGTGTGATATACTGAGGGGTGTGATGTACTTATACTTTCTAACATAGAAAATATAATATAGTGCATTTTTATTGTGCAGCAGTTGTGTGCGGTTCTGCTGCGATACTGCAGCTATATAGAGGGACAAACTATATTGGAATAACTAATTGCAACTGGTGTGATATACCTGTTGCCCCCAAAAAACTGATTGAAGGTTGTGATATACTTATAATATACACCTCCTATAATGTTAAAAAGATACCATGCAAGTAAATATTGTAAATTTAATACTTTATTAGAAATTCACATAAAACACAATAGTTATATTCTAAAATACAAACCGGATTCCAAAAAAGTTGGGACACTAAACAAATTGTGAATAAAAACTGAATGCAATGATGTGGAGATGGCAAATGTCAATATTTTATTTGTAATAGAACGTAGATGACAGATCAAACGTTTAATCCGAGTAAATGTATTATTTTAAAGGAAAAATACGTTGATTCAAATTATCACGGTGTCAACAAATCCCCAAAAAGTTGGGACAAGTAGCAATAAGAGTCTGGAAAAAGTAAATTTGAGCATAACGAAGAGCTGGAAGACCAATTAACACTAATTAGGTCAATTGGCAACATGATTGGGTATAAAAAGAGCTTCTCAGAGTGGCAGTGTCTCTCAGAAGCCAAGATGGGTAGAGGATCACCAATTCCCACAATGTTGCACAAAAAGATAGTGGAGCAATATCAGAAAGGTGTTACCCAGCAAAAAATTGCACAGACTTTGCATCTATCATCATCAACTGTGCATAACATCATCCGAAGATTCAGAGAATCTGGAACAATCTCTGTCCGTAAGGGTCAAGGCCGTAAAACCATACTGGACGCCCGTGATCTCCGGGCCCTTAAACGACACTGCACCACAAACAGGAATGCTACTGTAAAGGAAATCACAGAATGGGCTCATGAATACTTCCAGAAACCATTGTCAGTGAACACAATCCACCGTGCCATCTGCCGTTGCCAGCTGAAACTCTACAGTGCAAAGAAGAAGACATTTCTAAGCAAGATCCACAAGCTCAGGCGTTTTCACTGGGCCAGGGATCATTTAAAATAGAGTGTGGCAAAATGGAAGACTGTTCTGTGGTCAGACGAGTCACGATTCGAAGTTCTTTTTGGAAATCTGGGACGCCATGTCATCCGGACCAAAGAGGACAAGGACAACCCAAGTTGTTATCAACGCTCAGTTCAGAAGCCTGCACCTCTGATGGTATGGGGTTGCATGAGTGCGTGTGGCATGGGCAGCTTGCATGTCTGGAAAGGCACTATCAATGCAGAAAAATATATTCAGGTTCTAGAACAACATATGCTCCCATCCAGATGTCATCTCTTTCAGGGAAGACCCTGCATTTTTCAACAAGATAATGCCAGACCACATTCTGCATCAATCACAACATCATGGCTGCATAGGAGAAGGATCTGGGTACTGAAATGGCCAGTCTGCAGTCCAGATCTTTCACCTATAGAGAACATTTGCCGCATTATAAAGAGGAAGGTGCAACAAAGAAGGCCCAAGACGATTGAACAGTTAGAGGCCTGTATTAGACAAGAATCAGAGAGCATTCCTATTTCTAAACTTGAGAAACTGGTCTCCTCGGTCCCCAGACGTCTGTTGAGTGTTGTAAGAAGAAGGGGAGATGCCACACAGTGGTGAAAATACCCTTGTCCCAACTTTTTGGGGATTTGTTGACACCATGAAATTCTGATTCAACATATATTTCCCTTAAAATAGTACATTTTCTCAGTTTAAACTTTTGTTCCGTGATTTATGTTCTATTCTGAATAAAATATTAGAAGTTCGCACCTCCACATCATTGCATTCAGTTTTTATTCACAATTTGTATAGTGTCCCAACTTTTTTGGAATCCAGTTTGTACATACTATTCTATGCCCCATGAGGAAGCGCAAGGCGAAACGATCGTCGGGCAGACGCTCCAGACTGGGTCAGTAATATGGACTTTTTTAGTGATTTCTATTATCCAGCAGCATTATGACTTGGGTGTGAATAGGTATATCGCCGCCCCTCACGTTTCAGTGTTGTGCGGTGAATTGCAATATATGGACGCATGTTTGCTATAATGAGCCCCATGTGATGATGCTGCTATTTGACATTGTACTAGTCCCTTGATGTCTGGAGCCTATTTTTGTTGACACACTCCAGTGTTCTCATGGTTGCTGCTTTATAACTATTGTGTTTTATGTGGATTTCTAATAAAGCATAAAATTTACAATGTTTACTTGTGTGGTAGCTTTTTTTTAGCATTATAGGAGGTGTACGGATGATTCCATGTGAGATACTTATGGTATGAATTTTTGGGTGATTATACTTATAATATACTTTCTAACATAGAAAGTATATAGTGCATTTGTATTATGCAGCGGTTGTGTGCGGTTCTGCTGCGATACCGCAGATATATAGAGGGACAAGCGCTATTGGAACAACTATTTGCAAAGGGTGTGATATACATGTTGCCCCCCAAAAAACAGATTGAGGGGTGTGATATACCTGCTTCCACAAAATATTGATTAAGGGGATTGATATACCTGCTACCACCAAATATATATTGAGGCCTGTGAATTACCTGCTTCTACAAAAAAAACTGATTAAAGGGTTTAATATACCTGCTTCCACTAAATATTGATTAAGGGGTTCTATATACCTGCTTTCACAAAATAAAGATTGAGGGGTGCAATATACCAGCTTCCACCAAATAATGATTAATGGCTTTTATGTACCTGTTTCTACAAATTAAAAATTGAGGGGTGTGATATACTTGCTTACAACAAATATTGATTGAGGCCTACAATACACCTGCTTCCACAAAATTCTGATTGAGGGGTGCAATATACAGTCATGTGAAAAAATTAGGACACCCTTTGAAAGCATGTGGTTTTTTGTAACATTTTTAATAAAAGGTTATTTCATCTCCGTTTCAACAATACAGAGAGATTAAAGTAATCCAACTAAACAAAGAAAACTGAAGAAAAGTCTTTTCAAGATCTTCTGTAAATGTCATTCTACAAAAATGCCTATTCTAACTGAGGAAAAAGATAGGACACCCTTGCCCCTAATAGCGAGTGTTACCTCCTTTGGCTGAAATAACTGCAGTGAGACGGTTCTTGTAGCCATCTACCAGTCTTCGACATCGGTCTGAGGAAATTTTACCCCACTCCTCAATGCAGAACTTTTTCAGCTGTGAGATGTTTGAGGGGTTTCTTGCACGTACAGCCCTTTTCAAGTCACCCCACAGCATCTCAATGGGATTCAAATCTGGACTTTGACTTGGCCATTCCAGGACTCTCCATTTCTTCTTTTTCAGCCAATCTTTGGTTGATTTACTAGTATGTTTTGGGTCATTGTCATGTTGCATGGTTCAGTTCCGCTTCAGCTTTAATTTTCTAACTGATGGTCTCACATGTTCTTCAAGCACCTTCTGACACACAGTAGAATTCATCGTGAATTCTATGATGGTGAGCTGACCAGGTCCTGCTGCAGCAAAGCAGCCCCAAACCATGACACTTCCACCTCCATGCTTCACAGTTGGTATGAGGTTCTTTTCTTGGAATGCTGTGTTTGGTTTACGCCAAACATGTCCTCTGCTGTTGTGTCCAAATAATTCAATTTTGGACTCATCTGTCCAAAGAACATTATTCCAGAAGTCCTGGTCTTTGTCAACTTTATCTCTGGCAAATGTCAGTCTGGCCTCGATGTTTCTCTTGGAAAGCAAAGGTTTCCTCCTTGCACACCTCCCATGCAAGTTAAACTTGTACAGTCTCTTTCTGATTGTAGAGGCATGTACTTCTACATCAACAGTAGCCAGAGCCTGCTGTAGTTCTCGAGATGACACTTTAGGGTTTTTGGAGACCTCTTTTAGCATCTTGCGGTCTGCTCTTGGGGTGAACTTGCTGGGGCGACCAGTCCTGGGCATGTTGGCAGTTGTTTTGAAAGCCCTCCACTTGTAGACTATCTTCCGGACAGTGGAATGGCTGATTTCAAAATCTTTTGAGATCTTTTTAAATCCCTTCCCAGACTCATAGGCTGCTACAATCTTTTTTCTGAAGTCCTCTGACAGCTCTTTTGCTCTCACCATGGTGCTCACTCTCACTTCAACAGTCAGGAGCACACCAAACTAAATGTCTGAGGTTTAAATAGGGCAAGCCTCATTCAACATGCAGAGTAACGATCTACTAATTATGTGCACCTGGTGTGATATACCTGTGTGAGATCTGAGCCAATTTAAGAGGGAATACATGTGAGGGTGTCCTATCTTTTTCCTCAGTTAGAATAGGCATTTTTGTAGAATGACATTTACAGAAGATCTTGAAAAGACTTTTCTTCAGTTTTCTTTGTTTAGTTGGATTACTTTAATCTCTCTGTATTGTTGAAACGGAGATGAAATAACCTTTTATTAAAAATGTTACAAAAAACCACATGCTTTCAAAGGGTGTCCTAATTTTTTCACATGACTGTACCTGCTTCCGCAAAATACTGATTAAAGACTTTGATATACCTGCTTCCACAAAATACAGATTGAGGGGTGCGATATAACTGATTCCACCAAATGTTGACTAAGGGTTTATATATTCCTGCTTCCACAAAATACTGATTGATGGGGGCGTTATACCTTCTTCCACCAAATATTGATTAAGGGGTTCTATATACCTGCTTTCACAAAATACTGATTGAGGGATGCGATATACCTGTTCCACCAAATATTTATTGAGGCCAGCGATACAGCTCCTTCCACAAAATACTGAATGAGAGGTGCGATACACTTGCTTCCACCAAATATTGATTAATGGGTTCTATATACCTGTTTCTACAAAATACTGATTGGGGGTTGCGATATACCTGCTTCCACCAAATACTGATTGAGGCCTGCGATATACCTGTTTCCACAAAATACTGATTGAGGGGTACGATATATCTGCTTCCACAAAATACTAATTGAAGAGTCTGATATACCTGCTTCCACAAAATACAGATTGAGGGGTGCGATATACCTGCTTCCACCAAATATTGATTAAGGGGTTCTATATACCTGCTTCCACAAAATATTGATTGAGGGATGCGATGTACCTGCTTCCACAAAATACTGATTACGGCCTGCGAAATACCTGCCTTCAACAAATATTGATTGAGGCCTGCAATGCAAATGCTTTCACAAAATACTAATTAAAGGGATTGATATACCTATTTCCAGCAAATATTGATGGAGGACTGTAATACACATGCTTCCACAAAATACTAAATGAGGCTGCAATACACTTGCTTCAACAAAATACTGATTGCGGCCTGCAATATATCTGCTTTCACCAAATATTGATTGAGGCATGCGATACACCTGCTTCCAAAAAATACTGATTGAGGGGTGCGATACACCTGTTTCCACCAAATATTAATTAAGGGGTACTATATACCTGTTTCTGCAAAATACTGATTGAGGGTTGCAATATGCCTTCTTCCACCAAATGCTAATTGAGGCCAGCGATACACATGCTTCCACAAAATACTCAATGAGGGGTGTGATATACCTGCTTCTGCAAAATACTGATTAAAAGGCTTTGATATCCTTGCTTGCACAAAATACAGATTAAGGGGTGTGATATACCTACTTCCACCTAATATTGATTAAGGGGTTCTATATACCTGATCCCGCAAAATATTAATAGAGCGGTGTGATATATCTGCTTCCACCAAATATTGATTAAGGGGTTCTATATATCTTTTTCCGCAAAATACTGATTGAGGGTTGCAGTATACCTGCTTCCACCAAATACTAATTGAAGCCTGCAATATACCTGCTTCCACAAAACACTGATTGAGAGGTGCGATATACCTACTTCTGCAAGATACTGATTACAGGGTTTTATGTACCTGCTTCCACAAAATAACAAATTGATGGTTGTGATAGACCTGCTTCCACCAAATATTTATTAAGGGGTTTTATATCTCTGCCTCCACAAAATACTGATTGAGGGATGTGATCTACCTGCTTCCACTAAATACTGATTAAGTCCTGCAATACACCTGCTTCTACAAAATATTGATTGAGGGGTGAGATTTACCTGCTTCCGCAACATGCCGATTAAGTGATTGTTATACCTGCTTCCACAAAATACAGATTGAGGGGTGCGATATACCTGCTTCCACCAAATATTGATTGAGGCCAGTAATACACCTGCTTCCACAAAATACTGATTGAGGGGTGAGATATAACTGCTTCCACCAAATATTGATTAAGAGATTCTATATAACTGCTTCCACAAAATATTGATTGAGGGGTGCGAAATACCTGCTTCAACCAAATATTGATTAAGGGGTTCTATATCCCTGCTTCTACAAAATACTGATTGAGGGGTGTGAGATACCTGCTTCCACCAAAAATTGATTGAGGCCTACGATACACCTGTTTTCCACAAAATACGGATTGAAGGGTGTGATATACCTGCTTCCACCAAATACTGATTAAGGGGATTGATATACCTGCTTCCACCAAATATTGATTGAGGCCTGCGATACACCTGCTTCCCCAAAATTCTGATTAAGGGGATTGATATACCTGCTTCCAATAAATATTGATTGAGGCCAGCAATATACCTGCTTCCACAAAATACTGATTGAGGGGTGCGATACACCTGCTTCCACAGAATACTGTTTGAGGCTTGCGATACTCCTGCTTCTACAAAATACTGATTGAGCGGTGCGATATACCTGCTTATGCAAAATACTGATTAAGTGGTTAGATATGAGTGCTTCCACAAAATATAGATTGTGGGGTGACATATACCTGCTTCCCCCAAATATTGATTAAGGCCTACGATACACCTGCTTTCACAAAATACTGATTGAGGGGTGCAATACACCTGCTTTCAATAAATATTTGTTAAGGGGTTGTATATACCTGTTTCCACAAAATACTGATTGAGTGGTGCGATACACCTGCTTCCACCAATAATTGATCAAGGGGTTCTATATACCTGATTCCACAAATTACTGAATGAGGTTTGCGAGATGCCTGCTTTCACCAAATACTTATCGAGGCCTGCAATACACCTGCTTTCACAAAATATTGATTGAGGGGTGCAATATACCTGCTTCCACAAAATAATGATTGAGGGGTGTGATATGCCTGCTTCCATCAAATATTGATAAAGGGGTTCTATATACCTGCTTCCACAAAGATGTTGATTTTGGGGTGTGATATACCTGCTTCCACCAAATATTGATTATGGGGTTCTATATGACTACTTCCACAAAATACTGATTGAGGGGTGCAATATACTTGCTTCCTCCAAATATTGATTGAGCCCTATGATATACCTGTTTCCACAAAATACTGATTGAAGGGTGCGATATACCTGCTTCCACAAAATACTGATTAAGGGGTGTGATATACCTGCTGCCACCAAATATTGATTGAGGCCTGCGATATACCTACTTCCATCAAATATTGATTGAGGACTGCGATACACCTGCCTCCACAAAATCCTGATTGAGGGGAGCGATACACCTGCTTTCAACAAAAATTAATTAAGGGGTTCTATATACCCATTTCCACAAAATGCAGATTGAGGTTTGCATTATACCTGCTCCCACTAAATACTCATTGATGAGTGAGATATACCTGCTTCTGCAAAATACTGATTAAGGGGTGCAATATAACTGCTTCCAAAAAATTATTGATTGAGGAGTGAAATATACCTGCTTCCACCAAATATTGATTAAGGGGTTCTATATGGCTACTTCCACCAAATATTGATTGAGTCCTATGATATACCTGTTTCCACCAAATATTATTTGAGGCCTGCGATACACCTGCTTCCACAAAATTCTGATTAAGGGTATTGATATACCTGCTTCCAATAAATATTGATTGAGGCCTTCAATATACCTGCTTCCACAATATACTGATTGAGGGGTGCGATACACCTGCTTCCACCAAATACTGTTTGAGGCCTGCGATACTCCTGCTTCTCCAAAATACTGATTGAGCGGTGCAATATACCTGCTTATGCAAACTACTGACTAAGGGGTTAGATATGAGTGCTTCCACAAAATACAGACTGTGGGGTGAGATATACCTGCTTCCACCAAATATCGATTAAGGCCTACGATACACCTGCTTCCACAAAATACTGATTGAGGGGTGCAATACACCTTTCACTAAATATTTATTAAGGGGTTGTATATACCTGTTTCCACAAAATACTGATTGAGTGGTGCGATACACCTGCTTCCACCAAATATTGATTAAGGGGTTCTATATACCTGATTCCACAAAAAACTGATTAAGGGTTGAGCTATGCCTGCTTCCACCAAATACTGATCGAGGCCTACAATACACCTGCTTCCACAAAATATTGATTGAGGGGTGTGATATACCTGCTTCCACAAAATAAAGATTGAGGGGTGTGATATCCCTACTTCCATCAAATATTGATAAAGGGTTCTATATACCTGCTTCCTCAAAAATATTAATTGAGGGATGTGATATACCTGCTTCCACCAAATATTGATTAAGGGGTTCTATATGACTACTTCCATAAAATACTGATTGAGGGGTGCAATATACTTGCTTCCACCAAATATTAATTTGAGTCCTATGATATATACCTGTTTCCACAAAATACTGATTGAAGGGTGCAATATAACTGCTTCCACAATATACTGTTTAAGGGGTGTGATATACCTGCTTCCACCAAATATTGATTGAGGCCTGCGATATACCTACTTCCACTAAATATTGATTGAAGCCTGCGATACACCTGCCTCCACAAAATCCTGATTGAGGGGAGCGATACACCTGCTTTCACCATAAATTGATTAAGGGGTTCTATATACCTATTTCCACAAAAAATGCAGATTGAGGTTTGCGTTATACCTGCTTCCACCAAATATTGATTGATGGGTGAGATATACCTGCTTCTGCAAAATACTGATTAAGGGGTGTGATATAACTTCTTCCACAAAATCCTGATTGAGAGGAGCGATACACCTGCTTTCACCAAAAATTTATTAAAGGGTTCTATATACCTATTTCCACAAAATGCAGATTGAGGTTTGCGTTATACCTGCTTTCACCAAATACTGATTGATGGGTGAGATATACCTGCTTCTGCAAAATACTGATTAAGGGGTGCGATATAACCGCTTCCGCAAAATACAGATTGAGTGGTGCGATATAACTGCTTACACCAAATATTGCTTAAGGGGTTCTATGTACCTGCTTCCACAAAATACTTATTGAGCGGTGTGATATACCTGCTTCCACCAAATATTGATGAAGGGGTTCTATATACCTGCTTCCACAATTTACAGATTGAGGGGTGTGATATACCTGCTTCCACCAAATATTGATTGAGACCTGCGATGCACCTGCTTCCACAAAATACTGATTGAGGGGTGCGATACACCTGCTTCTACCAAATATTGATTAAGGGGTTCAATATGCCTGTTTTCATAAAATACTGATTGAGGGGTGTGATACACCTGCGTCCACTAAATATTGATTAATGGGTTCTATATACCTGCTTCCACAAAATACTGATTGTGTGGTGTGATAATCCTGCTTCCACAAAATACAGATTGAGGTGTGCAATATACCTGCTTCCACCAAATATTGATTAAGGGGTTCTATATACCTGCTTCCAAAAAATACTGATTAAGGGGTGCGATATACCTGTTTTTACCAAATATTGATTAAGGGATCTATATACCTGCTTCAACAAAATACTGATTGAGGGGTGCTATATACCTTTTTCCACCAAATATTGATTGAGGCCTGCGATACACCTGCTTCCACAAAATATTGATTAAGGGGATTCATATACCTACTTCCACCAAACATTGATTGAGGCCTGTAATACATTTGCTTCGACAAAATACTCATTAACGGGTTTAATATATCGGCTTCCACCAAATACTTATTGAGGCCTTCGATATACCTGCTTCAACAAATACTGCTCTTCTCTAGGGGCTTTGGCACTGGTTTATTTTGAAAATGACAGGCAGAGGAAGAGGCAGGGGTGGTAGCGTTCGGGCAGGTGCACCAGGCCGGAGCCTAAGTAGGAAGTTGGAGAAGGTGGGTGCAATTACGTCAAAGGACTCACCAGAGTTTGTTGAGTGGCTCACTTAGGCTTCCGCTTCTGAACCCTCCTTATCCTCTGTATCTGCATCCTCCTTACTCTCTGCTGTGTGTACCCCCAAAGACACCACCACCACCACCACCATAGCCCCTCCACTCGAGTCAAAGGAATTATTTTCCCATCCATTCCCAGACCTTACCGATGTGCAGCCATTCTTGGCAATGGATGAGGAAGAGGAGGTAGCAATGGCCGCCACCCAGCGGTCTGACAACAGTACCCAGATGAGCCTCTGTTACTGCCTACTCAGAGATCTCTAATTTTAGTGGTGGGTAAGGTGAGGATGATGACGTGCCGATGGATGTCACATGGGTGCCCACAATAGAGGAAGAGGAGGGGAGTTCAGTTTGAGAGTGACGGAGCAGCAGATTGGAAGGAGAAGGAGGAGAAGCAGGCAGAACTCGCAGTGCACCGGAGGCAAAAAAGCATTCTGCAAATGTATCTGGAGCGAGCCATCCACCATGCACCATCACATCTTGCTCTCCCAGAACTCTGGCACATGGCTCTGCATTGTGGGCTTTTTTTAACATGTCAGCTGCTGACAATAGTGTTGGCAGTTGCAGCCTGTGCTGTCAACGAATAAGTTGCGGTAAGCTCAACACACACCTAGGAACGACCGCACCTGGCCTCCCATCACCGAGCCCAGTGGGAGCAACAACGTCAGAACCCACAAAGCCACACTACCGGTGCTCCACAATATTCGAGCATCAATAGTTAATAACGCCGGATAACCCTCTGGCCCAATAGTGATGAGCGGCATAGGCAATATTCAAATTTGCTATATTTCGCGAATTTTTGGCCAAATATTTGCCATAAATTAGCAAATTTGAGAATTTGTGATCTCCATTCATTATTTACTAGATTGCAAAATTTGGCAATGTAATATATTCGCGATAAAAATTAGCGATTAAAATATTTGCCATCAACACTAAGGGGTAGGCAACTTTCCTATTGGTTGCTAGGGATGTTTCTTAGTGGCGATATTCGCAATAAATTTGCATAAAATTTGTGGTAAATTCGCAATTAGAATATTTATGAATACGAATATATAGCACTATATTTTAAATATTAGCAAATTCTCGAAGTGCCGATTTTCGCAATTAAAATTTGCAATTCGAATATTCGCGCTCAACACTATTGCCCAACTGCTGGCCGCTGACTTGTCGATACTGCTAGCCCGCCAACTACTGCCATATAAACTGATGGACACGGAGGCCTTTAGAAAATTTGTGACAATTGGCACACCGCAATGGAAAGTCCCCGGATGAAAATATTTCTCCCAGAAGGGCATTCCAGAGCCATATGGCCACTTTTAGCAGCAAGTAAATATGTCTCTGGCACACAGTGTTGGGGCCAAGCAGGTCTGGTGCAAAACATTTTTCTCACCCTAGGCAAAAGCTATTTTTGCTGCCCCCTTGACTCTGCCCATTGACCATTCCCTTTGACCCGCCCCTTTTTTGTTGGCCACCTATTTAATGATTGTTGCATGCAGCATTTTACTTGACCAGATAATTTTTGATATTCCACAGCAGTTCTTCCCAATCAGCCTTTCGACCCAAAAATAAAAATAGTAAAATAGAACATTTAATTAAAACATTTTAATTGTAAAAATTTTCTCATATGCAAAACATAAAATAGCAACATTGCACATATACAACAGCACATACCTCTCACATCCAGGGCCTCCAGGTGACGTCTCCTCCAATGTAAATCTTCTCTGTCATCATCTTTTCCATTTGGTCTTGACAACTTCTCTCAGCCACCTCGTCTCTGCAGAGTGTGACACACAGATATATCAGCTTCCTCACTTTTCTATAATCATCCCCCAACCTGGAGTCCCCACAGTGTTATCCTGCTGCTCGCTGTGCCCGGGCTACAATACCACAAATACTATCCTGAACAAATAATAGTGCCCCCATAGTAATAGTGCTCCTCATAGTCCCACTAATAGTAATTCCCTTCTAGAATGCCCTCATCAGTAATACTGCCTCCTACACTGCCCCACATTAAGTAATATGCCCCCCACACTGCTTCACATTCAGTAATTTGCCTCCCACACTGCCCCACATTAAGTAATTTGCCCCTCACACTGCCCCACATTAAGTAATTTGCCCCCACACTGCCCCACATTAAGTAATTTGCCCCCACACTGCCCCACATTATGTAATTTGCCCCCTACACTGCCTTACATTATGTAATTTGTCCCCCACACTGCCTCACATTTTATAAATTGCCCCACACTGCCCCATATTAATTTGCCCCCACACTGCCCCTATTATGTAATTTCCCCCCACACTGCCTCACATTATGTAATTTGCCCCACACTGCCCCATTATGTAATTTCCCCCCCACACTGTCTCACATTATATAATTTGCCCCACACTGGCCCCCATTATGTAATTTGCCCCCACACTGCCCTACATTAAGTAATTTGCTCCCTACACTGCCTCACATTATGTAATTTACCCCACACTGTCCCGCATTAAGTAATTTGCCCCAACACTTCCCCCATTATGTAATTTGTCCCCCACACTGCTCGACATTATGTATTTTGCCCCCCACACTGCCTCACATTAAGTAATTTGCCCCCCACACTGCCCCACATTATGTAATTTTCCCTCCACATTGCCTCACATTAATTTGCCCCCACACTGCCCCATTATGTAATTTGCCTTGCACACTGCCCTTCATTATGTAATTTGCCCCCCACTAAGTAATTTTGCCCCCACACAAGTTAATTTTGCCCCCAGACTGCCCTGCATTTTGTAGTCCCTCCCCCATACTTGTGTTGCTGATCCTGTACAGTCTGTACTTGCAGGCTGCGCAAGCATGAGTTCAGTTAAGTTCAGTGTCTTCGGCGCGCAATCCCATCCTGCGGGTGATCCCACGAGACCCACCTTGGGAGGTCACATGTCTCACAGGATTGCACACCGAAGTGACTGAACTCATGCCCGCCCACCCATGTGTATTTAGTGTTACCGCCGTGGATTGCATGCAGGCAATGCTCCGTCTCCTCCTCAGCTGACTCCTCCTTTTCAACTGCTACCGCCTCTTCCGCTGCACCCCACAAGCTCCCCATAACCTATTTGACATGCCAGGTGAGACGATGCCATGTTGTGCTGCGGTTGTTGTGTCTGGAAGCCAAGAGCCACGCTGGTCCTGCACTGCTTTCAGCTCTGCGGTCACAGGCCGATCAGTGGCTAACCCTGCTCATTTTGATAGTTGGTAAAGTGGTGTGCGACAACAGTGTCAATGTGCTGAGTGCACTGAAACAGGGAAAAATTACACACATGTAGTGCATGGCGCTTGTCCTGAACTTAGTCGTGCAGCGATTCGTTGCCAAATACCCCTTGGTCCAGGACGTCTTGCGGCAGGCCAGGAAAATCTCTGGCTATTTTAGAAGATCTTATACAGCCATGGCTCGCCTTGCTGACGTTCAGTGGCTACACCACCTGCCCGTCAGACGTCTGATTTGTGACAGCCCGATGCGCTGGAACTCCACCTTTTGTATGCTTGATAGGCTGCTCCAGCAGCAACATGCCATTAACGACTACCTGTACAAACTCTTCAGCAGGACAGGTTCTGGGGAGCTTGTTTTTTTATCACCGCGCCAGTGGCTGCTCACTTCGTCCATTTGATGAGATGACCAAACTGGTCAGTTGCAGCCAGGGCATGCTACGCCTTCTTTCTGGAGCGTGCATTGCGTCATGTCATTGATCAAGCCGTCGAGGAGCAGGAGCTGGGAGATGAGGAAGTCGCAATGCTGAATGAATTTCCAGGGGGGCTACTCTATCTGAGACAAGTCAGTAGGAGTGTGAAGAGGAGTCAGAGAAGGATGGTGGCTGGGGGGAGGAGCCAGAAGAGCAGGCTTTGGGGGGGACATTAAACTTTTCAGTGATCCCTGGTGTTGTCCGTGACTGGGGGAGGATACCGTGGATGACATTCTCCTGGGTGATGAGCAGGAGCCAGGGCGTTTGACCGCTTCAAATTTAGTGCAAATGGGAGCCTTCATGCTCCAGTGTTTCAAGAGGGACCCCCGTATAAAAAGCTTAAAGGGAAAGGACCAGTACTGGGTGGCAACATACTTAGACCCCCGGTAGAAACACAAAATGGTGGACATGTTACCAGCATCACAGAGGGCTGGCAAAATGCTGCATTTCCAGGCCCTGCTGCGAGAGATGCTGCCTTCTGCTGTTGCGGGCGCTGGCAGAGTAATTTCCACCCACAGCAATACAGGTGCGGGTCCAATCCTAACGCGCCTGCAAGAAGAGGGCGGTTTGAAGATGTGTTGGTCACTTTAGATATGAGATCATTCTTGCAGCCAACCCATCGACAGCCGCCCTCCGTATCTATTCTCAGGGAACGCCTAGACCAAAAGGTGTCCGACTACATCGGGTAAACGGCCAATGTGGACGCTGTTGAAAGCGAGGAACCCCTGGACTACTCGATGTGCAGGCTTGACATGTGGCCAGAGCTGGCGGTCCATCACTAAACTTGCTTGCCCTGAATGTTCTTCTCTTTGCCTCTCTTTGAATGTTCTTTTTTTTTCTTCTCTCAGCACCTGAGAACTGTAGCTTTGAACGTTGAAGTTTACTATCATATGATCTGCAGTGCTGGACCGCTCATTCTTCTCTCGTTCAAATGAGACTGAGCCTCAGGGAAGCACATAGGTGATGGGTGAATCAATTCACACTAAGGACATTTATCATCCTCTGTATTAGGCCTCTTGCATACGACCGTATGTATTTTGTGATCAGCAAAAAAAAAAAAACAATGACATCTGTGTGCATTCCGTATATTTGCGGAACAGATAAGCTAGCCCCTAATACAACAGTACTATCCTTGTCCGTGATGCAGACAATAATAGGACATGTTCTATTTTTTGGGGAACGGAAATACCAAAACAGAATGCACATGGAGTAACTTCCCTTTTTTTTTTTGGGGCGGACCCTTTGAAATGAATGGTTCTGTATACGGTCCACACAAAAAAACTCGTAACGGAAATAAAATGTTTGTGTGCAAGAGGCCTTTCTTACTGGCGTTAGAAAGTCACAAAGTTTGATCCGGGCCATACTTGCACAAAATGTTATGACTTTTTAGGGGTTTAGAGCCCTGATCACCACTTTTCAAAAATTTTGACTGCCATAGCTGATCCAGCACATTTATTATATTGTACAGTATGCTAGGAAACTAGTGTAGATTATACTGGAAATGTACAACAGCTCCCTTGCTCCCAGCTCCCTTGCTGGTAGATTCCTGTTCTTCCATGGACCTGCACAGACGCATCACAATTATTAAGAAGCGTGCACCTTTTAATAATTATGTTGCATCTGGCGGCAGAAGAGGACAGATTAAAACACCGGTGGTGCACTGGCTAGCATTTGGGCTTCAGCTATTCTGAAGTATGTTAATGTACTGGGCAGAATGAAAGAGATTTTCAAGGGTCTCTAGGTTGGGCCATCAATTTGTGATTGGCATGGTAGGACTGGCCAACCAGAGTACCAGACTCATTCAGTGAGTCCAAGCTCTGACAGAAAATGAATCTCTAATAAAATAGGGCCCTAGTCTTAACATCCTATATACACAGAGATGGACCCTGAAAATAATTTTCTCTGGTGGGCCCAAGGGACTTCAGCCCGATGCTGGACCGTGGCCCTTGCTGAATTCTCCACAGTCCTCAGTACCATCCATGCCATTGCTGAGGCTGAGCTACATTACCAGATTCATGAATGAGAATGGTTCTGCAGTAAAGATGCTCCAGCTCTATAAAGTATGCTCATCAGTGAGGGCCCTGGGAGTTGGACTGTTTTTTTTAATATACCTTAGAGCTGTTGTCTCTACCTGTGTTGAAACTACAACTTCCAGCATATTCTGACAAGCCTTGGCTTTCTGGGCATACTTTTGCAGTCCTTGTTTGACCTCAGCTGTGACATATCCCCAAGTGGCACACACACTGCTGGATTACACACTGCTTAGGGACATATCACCACTGAGGCCAGTCATTAAATGCAATGACGTATGTGACTCCATCTGCATTAATGTCTGCAGGACGGGAAGCAAAAGACTGCTGAAGAAATCCCAGGCACCCAAGGAGCAAGTGAATTTGATTTTTTTTATAGGTTGTGTATGCTGCTATCAATTATTTAGTTATATTTAAAAATCTCCAAAAATCTTGACAACTCCTTCAAAAGCCACTTTGGAGACAGTTTTGGTCCATTGGAAGTTCTTAGACGCAGAGGCAAAACTTGAGGCTCCTGGCCCCAAATGCAAAATATGTACTAGGGTTCACCAATTTTCATGTACTATTTATAATACTACTGTCTTCTGGTGCCCTCAGTCATCAGGAATTAGGTGTGACTGCCATCTTTACAACCCTTACATTACTGCTTATGAAATGCAATGGTTTCCACTTTTGAAATCAAAAGAACTTGTTTGTACTAGGTAAAACTGGTAGTTTAGGGAGTACCTTCTTCAATGTTTGTTTTATTTTATTTTTTTACTTTCCCTTGGACGTCTAAATGAAATGTATGTTTTCCATAGGTATCAGTACTGTTGATATATGATCTATTGTATTTGAAGGTACTAGGGTATTAGGATATATGACAACTCTCTGAACTAATAATAACAGGAGTAATACATACATGGACAGGTGGAGGCAGACATGCTCCTCCATGAGACCCCATCCTAGAGGCGTCAGAGGCAATGCAGTTGTTTTTTCTTCTTCTGCCCTCCCTTCTTTTGTTCTTTTATCACGCTGTCACTTTTCTGAAATATTTGTGCTTGCCTGTCACTCTTCAAGAAATCAATGGGTTGCAGTTCTTCTGATCATCACTGTATTTGCAGTGTGATCCTCATCCAGCTTATAATACCTTTATGCACACTTTTAATAAGTATTGTGTCACTGGTCAATTCTTCAGCCAATAAGAACTTATGACGAGCTTAGGAGGCTTAACAGAAATAATGTTTTGAGTGAACATGTCTGTGCACTATTAATTGTCTTGTTCTTTAAATAAATTTTCCTTTTTAACACCTGAGGTAAAGGTATTAATTTTTTATCACAACCCAAATACGGATCCAAAAATACAAGTACAGTTATTTATTTTTGGCTGTATACATATCAGAGAGCCATGTTTATTGATGGACATGGCATCCGTACTATAAAGTCATGGTTTGGCATGGTATTATGGACAAAAGCAGTTGTTCTGTAACTGAAACCACAAAAACAAGCCATAAACCATAAAACATGCCACAGTAAAATCCGAAACCTCCATATAATTATACGGATGTATATTATATCACAGCTAGAATTTGCTTCCACGCTTAAACCTTTATATTTCTATTAGTTTTAGGATTAAATATAGTTTTTTGGCTAAAATAATATAAATGCCAAAACTAGGACCCTGGCTGGCTATGTTCTCGCTAGCATCCAGAAACCACAACACTTTGCCACATTTTTTGTGTGACATGAGTAAGGATCATATTCTTATATCCGAAACTCTTAGACACTAATGTAACTTGTCTCTATTGGGTCACATCTGGATTTTATGGATTTGAAGAATAAAGTCTACAATGCTTTTATAAGAAGCTGGATTTAATCTTGTATTTTGGACAACCTAAAAGAGTCTTAAGACAGTGGCAGTCTGATGCATAGCAGATCAAACTAATGTGTTTTTGAGGTTTTTAAAAATGAAAATGAAAGTCCATTACAATAATAAATCTACTCTTTTTATTTAATTTCCTGACCATTTTTAGTGTTTCTGCTCGTGAATATATACATTTAGATGTAAACTATGGATGCTTTCATAGACTGATGAGGAATTGTGGAACTGAAACAAAATATATTACATTGTTACCTGATTTTTTTTTCCCTATAGAAACATCCTGAGTCAAAGCTAGGTTGTCGATCCTGTATCTAAATATTATATACAAGACATCCTGCTGGCACTCATTACCTGGAGAACAAACCCCACCAAAGCCACCCACCTCCACCACAGGAAATTCATTCATTTTTCATAAATCCTCAACCTACCTATAACTCCCTTTTCCAGTTTTTAGAACATCTAGTTTTCATTTTTAATACATGATATTAGTGTTGAGAAATTTGTCAGCTTCATGCCACCCTGTGTCATTAAACACCTCAGATACTGCGTTCATCGCTTTAATCACATCTGAGATTTATACTGAAGGCTTTCTCTGGGTTCATCTAGTAAAAAAAAAAAAAGAATATCCATTTGATCCCATAGAGACCGTCGTGGCAATCTTGATTGAAGACACTATACGTATTTTTGCGTGTTGATGTGATGATGACATCATACGTCACCGCGCAAGAGATTTTGCGCGGTATCTTCAATCAAGATGGCCATTGAAATTAATGGGAGACTTTTTAGAGGCGTTTTTGGCACAGACTCTGAATGGAAAATGCGTGAAAAACAGCACCCAAAAAGTTGTGTGAATGGGCCCTTAGAGTATACAGATTGTTTGCTATCTTCAAAACTTTTTATTTAATCTATGTTCCCCCATGTGAGTTTTACTTCCTCTACCTGTTGTTTCTCTAGACTTCTATAAATTGTTTATTCTTCTATTGCCTAGTGAAGGCCATGCTAGAGATACTTCTCCTATTTTTGGCACAGTTAATAATGTCACATGTATTTAATGCTAAAAGGAAGGGGGAAAAAAAAACCTCACGGTATATGAATCACCCTGGAGTCATTAATCACTTTCCCTGCACACCTTAATCCAGTCACTGGTAACTATAGTTCTTTATTGTGTAGGAGTGCTGCCAAATGAATCACATATTCAAAGATGCATTCAATATGAGCACTACATTTTAATGAGAAAATGAGAGGAAATAATTAAATGTTTTAGATATTTCATGAAAAAACTCATTAGCCATTAGAGTAAAATGACAAATATGTATATTCCAATACACTTACATCATATCATATAGAAAGCACAGTTATAAATGACATGACAATGGTATATTTGTTATAAAATCTAAAATTATGAATCTAGTATATTCAGATTTAAAAAAATGTCCCATATTTTTCACACTTTTGGATGCACCCATAATTAAGAGTAAAAAAAACCAAACGATTTTTATGGTGCATTTCCTATGTATGTATATTCTAATACAACTACATCATATAGAAATACTTTACTAAAACATCTTATAGAAAGTACAGTTATAAATGACATGACAACTGTATATTGATTCTAAAATTAATATTATTAATATAGCATATACAGATAAAAAAAGCCCATATTTTTCACACTATTGGATGCACCCAGAATTTGGAGTTAATGATTACTGATGACCTATTCTGCTTCTCAGGATAGGTCATGAATTTCAAATCGTCAGTTGACTCCTGGCACTCTTGTCTATCAGCTGTTTGAAGAGAAAGCAGCGCTTGTATGAGCGCTGCCTTCTCTTTATTGTTTACCTGCTCGCTGTTGCAACTGCAGCGGTGAACTGGTGTAATTACAGCTCTGCCATCCCATTCACTCCTGTGCTTTACTTGAGCAGGAAGGAGCTGTCCCGTTAAAATGAATGGAACGGTTTAAGTGTAATTACACCTGCTCACCGCTGTGATTGCGACAGTGAGCAGATAAACAGTGAAGAGAAGTCAGTGCTCATATGAGCGCTACCTTTTTCTTCAGACAGCTGATCAGTGGGGGTGCTGGGAGCTAGCCCCTCAAAAAAAAAGTAAACAACCTCTTTAAGCTCAATCTTATAAGTTCTTAGCAACTCTTTGTATTCTACCGGTGATCAAAAACTAAATCTGGTCAACCTATAACAACCTGAATCCTCCTACTCACTGTTCCTGAACTGATTTTGTAGAACATTGTGGTGATCTATAATATGTAAATATTCCACATCTAGAGAAGAGCAGCATTTATACCTTTGGGCATGTGAGCAGTCTCCCCATTCTCTGCAAAGTCCCCAAGATTTGGAGACCTTTGGACAAGTGCACAATTCTATCTCCTATATTCTATTTTGTCTTGGGATGCAAATGTTTTTCTATTTAAGCTAGCATGAAACATATATTGCAAAGACATAGTCTTCCGTGTGAGGCTTGACCTTTAACCTGCAAGACTAAGTCATTATTTCACAAATCTCCCTCTGTATTCCCAACGCTATTTTGATCTAAGCTTCTGGTTCTCAGCTGAACTCAGATACAGGACCAGGATCCCGATCCTTTCATCTCCGCCAGCTGGAAACTGAGTTATTGTGTTTGCTTTCTTCAATTTTTCTTTGCTTCTCCACTGCGTGAGAAATCATTTTCACATGGGCAGGCAATTAGAAAGGTGACATCTACAGTTATAAAATTTCATAAAGCAACTTTTGGATGGAATTGAGAGCAAAGGAATGTGTGTTTGTGGAAAAGGGGGCTCACATAATAGTTCTGGTTTTAAGAACATTGTAGTATCTGTGTAGTTCACAGGGAAATAATACTTAGACCAAAACCAGTGCGATTCATTTCTCCAAATATAAAGACAACTCGTTCATTACTGAAACCTTATTACAGGAAAAAAGGAATTTGTATAATATACTGTATACACATTTTGTAATTATTTGTAAAAATGTAGCTAAGGCTTGTTTCACACTAGCGGCAAGGAACTCAGGCAGGCTGTTCCGGCGGGTGTCGTAGTTTTATTCCGGCTGCCTCTCGGCATGTTTGCCGTGCTGCCGTCGTAACTCCGGCCCGTCCCCATTATAGTCGATTGGGCCAGAGTGTTAGCCCGGGGGCACACGTGCACTAGCAGCAGCACGGATCCGGTGAAAGTACCCTAAGGCAAATCACCAAGCTATTGACCCCTTCAGTGTCCATCTCAATTTGCAGAAATTGGACATGATTGCTGATTATATCTTATTGGCACACTTTGCAGATGCAAAAATGGCAAAATGCAAGCTTGTGATCTGGTGATTTTGCCATTTTAAAGGAACACAGTGGCTGTAGCATGGCTTCACTCAGTTCTAGTGAACTAATCTTAGATCACTATAGAAACCCTTTGGTTTAGTAGAACAAGGGGGGTCTAGTCATTAGGTCCATTAGATGGCCTGAAAAATACATGTACAAAATGCCCATACAAAATCCTACCTGAAAGTCTAATGCTTATAAAAGTGATACCTATATATAAAAAAATCCTGGCGGGGAAGGCATTTCTTGACTTGCTTTCAATAATCAGGTGTGAGCAATGTAAAAGTTACCTTAAAATAGTTTTTCTGAACTACTATAATAATGGCCAGCAGCGTACCTGCCATGGGGCCTGAGGGAAGAAGGTCCTGGCGTTATTTCCAATGTACCGTACATGTTCCCTCCTTTTAGGATCCTTGGTATCTAAAACTGCAATAAAAAAATGCACGTAAAAGCACATGTAAATGTGTTTTAACTCGATGAATGAATTAGATTTTTTTTTGTGTAATTAGTAACATCAGTGTCCAGAAAGATCACCTTGTCTGGCGTCTAAAACCTCCGCTTTCTGTCTTGATTACAAGATGTTTTACCAGACAGCAGCTTAATGATTTGGCCTTTATACTGTCTGAATGCCTGTCTGATTAGCTGCCTTTATTTAATATCTATGTGTTTTATTGCTCTACAAGCCATTATGACCCACATCACTACAAGGGAGTCTGTCTCATGTGATGGCTATATTTTGTCTCGCAAAAAGAGGCAAATAAATTGCAATATATTTATGATCTATTAGGACTTCAAGAAATTAGAACTTTAAATTCAAATTAAGTTCACCCTCTGTAATTGATTGGTATTTGCATGGTGACAATTTTTTATTGGGATATTACCTTAGCAATCAGTAGGGGCATTTTGGAGTTCAAGAACTGGCAAAAAGAAAGACTATAAAAACTAACAAAAAGTATAATAGAGCTAAGAACTGGCTCATTAATTAGACTGAATTACTGAGATGATGAACTTTCATTGCAATATAACCTTTGCAATCAGTAGAAGTTTAAGGACTAGCGACAAAAACAACAAAAATAGAAAAATAGCTAAATAAAGTCCATTGCCAATTTTTTTTTTACAGTTAAATATTACACTGTTTTTAAGTTTCTTGGTGTATCAAGAAGAAGAATAAATAAATAAATAGAATATATATACATATATATATATATATATATATATATATATATATTTATTTATTTAAATATTGTGACACAGTGAGGGGCTTCATCTTGGAAAACAGATATTTTCCTCCCATCATGTGCTGTTGGGCTGATTTACAGCCAGGTGAGGTCAAATACCAGACCGGATTTTAAATGCCGGTCCGGGTTTTGGCAGCACCTGGCTGTCCTTAAATAGACAGCTGCACTCAGAAGCCATGTCTCTGTGTTGGGATCTGGGAGCCTTGTGTCTGGATGAAGGGAAGGCTTTCTACCTGTTTGGTGGGAAAACAGGTTGGTGCTGCTATCAGCAAGAACTCTTTGAGGTAGAATTGCCGCAAGGTGTGAATTACCACTAACACCACAAGGTGACTTTTTGTTTGAATATGACTGTTTGTTTTGTCACTTGCCTAAAGTGTGAATATAACACTGAACTGTTTGATCCAAAGAACCTGTTGTTGCCTCTATACTATATACGCAAGAGGGCATCAACACATCTTAGTCATTCTAGACTACGCCACTCGGTACCCGGAGGTGGTGCCACTGCCACATACCTCGGCCAAACTCATAGCTAAGGAGATAATGGAGATGTTTTCTCGAGTAGGACTACCTAAAGAGGTTCTGACCGACCAAAGGACCCCTTTTATGTCCAAGGTGATGAGAGAACTCTGTAAGTTGCTGTATATAAATCAACTGAGGACGTCCGTTTACCATCCGCGAACGGATGGTCTGGTAGAACGGTTTAACCAAACATTAAAAAATATGTTGAAACGGTAGTGTCTAAACATGGAAAGGACTGGGACCTCTTTCTGCCTCATCTCATGTTCGCAGTGCGAGAGGAACCCTAGGCCTCTAGTGGGTTCTCACCCTTCGAACTGCTATATGGAAGACACCCTCGAGGTATCTTGGACGTGGCCAAAGAGGCATGGGAACAACAACCCACTCCACATAAAAGTGTCATTGAGTATGTTACCTAGATGCAAGATCAGATAGAGACAGTGTTGCCTCTTGTTAGGGAGCATATGAAGGCAGCTCAGCAAGCCCAGAGTCGGGTCTATAATCGTCAGGCTCCAATCTGGATATTTAGCCCAGGTGATCGGGTTTTGGTTCTGGTGCCAGCCATGGACAGTAAGTTCCTGGCTAGGTGGCAGGGGCCCTACGAGGTACTCGAGAAAATTGGAGATATAAACTATAAGAAACACCAGCCAGGGTGGTGAAACCCGGAGCAGGTTTACCATGTGAATTTACTCAAACTTTGGAAAGATAGAGAAACCTGTACAGAAGACAGGGTTTTCTAGAAGAAAAGGTACTGGCCCCTGTATCTGATGCAAGAGGGTTGGCTGCCACAGTAAAAATTGCTGACAGCCTCTCCTCTAAACAGATTCAGGAGGCCAGGGAGTTTGTTAATCGGAACACAGATGTGTTCTCGGACCTCCCCGGATGCACTTTCATAATCCAGCATGACATTGTCACTGAGCCTGAGGCAAAAGCCTGATTAAAACCATATCGACTCGACGACAAGCCATATCGGAGGAGGTGCAGCTAATGTTGCAGCTAGACGTCATTGAGGAAAAAAGTGAGTAGTATAGTACAGACCGATGCCTCCGAAGTAAGCCTTGGTGCTGTACTGTCTCAGGAAGTCAACAGGGAGGAGCATCCCATTGTCTTCCTCAGCTATAAGCTCACCCCAGCCGAGACCTGGTATAATATAGTATAGTGGAAAGAGAGTGCCTGGCTATCAAGTGGGCACTAGAATATCTCCGCTATTATTTATTGGGTAGAAAATTCTGCCTGTGACTAGGGTTGGACGATATCAAAAATATTCAGACGATAACGATATTAAAAAAAGTTATCGCGATAACGATATATATCGCGATAAATACCAGTTTTAAAGAAAAAAAAGGAGACGTTATACTGCATGGGGGGCCACAAGGAGACGTTATACTGTATGGGGGCAGCCGCAAGAAGACTTTATACTGTATGGGGCAGCCACAAGGAGACGTTATACTGTATGGGGGCAGCCACAAGGAGACGTTATACTGTATGGGGGCAGCCACAAGGGGACGTTATACTGTATGGGGGCAGCCACAATGAGATGTTATACTGTATGGGGGCAGCCACAAGGAGACGTTATACTGTATGGGGGGGGGGACACAAGGAGACGTTATACTGTATGGGTGCAGCCACAAGGAGACGTTATACTGTATGGGGGCAGCCACAAGGAGACGTTATACTGTATGGGGAGGACACAAGGAGATGTTAGACTGTATGGGGGGGACACAAGGGGACGTTATACTGTATGGGGGCAGCCACAAGGAGACGTTATACTGTATGGGGGGGGACACAAGGAGACGTTATACTGTATGGGGGCAGCCACAAGGAGACGTTATACTGTATGGGGGGGGACACAAGGAGACGTTATACTGTATGGGGGCAGCCACAAGGGGACGTTATACTGTATGGGGGGGACACAAGGGGACGTTATACTGTATGGGGGGGACACAAGGGGACGTTATACTGTATGGGGGGGACACAAGGGGACGTGACGTTATACGGTATGGGGGCCAAAAGGAGACGTTATAATGGACTATGGGGCAGCAGCCAGCAGGAGACATTATACTGTATGGGTGGCCACAAGGAGACATGATGATTAGAGCAGCAACCACAAGGAGACATTACAGTATTGGGGCAGCTGGCAGCAGCCACAAAAGGAGACATTACATACAGTATGGGGCTTGCCCCCGCCTCCCCTCCCCCCATGTCTTATGGACACCTGTGTGACTGTGACTTGTCACCTGCCTACCAGGCTGCCACCACCATAATTCCTCCTTGTTCATCATGTCATGGGGGAGGTACTGGAGGGACTCATGATGGCTCACTGCGATTAGCATAGAGGCAGCAGCAGGCAGTGTAATAGGAGCCTACAGTGGAAGCTAGCCCCGCCCCTCCCCGCCCTCCAACCAATCAGAGACAACCAGCAGTTATTGCACGGACTCACAGCACAGGGGGAGTCGTGCAGGGACTCAGAGAATCGTCTGAGAGTTTATTAGTTAAAAGAATCGAATGAGTCAGACACGTGTCACTGAGTCCCTGCCAGGCTTCCTGCTCTGCGGCTCCCTGTCTCCCGAAAAGTCCGTCCGGGGGGTGGGGAGTGTGTACAGGGTGCATGCAGCAGTGTAGCATGTAGCAGAGCAGGAACCCTGGCAGGGACTCGGTGACACGATTCTTTTAACTAATAAACTCTCAGACGATTATCTGAGTCGCTGCAATAACTATACATTGTAAGTCCCTCCTGACCTTTGGTTCACTGGAGACTGAGCCGACTCAACAGTCGCTGCTGTACTGCGCTGCTCAACTCAGCCTGGGGGCGTCACCTGATTCCGACGTGAGACGTCGGTCGGTGGGCGGAGACAGCACATTCGGAGCAAGCAGGAGGAGCCGCTGCTGGAAGAAACTGGTAGATAATGATGGGAGGGCAGTCGCGGACGCAGTTTTTAAAGCGATGACGTCACTAAATATACTGCGGTATTTAGGAAACAGCGATATCGCCATATCGCCGTTTTTTTAATACCGCGGTATATCGTGATACCGGTATATCGCCCAACCCTACCTGTGACTGACCACTCCCCTCTGAAGTGGGTGAGCCAGGCCAAGGACAGAAATGCCTGGGTCACCCAATGGTTTCTCTCCTTTAAGTTTTCGGTGGAACACAGGGCAAGCCGGTTGCAGGTAAATGCGGATGTACCGTCCCTGGTACACTCGCGTGTGTTCACCCCCTCAGGGTTAAGCAAAGGGGGTATATGTGACACAGTAAGAGGTTTCATCTGGAAAAACTGGTATTTTCCTCCCAGCATGTGCTGCTGGGCTGAGTTACAGCCAGGTGAGGTCAAATACCAGGCTGGATTTTAAATTCTGGTCTGGGTTTTTGCAGCACCTGGCTGTCCTTAAATAGGCAGCTGGACTCAGAAACCATGTCTCTGTGTTGGGATATGGGAGTCTTGTTGTGTCTGGATGCAGTCTTGCTACCTGTTTGGCATGAAAACAGGTTGGTGCTGCTATCAGCAAGGACTCTTTGAGGCAGAATTACTCCATGGTGTGAATTACCACCAACACCGCAAGGTGACTTTTTGTTTGAATATGACTGCTTGTTTTATCACTTGCCTAAAGTAGGAATAAAACACTGACCTGTTAGATCCAAAGAACCTGTTGCTGCCTCTATACTGCATCCACTAATCCTTTCTACCAGAGCGAGTCCCCACTATATATATATATATATATATATATATATATATATCTATATATATATCCTATATCCTGTGGGTACTCCGGTTTCCTCCCACACTCCAAGAACAAGGGACCTTAGATTGTGAGCCCCATTGTGGACAGCTTGATGATAATGTCTGTAAAGCGCATCAGAATATGGCAGCGTTATATAAGTGTGTAAAATAAGTAAATAAGAATAAATGTTGTAAGTAGGGATGAGAGAATCGACTTCAGAGGGTACATCCGAAGTCGATTTGCAAAAAAAATTGTTGTTATTAGAATGTATTGGCTCCGATAACCGAAGTTATTACTTCGTGAAGTCGCGCGAGACTTCATGTAGTAACTTTGGGAATTAATGATTACTGTAAAAAACCTTGGTGGTACCTTGGAACCGAACCCGAGTTCGGTACAAAGGTTTTTTCCGTAATAATTAATTCCCAAAGTTATTACACAAAGTCTCACACAACTTCACAAAGTAACAATTTTGGCTCATCAGAGCCAATACATTTTAAGCGGGATTCGCTCATCCCTAGTCGATTCGCTCATCCCTAGTTGTAAGGGATTATGTACTTGCGGTGGGGTCGGCAATGACAGACTCTCAGACTCCGGGGATTATAAGTACAAGTAGCACTTTATTTTCTACTTAGTACAGCACAACTCAGTTAACAGTCACTTTGATGAATCCATGGAAATACACACCTACCCATCTGAGCTCCAACTAAGGCCTCATGCACATGGCCATTGTCCAGCACGTGGCTATATTGCGGCCCGCATACAGCACCCTGCACCACGGTTGCCGACCCGTTCACGTTGAATGGGTCTGGATCCGTCGCAGTTGCCACCGGTCCCCAGTGCATGGAACGGCCGCACAAAGGCCCTGTACATGAGGCCTAATACAGAGAAACGTCTCTCTCACCTAAACTTTCAGCTTTGCACGGCCTCACAGTCAGATAGCCAGCAGACTCTGACCCTGTCTGAGGGTCTAAGGCCAGTATTCAGTCCCCAGTAATGATACCAGTAGCCATACCTGGGATCACTTAAGGCTAGGGGGATTAGCCATATTAGCGTAAGGGTGTGGACTGGTAGGTCCCATTGCCAAACCTACCTACCAGTCCAAAAAATTGCGCCCATAACAAAGGCTTAAATAACCTGTCTGAGCAAACCATGCTTTGCTGAGTCGGCATAACTTTCTGAATTCTCTTATCTCACCCAGCTGAGGGCAGCACTCCTTGAATATAGCAATCCGGGTGTCAGTGTTTAACCCTTGATCCTGGATATGTATATATGCAAAGAACTTTTTTGTTTTTACATATATATATATATTTGTTTTTATGTTTTGCTTTTTTTTTAAGAGGGATCTCTAGTTTTTGTGATGGTGCAGCCATTTGAGTTGTTAAAATGAGCATCTGGTATTAGAAAAAAAAAGTTTTTTATTCTTTTTTAGTGTTGAGATTGGATATTTGAATCACGAATATCGCCACTTAGAGAATTCTCAAATATTTAGATTATAGTGCTATATATTTGTATTTGCGAATAGTGTTGAATATTCTAATCGTGAATTTATCGCAAATTTATTACATTGCCGATTTTCGCAATCAAGTAAACAATGACTGGAGATCAAGGATTCTCGAATTTGCTAATTTATGACATACAGTTTCACTTCTGTTCATGGTCAGAATCTGGTATTGACTAGTGCTCTTTTAAGAAAAAAAATACATTTTTTCTAATCAAACTTTTTAAAGGGATGTATCCCCTATATTTTATTTACTAATTCAAGCTAGATAGTAAAATGTACTCATTTATGCTAATTTGTTTTATTTTTGGGCTGTACTTCGGAACCGAACCCGAGTTCAGGAAAAGGTTTTAACAGTAGAAATACATTTTTTTTTGTAAATTCTTTATTTTTGAAGAATTTTCAATTATAGAAACAAAACAACAAGACATATTCAGAGTCTATAGAAATCAAGGCAGTTGCAGAGCAAATTAGCCACTTGAGTGGACATTCCCCACACAAGTAGACATATAACATATATCAAAGGTGCAAGACAGTTTATACATTATAGCCATGTAAGCAGAGAATACCTAACTGTCCATTATAGTAAGAGAATCATATAGAACTATATCCAGTGATATATGGGTACATCATATGCATAGACCCTGAGACTTGATAGAACTGTCAAAAACAGTAACAGCAACACTAACATACATCAACGTAAATCAATACATCAATAGTCGGACACGTCCTTTGGGATATCTGAAGATCTGGGAACCCAATTGGTATGCATCTATCGAAGTGGGTGAGAGATGAAAGCAACCTACTATAAATTCGGGTAACACTGGATAGGAATAACGTTTTCTAGTAAATGGGTGCAAAATGTATGGCCTAAGAAAAGGAAATTATAATTCCATTTCAACAAGGCCCATTGAGGTCAGGCCAATCGAGAACACACAAGAGGGTTAGAGGATATGTCTCCTTGTGTTGGTACGCCAAACCTAGTTACCAAGGAAAGATTCGTGAAAATTCAACCATGATTGCCACGTCTTCAGGAAGGCCGATCTAGTCCCTTTTTCCCAACTCACTAATTCTTCCATAAGGCATATTTGATGGGTTTTCTCCACCCATTCTTTTATGGTAGGAGGATCTGAGTTCCGCCACTTGGTGGGTATAATATATTTGGCTGCAGTTATCATGTGTGTGGCTAAATTCCTAAGGGAGGGCCTAAAATCACCTTGAGGAAGCCAAAGCAGGATAAGAGCAGGGGTTAATGAGATCTTAGAACCGCAGACTTTATTGATGGTTCGTTCTATTTCAGACCAAAAGTCCGAGATTATTCTACAGGACCACCAAATGTGGGAGATGGAGCCTTCTTCCTCTAAGCATCTCCAGCACCTGTCTGATGGAGAGAGATGTGCTCTATACAGAAAAACAGGGGTCTTATACCACCTAGATAAGATTTTGAATGAGTTTTCTTGAATGCGAACACATCTCGAAAAACCATGTGAGTTTTCCAGGATCGTCACAACATCTTCATCAGAGAGGATAATCTGGAGCTCCCTTTCCCACGCCCTTAAGTAAAAAGGTCTCTCCGTAGACATATCCAATAACAGTTGAGAGTATACTTTAGATAGGGTTTTAGGGGGGGAAGTCGGCAATATGGCGTAGTTTTCAAGCCAAGTAGGATCTTTAATCGAGTTTTCACTCAATTTCTTATACTTTTTGCTACACAATTCAAGATCTAATTCCACCAATCTAGACCACAAATGTCTGGGCACTAGGGTCTGGGCTGTGGTTAGAAATTCCGAGAGGTCTTTGGTCTCAGTCAGGTCCGAAATCTTAAGTCCATCTAGATGTAACCACGCTCTATGAAAGTCTTTCTTTTCTTTATTAAGGAAAAACGGAAGGGCGGACAGAGGAGCTACCGGCGAAAGATTGTTGGCAGCCATGGACAGAGCCTTGGTCCTGCCACAGACCTGGAACATACAGCGAGTTAGGGCGCTAAGGGGGGGTTTATATTTTCTATCCGGTGTATGTACCCATAAACGGTGTAAGGCTAAGTCCCCCAGAAGGGCCTTTTCAAGGCCAACATGTAAGGCGTTGTTGTGTGGTCTGGCCAATTCAACCCACCTTTCCAGCTGGATAGCGTGTAGGTATGTTTTTAAGTCTGGTAGGGAAAGACCGCCTTTGTTGCGTTTCCTAACAAGGAGAGAGTGGGCCAATCTAGGCTTCTTGTTGGACCATACAAATTTGCTAAATAAGGAATGAAATTCGGACATGAATTTATTCGACAGTGGTATAGGGAGACATCTCAGGGTGTATAAAATTTGTGGTAAGGCATATGTGGACACCAAGTTTTTCCTACCCAACCACGAGAGGAAGGGGAGCTTAATGGATGCCAAATAAGATTTAATTTTGCTGAATAGGGGTGCGTAGTTGAGCCTAAATAAATGGGAGGGATTTGCCGGGATCATTATCCCAAGGTGTTTAATAGCATCTTTTGGCCATTGGAAGGAGGTACTCGTTTGGATCTTTGAAATGTGTGTCTGCGGAGCCGTAATGTTTAGTATCTCAGATTTGTCATAGTTGACCTTGAAGTTGGATATTTCTCCAAACTCTGAGAATATCCTAATTACTTCTGGAACCGCCACTCTAGGATTCGTTAAGAGAAGAAGCAGGTCATCCGCAAAAGCTGCTAATGAGTGAGTTCTGCCTCCTACCTGCAACCCTCTTATGGACTCCGAAGTCCTTAATTTACATAGCAGCAACTCCATAGTTAATATAAATAATGCTGGAGAGAGAGGACAGCCCTGCCGCGTCCCGTTGGAGATTATGAACGGAGGGGATAATGTGCCATTTACCAGCACTCTAGCTGAGGGGTGTGAGTAAAGCGAGAAAACGGCCGAAATGAACAAGGGCGGAAAGCCAAAGTGACCTAACGTTCTTTCCATGTAAGCCCAATTGACCCTGTCAAACGCTTTTTCAGCATCCGTTCCTAGCAGGGTCAATGGGACTTTGTGTTGTTTAGCGTAGTAAATGGCATGTAGAACCCTACTCACGTTATGTTTGCCTTCTCGGCCTTTAACAAAACCCACTTGCTCCTCCCCTATGAGCTTAGGCAGTAGCTTAGCTAATCTGTGGCTTAAAAGCTTAGCCCAAATTTTAACGTCAACGTTGAGCAGGGAGATAGGTCGGTAGCTGCTACACTTGGTGGGATCTTTCCCCTCTTTGGGAATAACTGTTATGTGAGCTATCAATGATTGAGGAGGGAAGGATTTTCCATTAAGGAGGGAGTTACATAAGTTTACTAGTTGTGGGGCCAGAGTGCTTTTAAATTTTTTATAATTTTTTATAATAAATCATGGGTAGGCCGTCAGGTCCAGGGCATTTCCCTGAAGGGATGCTCGCCAAAATATCCGAGAAATACATTTTTACAGTTATTACCCGAAGTAATAACTTTAGCTTATCTGATCCAATACATTCTTATACTGTATGGAGCGCTTGCTCTGTACAGTATTTAAACAAAGTTTTATCCGAAGTTGATTTGCTCATCCCTAATGATAATGATTTGGCTGATGAAAAATTATCTGAACAGAACAGGAAGTATCAGGTATTATTAGACTTAATGGCCAGTGTAAAAACTGAATATTTAGGATTTTAATATATGTAGTAGCATTGAAAATGAAACATAACATAACTAAAAATATCTATAAATATAAACTTGATTTAAATAATATGTCCTTCTCTAAAGATACACTCCCTTTAAGTAGACAATGGTCTATTCTTAATAGGCAGTGTAAGCGGAATAGTATAGCCATTATTCTAAATAATTGGTATTGTGCTAGATTCAGTAATCACACCGCTTTAATTTGGTGGTAATTTTCACCAGTAAAAGCCTGATGAATATAATATACAGCATTCAAAGGGTATATTGTCCATTCATTGTCATGTGGAATATCCTTATCCATTTTGTTCATTTGTTCCTGCTAAGGCAGCACTGTGAACAGAATCATAATTGAAATGTCCCCATGGGCAATTTGGTGGTTATTACTGGGGTACATTACTTTCATTTAAAATGTATTTACAGATACAGAGAAATAGCTCATTATCTACATTGTAGATTTCAGAATGACTGTTATAATCACTGACCTGCTAACCTCTCCGTATTCTATAAATTGAGATGTGTTTGGGACCAATTGCTGTGGCCTCCCATTATTTAATATCATGTAGTCATTTTTTCCTTGGTGTTGTAAAAGCTTCAGGCATTTTTTTTCTACATCAGTGAGAAAGTCTCTTTGTTCAGAAAATGGGAATCAAAAGAGAAAATCTGCTGTATTTTCTTTGGCAACACAGTTTTTTTTAATGTATTTTATTATATTGTTGCCAGTTATAGAATTAATTCAAGATCATTATTTAAAATTCAATTTACAAAAATGTAAATAGAATGAATATTCATTACCTTACTAACCTTACTTAAAGCTGTTTTGCCAAGTTTCGAAGTTATCTGGACATCCGGGACTACCTCTGTTTCTGAGAACGGGATTCCCATTCTCCTGATCTGATGGCACTGTAGGTCGAGCATACACCTTGCCGCTCTATTCATTCTCTGCCAGAGATACCCGTGTACAGTGCTCAGCTATTTCCAGCAGTCCCATGGAGAATAAGTGGAGCTGCAGGGTGCATGCTCGACCTGCTACTCCTTCAGATTGGTGGATTGGAACCCCCATTTCAGGATCAGTGGGGTTCCCAACAGTCAGACCCCCTCTCTGCCTATCCTGTAGATAGGGTATAACTTCAAAACTTAGCACAACCGCTTAAACAATAGGCAACGCTCCTCTGGATTCTGTAAGAAACTTGTAGTGTTGAGCGAATCGAAGCCCATGAAGTGGACTTTAAACCGAATTTTAGAGAAAATTTGATTTGCCTCGAAGCCAAATTTCCTTGTGCTTGGTCGTGGTAGTGAATCATACTTACCACATCCATTTGATCGCGACGGGCCATCTGCCGACATTTTGATTGAAGATCTCGTGCAAAATCCTGTGCACGGTGGCATATGAAATCACCACACCAGCTGGCATGATGACGTCATCACGGGCCGTGCGGCATTTCAGGCTAGATCTTCAATAACGATGGCGGTGGCCAGACCCTCAAGAGCAAATGGATGAGGTAAGTATATATATATATATATATATATATATATATATATATTTATTAGATTTTTTACACTGTTATTACTGTCAGATGTTGCTATCAGTTATGAACAGGGCATCTGAGGGTACAATGACTGGGAGCAGTGTAATCGTTGCTCCCTGTCATTGCACCCACTATTTACAAAGAAATGCGCTCCGTGACAAAGTAATTCGCGACAAAGTGGATTTTTTGGTTAGCCGAATCGAATTTTTGAATATTTTGCTAATCTCTGGAAACTTGGTATTACGTTTTATTTAAGAAAATGCCTCTTTCTCCACTTTTCTCTCCATCCCCACATCCTTCTAAACAGGTTACTCATTCTGAATTTAGTGGTAACATGCTTTTACTGGGCTTCTGTAGGGGATCTGATTACATGATAATTATAGAAGTCTACAGAGAGGGGAGGAGAGGTAGGCACAGAAGACTAGCTGTTATGATATCCCCCACATAGAGGAGAAGAGATCCTATTCTCCTATCTCTCTTTAGCGCACCCTCCTAAGAGGCAGCTGAATGGTGGACATTATACTATATCTTCACTTTGAATCAAGCACATTGGTGAGATAGAAAACTTACAACCTGTGTCTCTCTCTGCCCCTCTCTCACTTGCAAGTTTTGCACCCTCCACAGACTTCTCTAAACAGCGTTCACCTGATCTTTCACTAAAGCTAAAAAAACATCTCCTTTGTGATTTTTACCAGTGATCAGTTTAGGAGGCAGAAGAAGGAAAGTAAAGAAGCCCAAAAGTCTAGCATAGTATACATTATATTAGAAAGTTTCCTATATTTTCCTGTACTATTGGTTTATTCATTGTTGTTTCTAATTGGAGTTACACTTTAACTAAAGAAAGCAATCTCAGGGAATATTTATCATAATCAGTATATATATATATCCTATTTTAATAGTATAGTAGATAAATATCTTTTACTTTACAGATCTAAAAGTCCAACAAACCTAAACCATTCACTACAAAGAAACGAACGTGAAGGCACATGTACTGAATCTTATGAAAGCCTATAATAGATCTGTGTTTTGAAATGAAAATGACCAATGTGCTAGTATATGAAACAGAAAAAACAGCATAGCCATTTCATTTTACAAAAGAGATGATCATTTGCTGACTCAACATGATGACAGAGGAACAGAACAGCACAAAGCATTTCCGTCTATGTTTGCTGACAACAGTGCAACCCCAGGATTGCTACACTGAGCTCTGCTCACGACTTAATATTTCACAGATGATTTTCCCTCACATATTGTATCATTTGTACTATGTTTATTTAAAGTGAGAACTTACAGTGCCCTTGTACTTTGGAAAAACTTTTGACATGTCATAGCAACATATCAAAAGTTTTGTTTACTGGGTATCAAAGTGTTGAGACCCCCACTAATCACTAGAACAAGGAGCTAGAAATGTTCACACAGCACACCCTCTCTCCTTCCCGCAGGAGATAGAATCGAGACCACTCCATAGACCTTCTGTTGAGTTTGTCTCACTTCAGACAGAGTGTGCTGTGTGAGTGACAAAGTCACTGTAAGCATAAACAGGCAAATAAACTGTACCTCCAGTTATAATACATAATGTACTGGGGTACTTACTATAAGCTTAAAAGGCGACCTGTCAGCAGTAGGGCAGTAGGTAGGGGTTGGGGAGAAAAATACAAGCATAACATTTACAGAGCTTTTATTATTAGGAGTAGTGAGCATATGATGCTTTATTCTGGCAGATTCGGCATCTACAAGTACCCAGGGAGGGGTTTTTGTTATCAGGAGTAATGTGATTATGAAGTTTTATTCTGCCAGATTTTGTTGCAGCAGATAAGCATTGTGCTGCTTTACAACTCCTGTTCTCTGCTCAGTGACAACGGTAGCCCCAACCAGGAGACCACTACAGCTGTCACAGCAGAGGCTGGGAAGAAGCTCAGGGCAGAGACCACTACCATGTTTACTTGCTGTAGCAAAATGTGGCTAAATAGAGTTCATAATCACACTAATCCTGATAATAAAACAGCCAAAAAATTTATATTTGTCCTGCTCTTCCCAGCCTCTACCTAGTATTGTTAACAGTTTATCATGGTCGAAACTGCTGACAGATTCCCTTTAAAGGGTTTCTGTCACCAGAAATACCTAGCGATGTGCTATCATCTGAACCTAACTAGCCTTTTCCTACTTTCTCCCACTCCGTTCTCCCACCTTTGTCACTTCCCTCCAAGTCTTGATTGACAGGGCCAGGCAGCGCTCGCATCCTCATGCCGGCCCTGAATGCATGGTAAATCTCACGTCTATGACAAACTTTAATAACAGTTAAAGAGGACTTGTCCCGACTCCTGACATGTCTGTTCTAGTAAACAACTATATTCCATATGATTAGAAAATTCTGGAGAATCCATTCTTTTGACTATGTTGTGCCATTCTTCTACTATTCTTGCTAGAAGTTTGTGGATAAAGGTACAGATGGGCATTACCAGTTGAGGATGTGTTCCTGCATAATCTGACATTGTCCAATGAGAGCTGCCACCGTCAGTCTGTGCAGCAACAAACACCTACCTGTACATATATCTATAAACTTCTAGCAGGAATAAGAGAAGAATGCCACCACATAAAATCATAAGAATGAATGTCCATGAACTGTTATTACACAGGGAATGTCAGTAGCTACTAACAGACATGTCTGGAGAAGTGACAGGTCCCCTTTAAAAAAAAAAAAAACTAATAGCGACGTATCGCAGATTTGTAACGGTGGCGATCTGAGTGCTGAGACCCCACGATCACTAGAATGAGGAGAGAGAAGCACCCACGTAGCGTGTTGTCTCTCCTCGCTGCAGGAGATGGGCTGAATAGAAAGTCTGAGTCCATTTTTATTCTGTCTCCTGCAGACAGGGGAGAGAGCACGATATGTACGCACGATATGTAAGCACAATATGTAAGCGCAATATGTAAGCACGATATGTAAGCACAATATGTAAGCGCGATATGTAAGCACAACATGTAAGCGCGATATGTAAGCACAATATGTAAACGCGATATGTAAGCACAATATGTAAGCGCAATATTTAAGCGCGATATGTAAGCACAATATGTAAGAGCGATATGTAAGCACAATATGTAAGCGCGATATGTAAGCACAATATGTAAGCGCGATATGTAGGCACGATATGTAAGCACGATATGTAAGCGCGATATGTAAGCTTGACATGTAAGCGCGATATGTAAGCTTGACATGTAAGCGCGATATGTAAGCTCGATATGTAAGCACGATATGTAAGCGCGATATGTAAGCGTGATATGTAAGCTCGATATGTAAGCACAATATGTAAGCACGATATGTAGGCGCGATATGTAAGCGCGATATGTAAGCGCGATATGTAAGCTCGATATGTAAGCACAATATGTAAGCACAATATGTAGGCGCGATATGTAAGCGCGATATGTAAGCGCGATATGTAAGCGCGATATGTAAGCGCGATATGTAGGCGCGATATGTAAGCGCGATATGTAAGCACGATATCTAAGCACGATATGTAATCACTATATGTAAGCGCGATATGTAAGCACGATATGTAAGCGCGAAATGTAAGCGCGATATGTAAGCACGATATGCAAGCGTGATATGTAAGCGCGATATGTAAGCAGGATATGTAAGCGCGATATGTAAGCGCGATATGTAAGCACGATATGCAAGCGCGATATGTAAGCACGATATGTAAGCACGATATGTAAGCACGATATGCAAGCGCGATATGTAAGCACGATATGTAAGCGCAATATGTAAGCACGATATGTAAGCACGATATGCAAGCGCGATATATAAGCACGATATGTAAGCGCGATATGTAAGCGCGATATGTAAACGCGATATGTAAGCACGATATGTAAGCACGATATGCAAGCGCGATATGTAAGCGCGATATGTAAGCACGATATGTAAGCGTGATATGTAAGCGCGATATGTAAGCGCGATATGTAAGCATGATATGTAAGCGCGATATGTAAGCACGATATCTACGCATGATATGTAAGTGCAATATGTAAGCGCGATATGTAAGCACAATATGTAAGCACGATATGTAAGCGCGATATGTAAGCGCGATATGTAAGCGCGATATGTAAGCGCGATATGTAGGCACGATATGTAAGCACGATATGTAAGCGTGATATGTAGGCATGATATCTAAGCACTATATGTAAGCGTGATATGTAAGCGCGATATGTAAGCACGATATGTAAGCGCGATATGTAAGCATGGTATGTAAGCACGATATGTAAGCACGATATGTAAGCGCTATATCTACGCATGATATGTAAGCGCTTCTCTCCTCTTTCTAGCAATCGAAAGGGTCTCAGCACTCAGACTCCCACTGAACAAAATCTTTGATTTGCTGCTATGCCATATCAAATGACCTTTAAAATCAAGTGCCGGTTTAAGTTTGATTTCCTACAGTACGTCTATAGTCCCACTGTATATATATATATATATATATATATATTATATATATATAAATATATAGGCGGTCGTTTACTATGCTGAACTATGCCTAAATAAGGCATATTTCAGGTGCAGAGAGCCGACATCTGAAACTTTGCCCCCCTAAAATTGTTGGCATGACATGGGTGGGGAAGGGGCCGGGCTGGCAGGCCTGTCTCATTCACCATTTTCTACACCTGTTTTAGGCGAAGAAAAATGTCTAAATGTAAGACAGACAAAGTTAGGGTCCATTCACACATCCGTGTCCATTTACACGTAAATTCCAGATCCGCCATTCCAGATACGGGTCACACATTGTGCGTCCCCATAGAAATGAATGGGTCTGCAATTCCGTTGCAGAACGGAATTGCGCATGCGTGAATGGAGCCTTTGGCGGATCCACAGCCAGCTATATGGCTTTATTAAGAC
Organism: Bufo gargarizans; assembly: GCF_014858855.1. Taxonomy (NCBI): domain Eukaryota; kingdom Metazoa; phylum Chordata; class Amphibia; order Anura; family Bufonidae; genus Bufo; species Bufo gargarizans. Next base: position 650,188,345 of record NC_058080.1, read on the forward strand.
CGGCATCTGAAACACTGGCCTTCATAAATGTGCCCCATAATCCCTATAATCCTTTACTTGGGGTGCAGCAAAATCGAAAAACAGTGCCCCATTTCCCCATGAATAGACTGAGCTGCAATACCAGATGCTGCCTATAGACAATAGTGGCATCGCTTGTGGACAAAATCGGGTTTTGTTTCTCTTTTAACAATTATGCTCTTGTATAACTTCATGGAACCAAGGGAGCACCCAGAGATGAATAATAACATAGCAACCGAAAATCATACGCTGGAGTTTTCTTGGGGTCCTGAAAATCTGAAAATAAAGAAATTGCTGGTAAACAAGGAGCGTTTCCACTGAGATCTTTACATCTATTCACGGCTTAAGGGACACAGAAAGAATTATTGTACATGGAAAGAGACTCAGTAGGCATTTCTGACAACAAAAATAAAAATTATTTCTGACCCATTTTCTGCAGTACTCAGAAAAGCACATTTAGTCCCGAGTGGGAGAGAATCTCCTCTTGGCCAGCCTTTTAATCGAAACTAGTTTAGGCATCTCAATATGCACAGCACAGTTTAGTTACAATGCTTCATTTACTGCGTGAAAACAGCATTAATATTTAACCAGCTTGCTGTCACAATTTCCTAGTATGCAGTTCTTTTTATGCAAGCTCGCATTCAAGCTATGCAACCTATTCTTAATCTAAAACAAAAAAATCCTATGAAATAATAGCAGCTGCTTCTAATTCCAGGGATTCTTCTCAATCGCAATTAGGGCTCATGCACACAAACGTATTTTCTTTCCGCTTCCGTTCCGTTTTTTTGCAGACAGTATGCGAACCATTCACTCCAATGGGGCTGTTAAAAGTTCAGAAGTTACTCCATGTGCATTCCGTTTACGTTTGTCCGCAAAAAAGTAGCGCATGTCCTATTATTGTCCGCAAATCACGGTCCGATGCCCCATTCAAGTCAATGGGTCCGTAAAAAATATAGAACGCACACTGAACACATCCGTATGTCATCCGTATTTTACGGATTCATACTGTAGAAATGCTTTGCCCAGCCCATGTTGCTCATGTGTTTGGTGATTAAGTTACTATTTCTGTGTACGATCCAGAAAAAACTAATCATATACGGAAACCATACGGATATGTTTTGTGCAATAACGGAACAGACTTAAATCAGAAAAAAAATAACTCAGATCCGGCACAACGGATCAGTGAAAAATAGACCGCAAAACAACAACTTTGGTGTGCATGAGCCCTTAACATGAGCTGTAGCAGTTGAGGATACATTTAGGCCCCTTTCACACGGGCAAGTTTTCCGTGCGGGTGCGATGCGTTCGGTGAAAGTATTGCACCCGCACTGAATCCTGACCCATTCATTTCTATGGGGTGTGCGCATGAGCGTTGATTTTCACGCATCACTTGTGCGTTGAGTGAAAATCGCAACATGCTCTATATTGTGCGATTTTCACGCGACGCAGACCCCATAGAAGTGAATGGGGTGTGTGAAAATCGCATAGCATCCGCAAGCAAGTGCGGATGCGGTGCGATTTTCACGCACGGTTGCTAGGTGACAGTCTTTTCACTGTATTATTTTCCCTTATAACATGGTTATAAGGGAAAATAATAGCAGGAGGAGCAAGGGTGCACAGAGTAGCTTATATAAGAAAGTCTAGAGAAAGTTTAAAGGCTATGTACACCTTCGGGAACAGTTTTTTTTTATGATTAGATTTTATTCATTTTGGGCTAAAAATTATTTTTTTTCATTTGGTCTTTATTAAAAATATTTAGCCGTTCTGTCAAAAAGGGTTTACTGTTTGTGTGAATCTTATAAACATATGTCATAAACACTTATATAAGCCACATTGTTATGAGTAAGATAAGAATTGAGCTATAATGAGTGTTTAGGAGGTCAGAGATGAGGAGCCATCAGCTGAGCTGCATGACAGAACAGCATGAAAACAGACAGCATGTTACTAGAGAATCTCAAGGCTATGAAGAGAAAAGTGCTAAAAGTTTTTAATAAAGACCAATTAAAAAATTGGAACCAAAGGTGTACATAGCCTCTTTAAGCATGACAAGTAAAATTTTGACAATATTACAAGTTTTACTATAAAGAGCTGTCCAGCATTTTGATATTGAAGGCCTATGCTCAGGATAAAATCAGCATGTGGTCCAACACACCCCACCTTTACCAATCAGCTGTTACCTTGCAGCTCTGGTGCTGGAGGTTGGTGCCGTATCTACACAGCTCCATCGTGTAATAGATGGAGCGAGTAACTCCAGCACTGCTCTCTTGAAGTAAATCAGAGCAAAGCACAATGGATGGAGCCCTGTAGTCCCAGCGCTGAAGGTGTGGAGGATGTGGAGTATTGGACCTGCAGCGACCTAAAGATACGACAACAATATCAAAATATTGGAAAGTCCATTTAAATGTTTTAAGCGAGTTGTGACTCCTTTTGCATTTATGAAGTGTTTCTTTAAATTTTCCAGTCATCTGTTTGAGTACTTGGCTTTGTTTTTCTATGTGCTTATCCAAATTTTTCCACTCTTTGTGCTCAAACTTTCCAAACATATTGTCTTTTGTAGTATGTCCAGGACAGTAGATTGTAATTACAAGTACTAGAAGAGTATTGTTTTACAAGTGATTGAAAAGACTTTACTTAATTAACGATTCAAGTGTTTTAAATAAAATAAAAAATAAAAATAAAGAAAGACAAGGGATCAGCCAGTTCCTAAGATACTTTTCCAGTGAAACAGTTAGTCTTGGATATCTTATGTTACAGTTTTGTATCCCTTATACCACCCCTAGATAATGTGGAAAACATACACTGTTAATAGATCTTGAAATGTAACCATTATTTGTCTTGTGTTAGTTTAGCTTCACTTGGATCCCTATTTATACCATTAAGTTCTACAAAAATTTATGTAATTGTTATTGCCACCTTTTTGTATATCCATAGTATAATACCTTGAAAAAGTATTCATTTATACCCGTTGAACTTTTCCAAATTTTTTCATGTTACACCCACAAACTTAAATGTATTTTATTGGGATTTTACGTGATAGACCAACATAAAGTAGCAAGTATGATATGTGTGCAGTAAAAAGAAAATGATAGATGGTTTTCTAAAATTATACAAGTACACAAATAGTCCGACAACATGGACAGTGATATACCAGAGGGGGATCATTGGCAAAAATTCCCACTAAAAATATGTATATTAATCAGGGGCCATTTTGTGTGCATCTTAAAGGGAAACTCTAAAAAATGTACCCTGCTGGGGCCAATCAGTTTGATGTATACAAATGTGCAGCACTCAACGTTTTTGTATCCTGCAGAGTCCATTTACAAAAATGCATACGTTAACGTAATTTTTTTTTTTCTACCATGGAACTGAATGGTGAACGGATGACACTTTACGGCAGGGATGTCAAACTCGTGGCCCTCCAGCTGTTGCAAAACTACAACTCCCATCATGCCTGGGCATACTACAGCTATCAGGGAATGATGGGAGTTGTAGTTTTGCAACATCTGGAGGGCCATGAGTTTAACATCCATGCTTTACGGCATATATACAGCATATATTTTTGGTATGCATTAAATGGATGGCAAAAATAGGATGTGAACCCAGCCCTAGTGTCAGAATAAGCACCAGTACACAGCGGAGCAGCGTGGCGAAGAGGGGAGGCCACCATGTACTGACAGAGCGCTACCTGGTCCTGGTGGTTAAGGATGAGGACTGTGCTTCAATTAGGTGGTCATTTATTTTATAGAAATACGTCTATGTTAGCTGTATTTCTGACACAGATTGTGGCGCAAAGGTCCTTAGCACAGCAATCTGCATATTTTTCCCGCTCATGGCAGGTATAAAAAGGATGGCGTGGGCAGGAAAGGGATACAGTTATGGCCATCCAGTTATTGGATACCACCTTCATACATTGACCAGATAACACCTCTGTACAGTGACCGGATAACACTGCCATACCGTGACCAGAAACAAGGGTATAAGAGGGCAAAGTACAGGGAATGACAAGGGGCACTGCACAGAGTGTGGTAAGAGGGCACAATGCAGGGTATAAGGGGGCACAGTACGGGGTGAGGGGCAAAGTACGGGGTGGGGGGTACAGTCACATGACCCTGTGACATTAGAAGGTCCTTATGGTGAATGCGGTTCATACGTCACCATAATGAGAGGCAGAGGAATGAGACAAGAGCGTGATTATGTGGCTAGAGAAAAAAAAAATCATGAAGGATTTTGTCGGCCAGTACAGGCCCCAAAAATTAGGCAATAGGCATTTACCTGACAGCAAAGAACTTTGGATTCTGTGGCTGGATGTCCATTAGGCGGTCACAGGATAAATATGTAACTTTCGGCCAGTCCAGGCCCCAAAAATTAGGCAATAGGCAATCACCTGACAGCAAAGAACTTTGGATTCTGTGGATGGAGGTACATTAGGCAGTCACAGGATAAAAATGTAACTATCGGCCAGTGCAGGACCCAAAAATTAGCCAATAGGCATTCACCTGACAGCAAATAACTTTGGATTCTGTGGCTGGAGGTACATTAGGCGGTCACAGGATAAAAATTTCCATTGTAGCTCTGGTTGTTATCCTGCTGGAAGGTGAACCTCCGCCCCAGTCTCAAGTCTTACAGCCTCTACTAGGTTTTCCTCCAGGATTGCCCTGTATTTAACTCCATCCATCTTCCCATCAACTCTCACCAACTTCCCTGTGCGTGCTGAAGAAAAGCATCCTCACAGCATGATGCTGCCACCACCATGTTTTACATGTGGGGATGGTGTGTTCAGGGTGTTGTTCAGTGTTAGTTTCCACCACACAGCGCTTTTGCATTTAGGTCAAAAAGTTAAACTTTGGTCTCATCTGATCATAGCACCTTCTTCCATATGTTTGCTGTGTCCCCTACATGGCTTGTGGCAAACTGCAAACAGGACTTTTTATGGCTTGCTTTAAAAAAAGACTTTCTTCCTGCCACACTTCCATAAAGTGACTAATAGTTCTTATGTGGACAGATTCTCCTACCTGAGCTGTAGATCTCTGCAGCCCCTCCAGAGTGACCATGGGCATCTTGGCAGCTACTCTAATTAGTGCTCTCTTTGCCTGGGTTGTCAGTTTAGGCGGACGGCCATGTCTTTGTATGATGGATTGAACAGTGTTCCGTTAGATGTTCAGAGCTTGGAATATTTATTTTTTAAAGTAAAAAATTGGGAAATCCAGCTCACCCGTATCAATCCTGTAGATAGGTGCATGCAACATACCCAAGCAAGTCCTAATGAATATCCATGTGTAGAAAGAAAAAGGATCCAGCACCAGTTGTGAAAGGTTTTCGGTCCCGGTCTTAATTTCACCAAATTTCAAAAATGTACAAATACAGTGGCACCTGTTCCCACTCTTCCCCGATTTACACGTTTCGAACACCTCTGTTCTTAGTCATAATCGAAAGTATCTGATCTGCCATGACCTTAAATAGGTTCAACCTCCATCCCCCCTCCACATAAGGGCGGGGCTGGGAAGAAAAGGGGAGGTGAGCCCGGTCACCAGGTAGTCAGACACCTGTTCAAACAAACACACCTGTGACATATAACATCAAATTAGATGATTGAATAATTCATAAAATCATGTGTAGGAGAGCAGGCACCGAAAAAGATAACATGCATGTCTTGTTTTGAAAAACACATATATATATATCCAGACAAATTTTGTTTGTCCACATCTCGATTATTTCACATATTATAGCGTATTTTCCTGAATATCGCATATATTATCCTTGTGGGTAATCCCTATTTGGTCTACTCTGAAAATCGCAAAATGTAATCAAAGTTCTGTGGGCTATATTTTAATCTAGTTTACTCATGCCTATGTTTCGTAACAGTATCAGCTCAGCTACATGACATAATGTCAGCTCCGCTACATCAGATTTTCCTAAAGTATCGCATGTGTTATCCATATGGGTAATCACCATTCCGCCCACAGAAAAAATCCCATGATGTGAACAAAGTTCAGTGGACGATCCCTTAATCTAGTTTTCTCATGCATGTATCTTATGGCAGTGTCGGCTCCACCACATAACATAACATAACCATCCCATCATAAAAAGAAATTTATATATGTATACATATATATAAATAAAATAGGTCTAAAAACAATGCAAAAAAAAACGGCTTTGCTACATTATATAAATATATATATATATATATATATATATATATATGGACTCAATATAAGTACATCAGTTCCTTCCTGAAGTTTAGACCTTGTGGATATCTAGTGTTGAGTCTCCAGATCCAAAAAGCTTCACGTGTGAGAATTTTCTTTTTCATGTTTCCCCCCTCAGTGGAACTATAAGGCCTCGTTCACACTTCAGTGTTTGGTCAGTGATTTCCATCAGTGATTTGTGAGCCAAAACCAGAAGAGAAGCCTCAACAGACATAACGTATAAGGGAAAGATCTGCTCCTGTTCTGTGTTTAGAGCCGGACCTGGTTTTGGGTCACGAATCACTGCTGGAAATCACTGACCGAACACTGACGTGTGAATGAGGCATAACTCTTTCAAACGCAAATGTACTAAAACCATTGAGACTACAATTATGTACATTAATGAAATGGTTCGCTGCATTACATACTCCGGTTGTTGAGGGATTGGATATATAGTTTAGATGTTCTCGTAGTCTCGCTTTGTATTTTCTGCTTGTACATCCCACATACATCAAATGTGCACAAGATGATGTAAATTACTCCTGCGGTATTACAATTAATATAACTAGAATAGTGGCGTAGCTAGAAATGACTGGGCCCTACAGAAAATTTTGGAATGGGGCCCCTCTCCCCCAGTAATTTTTTTACAACCCCTTCCTTTCATGCCACCCCCATTTCTGTGGCTAGTAAAGATCGCTTTCTCAGACCAGGCCCGGTAGCTGTTCCATCCGTTTCCTACATAATAAGGACATGGAGGTCCCGTATTATAGCTATGTGCAACTTGGAACTTGTAGAATGCCATAATATGCCCATGTGCATGAGGCCAACAGACAATATGATTTTTTATACCTATAATTCATGTTATTTATTGATATAATTCAGCTATCTAATGTGTTTCATTAACACCATAGCATTAGACCATGATCATTAAGGACCACAATTTGCATGTTTATGATAACTTAATTATATTTTATTATAATTTAATGCATCAGCCTGTGCATCATTCAGTATGTTAATGCTCACATTTATCTACAATCTATTCTATGCAAACTATTTTTATCCGTTAATGCTTTATGAGAAGAGCTGTTCTGTTGTCTTATTTTTGCAAACGTTTTCATCTGATACTTCTGTATGTATGAATCTATCACAGCCACCCTATAACATAACCCACCTGTATACTGTGACCCAGAGACCTACATTACTATATTAAGTGCACATTCTACTGCTTATAAATCCATTAAACGCCACTGAAGAAGCCAAAGTGTTAGCTATTCAATAGGGCCTAATTATTGTATGGTAATTCATGTGTAATATTATGCAAAGAATGCTTATCTGTTATCAGCTCCAGGAATGTTACAGTATAATTTAAAAGTCATTGAAGTGAACAGACCCATTACTTTTGGAGAGATTAATCTTCTTGGCACTATTCACATAAGCAGGCACAAATATGCTTTCAAAGCATAGTATTTAATTCAGCCGCTCATTATTATTGATTGGACATGGCTGCTTTCCTTGTATTGGCAGTTATTTAAAGACTACTGTATTATTGATCCCAATTTTATTATATTGGAGATTGAAAGCAAAATTTTGTATATTAAGTTGAAAGTTAGAAAATATTTCATACTTTTCATTTTAGGTATAGGTTTACCTACGAATGTGCTGGCCAATAGCTGAGGTGATTTGACGACAGTGGACTTAGTATGCTGACTGTACTCTAGGGCTTGCTCATCAGAAACTATGCCATCCTCCATGTAATCTTCAGCAGCCTGTCATTATGGCCGTGAACAAGGTCTAGGATAGACCGAAACGTTGGCCAATGGCTCCTTGTTAATGTTTGGATGGAATAAAAAAATTCTCACTACTACTTATTACAATTGAGTTCCGTGGTTTACTCTGTCTGATTTTACTCATCAAAAAAGACTTATTGTTAAAATCATATTTTATGTTAGCAGTTTTGTTCATGTTTTTTTTTTCTTCAAATTTTCCATTTCAGTAACTATATTTAAAATAGTGTTCTTACACACTGGTGATCGAAGCTTGTGATAGGCTGACTTTTAATGTTCTGCAGAGATCAATTCTCAGCAGTCACCTCATTATCATCACAAGCAGAATTACAATATGTATATACTATATATATATATATATATATATATATATATATATATATATATGTATATATATATAGATATAGATATATATGTATTACTGTAGATAACACAAAATCACATCATTCCCCGCCCTAAATATTGGTTAATCCTCAAAATGCTTTACATGTAGTTGGAATAAAGAATCAAATCCACAAGATCCTTGGTGTTGGGCACCCATATATTTAACTTTTCTTTGGGGTTTTACTCCATTTGTCCTGTATACAAGTTTGATATCTGGAAGGTATTCATGACATGGAATCCACACCTGAAGCCACCCAACTAACCTTTAAATGCTATTAAAGTTGGTATGACTGTTTAAAACCCAAAAAGGTGGAAGCAATACCTTCAGCTCTAACAAGTCTATACTTACCTTTCGGTCATACCGTACTTCTCTATGTAGCACTTGGCTTTGTCTTTTTTATTTTTTTATACCAGCGCAGTCTACACAGGTCACAAGGCATGTCTTGGACACTTTCCCACATATGTCAATGAATAATTTCCAAATTCCAATTTTAAAATGTCCTGCTGCTGTAAAGAATATCTATGGATTACTGTTAACCGATTTCAATGGGGGCAAGATGACTTCTGCATAATCATGTACAGAAAACAGAATACAAATATCTACATTTGGGGTGTAGCATAGAGTTTTAAAAAAGGTCAGTGTATTGTTCCCTGTTATAAGGCAGGGAAAATGGGCCCAATAATGAGTCTGACACTGTGGGTCTACCATTAGACCATGGGAACAGGTGGTTTAGAGAGTACTCATCTCCAATATCATCCTCAATCATATAAAATACTATTTTGGTGTCTGAATTCACCTTTATTAAGAATACTGGATTATATATTGATCAAAAGAATTAAGGACGCTAAGGGCTACTGGATGTAGGAGTCTCTACTAACCCATCCCCATAGCTCTCCTGTAAGCCCTGGCAGGGCTATTAAAGCTGAGATGACTATAGTATTATTTTGGTGGCTCATTATAGTATCATTTGAGCACTACATTGTTTACTATATACTGTATATGTATAAAAAAATAAATAAATAGTATGGCAGTTCACCATAGCATATGATAATGGGGACTTACATGAGAGCTCAATCAGCTTTGTACCCAAAAAGCTAAAATGTACTGTCAAATTAAGGAATAAAAATATGTGAAAGGCTCTCAAGTAGAGTTGAGCGAACACCTGGATGTTCGGGTTCGAGAAGTTCGGCCGAACTTCCCGAAAATGTTCGGGTTCGGGATCCGAACCCGATCCGAACTTCGTCCCAAAGCCGAACCCCATTGAAGTCAATGGGGACCCAAACTTTCCGGCACTAAAAAGGCTGTAAAACAGCCCAGGAAAGGGCTAGAGGGCTGCAAAAGGCAGCAACATGTAGGTAAATCCCCTGCAAACAAATGTGGATAGGGAAATGAATTAAAATAAAAATTAAATAAATAAAAATTAACCAAAATCAATTGGAGAGAGGTCCCATAGCAGAGAATCTGGCTTCCCGTCACCCACCACTGGAACAGTCCATTCTCAGATATTTAGGCCCCAGAACCCAGGCAGAGGAGAGAGGTCCCGTAACAGAGAATCTGGCTTCATGTCAGCAGAGAATTAGTCTGCATGTCATAGCAGAGAATGAGGCTTCACGTCAGCCACCACTGCAACAGTCCATTGGCATATATTTAGGCCCAGCACCCAGGCAGAGGAGAGAGGTCCCGTAACAGACAATCTGGCTTCATGTCAGCAGAGAATCAGTCTTCATGTCATAGCAGAGAATCAGGCTTCACGTCAGCCACCACTGCAACAGTCCATTGGCATATATTTAGGCCCAGCACCCAGGCAGAGGAGAGAGGTCCCGTAACAGACAATCTGGCTTCATGTCAGCAGAGAATCAGTCTTCATGTCATAGCAGAGAATCAGGCTTCACGTCAGCCACCACTGCAACAGTCCATTGGCATATATTTAGGCCCAGCACCCAGGCAGAGGAGAGAGGTCCCGTAACAGACAATCTGGCTTCATGTCAGCAGAGAATCAGTCTTCATATCATAGCAGAGAATCAGGCTTCACGTCACCCACCACTGTAAGAGTCCATTTTCATAAATTTAGGCCCAGCACCCAGGCAGAGGAGAGAGGTCCCGTAACAGAGGATCTGGCTTCATGTCAGCAGAGAATCAGTCTGCATGTCATAGCAGAGAATCAGGCTTCACGTCACCCAACATTGGAACAGTCCATTGGCATATATTTAGGCCCCGGCACCCAGACAGAGGAGAGGTTCATTCAACTTTGGGTAGCCTCGCAATATAATGGTAAAATGAAAATAAAAAATAGGATTGAATGAGGAAGTGCCCTGGAGTCCAATAATATATGGTTAAGGGGAGGTAGTTAATGTCTAATCTGGACAAGGGACGGACAGATCCTGTGGGATCCATGCCTGGTTCATTTTTATGAACGTCAGCTTGTCCACATTGGCTGTAGACAGGCGGCTGCGTTTGTCTGTAATGACGCCCCCTGCCGTGCTGAATACACGTTCAGACAAAACGCTGGCCGCCGGGCAGGCCAGCACCTCCAAGGCATAAAAGGCTAGCTCTGGCCACGTGGACAATTTAGAGACCCAGAAGTTGAATGGGGCCGAACCATCAGTCAGTACGTGGAGGGGTGTGCACATGTACTGTTCCACCATGTTAGTGAAATGTTGCCTCCTGCTAACACGTTGCGTATCAGGTGGTGGTGCAGTTAGCTGTGGCGTGTTGACAAAACTTTTCCACATCTCTGCCATGCTAACCCTGCCCTCAGAGGAGCTGGCATTGACACAGCTGCCTTGGCGACCTCTTGCTCCTCCTCTGCCATGGCCTTGGGCTTCCACTTGTTCCCCTGTGACATTTGGGAATGCTCTCAGTAGCGCGTCTACCAACGTGCGCTTGTACTCGCGCATCTTCCTATCACGCTCCAGTGCAGGAAGTAAGGTGGGCACATTGTCTTTGTAGCGTGGATCCAGCAGGGTGGCAACCCAGTAGTCCGCACAGGTTAAAATGTGGGCAACTCTGCTGTCGTTGCGCAGGCACTGCAGCATGTAGTCGCTCATGTGTGCCAGGCTGCCCAGGGGTAAGGACAAGCTGTCCTTTGTGGGAGGCGTATCGTCATCGTTCTGCCTTTCCCCCCAGCCACGCACCAGTGATGGACCCGAGCTGCGTTGGGTGCCACCCCGCTGTGACCATGCTTCATCCTCATCCTCCTCCACCTCCTCCTCATCCTCGTCCTCCTCGTCCTCCAGTAGTGGGCCCTGGCTGGCCACATTTGTACCTGGCCTCTGCTGTTGCCAAAAACCTCCCTCTGAGTCACTTTGAAGAGACTGGCCTGAAAGTGCTAAAAATGACCCCTCTTCCTCTTCCTCCTCCTCCTGGGCCACCTCCTCTTCCATCATCGCCCTAAGTGTTTTCTCGAGGAGACAAAGAAGTGGTATTGTAACGCTGATAACGGCGTCATCGCCACTGGCCATGTTGGTGGAGTACTCGAAACAGCGCAACAGGGGACACAGGTCTCGCATGGAGGCCCAGTCATTGGTGGTGAAGTGGTGCTGTTCTGTAGTGCGTCTGACCCGTGCGTGCTGCAGCTGAAACTCCACTATGCCTGCTGCTGCTCGCACAGTCTGTCCAGCATGTGCAAGGTGGAGTTCCACCTGGTGGGCACGTCGCATATGAGGCGGTGAGCGGGAAGGCCGAAGTTACGCTGTAGCGCAGACAGGCGAGCAGCAGCAGGATGTGAACGCCGGAAGCGCGAACAGACGGCCCGCACTTTATGCAGCAGCTCTGACATGTCGGGGTAGTTGTGAATGAACTTCTGCACCACCAAATTCAGCACATGCGCCAAGCAAGGGATGTGCGTCAAATTGGCTAGTCCCAGAGCTGCAACGAGATTTCGCCCATTATCACACACCACCAGGCCGGGCTTGAGGCTCACCGGCAGCAACCACTCGTCGGTCTGTTGTTCTATACCCCGCCACAACTCCTGTGCGGTGTGGGGCCTGTCCCCCAAACATATGAGTTTCAGAATGGCCTGCTGACGTTTACCCCGGGCTGTGCTGAAGTTGGTGGTGAAGGTGTGTGGCTGACTGGATGAGCAGGTGGAAGAAGAGGAGGAGGAAGCCGAGAAGGAGGAGGTGGCAACAGGAGGCAAAGAATGTTGCCCTGCGATCCTTGGCGGCGGAAGGACGTGCGCCAAACAGCTCTCCGCCTGGGGCCCAGCTGCCACTACATTTACCCAGTGTGCAGTTAGGGAGATATAGCGTCCCTGGCCGTGCTTACTGGTCCACGTATCTGTGGTTAGGTGGACCTTGCTACAGATGGCGTTGCGCAGTGCACACTTGATTTTATCGGATACTTGGTTGTGCAGGGAAGGCACGGCTCTCTTGGAGAAGTAGTGGCGGCTGGGAACAACATACTGTGGGACAGCAAGCGACATGAGCTGTTTGAAGCTGTCTGTGTCCACCAGCCTAAATGACAGCATTTCATAGGCCAGTAGTTTAGAAATGCTGGCATTCAGGGCCAGGGATCGAGGGTGGCTAGGTGGGAATTTACGCTTTCTCTCAAATGTTTGTGAGATGGAGAGCTGAACGCTGCCGTGTGACATGGTTGAGACGCTTGGTGACTGAGGTGGTGGTGGTGGTGTTGGTGGTACATCCCCTGTTTGCTGGGCGGCAGGTGCCAACGTTCCTCCAGAGGCGGAGGAAAGGCCGAGGCGGCAGCAGCAGAAGAGGCCGAGGCGGCAGCAGCAGAAGAGGTAGCAGGGGGAGCCTGAGTGACTTTCTTGGTTTTAAGGTGTTTACTCCACTGCAGTTCATGCTTTGCATGCAGGTGCCTGGTCATGCAGGTTGTGCTCAGGTTCAGAACGTTAATGCCTCGTTTCAGGCTCTGATGGCACAGCGTGCAAACCACTCGGGTCTTGTCGTCAGCACATTGTTTGAAGAAGTGCCATGCCAGGGAACTCCTTGAAGCTGCCTTTGGGGTGCTCGGTCCCAGATGGCGGCGGTCAGTAGCAGGCGGAGTCTCTTGGCGGCGGGTGTTCTGCTTTTGCCCACTGCTCCCTCTTTTGCTACGCTGTTGGCTCGGTCTCACCACTGCCTCTTCCTCCGATCTGTGAAAGTCAGTGGCACGACCTTCATTCCATGTGGGGTCTAGGACCTCATCGTCCCCTGCATCGTCTTCCACCCAGTCTTGATCCCTGACCTCCTGTTCAGTCTGCACACTGCAGAAAGACGCAGCAGTTGGCACCTGTGTTTCGTCATCATCAGAGACATGCTGAGGTGGTATTCCCATGTCCTCATCATCAGGAAACATAAGTGGTTGTGCGTCAGTGCATTCTATGTCTTTCACCGCTGGGGAAGGGCTAGGTGGATGCCCTTGGGAAACCCTGCCAGCGGAGTCTTCAAACAGCATAAGAGACTGCTGCATAACTTGAGGCTGAGACAGTTTCCCTGGTATGCATGGGGGTGATGTGACAGACTGATGGGGTTGGTTTTCAGGCGCCATCTGTGCGCTTTCTGCAGAAGACTGGGTGGGAGATAATGTGAACGTGCTGGATCCACTGTCGGCCACCCAATTGACTAATGCCTGTACCTGCTCAGGCCTTACCATCCTTAGAATGGCATTGGGCCCCACCATATATCGCTGTAAATTCTGGCGGCTACTGGGACCTGAGGTAGTTGGTACACTAGGACGTGTGGATGTGGCAGAACGGCCACGTCCTCTCCCAGCACCAGAGGGTCCACTAACACCACCACGACCATGTCCACGTCCGCATCCCTTACTAGATGTTTTCCTCATTGTTATCGTTCACCACAACAACAAAAATATTATTTGGCCCAATGTATTGTATTCAAATTCAGCGGGATATAAATTTGAGGCCTAGTATTTAGGCGCTGGGTGACCGGTATGGATTTAGTGACAGAATTAGACTTGCAAATGCACAGTAGCGTGTGTGTGAAGTTATTCTGAATGACCCTATGTGCACCTTGAATATTATATACCCTTTTAGGGATAGATTTCAAATAGCTCTGATATAGCAGAAACCACTAAATTATGAAATTGCTAAATTGGGAATTGTATTTCAACCCAGAACAAAAAATGTGCTTTGACGGACACTAAATAACTTTCCCAGCAACAACAGGACAGCGGTAACGAGAGATTTAGCGGGATATAAATTTGAGGCCTAGTATTTAGGCGCTGGGTGACCGGTATGGATTTAGTGACAGAATTAGACTTGGAAATGCACAGTAGCGTGTGTGTGAAGTTATTCTGAATGACCCCATGTGCACCTTGAATATTATATACCCTTTTAGGGATAGATTTCAAATAGCTCTGATATAGCAGAAACCACTAAATTATGAAATTGCTAAATTGGGAATTGTATTTCAACCCAGAACAAAAAATGTGCTTTGACGGACACTAAATAACTTGCCCAGCCACAACAGTACAGCGGTAACGACAGATTTAGCGGGATATAAATTTGAGGCCTAGTATTTAGGCGCTGGGTGACCGGTATGGATTTAGTGACAGAATTAGACTGGGATATGGCCAAAAAATAACCACACTATTGCTGGTTAAATGCACTTGGTGACGGGCGCAGCTTGCCCCTGATGTAGTATATGGCCAAAAAATGAACAGACTATTGCTGGTTAAATGCACTTGGTGTGATAGCTTGACCAACCACACTACTGAGGGTTAAATGCACTTGGTGACGGGCGCAGCTTGCCCCTGATGTAGTATATGGCCAAAAAATGAACAGACTATTGCTGGTTAAATGCACTTGGTGACAGGCGCAGCTTGCCCCTGATTTAGTATATGGCCAAAAAATGAACAGACTATTGCTGGTTAAATACACTTGGTGTGACAGCTTGACCAACCACACTACTGAGGGTTAAATGCACTTGGTGACGGGCGCAGCTTGCCCCTGATGTAGTATGTGGCCAAAAAATGAACAGACTATTGCTGGTTAAATGCACTTGGTGTCACAGCTTGACCAACCACACTACTGAGGGTTAAATGCACTTGGTGACGGGCGCAGCTTGCCCCTGATATAGTATATGGCCAAAAAATGAACAGACTATTGCTGGTTAAATGCACTTGGTGTCACAGCTTGACCAACCACACTACTGAGGGTTAAATGCACTTGGTGACAGGCGCAGCTTGCCCCTGATGTAGTATGTGGCCAAAAAATGAACAGACTATTGCTGGTTAAATGCACTTGGTGTCACAGCTTGACCAACCACACTACTGAGGGTTAAATGCACTTGGTGACGGGCGCAGCTTGCCCCTGATGTAGTATATGGCCAAAAAATGAACAGACTATTGCTGGTTAAATGCACTTGGTGTCACAGCTTGACCAACCACACTACTGAGGGTTAAATGCACTTGGTGACGGGCGCAGCTTGCCCCTGATGTAGTATATGGCCAAAAAATGAACAGACTATTGCTGGTTAAATGCACTTGGTGACAGGCGCAGCTTGCCCCTGATTTAGTATATGGCCAAAAAATGAACAGACTATTGCTGGTTAAATGCACTTGGTGTCACAGCTTGACGAACCACACTACTGAGGGTTAAATGCACTTGTTGATGGGCGCAGCTTGCCCCTGATGTAGTATATGGCCAAAAAATAAACAGACTATTGCTGGTTAAATGCACTTTGTGTGACAGCTTCACCCTGATGTAGGCTTTAGCCAAAAAACAACCACACCATTTAGGGTTAAATGCACTTGGTGACAGGCGCAGCTTGCCCCTGATGTAGTATATGGCCAAAAAATAAACAGACTATTGCTGGTTAAATGCACTTGGTGTGACAGCTTCACCCTGATGTAGGCTTTAGCCAAAAAACAACCACACCATTGAGGGTTAAATGCACTTGGTCGCAGCTTGTGCTGGCGCACCACAAGACACAAAATGGCCGCCGATCACCCCAGAAAAATGTGACTGACAAACGGTCTGGGCAGCTTAAAAACAGTGAGCAATTGAGTATCAGCAGCTCAATGATCCACAGCTGCAGATCGATCAATAATCAAGTCCTTTGGAGGAGTTAATCTGCCTAATCTCGCCCTACTGTCGCAGCCACAACCTCTCCCTACGCTAATCAGAGCAGAGTGACGGGCGGCGCTATGTGACTCCAGCTTAAATAGAGGCTGGGTCACATGGTGCTCTGGCCAATCACAGCCATGCCAATAGTAGGCATGGCTGTGATGGCCTCTTGGGGCAAGTAGTATGACGCTTGTTGATTGGCTGCTTTGCAGCCTTTCAAAAAGCGCCAAGAAAGCGTCACAAAAGCGCCAAGAAAGCGACGAACACCGAACCCGAACCCGGACTTTTACGAAAATGTCCGGGTTCGGGTCTGTGTCACGGACACCCCAAAATTCGGTACGAACCCGAACTATACAGTTCGAGTTCGCTCATCTCAAGTTGTGAAGCCCATAATTAGATTTATTTGTTATGCCTTACAATTTTTTTTTTTATGCCTTTGTCATGCTTGACAAAGGGGACAGACCCCCAAATGTAGCTGCTACATGCTTTTTTGACACCATGTTCACTGAACCCTATCTATGCAATGGACTTCATGTAAAGCAGGCATCCTCAAACTGCGGCCCTCCAGCTGTTGTAAAACTACAACTTCCACAATTCCCTGCTGTAGGCAGATACCTGTAGGCTGTTCGGGCATGCTGGAAGTTGTAGTTTTGCAACAGCTGGAGGGCCGCAGTTTGAGGATGCCTGATGTAAAGTATAGACTGTTGCATGAAAAATTTGCTCATACTATGAAATGATGATTGTATGCACAAAGGGGATGATTTATCATTCTGAAATATGCCTATATTAGGAGTATTTTTGGCTAGTTGTACAGCAATTTGTCAACTCCACGCTCACGCCAGGTCTAAAAAAGTGTCCGTCGTGTGGGCGTGGATGGGGACGGGCCAGCAGGCTCATCTCAGTCAACATTTTCTACTCCCTGTTTCATGTGTAGAAAAAGGCCTAAATGTAAGACAACTCAGAAGCTTTCGTAAATTTGAGACTGGGGCTGGATGAGACGAAGTTATGGAGAGGCTGGCGCCTCTTCATAATTTTGGCGGGTCCTCCGCTGGCTTAGCGCTTTATTAAGAACGGATTCTGAAACGCTGGTCTAAATAAATGTGCCCTAAAGTCTTTTGGATAAAGCATTTAATAGAAGATGCGTGCGGTTTGAGTGTATTTTCTTGTTGTGAATCTGAATTGTGGTTGGTTGGGGATATTGAAATATACGCACTTGCTTGTCCATTGGGATTGTAAATTTAAGTGCCACACTTTCATTGAAGAATGTTAATAAATGAAAGCACTTGTAAGAATACCAAAAATCTATTGAAATTAATAATATGGATAAATTAATCAATATAGCATGTAAATCACATATCTTGCTAGCAAGAAAAATAAAAAGCCACTAAAAACACAAAACATATTAACACCTGGTAGCTAAAAAAAATACCATGCAATCCTGGTTTCAAAACATTGTCTATATTTGAGGACCTCACAATTGGGGCTACTGATATCTATAGAAACAGCAGAAAGTGTTAATTTTAGTTTTTGTTTACATAATCAGTCATCAATTGGAAAATACTGTCTCCTCAGTGGGAGGTTTATATAGTTATATCCACACATGATAGGTTGTAAGTTTCTCCTTATTTTGGTAATTACCATATTTTTTGCCCTATAAAACGCAATAAGACCCTATAAGAAGTTTTTTGAGGAGGAAAATAAGAAAGAAAATATTTTTAACCAAAAGGTGTGCTTTTGGTGGGTTTTGAACTAATGGTGGTCTGTGGATGACACTTTTATGGGGATCTGTGGATGACACACTATTATGGGGGTGTCACTGTGGCTGACACTGTTAAGGAGGATCTGTGGATGACACTGTTATGGGAATCTGTGGATGGCACTGTTATGGGTATCTGTGGATGACACTGTTATGTGGGCATCTGTGGATGGCATTGTTATTGGGCATCTGTGGATGACACACTGTTATGGGGGTCTGTGGATGACACTGTTATTGGGGCATCTATGGATGGCACTGTTATGGGGGCATCTGTGGATGGCAGTGTTATGGGGGCATCTGTGGATGGCACTGTTATGGGGTCAACTGTGGATGGCACTGTTATGGGGCATCTGTGTATGACACTGCTATGGGGGGATCTGTGGATGACACATATATAGCATCTTATGCTATGTGTCATCCACAGATCTCCCCATAACAGTGTCCCTGTGTAGTGAATGACTGGGGGTGGGGGTCAGCATTTGGTTTTGTAATGGCAGCGGGGCCAGGTGCAGTCACTGTATTCTATTATCCCGGGCCTAGCTCACTGTAGTAATCATATCTAACCTGTAGGCAATGTAAAAATATAGAAATAATGTGCAATCCAGCCTGTAGTACTTACTACAATCTTCTGTAGCAGGCAGGAGGCCGGGCGGGCAGGAGGCAGCAGCGTAACTCACTACATCATGCGCCTGCGCCGCCTGCTTCATTCATAAAGTGGGAGGAGCACTGCCGTCCGCACGGCATCCTGCCTGCTACGGAAGATTGTAGTAGTACTACAGGCTGGATTGCACATGATCTCTATAGTTTAAGATTGCCTACAGGTTAGATATGATTACTACAGTGAGCGGAGCCCGGTTAGAATACAGTGACTGCACCTTGCCCCGCTGCCATTACAAAACCAGATGCCGGCCCCCAGCACCTCCTCCCTCCACCCTCCACCCGCTGGCCGCGCTGTGCAGCATCTCG
Source organism: Bufo gargarizans (assembly GCF_014858855.1). NCBI lineage: Eukaryota > Metazoa > Chordata > Amphibia > Anura > Bufonidae > Bufo > Bufo gargarizans. The sequence continues at coordinate 650,207,468 of NC_058080.1, forward strand.
ATGGTGGTGTATCAGTGTAAATTGCAGCATTCGCCCCATAAAACACACTTCCATTATGTCCCCACTTTTGGGGGGGGGGAAATGTGTCTTATAGGGCACAAAATACGGTAGTTAATGTTCTGTGGAACTTATTCAAGCATCTCTGGAACACTGTGCACGTGACTACACATTGTAATACCACATACGGCGCCATGTTCTGTCCATATGGGTTATGCACCAGGGATACCAAGGCGGCACCACTACACACTTCTCTGTCCTCCCGCCGATCAAATCTACTACAGGTGATTTCTATTGTTTCCCTATTAAAGATGTATTTTTACTGGACACTTTTGCCCTAGCACATTGACCCCTGAAGAAGCCAGCATTGCCTGGTCATACCCGTGGGGCGTTCTTATCTGTGTCCCATGTCCATCATCTTGTGCAATTGATAAGTGTTGTGTACTATTTAATGTTTTATTAACTAATTGTTAATTGTTAATTTGCTCCCACTTGGAACCTGGTTGTTGCAGGTAGTCTACACACAATGATGTTAATGATTTTAATGTCTTGGGACTTTGTGTTTTTTTGAAAAAAATATAATTTGTATATAAGAGGGGAAGCCTTGCTTTTCTTTGGTTTTCATATAATTAAGGATGGACATGCATATCATTTTTAAATAAAGGATGAGTGATTATAAGTAACAAAGATATAGAGATCAAAAGGGATTTTATTGACTTTCTCTAGACCAAATCAAGCCTCAGTCTACATGGGTTATAGTCTTTGATATAATAAATAGTTCCTCTGGTAGGTAATATAGGATCCAGTAGATGGATTCTTTATTTATAGAGGGCAGACTGATGCTGACAAGCTTCTGGATAGACCCCAATGATGTGACCATGATGGGGAGGCCAGAGGAACTCCCTGGTAGTAATATCTTTTCAGGTCAGAAATTAAGCTTGAAATATATTTTCAATTTCAATTTTATCTTTTCCTAGATTTGCACTTCAAGAAATTAAGACAAGACCCAAACAAACAAAACTTACAGTTCACAATAAATTAAGCATTAATCATTTTCATCTGAAACAAAATTACATTTCTATGCTGCACATTTCTAGTAAGAGTACAATACATGATTCAGTGGGCCATAGAGTAGAACGTAGTGAATCATTAAGGCAGAAAACAAGCTAAGTTAATTAATCTATTGGCACAATGAAAATGCCTGTACTTCTGAGTTGCATTATTTTAGACTTTTAGTCCTCTCTATTAGTCTATGTAAGAACTTTTGGTTGTTTTTACGTGGTAAGCAATTTTATGAATATCAGTATTACTCTGTTGTTTTATTCAGTGTGGAAAGACAACATAACACTTATTTTAATGACTTTGCAGATATTAGTGATTTATTAATGTGGTGATCCACTCTATATACCGTAATAAAGTTATAGCCTGTTAAAGAGGACCTGCAATCTGTCCAGGCATGTCTGCTTTAGTGAGGCCTCCTCTTTCACACGTCAGTAAATCGAAGATGTGTGTGACAGCACACGTACTCAATAACTGTGATGTAGAGATAAGAACATTTTTGGGGGGTTCGATTTGTTTCAGGCGTGATTTGCTTTACTTTGGAAATTCAAATCAAATATGTTCCAATTACTCTGAAAGTTGCTGTATAACACTTTTTTGGGGGGATAACTAGTATGCTACTCTGGGATTCTTGGTAATATATTCAAATTACTCTCTAAGTTTATCTGATGCCGGCAGGAGCATAGGCCGGCTTACAGTACCCCTAATGCATACTTGGAGAAATAGTACCCCAACCAAGGCCTCTCAGGTAGCCAAGCACATTTTCTTCTTTCAGCTCTGTTAAACGGTAGTTACAGAAAAGAGCTGGGTTCCTATATGAGACACTCAGTTTTTCTTTCGGAATGGAATTTAACTTGCATGTTTCTTTTCCAGAGAAGCATTATGTGGGGCCACAATCACAGCAATAGATAAAAAAATTCTTACTATGAAATAGCACTGATTGAGAAGCTTGAGGCTACCACCAGGGGAAAATCTGGGCTGCCAGTATTAGTCTGTGCACAGACACCCCTTCCCCCAACTAGTAACATCAAGATGGACCTTTATTGCAGACTTCTGGCAATTCTTTCATAAACTTCTTTAAGAAATAATAGAGGAATTGCAAAACATAGAGTCATAAGAATAGATACCCCAGGATTGTTATTACATAGAGAATGCAAAAGTTACTTAAACGGACAGGTCAGGAGAGGTGACAGGTCCTCTTAAAAGTGTTAAAGACATATGGAACATAACTTAATTTTTGTCTTGTTATGACCCCTCTTTTATCTAGTCTTGTTTGTGTTTATCCGAACTCTTATTATAGTTCTTCTGAATGGAAGGGAACTAATACATGTAATAATTATTTATATACCAGACAAAACTTCTTGTGACTAATTATACTATCACTAACTATATTATCACAGCCTGTGAGCATACTCCAAAGAGGGGCTGTCTGCAAAAAGAAACATAATGGTACAGTCACACAGTCAGGTGTCAAGATGCAATTTTGGAAGCCAAAAGCAGGAAGGAATTCCAAAAAAAGGAGTTATAGCTGTCCTTTATACTTTCTTTTTGTGATCCACATCTGATTTTGGCTTCTAAAACTGCTTTAGGAAACCTTACCGTATGATCATACTCTAAAAATAGATTCTACAAGGGTATATAACAGTAAATAATTATGTGTCTGCAGTTATTGTGGTGAAATTAAGTCTTAAAGAGGTCTTGTCGTCTGTCCTGACATGCTAGTGTTAATAGCTACATGCATTGCCCATGTAATAACAATTCTGGAGCATCTAGTCATATGGCTCTATGTTGTGCCATTCCTGTATTATTTCTACTAGAAGTTATGAATGAATTGCTACCATTGATAGCCAGCCACCGTCGCCTTTGTTTGCAGTGACACTCTGCACCAACTGCTCGTGTGATGCTCTTGGGAGCCATTGCATGTCGGTCACCCCTAGTAGTGATACAAGGGCACTAACAGCTCAGTGATATGTGCAGGGCATCCTGCGGCCACATGCACAGCGTATTGCCTCTCATGGCAGGGCATCCACCTGGCATTTTCAAAAGAATAATGCTTGCTCACACATAAGAAGGGTTTCCCAGGAATGTCTTTGTCAGATTGCAGGACTTCTTTGGCTGCCCGTTCACCAGATTTATCAACGGTCAAGCATTTATGGGTTCAGCTGAGATGCTAGCTTCAGCAACCTAAGGCCCAGCTGCAACATCTGTGGACAGGATAACATACAGAACCTATATGCCTCCATACCCAACCAAACCATATCTTACCTTGATCTTGTATCCAGCCTAGAGCTGGCCCAACAGGGTACTGATGACTCTAATATTGATGTATTGATGACTCTAATATTGTAATCAATACAAATATTGTCATTACGTTCACATGTATAAAGTTGCATTCCATTCCAACTCCTACTTTATTTTTATTTTTCAGTGAGTGTATATGTGTATGTGTTTTAAGAATAATGGAACTATTTGTTTTATCAATATTTGTAATATATCATATACAGTGTAGATTACTTATGCTGGTAATTTACTGCTGGAGTTATAGTAGCTACACTCTGAACAGAAATCATTGAAGAAACGACATTGGTTTGGTGCTACACCAGTCTCCAAAAGAGGAATGCTATTAATGTAATAATGTACCTAGCCATTTATCATCATACATGCAGCTTGTTGTATCGGCTAAAGAAATATAATGGAGGACCGCAGCCAGTATAAGAAAAAATGTAATAGAACAATTGAATACCAAGTCAGAACAAAGCAAATTCTGCTCCACTATTTTTCACATCTGCTTAATATTTAGTTTTTTTTATTTGTAACAGAAACCCGTTTCAAGTCTGTAGTGTGACAGATTCCACCAGCACTCGACAGACTCTGCTGACTTCCAGTGGGGTCCAATGGGTTCAGCTGTTTTGTGCAGCATTATGACAGGAAAAATAGTGATGCATGTGGGTACTATTCTTCACATTAAGAATGACAAAATCTGCAATGTGACCTCTGACACATATCTGAACATAGCTTAAGATCCCAAAAAACATATTTTTGTACTAAACAGAAAATATCAAAGTTATTCAAAGAGTGTTATGTATCTTAGATTTTGTTGTTCAAGGTTTTATTCACCTTCACAATTAAATATTATTTTTATTATATTATACAGTATATTGCTATATTATTTTTATTATTATCAGTCCAGTGCATTTGTTCTAGAAATGATAGTTTGCCTTAAAAGGCACCAGTGTGCCACCCTTTTGGTTCCACAGTTTCTATGAAGATCTGGTGAAATTTATCATAAAGTGGCATTTTACACTGGCACAGATATTGTCATACATTAGACGTATTGTCTGGTGGTCCGTGCTCCTAGAATAAAATCCACAGCAGCTCGTAGCTATCATGGATCTCAGTCTTCTCTTACTCCAGAAAACTGGTATAAAAGAAAAGATAAACATGCAGGGTCCATTTGCCCAGCTCCCTCTCCTCCCTTGCCACATACCCTTCTTGGAAGGTGGTGAGGGTAGCATAGAAACACCACTTGCACCTAGACTTAGACGCAAAGTTGCAAATAAGGGGTTTAATGCTTTTTTACGCTAATAAACTAGCATAGGGAGAATGATGGGTTCCTCCCTATGTGTCTTTATGTTAACAGGCTACAAGCTAACTCTGTGTAGTATGGTCCTGTAGTCCTTTTTCCCTCCATCTATCCCTTAAAGATTCTACCTGTCTCACTCATTAGGTAGATTTCAAGAAGTAGGCACCAGGTGAAAGAAAATGACTGCAAGATCAGATCACACAAGGTGTTTTGTATAGGTCTGCATTGGAGCTGTAGATGCAGTGACCCAGATGACAGGGACAGGTCATTTCACAGCATCTTAATGCAGGGAAAGACATCAGAAGGCGCTAGGGACATTGATAGGAAAGTGATTTACAAGTTCAAGGAACGATTATTTGGGGATCCAAATAGTCATTAGACAGCTCTGTCATTACAGCTTTTTGTTATTGGGCTGCAAGTGTTATGTTGGAAAGCCTTTAGTGGCTTATATCGTAGTATCTTATTCAGTACGACAAGAAAAATATATACGCATTTCACTTCTGCACTTATTTATGTTGATAGCATATAGGTGTGTATTACAGTACAACATGAAAAATATATTCTCAGTGCATTTATGCAGTAAATTCTGGTGAAAGCATATAGGGGCGTATTGCAGCAAATTAAGAAAAATATATGCACACTGCACTATTTAATTGTTTTCTGGTTAAAGCGTATAGTGGCCTATTTCATTCCAACAAAAAATATATATTCTCCGGTCACTTACTGCAGTTATTTCTGGTGAAAGAATATAGGGGCGCATTTCATAAAAATAAAAAAAAATAGGCATTTCACTGGTGCACTCATTTGTGACAAATGCGTTCAGTGGCCAATTTCAGTATAAAAAGAAAAATCTATACGCACTTTACTGGTGCATTTATTTCTGCTGAAAGCGTTTGCTGGCCTATTTCAGTACAAAAATTAAAATATATTCTCAGTTCATGTAAGCGGTTATATGTGTTGAAAGCATAGCTAGGAGTCAGCAGGATGGCAGCAGTGGGAGGTCGGGAGCCAAACGTGCCCGGGGTAAAGCACCTGCTTCGCATCAGCCTACCTGCCTGGGAAGTAGCAGGGGTTCATGGAAGTAGCGGCGGTAGCAGTCAGTCAGCGCGGTGGTTATATGTGGTAAAAACGTTATTGAAGTATTTTGGTCCACAAACAAAATTTATTCAGCGTTCAACGCTGCGGTTATATGCGGTTAAATTTCCATGATGTCTCCATAATAAATCTGTGGCCCCGTGTGGCTTATGCCACTTCCAAAAGAATCCTTTAGTGGAGCGAATAGATGCCGGATGACTGGGACGCTCCATGACCTTCCCAGGAGCTGCTGTCAAGAGCAGCGGTTCATTTCTGAGACGTAGGTATAGTACTTGGGGAATCAAAAGACGCTTTCTATCTCCATGCTCCGTTATATTTGGTAAAATTGTTATTGAAGTATTTTGGTGGAAAAATCAATTTTATTCAGCATTCAGCGCTGCACTTACATGCGTTAAAATCTTTTGTGACTTATTTTGGTGGAAAAAAAATTGTATTCAGCATTACCGCACTTATATGCGGTAAAATCTTTAGTGACTTATTTCGGTGGAAAAAAAATTGTATTCAGTTTTAAGCGCTGCAGTCATATGCGGTAAAATCTTTTGTGAATTATTTTGGTGGAAAAACTAATTTCATGCAGTGTTCAGCGCTGCAGTTATATGTGGTAAAAGTCAGTTGGCCGCTGCCTATCTGTGCCATCATTCATCCTCTCGCAAGTCTGACCAGGGGGGCCCTCTGCGCTCACGTTCCACTGCCATGGCTGCTGGGGAGGAGTGGGGTGGCAGGAGCAGTACCAGCTCCATCATCAGCAGCCTGAGTCTACAGTCGCTGATGAGTAGCTTTCTTCACCCGCATAGTGAAGAAACTACTCACCAGCAGCAGGTAGACCTGGAGCAGGACCTGAACCAGCAGTTAGTGGCATACTTATACAGCACCCTGCCACCCCACATCGAAGATCCACTGGACTACTGGGTAGCCACACTGGATTTGTGGCCGCAACTACCAGAGTTTGCCATGGATAAGCTGTCCTGCCCGGCCAGTAGTGTGGCATCAGAGCGAGTGTTTAGTGTGGCGGGGGCCATAGTTACCCCAAAGAGAACTCACCTGTCCACCTAAAATGTGGAGAGACTGACCTTTGTCAAGATGAATCAGGTATGGATCAGCCAGGATTTCCATCCACCAATTCCTGATGCATCAGACTAGATCATCCACAGTGCCACACCACACCAACACTTTGAAAAAAGACCGGTTTCTTCTGACTACCTGCCTCAGCTACTACTCTGATGCTGCAACCCGCATGATGCCACACATCTGATGCTAAGTGCTCCTTCTTGCACCCACCTTCGTCAGCGGCTACTGGTATTGCCACCCACCGCTCCACTCTGTTACCAGGTCAATTTGTGGTCTCCTGCTGCAGCTTCTGCTGCCATATCCAAACTATGTCACTTTGCAACTCTGTGGTCTCCTAATGCTGCTGCCATATTCAAACTATGTCACCATGCCACTCTGTGGTATCCTACTGCTGCTGCTGCCATATCCACACTATGTCACCTTGCCACTCTGTGGTCTCCTGAAGCTGCCACCACCTCCAAACTATGTCACCTTGCCACTCTGTGGTATCCTGCTGCTGCCATCTCCACACTATGTAACCTTGCCACTCTGTGGTCTCCTCATGCTGCTGCCATCTCCACACTATGCCATCTTGCCACTTTGTGGTCTCTTCATGCGGCTGCCATCTCCACACTATGTAACCTTGCCACTCTGTGGTCTCCTTATGCTGCTGCCATCTCTACACTATGTCACCTTGCCACTCTGTGATATCCTGCTGCTGCTGTTGCCATATCCACTCAATGTCACCTTGCCACTCTGTGGCCTCCTGATGCTGCCTCCACCTCCAAACTATGTCACCTTGCCACTCTGTGGCCTCCTCGTGCTGCTGCCATCTCCACACTATGTCATTTTGCCACTCTTTCAAAGTGTTTTTTTTTTTCCGGTAAAAATGATGGGTGACTGAAAAACTCCTTTTGCTGTATGGACCGAATGACGTTGTATGAGGTAGTGTGATGCCTGAAAGTGTGAGGAAAATATATATTATGAAACAACAAATATACAAAAAGTACATGAAAACAAAGACAACCTCTGTTTTAGATCCACTCCTGTTTTTCTTGGCATTAGCAATACTGATGGATTATTGAGCAAATGCCGACCGAGCGAAGGCGTATGCGCCACAGACAGGAACCATTTTTTGCGGGTTATTGTTCTGATGGATCAGAGGAAGGGCATATTAATCAGTGACTCTGTCTAGGGGGCTCTACTTGTATAAGCGTTTAATAGAACAGGTTCTGTAGACATCTATGTGGAATCAGCTGACGACGGTGTAAAATGAGTGCGCTTTTTCTTGGCGCTAACATTGACCTGTAAGGCTGAGTTCACACTTGAGTTATTTGGTCAGTTTTGGCCACGTGACTGCCCTAATAAGTGAGGTGTGCAGTGATTCTAGGAGCGACACCTGTCATCTGCATGTCATAAGGACTCACAGTATTTCACTACCAAAACAGACTCCCTATGCGTGTTAATACAAGGCACAGTGTTCTACACCACTATAAAGGATCTCAGCAGCCAGAAAATAGCCGCTTTTTTTTTTTTTTGTAAATCTCTTTTTATTGTTTCATAGCTTATAAGCACAGGTACAAAAAAATGACATCATTTCTTATACAGTGATCACCATATGCATGTACATTGTTGAAAATGACATTGCGCATGTGATTATACCTGTAAGCATATTTAGTCAGGATATAAAGTCGTTACATATATTTAACAACAAGTGAAGGGAAGTAAGGAGGGGAGAATGTAAAATAAAACTATAAGGAGGGGATGAAATAATAAAGGGAAGAGTATTAACTGGAAGGCTCTCTAATGACATAAAATTGAATCACCCTGTATAGGTCGAATATAGAGTGTTGTAGGAAATGTAAATAAGTCTCAGTCTACATAGAATGAACCAAATCCCTCTCTAAGTCATATCTGCATATAGGGTTCTCAGTCCTATTCCAAAGCCTGTATAGAGGTTTCACACAACTCACTCCGACCCTGACCTACATTGCAAGTGGGCCGGTGACTGCTATAGAGAAACATCTGTCAGGTCATTTCAGATATTTACTGAGTCTAGAACCTCAGAGTCTCTTACGGCCTGAGACCTTTTCCAGGGAAACAAAGTCTCAAGATATTTAAGTCTACTGCTATGGATCCATCCCACCATCTCCTCCATTCTGTGAAGCTGGTGCATTTTGTTGAACCACATTTTCAGATCTGGCGGAGAAGTGTCCCTCCATTTTGTTGGGATAAGTAGTTTAGCTGTAGCGATCATATGAGTAGGGAGATCTGCCTTTGAAGGCCTGAAGTTAGTAGTAGGGATCCACAGCAGTACAAGCTCGGGAGAAAGAGTTATGTTTGTTGAACAAATGGCGTTAATGGTACCCTCCACATCCTTCCAAAACTGTTTTATTAAGGGGCAAGACCACCAAATATGGATCATAGATCCCACCTCTGATTGGCACCTCCAACAACGATCTGAGGGAGAAATTCCTATAGAACATAAGTACTCAGGAGTTTTGTACCATCTAGTAATAGTTTTATAGGAATTTTCTTGATAGCGAACACAAGAGGAAAAACCTTGTGCATGGGAGAGGACATATGTAGATTCTACCTCTGAGAGGCTCCTCCCTAGGTCTTTTTCCCATTGACGTAAATAGTATGGTTTGTGTATAGCAAGTTTGGATAGCAAGTTGTTATATGTGACTGAGAGCGACTTCTTCAAAGTTGAAGGAAGGGTAGTAAAGTTTTCTAGCCAAGTGGGCTCCAAAAACGTGTGGTCTGATGTTTTATCATACTTCTTGCATGTGTTTTTAAAATCCCAGCTTTGCACCAGAGAAGGGGGCTTTCTACCCAATTTCACATGAGCTTCTTCCAATGATAAGAATCGGTTATTCTCTGTTACTTCACCTATTCTGACATTACCCCATAAGTGCCACCAACTTTTATCTTCCCCTCCCACTTTGTCAAATAAGTAAGGTAGGACATTCAGAGGAGTTATTTTTGATATCTTGTTTACCCTTAGTGAAGTCACTATGGAGTTACGATAACAGACTAGCATGCTTTTTGTCAGTGTGCACATTTTATGGCAAAGCGCTAGCGGAGCTGTTGGTAGCCACATCAGAGCTTGTCTGTGTATACCTAAGAGAGTCCTCTCTATATCAAGGAAAGGAGCTTGTATTTTTTCATTTGCCAAGAGCGCCCATCTAGCCAAATGAATGGCTCTGTTATACATGGCCATATCGGGTAATGATATACCACCTTTCTGTTTCTTCTGGGCAAGAAGTTGATAGGCTAGTCTGGGCCCTTTAGTTTTCCACAGAAAAGGTGTAAATACTCTCTTGATTTGCGTTAGATAGGATGTGGGGACGTGTATCGGGAGGGCTTGGAATAGATACAATAATTGGGGCAAGACAAACGTGGTCAACAGGTTTTTCCTACCAAACCAGGACATGAAAGGCACCTTTAATGAGGAAACATAGGATCTGGTCTTAGTAAGTAACGGGGTGTAATTGAGCCTGAACAGCAAATTCAAGTCCGCTGGGACATTGACACCCAGAAACTTGATTGCAGTTGTTGGCCATTTAAACGGGGAAGAACATTTGAGTGAGTCTAGGATCTTATTTGGAATGTTAACCTGCAGGGCTTCCGATTTGGAGAAATTAATCTTAAAATTAGAGACTACGCTGTATTGGTCAAATAAGGACATAATGGCGGGGAGGGCTTCTTCAGGATTAGAAATTATGATTAGCAGGTCATCTGCAAATGCAGCAGTCCTGTGATGGTATTGGCCTATGGAAACGCCTTGAATTTTGTCTGATTGTCTAATTCTTAGAAGAAACATCTCCAAACACAAAATAAAAAGGGTGGGTGAGAGAGGGCATCCTTGCCTAGTCCCATTTCTGATGGGGAAGGCATCGGACAGGGCACCATTAACCAATACCTGAGCCATGGGGCAGGAGTATAGTGAGAAAATGGCTGAGACAAATACCGGAGGGAAACCGAATTTCAAAAAAGTAGCTCTCATGAAGTCCCAGTTTACCCTGTCGAATGCCTTCTCCGCATCATTTCCCAGTAGTAGCAAAGGGGAGTTTGTGACATGGGCATTATGGATCAGGTGGATCAGTCTCCAAATATTGTGCTTCCCCTCTCTACCAGGGACAAACACAGGGGAAATCCTATACGCCAACAGCTTAGACCACCACTTCAAGTCACAGTTGAGAAGGGATATAGGTCTGTAGCTCCCGCAGTCCTCTGGGTCCTTCCCTTCTTTGTGTAGGATGGTGATATGCGCCCTCAAGGCCTGGGGAGCCAACGACATCCCTCCCAATAGCGAGTTGCAGAGATCTGTAAAGTGAGGAAGCAGAACCTTTTTAAACTTTTTAAAATAAATAATAGGCAATCCATCAGGACCCGGGCTCTTCCCTATGGGGATGGAATTAAGGACTTTCTCAACTTCTGTCACAGAGAAGGGTCTAAGGAGATGCTCGCTCTCCTCTTCTGAAAGTGAGGGGGCTTTAATCGAAGCTAAAAACTTCTCAATTAAGGAGGTGTTTGTTTTTTCGCCTGAAACTGAATCTACATTTGGGGTTGGGAGATTGTAAAGTTGTGAGTAGAATGACTGGAAGGCTTTAGCTATAAGCGGGGTCGAAGTTACTTTTAGATTAGGACCAGATTATATCGAGGAGACAAAGGTTTTTTCTCTTCTTTTTTTAATTAAATAGGACATAATTTTGTTCCCCTTGTCTCCGTGTTCATATGTTCTACTTTTCAAAAACAGTAAAGACTTAGCCCCTTTGATATTAGGAAGATCTTTAACTTTACGTCTAAGTGTGACTAAGGCGTCTTTGTGAATATCAGAATGTGTTAGCTTATGCAATTTTTCTTGGGTTTGAATCTGGGAGAGTAGAGACATCAGTTCCTTTGTGTATTTCTTTTTAACATGGGAGCCCAGTGCTATCAACTCTCCCCTTATGTAGGCCTTATGGGCTTCCCAAAGCATCGGGGTTGAGGTGTCCAGTGTAGCATTTGTTTTAAAGTAGTTTCCTAATTTGTCTGTCAGTGAGTCCACATATGATTGTGTTTCCAGAAGTGTGGTATTTAACCTCCACAACCAGGCTTTATGTGGAAGTTCTTGGAGAGACAGCGACATTGTAACAGGAGCGTGATCTGAAATCACAATGTTCCCTATCTCCGCCTCCCTCACACATGTAATATATGTGTCTGGCAGGAAGAGGTAGTCTATCCGACTATATGAGTTATGGAGATGGGAAAAATATGTGGAGTCCTTCTCTGATGGATGGATTGTCCTCCATATATCTATCAGACGCACTTCCGCCAATGCCATCATCAATTTCCCCATTTGTTTCTTATTGATATTGTTGGACCTTGGGGTGGTAATGTCAAGTGAGACATTAAGGTCTCCCCCTACTACTCTTCCCTATGGGGATGGAATTAAGGACTTTCTCAACTTCTGTCACAGAGAAGGGTCTAAGGAGATGCTCGCTCTCCTCTTCTGAAAGTGAGGGGGCTTTAATCAAAGCTAAAAACTTCTCAATTAAGGAGGTGTTTGTTTTTTCGACTGAAACTGAATCTACATTTGGGGTTGGGAGATTGTAAAATTGTGAGTAGAATGACTGGAAGGCTTTAGCTATAAGCAGGGTCGAAGTTACTTTTAGATTAGGACCAGATTATATCGAGGAGACAAAGGTTTTTTCTCTTCTTTTTTTAATTAAATAGGACATCATTTTGTTCCCCTTGTCTCCATGTTCATATGTTCTACTTTTCAAAAACAGTAAAGACTTAGCCCCTTTGATATTAGGAAGGTCTTTAACTTTACGTCTAAGTGTGACTAAGGCGTCTTTGTGAATATCAGAATGTGTTAGCTTATGCAATTTTTCTTGGGTTTGAATCTGGGAGAGTAGAGACATCAGTTCCTTTGTGGATTTCTTTTTAACATGGGAGCCCAGTGCTATCAACTCTCCCCTTATGTAGGCCTTATGGGCTTCCCAAAGCATCTGGGTTGAGGTGTCCGGTGTAGCATTTGTTTTAAAGTAGTTTTCTAATTTGTCTGTCAGTGAGTCCACATATGATTGTTTCCAGAAGTGTGGTATTTAACCTCCACAACCAGGCTTTATGTGGAAGTTCTTGGAGAGACAGCGACATTGTAACAGGAGCGTGATCTGAAATCACAATGTTCCCTATCTCCGCCTCCCTCACACATGTAATATATGTGTCTGGCAGGAAGAGGTAGTCTATCCGACTATATGAGTTATGGACATGGGAAAAATATCTGGAGTCCTTCTCTGATGGATGGATGGTCCTCCATATATCTATCAGACGCACTTCCGCCAATGCCATCATCAATTTCCCCATTTGTTTCTTATTGATATTGTTGGACCTTGGGGTGGTAATGTCAAGTGAGACATTAAGGTCTCCCCCTACTACTAGCATACCTTCCGAGTATTCTTTAATTTTCCTAAGTGCCTTTATTAGCCAGGGAATCTGACCCGCGTTCGGGGCATATATGTTAGCTATGGTAATCTTATAATTAAAAATAGTGCCTTGAATGATAAGTAGTCGCCCTTCTGGATCAACAAAGGACTTGGTCAATTTAAATGGGATTGATGAGCTAATAGCAATGGAGACGCCTCTAGAGGCAGAAGAGTAAGTTGCATGGAACCACTGTGCATATTTTGCTGTGGATAATGAGGGGATATGACCGTGGCGGAAGTGAGTCTCTTGCCAAAGGACAATGTCAGCTTTCTGTTTAAGCAACAGATTAAAAATTTGTCTTCTTTTTTGAGGGATATTGAGACCATTCACATTATGTGACAATATGTTTAGATTAGCCATAACCTACATGTGGAAGTGGGGTTTTTGAACCATCAAGAGCCTTGCAAAGGTATAGAACTGGGGAAAACTGATTTTTACAGTGAACCTTAATAATGAACAATGAGTAGTAAACAATTACTGACATTATCAATAATGGAGGTGGGAGTGTTCCACCTGGACCAGCCCCGCCCACCCCACCTAATGTGCAGGGAGGGCGAGCCCAGCTCAGCGCAACACCCCACCTCTGCATGGAAGGGAGGAAAGCCTTTGACATCAAGACTTGCTGCTTTTACACAACAGCATGATTTACACCTTATTGTGTAACGGGTGACTACAAATAGTAAATTAAATAAAATACTACAAAGTATGAACCTAAGGTGGTGAGAAAGCAATATTAACTGCTCTAAACATCTTCGATCAGAAGTGACATGAAAATTTAGACAGGTATGTTTTAGATACCTCTCCACTATATAGTGGTTGGTTAGTATCAACATAACAATTTGAACATATAACCTTGAAAGATATCAATGTGGATCATCTGACGACTTCCAGCAAACATACATATGCCCTCTCTGATGATATACAAGGGCGCATGTAAAGAGCTGGTGAGAAAGAAATGTGGATATAACTGGGAAGTTCTCCATTATTTTCAGGTGATCTTTCTGTTCTTGGGCGATTTTGGCTTCTTGACTACCTGCCATGTTGGAATCTCAGGCAGGTCAGGTATGCCCAGATCTTCTGGTACCGGCATCCACGACCGTACCTCCACAGGGTCAATACCAAGTTTGTCCCATGCATTCTCTAAGTCCTGTGGTGTTCTGATGATGATCTGCTGACCTGCTTTTGAAGTTACAAGGCCGAATGGAAATAGCCATCTTACTGGCAGCTTATGAGACCTCAGAGCATCTGTAACTGGTTTCAGAGCTCTGCGTTTTGCCAGTGTGCTGGACGCTAGGTCCTGGAAGAATTGAATGTGAGCTCCATTATAGGAGATGTTCTTGGATTCTCTAGCAGCTCTTAAAATGGAAGCAGTGTCTAGAAAGTTCAATAAGCCGCATATAATATCTCTAGGGGGGCCGTTCTCAAGTGGCTTAGGCCTCAGAGCCCTATGAGCCCTCTCAATCACAATCTGTGCGGCCTTCTCTTCCCCTATTAATGATGCAAAAATGGCGGTTACCGCGGTCGCGATTTCACCCGGAGGAACATCCTCTGGTACCCCTCTTATGCGGACATTCTTCCGCCTACTTCTGTTTTCCTGGTCCTCCAGGTGGAGAAGTGCTGAGGTAAGATAGGAATTGTGGTCTTGTAAGACCTTTCTCACGGCCTCCCCGTGGCTAGTAATAGCCGCTTGCGTCTCCTCTAGCGCCATAACGCAGCCCCCAATCTGCTTTACCTCTGTCTTTATGTCAGAAATATCTTTGTGCAGGGGCTGCAGCGCTTTGTAGAGTGTCTTCTTGAAGAAGGCCCTGGATAGAGGTAGGTCCGCAGGCTCAGGTCCCTCCGACTTTGCGCAGGAGCTCTCCCCATCTGAATCTTCAGGCGGCGTGGCGGCCCTGGCACCCTCCGGCGCCATCTTGGATCTGTGTGCTGGCGAATAACTTAGTTTTTTCAGAAAGCGATCCATCTCTGATTGCGTATGGCACGATTTTTGAGTGCCCTGTGCAGTGTCGCTTCTTTCTTTGTTGGTCTTCACATCTTAGGGGGATATAACACCCGCTATACCGAAGCTGCAGCAGCGTCTGTGAGGAGCTCTGGGATCAGACGTCCATCCCGGCTCGCGGCTAGCTCCGCCCCCCCAAATAGCCGCTTTTTAACGTAATTTGCAGCAAATTTATTTGGATCAAACCAAATTTTTCTCAAAAATTTTGCTGAACCGACGAATCAAAGTTTTTAAAAATTTGCTCATCTCTAGTACAGATCTTTGTAATTCGACCGGCAGGCACAGGGTGAACAGTGAAGTTTTTCCTATTTTGCGGAATATTCCCATGCCACAAAAACTCAACAGTGACTAGAGTTTAAATAAAATAAACTTTGACCATGAAGAAATATAAAACAACTGCTACTCTTATATATCTGACAGGTTGGCATATGTCAAAATGATTCATTCATACCAAGTGTCATAGAATTGACAGTTGTCAATCTATTGGTTGGCAATGCTCCATTACATGCCATTTTAACACATCTTCAAAACTGTGTCACTGAACAATGAATATATTTCTATGTTTCTCAAACAAAATCCATATTTTACATCCATTTAATCATCCTTTTTACAGTATTTACATTTCAGGAACAATGTTTTATCTATACGCACACAACTGCATTAATACAGTTTTAAATATTTACAAGAACTTGATATTTCATCAAAGTCATTTCATCGCCCATCATTGTCTGTCATATATATAGATTTTTTTTTATGTTATACTGATATTCTTAAAATAAAGATAATGCATTATTCATTGTCAGGAAAATGTTGAATTGGTTGATATTTGGAATTTGCATTACAATAAATGACTGTCGTCTGTACATCATATTTTCATCTATTACATCTTTTCTTGCTACCGTCTACTGTATTCATGAAATAAAATGTAGATATGACAATGGAAATAGCCTGATTGCTGAGTGCATGTACTATATATCATATATGAAGACAATAGCTTTATTGACTACAATTTTAATTTGAGATACAAAATGTTGTTGTCTTATGACATTATAGATTAGATCTGATACAAGTACTTAGGCAAATAGACCATTGGATAGAACTGCACAGGCTAGAGACCTGTTTATCCCCAAATTGCGACACTTTAAGCAGCATTTGGAACATTTTCCACATTTTCTAATACAGTCATATTTTTTTGCACACAAATCAATGAAAACTAAGAATGACAGTTTGACAACAGCTGTTCATTTCAAATCATATAGAAAATTTCCTGGAACTTCAGGACAATTTGCTATAGCAGCAATGTTCATCTACATGCATTCCTGTAATCTATTATTGCTCATCCAATTAATGGATAATTCTACATTCCTTTTAGTTGAGAATGATCAAATATGCTACAAAGACGCTTAGCCCTATCATATAGTCCATAGTAGGATATCAACAGTGTTGGACTGAGGTTCCCTGGGCCACCTGGAGGCAGTGATTGTGAGGGACCACCCTCAATATATACAGAACATGTGCATCTCCTCCTTTGATTGCATCACAAGCATTACTATAAGTGCATGCATAGGACATGTCATAAGGTCTATTGTTCATATTCGACTGAATGAGAGTTGAGTTGCAGTAACCCAACATGACCATATATTTTGAACAAAGCTGTGCTTCAGGCTCTAATCAAAGTGCTTGTTCTGGAGTTAGAGGCTGCAGGAAATGGCGAATCAGTGAGGGTATCAGGTGTTGGACCTCCAACAATCAGATATAGATGACCTATCCTGAGAATAAATCAACAATGTGCCTGGAAAATCCCATTAATCTAATCTTTTTGCCACATTACTCTCATCTCACCATTACAAGTACTGGTAATTGCAGATATGTGATGTTTCTAGGCCAATACACCCCTGTCTGTTTGAATTAGGCACATAGCCCTTGCCACAAATTTTATGACCTATTAGATCATTATATTTGATATCTTTTCTATTTGAATATACAGGATGCAGTACATTTTAAATGGCTACATTGTTTCTTTTACTGATGCGTTTAGTTTATTTGAGGCTACAATGTATGTGTCTACTGTTTCTGACTTAAAAGGTTGTCCCTTTTTTATATTGATGATCTATCCTCAGGATAGGTCATCAATATCAGATCAGAGAGGGTCCGACTGCCGACACCCCTGGTGATCAGCTGTTTGAAGAGACCGCAGAGCTCTTGGTTGTTTATCATCTCGCCTTTGCAACTGCAGTGGTGATCAGCTGTAATTACGACTCTGCCATCCCATTAATTTCAATGGGATGGCTCCTTCACTTAACTGAAGATCAAGATAAGATCCTCACTCATAGCAGTAATAAACTAACAATAGATTACCTATCTACTTAAGTGGTTTTATAATTTGTACTGACTGCTACAGAAGGAAATATTTGGTATTTAATTTTCAGTGGCAATGTATTGTCAAAATAAAAAAGTAGAACAACCAAAAAATTACTAAAAATTGTTTCCTAGGAATATGAGTTAAAAATACTCCTTTCTGCAGAAAAACACAGTCATTTTCATAATCTGTGTTTTCTGATTTAAAAGAGGCAAGCTAATGAAATTGGGTATTGGATGTTCGCCCACACTGGTTATAGATAAACTTGTGTTTTTATTGAATCCCCACAAAACCTGTTTATTTATGTTCCTGAAGTAAACTTTAACCTTGTAGATCATTCAGACATTCTGAGTCTATCTGATGTGAAATGAAAAAGCAAAATGTGACGTAAACTAAAATGTGACATCCTTACCACATAGAATTTAAAGAAAGTAGAGATGTGTCCATATATTAGACACATGCACCTTCTTTCACAAAATAATATCTCCATCACTTGAATCATTTATCCACATACACGTTGACTTAATACACTTGCACGGATATATACAGAGGTACTGTGGCTCCATGGCAAAGATTAAATTAGAACCCCTTTTGGTGCTGGTATAAATCACCAGACACCTAACCACTTGTGAAAGGAGAATGCAATGGTTACCTGCCCATCTTTAAATCGATTTTACAACCCCTTGTTCTAGCTCCAAGGATTATGTGTAAATGAAATCATCTCAACCAGTTTAACAGCTACCTTTTGTCTTGACCATTTTTATTGGACCAGTTAATTATTGCCTCACTCCAGATCTCACTGAACCAAGAACAACAAATGTCATAGCCTAAAAGGCCACTTATCTAGTTAGATTTTCATGGCAGTATGAGCAGCAGTTTTCTCCAGGGTGGTCTGTAGCTTATCGATGGGGTCTACGCCCAACCAGTAGGAATTCCTCCCTCTGAACATTCTACTTCTGAACATTGTGACAGGACCACGGGGGGAAAGTAGTAGAAGGAGTCTACATTTCACCTAGATTCCTGTCTTATACGTTCTAAATAGCAGCCAGGGAATTGAAGCAGCAAAGAAAACTAGGTTTTCTGTGTGTGTAAGGTTTTATCAAAAACCTAGTTAGAAGGGCCTGGCTGGTTGGAGCAGGGAGAGTTGGATGGGTCCTTGCTCCAATTAGCCACTCCAGGTATTCATGGTGAATGTGGTTAATCACCTGAGCACCTGGGTGGACTATAAAAGGTCAGACAGCTCAATAGCTGATGGCTCTGCCCCTGGGAAAAGCTCTGATGTGAGTACAAAGCAACCGTGTGTTTTGGTTTATGGTGCTGGGCATAAGGCTAGGTTTCCTGTAGTTAGGAACTACTGTATGTATAGACGTAGCGGCCAGATGGACAGGTATTTATTTTATGTTGTACTGTTTTGTTTAATATTTTTGCCGGCAAAAGCCAAATAAAACTGGCTGCGGTCATTCGCACCATAGTTGCTTGGACTGGACTGTGTTTTGTGTGCCTACAGAGCACGTCTATCCCAATAGACTGTTATCCCATGAGCAAATCCCGTTACAAGATGTATCAGTGGAGTGCTCACAATACAGTTGCTTGTTATCCCATGTGCTTCCCAACAGGAGGTGTTCCTCAAGTCAAACATACCACTGAACATCTTATCGGGCTTAGGTTGGATTTTAATGAGGACTTATGGGACACTGAAAATGACATTGAGTATTATAAAGATCTGTGTTCAGTGGTCTAGTGGCTAGAAAATTTAATCTGCGCAATATTCCCAAACATGTATCTTCAACACTAAAGCAATGAGGTTATTGTGACACGTTATCAGATATCACTACCTCCCAGATACCACAAATTCCCAGTGGGACATTAGTGACATATTTGATTGATGTGACAATAAATACAATAATTAAAATATCTCTTCATTGCAACTAAGGAGCTTCAAAATGTAGACAAACCTGCTATTTTTAATAGCATGTCCTATGTGTACAAGAGCAACAGTGAAGATATACTGTATGTGTTACTTTTTGATAGAATAAGAGATGGCATTATCTTAAAGATATGACATCCAGAGCTCCTACACATTCAGAGAAATGAGTAGAACCATGTGAGTTTGAATCTATGAAATCTATAATATTTATGATATGCATCTTGAATTATTATAATTTGCTTTTATAAAAACTTTTGTAGAAAATAAGGATGAGATTTAAAAATAGAGAATTATTTTTAAATTAAAGACTTATTTATGGGTGTAGCAATTAATGCAAAGTACGGTATGACTGCTATGTTCCATGTATACTGTTGAATGGAGACATTAGCTTTCATTAGTGGTCATAAATATACATTTTCATTGTAGTATTCTTTTCTACCTATTGAGAAACTCTACTTAAATAACATGATCTTTACTATTGTGTAGTCTGTGAAGCTGACCTTAGAAATCCTCTCAAATCACTCTACTTAATGAAAAAATATACATACATGAAGTCCAAAAAGACAACTCAGTTTAAATGATATCTGAATAGTCTATTATGCAAGTGTATATTTTCTGTGGTTTGCATTTTTTCCATTTATTATTGCTGTTTTATTAGTGATTTGATTATAATTAGTTATCCTTGGCCATAGAAGATTCTGATGAATTTCTATTTTGTGGGATTGAATATTAGTTATACAGGCTCCATAATAGTTTGGTGGGACCTGAATTAATTGAATTTGTTGTAAATTTCCCCAAAATTCTTTGGTATTTGTCCCTCACGAATTGTTCAAAATGGTGTCCACCATTTTACATATCGGAATACAGGGAAGATGAGATGATGAAGGAGAATTACATGAACCAGTCCTGGCCGACATGCCTATAATGCCTTGCAATCAGCCTCAGTCAATCAAGATTGGCTATAGCTGTGAAGTCATTGCACAAGTCATAAACGCCATATAAGATTCCAGCCCGGAATGGGCTTGTACATTGGAAGGATAGTATGTCAGTAAGACAGAGGACAGCAAAAACAAGAAATACAGATAATGTCAAGAATGAAGAGAAGACAATGGCTAGTTAGATTTATAATAATTTCACAGAGAGAAAGGTTTTAGAGACAGGACATAAGTTAGTGTCTCATTGTGTAACTTAGTGGAACGCTATCAGATAGCCCTGGAAGAAGCGGTTACTGGTGAAGCCAGTGCTGAGGCACAGCAATTCGCTAACTGAATGTGATCTGCACTGTTTTTGCTTCTCCATAATTAGATCTGGACTTGCTATGGAGGAGATCAAGCAGCTGGTGCGATTAGAGGGAATCAGAAAAATGACCTATTGTTTAAATCCCGTTTTTATATTTAACATATTTTGAAAGAATATTTGATGACATTATTATTAATTCTCCATGTCCATATCTGTATTTAAACAACAACCATAAATTCTTGCAGTTTTTGCATTGACCACTAAGCCTAATAATAGGCACCACTTCTTGGTCTGTACAGATTGCTTTACTGCAGTTATATACAGATGCATCCGAGCTAAACTTGATTGTACAAAATGGCACAAAAAGGTTCTGTGTTATCAGAGTTCTCAGAGTCAATGTTAGCTCGGCCACATCTGTATTATTCTAAACCTGCCAGTAATGATCAGGAGATATCACCTCAGTGTACAGATAAGGCTACTTTAACACTCGCTCTTTGTGCGGATCCGTCATGGACGGATTCGTTCAGATAATGCAACCGTCTGCATCCGTTCAGAACAGATCTGTTTGTATTATCTGTAACATAGCCAAGACAGATCCGTCATGAACTCCATTGAAATTCAATGAAGGACAGATCCATTTTCTATTGTAGCAGATTTTGTCAGTGAAAACAGATCCGTCCCCATTGACTTACATTGTGTGCCAGGACGGATCAGTTTGGCTCAGTTTCGTCAGACGGACACCAAAACGCTGCAAGCAGTGTTTTGGTGTCCGTCTTCAAAGTGCAATGGAGACTGAACTGATGCAAACTGATGCATTCTGAGCGGATCCTTTTCCATTTAGAATGCATTAGAATGCAAACTGATCCGTTTTGGACCGCTTGTGAGAGCCCTGAACGGATTTCACAAACGGAAAGCCAAAACGTGAGTGTGAAAGTAGACTAAGTCAGGATCTACCATTCACAACAGGTGATTGCCAAAGATTATCCATTCTTTCCTTGTACAATGACCTCTGCACAGGTCTCAGAGCATGCCTAAAAACTCTCCCATAGAAGTCAATGAGGTCCTCTCCTGACCATTCTGTGTATGGTCCATGTGGTTGCCATTTTTTTTATGTTGTGTAAATGCTCTTAATAACAGCTCAGGCAAGATCGCAGCCCCCGTAATCATGTTGAGGAAATAGAAATGAATACATCTCCAATTAGGATATAAAAACAGATTACATAAAAAGGATATATGCTGCTATCTGGTTTTGACTGGCAGATAGCATTTTGGTAACACATTTCCTTTAAAGACCAAGCTGTGTCTTTTGAAATACTTCTTTGTGAATGTCCATGTGTCGGAGACTGGTGATTGTGTGGAGTGAAAGAAAACATGGTGCTAGATGAACGACTAAATGTGGCAATTTCTACGTCCTATTTACATTGTTCAACACCAAGCTGTCTGGAGTTCTTTAACAGCTGCATCACTTACAGTATGTGACTTTTACATAAATTATGGCTGAAGATGCAGGATGTTGTTTAAACCCTTCAGGGTTAACCCCTTGCCATTTTCCACCTTAAGGACCAGGCCATTTTTTGCAAATCTGACATGTGTCGCTTTATGTGGTGATAACTTTAAAAAACTTTTACTTATCCAAGCCATTCTGAGACTGATTTCTCGTCACATATTGTACTTCATTACAGAGGTACATTTGAGTCAAAATATTTCATTTTTATTTATATTTTTTTTTCTTAATTTCTCTGCTTTTAAAACAGATAGTGATAACTCCTAAAATAGTTATTACTTGACATTTTCCATATGTCTACTTCATGTTTGGATCATTTTGTAAATAACATTTTCTTTTTTGGGCCATGGCCTGATGCCGTGCTGAGAGGACTCGCGCGGTTTGAGCTGCGGCAACCTCAGCTGAATACAGCATTGTAAAGATACCGCTGAGTCCCCAAAAATGCCCAAACCTTTTCCACAGCCTTCACAGCAGACAAGGGAGTGCAAATATGAGGAGGACAAAAAAGACCCCAGGTCCTCCAACCAAACTCACTTCCTTCTTTACCTCTGTGCCGATCCAAGTTTGTGCCCACTCTCCACAAGAGGCAGCACAAGAAGCGCTGGGTTCCACAGTTAAGCGAACCACCAGACAACAGATCCCCTCAGGAACAGCAGATCAAGCGTCTCCGGCAAGTAAATACTCTATTTCAAGTGGGGATTCGGCTCAAAGATCTCCATTAGGAGGCACTGGGAGTGTACTAAGATCTGAAAGGAAAGACATAATCACACTGTCCACCATGCAGGACCTAATGGCAGATTTAAATAACTATATCCACTCAGACATACAAGCAGCCCTAAGCACCATTAGAGCTTACATTATAGCTATTGGGGATCGAACTGCCCATCTAGAAGAGAAAATTGAGGAGTTTAAGGAGGTACACAACTCCATGATGTCACAGCTATGAAGATAAAACTAGCAGACCTTGGACTTCAGTCTATGAGAAACAACATCAGACTCAGGGACATCCCTGAAACTGTCACAAATAACTCTCTCCAAGAGTTCCTGATAGATCTATTTACGTCAATTCTCCCCGACACCCCCGAAAGGGATCTTCTTATAGACAGAGCACATTGGGTTCCCAAACCCAGATCCATGCCTAAAAGCATGCCAAGAGACATGCTGGTGAGACTCATTTTTTTAAACTTTAAAAACAACCTGCTGAGAGAAGCTGGCCACAAGAAAGACATCCATGTGAGGTTTAAACAGATCTCATTTTATGCCGACCAGTCATGGTGCCAAAACTGACCAAATAACTCAAGTATGAACTCAGCCTTACAGGTCGATGTTAGCGTCAAGAACAAATGCACTCCTTTTACACCTTCGCTAGCTGATTCCACATAGATGTCTACAGAACCTGTTCTATTAAACGCTTTTATGCTGTGAAGATACAAGATGTGCAGCACCTGAAACTACGGATACTGGAAGCCTGTGCTAGCATTTCTTCTGCAGTGTTGCTATCAGTGTGTGAAGAGTGGGAGAAGAGGGTTGCACTGACAATCAAACACAATGGGCAGCACATTGAACACATCTTATAAGTGGTCAAAAACTTGTAAATAACTCATGAAAGAATAAAGTTACGTTAAAACCAAGCACACCATTGTTTTCCTTGTGAAATTCCCAATAAGTTTGATGTGTCACATGACCCTCTTCCTATTGAAAAAACAAAAGTAGGATTCAAAATGGCTGACTTCAAAATGGCAGCCATGGTCACCACCCATCTTAAAAAGTTTCCCCTCTCACATATACTAATGTGCCACAAACAGGAAGTTAATATCACCAACCATTCCCATTTTATTAAGGTGTATCCATATAAATGGCCCACCCTGTATATTACTATTGTGATTGATGTGAGTGATATCACAAAGTGAGAGCAATAAATCTAAGAGGTCTTTTCTTTTTATGCATTGATATTCCACAATCGCTGCACAAGACACTACATCACCTCAAAACTACAAGGGACATGGAATAGGAGAACAATTTATATATACAAATGATACGTAATGTACACGTGATGACCCTAATCTCAGTAAAAACATCATTACAATTTTAACCCATAAAAAATAATTCTCGTGCCCAAGCCATTCAGAGACATTATCTGCACTTCCTTTATTATGAGACTGAATACACCCGCATCCAAGGACATAGGTAATCTACATCAAATCATCCCTAGGGACCACCAACATGAGGACCTTCATCTGAGATAGGGAAGGATGGAAACACCTGGATACGCAAACCTCTGGGGATAAGTTTCCGTTAGACATAATTCTCCAGGAAAGCTTTATTCCACCATGTTTTCATTCTACGGTAGAGTTGTGTTTTCAATGTGCCCTGAAGCTCACTCACATTTATTCGAGTACCACAACGATCTGATGAATTCACATCTCTAAATAGTTCTGCAAGATGAGATTGCCAAGTACGTTCTCTTGCCTTTAAATCCATGTGGTTCGTAACCAAAGAATCTGTGGAAACCACAGCAACCAGAATGATTAATATATACAGGTTACAAAATACAAAGTTCACATAGACCTACAAATACTGTACTTAGGCCCTATGTAAGATAAGACGCCTAAAGTAAAAAACCCACTCAGAGTACATAAATACACCTATACCGAAAATGAAGAGACTAAACAGGTTTAACATCAAAATGTGTATATATAAATTATATAGATAAAAAAGAGAACATGATACATCAGATAAAAAAGTGGACTACACTTGAGTAGGTATTACAAGGTATACATGTGGAGGAAAAAACAGAAATAATAAAAAAAAGTCATATAAACTGGCCCAATACTGTACATACACCTATGTCCACAATTTACATGTATGCATATATATGCATATGTAACACCCAGCAAGACTAAAGTGCAAGTGCATATTATCAGTTATGTCTCCATGTCAAAAAGTAGCCGCCAATAGCATAACAATAAGGCTATCAAAATATATGTTGGGGAACAATATATTAAGAGCCAAGACTGGAGTAATGTATATCAAATCTATAAACAATCACAACACTAATAACTTAAACCTCGCAGTAGTACATAGTATTATCACATACCCATCCATCATATTAGGGATATCCACCTCAGGGGAGCCACGTACCCCGATGCGCGTTTCGGCGATGCCTTCCTCTGGGGGTGCTGCTCTCCTTGTAAGTGTGCTCCTTTTAAAATACCCAGCTTACCTGTATGTAATGTCATAATCATGCAAGAAAGCGCTTTCATACTCACAGCCTGTGAAGTTCATCAACCCAGGAATGGGAGAGTGCGCGCGGCCGCCCGATGGCCAGTCAGGCGATCGCCCGCACAACCCCACCCCCATGACGCGCCGGACACATGATGGCCTGTCACGTGCCCGCCCGCATCAAGACTAGTCGACCACTCCCACAGGAGGGTCCTTAAACCATAGTACATGGATGTTAGTATATGCAATGGTACAAATAGGGCAGAGAAATAGTTCAAACAGCCTTTAAAGAAACCCATATGGTGAACATACACTAGATATATGGTACAAAGAGTAAATGATACAAAAACCAAAATAACAGTCATATAATTACATGATTATACAAAAATTTATGATAACATAAGAAATACTGGATATTGAAAATTAGGGGTGAAGCATATAATAAAAAATACAAAAAAGGTGAAAGAGTGCATATATAGTATGCGTATATAGTATTAATAAATAAGTACATAAATATAAGGATCATAAATAATGATCAATCAAAATGAACCATGAATAATACCAATAAATTGTCATAATTCATGAAGTGAGTGATAATCAGCATAATTAAATGAATAAAAAATATAGATAAAAAATATATAAACTATAACTTCAGTGTTAAATAATGAATATATGTGGAGATAGAATAATAATGATAGTGAACAATAAAAGATATGTTTGTGTATATAACATGTGAGGTGAGATAACAGCAATACAGGGAGTGCAGAATTATTAGGCAAATGAGTATTTTGACCACATCATTCTCTTTATGCATGTTGTCTTACTCCAAGCTGTATAGGCTCGAAAGCCTACTACCAATTAAGCATATTAGGTGATGTGCATCTCTGTAATGAGAAGGGGTGTGGTCTAATGACATCAACACCCTATATCAGGTGTGCATAATTATTAGGCAACTTCCTTTCCTTTGGCAAAATGGGTCAAAAGAAGGACTTGACAGGCTCAGAAAAGTCAAAAATAGTGAGATATCTTGCAGAGGGATGCAGCACTCTTAAAATTGCAAAGCTTCTGAAGCGTGATCATCGAACAATCAAGCGTTTCATTCAAAATAGTCAACAGGGTCGCAAGAAGCGTGTGGAAAAACCAAGGCGCAAAATAACTGCCCATGAACTGAGAAAAGTCAAGCGTGCAGCTGCCAAGATGCCACTTGCCACCAGTTTGGCCATATTTCAGAGCTGCAACATCACTGGAGTGCCCAAAAGCACAAGGTGTGCAATACTCAGAGACATGGCCAAGGTAAGAAAGGCTGAAAGACGACCACCACTGAACAAGACACACAAGCTGAAACGTCAAGACTGGGCTAAGAAATATCTCAAGACTGATTTTTCTAAGGTTTTATGGACTGATGAAATGAGAGTGAGTCTTGATGGGCCAGATGGATGGGCCTGTGGCTGGATTGGTAAAGGGCAGAGAGCTCCAATCCGACTCAGACGCCAGCAAGGTGGAGGTGGAGTACTGGTTTGGGCTGGTATCATCAAAAATGAGCTTGTGGGGCCTTTTCGGGTTGAGGATGGAGTCAAGCTCAACTCCCAGTCCTACTGCCAGTTTCTGGAAGACACCTTCTTCAAGCAGTGGTACAGGAAGAAGTCTGCATCCTTCAAGAAAAACATGATTTTCATGCAGGACAATGCTCCATCACACGCGTCCAAGTACTCCACAGCGTGGCTGGCAAGAAAGGGTATAAAAGAAGAAAATCTAATGACATGGCCTCCTTGTTCACCTGATCTGAACCCCATTGAGAACCTGTGGTCCATCATCAAATGTGAGATTTACAAGGAGGGAAAACAGTACACCTCTCTGAACAGTGTCTGGGAGGCTGTGGTTGCTGCTGCACGCAATGTTGATGGTGAACAGATCAAAACACTGACAGAATCCATGGATGGCAGGCTTTTGAATGTCCTTGCAAAGAAAGGTGGCTATATTGGTCACTGATTTGTTTTTGTTTTGTTTTTGAATGTCAGAAATGTATATTTGTGAATGTTGAGATGTTATATTGGTTTCACTGGTAAAAATAAATAATTGAAATGGGTATATATTTGTTTTTTGTTAAGTTGCCTAATAATTATGCACAGTAATAGTCACCTGCACACACAGATATCTCCCTAAAATAGCTAAAACTAAAAACAAACTAAAAACTACTTTCAAAAATATTCAGCTTTGATATTAATGAGTTTTTTGGGTTCATTGAGAACATGGTTGTTGTTCAATAATAAAATTAATCCTCAAAAATACAACTTGCCTAATAATTCTGCACTCCCTGTATAGACGCTCCTGAAAACAGGTGACATAACAAAATATGCTACAATGGGTTAAAAAGGTAATAAATCCCAAGCAGCCAATGGTCGTTCAATACGTCCTGCTTCCTGGATTTCTCCTGGAGTCACCAAAGGATAAGATCACACAGCCATGAAACCAAAAACCGGGTGGGCATTTCAGCGGGTTAGTTCTTTAATTTCGGATGCACCAAGCTCTCCCGTGGTGTATTCTTGGCCCTGTTATAGGCTTTCTTGATAGGTCTTTTACTATATTCTCTTTCAAGGAACCGGTTTCTCAGAATATCAGCTTGTCACTCAAAATCCACATTGTTGGAACAAATCCTTCTTATCCTAATGAATTGGCCAGTTGGAATTCCCCTAATGGTCTGTTTTGGGTGTGACGATGATGCATGTAATAGCGCGTTCACAGATGTCTCTTTCCTGTATACATCCGTCTGTAAATAACCATAATCATCAATAGTGTTGATCATGAATATTCAACACTTCGAGAATTTGCAAATATATAGAATATAGTAATATATATTTGCAATTTCTAATATACAAGATTTTATTTTTAAACAGTACATGATCCCTCCCTGTTTGTAGCTTGCAGGCTAATGAGAAGGCTGCAATATCTTTGACTTTAGGAGTAGTGTTGATTGCAAATTTTCGTACTGCTAATTTTTCTCGCAAATTTTTCAATGGCCGATTTACGCAATCAAGAAAACAATGACTGAGATAATGAATTCTCGAATTTGCGAATATATGGCGAATATTCACCCAAAAATTTACGAAATATCACAAATTCGAATATTGCCCCTGCCGCTCATCACTAATAATCAACCTTAATTGTAACATTCAGAAAATCAACTGTATTAGAATCATAGTTGCAGGTTAAGTGGATGTTATATCCATTGTCATTAAGGTCATTGATAAAAACCCTGAAGCCCATCCGATGAACTTTCAAAAAATGTAGTCCCTCACATCAGGCACATCACCTCTCCAGTGGTAACTGCTAAGTTGTCATTCTCATATAACCACAATGTCTTAAACTCTTCAGTCTGACTGTATATGCAGGTTCAGTGAAGCCAGGCCTTTATCAGATTACTTCAGAAAGATTGAGGCATTGATTTGTATGCAAAATTGTTTTTAATTTTACTTATTTTATAATATTTGTAGATTACAGTCAAATATCTTAACCACTAGTGATGAGCGGCAGGGGCAATATTCGAATTTGCGATATTTCGCGAATATTTGGGCGAATATTCGCCATATATTCGAGAATTTGCAAATTCATGATCTCCAGGCATTATTTTCTTGATTGCGAAAATTCGTATAAAATTTCCATTTAAATTTTTGCATAAAAATTTGCATGAACTGGTATTTTCCCAAAAATCGAATATTCGCAATTACGAATATATTTTGCGATATTAGAAATATTCGCGAATTCTCGAAGTGCCGATATTCGTGATTAAATTCGCAATTCGAATATTCGTGATCAACACTATTAACCACTACACTATAGAGCTACATGCCCAGGGTTGTGAAAAAAATACATAAATATGAGACATCTGCTGTATAGGAATACTTACTAGTAGTTTTTTTTTTTTAAGTAACTGGCCATGCAGCTCTATAGTGTAGTGGTTAACATTCTGGGCTGTAATATAGAAGGTAGTGAGTTTGAATCCTTTCAGAAATATAGGCTAAATTTATTTTAAAAATATATATATACGTTTTTAGCCATAATATAGTTACATATATTATTATATATTTAGAATATATAATATATTATAATATATGTACAGTCATGTGAAAAAATTAGGACACCCTTTGAAAGCATGTGGTTTTTTGTAACATTTTTAATAAAAGGTTATTTCATCTCCGTTTCAACAATACAGAGAGATTAAAGTAATCCAACTAAACAAAGAAAACTGAAGAAAAGTCTTTTCAAGATCTTCTGTAAATGTCATTCTACAAAAATGCCTATTCTAACTGAGGAAAAAGATAGGACACCCTTGCCCCTAATAGCGAGTGTTACCTCCTTTGGCTGAAATAACTGCAGTGAGACGGTTCTTGTAGCCATCTACCAGTCTTCGACATCGGTCTGAGGAAATTTTACCCCACTCCTCAATGCAGAACTTTTTCAGCTGTGAGATGTTTGAGGGGTTTCTTGCACGTACAGCCCTTTTCAAGTCACCCCACAGCATCTCAATGGGATTCAAATCTGGACTTTGACTTGGCCATTCCAGGACTCTCCATTTCTTCTTTTTCAGCCAATCTTTGGTTGATTTACTAGTATGTTTTGGGTCATTGTCATGTTGCATGGTCCAGTTCCGCTTCAGCTTTAATTTTCTAACTGATGGTCTCACATGTTCTTCAAGCACCTTCTGATACACAGTAGAATTCATCGTGGATTCTATGATGGTGAGCTGACCAGGTCCTGCTGCAGCAAAGCAGCCCCAAACCATGACACTTCCACCTCCATGCTTCACAGTTGGTATGAGGTTCTTTTCTTGGAATGCTGTGTTTGGTTTACGCCAAACATGTCCTCTGCTGTTGTGTCCAAATAATTCAATTTTGTACTCATCTGTCCAAAGAACATTATTCCAGAAGTCCTGGTCTTTGTCAACTTTATCTCTGGCAAATGTCAGTCTGGCCTCGATGTTTCTCTTGGAAAGCAAAGGTTTCCTCCTTGCACACCTCCCATGCAAGTTAAACTTGTACAGTCTCTTTCTGATTGTAGAGGCATGTACTTCTACATCAACAGTAGCCAGAGCCTGCTGTAGTTCTCGAGATGACACTTTAGGGTTTTTGGAGACCTCTTTTAGCATCTTGCGGTCTGCTCTTGGGGTGAACTTGCTGGGGCAACCAGTCCTGGGCATGTTGGCAGTTGTTTTGAAAGCCCTCCACTTGTAGACTATCTTCCGGACAGTGGAATGGCTGATTTCAAAATCTTTTGAGATCTTTTTAAATCCCTTCCCAGACTCATAGGCTGCTACAATCTTTTTTCTGAAGTCCTCTGACAGCTCTTTTGCTCTCACCATGGTGCTCACTCTCACTTCAACAGTCAGGAGCACACCAAACTAAATTTCTGAGGTTTAAATAGGGCAAGCCTCATTCAACATGCAGAGTAACGATCTACTAATTATGTGCACCTGGTGTGATATACCTGTGTGAGATCTGAGCCAATTTAAGAGGGAATACATGTGAGGGTGTCCTATCTTTTTCCTCAGTTAGAATAGGCATTTTTGTAGAATGACATTTACAGAAGATCTTGAAAAGACTTTTCTTCAGTTTTCTTTGTTTAGTTGGATTACTTTAATCTCTCTGTATTGTTGAAACGGAGATGAAATAACCTTTTATTAAAAATGTTACAAAAAACCACATGCTTTCAAAGGGTGTCCTAATTTTTTCACATGACTGTAAATAAATTATGGCTAAAATATCAGTAGTAGTTTCCTACATATTATGCATTCATTTAATTCTCGCCAGAAACTTTTCAGAAATAGAGGCTAAATGAGATTTAAATACACTGACTCGAGCATCGCGGAACCCTGCGATGTGCCAAGCATAGCGATGCTCAAGCCGAACTAGTGTTTTTCTAACTTCTTTTTTTACTTTATTTTTTGTGCCACTCTGGGACTTCAACTTTTGCTGGACTGATACCTTTTACAATGCATCACAATACTTCTGTATTGTAATGCATTGGCTGCAAGTGTATTACACACTGTAAGTCAAGGGCTACACAAGGACATGTGTCGCGTGAAAGTTGTGTCACAGTCGCAGCATGTCGCATTTCGCAGTGCGACACCATGGACTATCATTATAAAAATTGTCACGCAATATTGGTGCAACAAAATGTCGTGCAATAAATGTTGTTGTGTAGCCCTAGCCTAATACACTTATAGCCTGCTCTCTGTGAAATCCAGGGGGCTGGATCTCAGCCCCCTGGAAGGAAGATATTGGGCTGCCTTCCCTATCATCAGGTTACCGTCACAGCAGCGCGGGGACCAGATGGCCACCCCGCACCCGGCAGGATCCTGCACGTGCCGCGGTCAGCGCTGACTGTGGCAGTGCGAGAGTTAATGCACCGGCATCAGGGTTTTCACTGATGTCGGCGCATACAGCAGGGGTCCAGCTATCAGTGACCTCCGGACCCCTGCCGCTGCTGCACCCGCCCGATCAGCCCACCATTAGAGTTGAGCGAACACCTGGATGTTCGGGTTCGAGAAGTTCGGCCGAACATCCCGGAAATGTTCGGGTTCGGGATCCGAACCCGATCCGAACTTCGTCCCGAACCCGAACCCCATTGAAGTCAATGGGGACCCGAACTTTTCGGCACTAAAAAGGCTGTAAAACAGCCCAGGAAAGAGCTAGAGGGCTGCAAAAGGCAGCAACATGTAGGTAAATCCCCTGCAAACAAATGTGGATAGGGAAATGAATTAAAATAAAAATTAAATAAATAAAAATTAACCAAAATCAATTGGAGAGAGGTTCCATAGCAGAGAATCTGGCTTCCCGTCACCCACCACTGGAACAGTCCATTCTCAGATATTTAGGCCCCGGCACCCAGGCAGAGGAGAGAGGTCCCGTAACAGAGAATCTGTCTTCATGTCAGCAGAGAATTAGTCTGCATGTCATAGCAGAGAATGAGGCTTCACGTCAGCCACCACTGCAACAGTCCATTGGCATATATTTAGGCCCAGCACCCAGGCAGAGGAGGGAGGTCCCGTAACAGAGAATCTGTCTTCATGTCAGCAGAGAATTAGTCTGCATGTCATAGCAGAGAATGAGGCTTCACGTCAGCCACCACTGCAACAGTCCATTGGCATATATTTAGGCCCAGCACACACACAGGCAGAGGAGAGAGGTCCCGTAACAGAGAATCTGGCTTCATGTCAGCAGAGAATCAGTCTGCATGTCATAGCAGAGAATGAGGCTTCACGTCAGCCACCACTGCAACAGTCCATTGGCATATATTTAGGCCCAGCACACACACAGGCAGAGGAGAGAGGTCCCGTAACAGAGAATCTGGCTTCATGTCAGCAGAGAATCAGTCTGCATGTCATAGCAGAGAATGAGGCTTCACGTCAGCCACCACTGCAACAGTCCATTGGCATATATTTAGGCCCAGCACCCAGGCAGAGGAGGGAGGTCCCGTAACAGAGAATCTGTCTTCATGTCAGCAGAGAATTAGTCTGCATGTCATAGCAGAGAATGAGGCTTCACGTCAGCCACCACTGCAACAGTCCATTGGCATATATTTAGGCCCAGCACACACACAGGCAGAGGAGAGAGGTCCCGTAACAGAGAATCTGGCTTCATGTCAGCAGAGAATCAGTCTGCATGTCATAGCAGAGA
This sequence comes from Bufo gargarizans, assembly GCF_014858855.1. Lineage (NCBI taxonomy): Eukaryota > Metazoa > Chordata > Amphibia > Anura > Bufonidae > Bufo > Bufo gargarizans. Next base: position 650,240,649 of record NC_058080.1, read on the forward strand.
ATGAGGCTTCACGTCACCCACCACTGCAACAGTCCATTGGCATATATTTAGGCCTAGCACACAGGCAGAGCAGAGAGGTCCCGTAACAGACAATCTGGCTTCATGTCAGCAGAGAATCAGTCTGCATGTCATAGCAGAGAATCAGGCTTCACGTCACCCACCACTGCAACAGTCCATTGGCATATATTTAGGCCTAGCACACAGGCAGAGCAGAGAGGTCCCGTAACAGACAATCTGGCTTCATGACAGCAGAGAATTAGTCTGCATGTCATAGCAGAGAATGAGGCTTCACGTCAGCCACCACTGCAACAGTCCATTGGCATATATTTAGGCCCAGCACCCAGGCAGAGGAGAGAGGTCCCGTAACAGACAATCTGGCTTCATGTCAGCAGAGAATTAGTCTGCATGTCATAGCAGAGAATCAGGCTTCACGTCAGCCACCACTGCAACAGTCCATTGTCATAAATTTAGGCCCAGCACCCAGGCAGAGGAGAGAGGTCCCGTAACAGACAATCTGGCTTCATGTCAGCAGAGAATTAGTCTGCATGTCATAGCAGAGAATGAGGCTTCACGTCAGCCACCACTGCAACAGTCCATTGGCATATATTTAGGCCTAGCACACAGGCAGAGCAGAGAGGTCCCGTAACAGACAATCTGGCTTCATGACAGCAGAGAATCAGTCTGCATGTCATAGCAGAGAATCAGGCTTCACGTCAGCCACCACTGCAACAGTCCATTGTCATAAATTTAGGCCCAGCACCCAGGCAGAGGAGAGAGGTCCCGTAACAGAGAATCTGGCTTCATGTCAGCAGAGAATCAGTCTTCATATCATAGCAGAGAATCAGGCTTCACGTCACCCACCACTGTAAGAGTCAATTTTCATAAATTTAGGCCCAGAACCCAGGCAGAGGAGAAAGGTCCCGTAACAGACAATCTGGCTTCATGTCAGCAGAGAATCAGTCTTCATATCATAGCCTAGAATCAGGCTTCACGTCACCCACCACTGTAAGAGTCAATTTTCATAAATTTAGGCCCAGAACCCAGGCAGAGGAGAAAGGTCCCGTAACAGACAATCTGGCTTCATGTCAGCAGAGAATCAGTCTTCATATCATAGCAGAGAATCAGGCTTCACGTCACCCACCACTGCAACAGTCAATTGTCATAAATTTAGGCCCAGCACCCAGGCAGAGGAGAGAGCTCCCGTAACAGAGGATCTGGCTTCATGTCAGCAGAGAATCAGTCTGCATGTCATAGCAGAGAATGAGGCTTCACGTCACCCACCACTGCAACAGTCCATTGGCATATATTTAGGCCTAGCACACAGGCAGAGCAGAGAGGTCCCGTAACAGACAATCTGGCTTCATGTCAGCAGAGAATCAGTCTGCATGTCATAGCAGAGAATGAGGCTTCACGTCACCCACCACTGCAACAGTCCATTGGCATATATTTAGGCCTAGCACACAGGCAGAGCAGAGAGGTCCCGTAACAGACAATCTGGCTTCATGACAGCAGAGAATCAGTCTGCATGTCATAGCAGAGAATGAGGCTTCACGTCACCCACCACTGCAACAGTCCATTGGCATATATTTAGGCCTAGCACACAGGCAGAGCAGAGAGGTCCCGTAACAGACAATCTGGCTTCATGTCAGCAGAGAATCAGTCTGCATGTCATAGCAGAGAATGAGGCTTCACGTCACCCACCACTGCAACAGTCCATTGGCATATATTTAGGCCTAGCACACAGGCAGAGCAGAGAGGTCCCGTAACAGACAATCTGGCTTCATGACAGCAGAGAATCAGTCTGCATGTCATAGCAGAGAATGAGGCTTCACGTCACCCACCACTGCAACAGTCCATTGGCATATATTTAGGCCTAGCACACAGGCAGAGCAGAGAGGTCCCGTAACAGACAATCTGGCTTCATGACAGCAGAGAATCAGTCTGCATGTCATAGCAGAGAATGAGGCTTCACGTCACCCACCACTGCAACAGTCCATTGGCATATATTTAGGCCTAGCACACAGGCAGAGCAGAGAGGTCCCGTAACAGACAATCTGGCTTCATGTCAGCAGAGAATCAGTCTGCATGTCATAGCAGAGAATGAGGCTTCACGTCACCCACCACTGCAACAGTCCATTGGCATATATTTAGGCCTAGCACACAGGCAGAGCAGAGAGGTCCCGTAACAGACGATCTGGCTTCATGTCAGCAGAGAATCAGTCTGCATGTCATAGCAGAGAATCAGGCTTCACGTCAGCCACCACTGCAACAGTCCATGGTCATAAATTTAGGCCCAGCACCCAGGCAGAGGAGAGAGGTCCCGTAACAGACAATCTGGCTTCATGTCAGCAGAGAATTAGTCTGCATGTCATAGCAGAGAATCAGGCTTCATGTCAGCCACCACTGCAACAGTCCATTGGCATATATTTAGGCCTAGCACACAGGCAGAGGAGAGGTTCATTCAACTTTGGGTAGCATCGCAATATAATGGTAAAATGAAAATAAAAATAGGATTGAATGAGGAAGTGCCCTGGAGTCCAATAATATATGGTTATGGGGAGGTAGTTAATGTCTAATCTGGACAAGGGACGGACAGGTCCTGTGGGATCCATGCCTGGTTCATTTTTATGAACGTCAGCTTGTCCACATTGGCTGTAGACAGGCGGCTGCGTTTGTCTGTAATGACGCCCCCTGCCGTGCTGAATACACGTTCAGACAAAACGCTGGCTGCCGGGCAGGCCAGCACCTCCAAGGCATAAAAGGCTAGCTCTGGCCACGTGGACAATTTAGAGACCCAGAAGTTGAATGGGGCCGAACCATCAGTCAGTACGTGGAGGGGTGTGCACACGTACTGTTCCACCATGTTAGTGAAATGTTGCCTCCTGCTAACACGTTGCGTATCAGGTGGTGGTGCAGTTAGCTGTGGCGTGTTGACAAAAGTTTTCCACATCTCTGCCATGCTAACCCTGCCCTCAGAGGAGCTGGCCGTGACACAGCTGCCTTGGCGACCTCTTGCTCCTCCTCTGCCTTGGCCTTGGGCTTCCACTTGTTCCCCTGTGACATTTGGGAATGCTCTCAGTAGCGCGTCTACCAACGTGCGCTTGTACTCGCGCATCTTCCTATCACGCTCCAGTGCAGGAAGTAAGGTGGGCACATTGTCTTTGTAGCGTGGATCCAGCAGGGTGGCAACCCAGTAGTCCGCACAGGTTAAAATGTGGGCAACTCTGCTGTCGTTGCGCAGGCACTGCAGCATGTAGTCGCTCATGTGTGCCAGGCTGCCCAGGGGTAAGGACAAGCTGTCCTCTGTGGGAGGCGTATCGTCATCGTCCTGCCTTTCCCCCCAGCCACGCACCAGTGATGGACCCGAGCTGCGTTGGGTGCCACCCCGCTGTGACCATGCTTCATCCTCATCCTCCTCCACCTCCTCCTCATCCTCGTCCTCCTCGTCCTCCAGTAGTGGGCCCTGGCTGGCCACATTTGTACCTGGCCTCTGCTGTTGCAAAAAACCTCCCTCTGAGTCACTTCGAAGAGACTGGCCTGAAAGTGCTAAAAATGACCCCTCTTCCTCATCCTCCTCCTCCTCCTCCTGGGCCACCTCCTGTTCCATCATCGCCCTAAGTGTTTTCTCAAGGAGACATAGAAGTGGTATTGTAACGCTGATAACGGTGTCATCGCCACTGGCCATGTTGGTGGAGTACTCGAAACAGCGCAACAGGGCACACAGGTCTCGCATGGAGGCCCAGTCATTGGTGGTGAAGTGGTGCTGTTCTGTAGTGCGACTGACCCGTGCGTGCTGCAGCTGAAACTCCACTATGGCCTGCTGCTGCTCGCACAGTCTGTCCAGCATGTGCAAGGTGGAGTTCCACCTGGTGGGCACGTCGCATATGAGGCGGTGAGCGGGAAGGCCGAAGTTACGCTGTAGCGCAGACAGGCGAGCAGCGGCAGGATGTGAACGCCGGAAGCGCGAACAGACGGCCCGCACTTTATGCAGCAGCTCTGACATGTCGGGGTAGTTGTGAATGAACTTCTGCACCACCAAATTCAGCACATGCGCCAAGCAAGGGATGTGCGTCAAATTGGCTAGTCCCAGAGCTGCAACGAGATTTCGCCCATTATCACACACCACCAGGCCGGGCTTGAGGCTCACCGGCAGCAACCACTCGTCGGTCTGTTGTTCAATACCCCGCCACAACTCCTGTGCGGTGTGGGGCCTGTCCCCCAAACATATGAGTTTCAGAATGGCCTGCTGACGTTTACCCCGGGCTGTGCTGAAGTTGGTGGTGAAGGTGTGTGGCTGACTGGATGAGCAGGTGGAAGAAGAGGAGGAGGAAGCCGAGAAGGAGGAGGTGGCAACAGGAGGCAAAGAATGTTGCCCTGCGATCCTTGGCGGCGGCAGGACGTGCGCCAAACAGCTCTCCGCCTGGGGCCCAGCTGCCACTACATTTACCCAGTGTGCAGTTAGGGAGATATAGCGTCCCTGGCCGTGCTTACTGGTCCACGTATCTGTGGTTAGGTGGACCTTGCTACAGATGGCGTTGCGCAGTGCACACTTGATTTTATCGGATACTTGGTTGTGCAGGGAAGGCACGGCTCTCTTGGAGAAGTAGTGCCGGCTGGGAACAACATACTGTGGGACAGCAAGCGACATGAGCTGTTTGAAGCTGTCTGTGTCCACCAGCCTAAATGACAGCATTTCATAGGCCAGTAGTTTAGAAATGCTGGCATTCAGGGCCAGGGATCGAGGGTGGCTAGGTGGGAATTTACGCTTTCTATCAAATGTTTGTGAGATGGAGAGCTGAACGCTGGCGTGTGACATGGTTGAGACGCTTGGTGACGGAGGTGGTGGTGGTGGTGTTGGTGGTACATCCCCTGTTTGCTGGGCGGCAGGTGCCAACGTTCCTCCAGAGGCGGAGGAAGAGGCCGAGGCGGCAGCAGCAGAATAGGCCGAGGCGGCAGCAGCAGAAGAGGTAGCAGGGGGAGCCTGAGTGACTTCCTTGGTTTTAAGGTGTTTACTCCACTGCAGTTCATGCTTTGCATGCAGGTGCCTGGTCATGCAGGTTGTGCTCAGGTTCAGAACGTTAATGCCTCGCTTCAGGCTCTGATGGCACAGCGTGCAAACCACTCGGGTCTTGTCGTCAGCACATTGTTTGAAGAAGTGCCATGCCAGGGAACTCCTTGAAGCTGCCTTTGGGGTGCTCGGTCCCAGATGGCGGCGGTCAGTAGCAGGCGGAGTCTCTTGGCGGCGGGTGTTCTGCTTTTGCCCACTGCTCCCTCTTTTGCTACGCTGTTGGCTCGGTCTCACCACTGCCTCTTCCTCCGAACTGTGAAAGTCAGTGGCACGACCTTCATTCCATGTGGGGTCTAGGACCTCATCGTCCCCTGCATCGTCTTCCACCCAGTCTTGATCCCTGACCTCCTGTTCAGTCTGCACACTGCAGAAAGACGCAGCAGTTGGCACCTGTGTTTCGTCATCATCAGAGACATGCTGAGGTGGTATTCCCATGTCCTCATCATCAGGAAACATAAGTGGTTGTGCGTCAGTGCATTCTATGTCTTTCACCGCTGGGGAAGGGCTAGGTGGATGCCCTTGGGAAACCCTGCCAGCGGAGTCTTCAAACAGCATAAGAGACTGCTGCATAACTTGAGGCTGAGACAGTTTCCCTGGTATGCATGGGGGTGATGTGACAGACTGATGGGGTTGGTTTTCAGGCGCCATCTGTGCGCTTTCTGCAGAAGACTGGGTGGGAGATAATGTGAACGTGCTGGATCCACTGTCGGCCACCCAATTGACTAATGCCTGTACCTGCTCAGGCCTTACCATCCTTAGAACGGCATTGGGCCCCACCATATATCGCTGTAAATTCTGGCGGCTACTGGGACCTGAGGTAGTTGGTACACTAGGACGTGTGGATGTGGCAGAACGGCCACGTCCTCTCCCAGCACCAGAGGGTCCACTAACACCACCACGACCATGTCCACGTCCGCGTCCCTTACTAGATGTTTTTCTCATTGTTATGGTTCACCACAACAACAAATATATTATTTGGCCCAATGTATTGTATTCAAATTCAGCGGGATATAAATTTGAGGCCTAGTATTTAGGCGCTGGGTGACCGGTATGGATTTAGTGACAGAATTAGACTTGGAAATGCACAGAAGCGTGTGTGTGAAGTTATTCTGAATGACCCTATGTGCACCTTCAATATTATATACCCTTTTAGGGATAGATTTCAAATAGCTCTGATATAGCAGAAACCACTAAATTATGAAATTGCTAAATTGGGAATTGTACTTCAACCCAGAACAAAAAATGTGCTTTGACGGACACTAAATATCTTGCCCAGCAACAACAGTACACCGGTGGGTAACGAGAGATTTAGAGGGAATTAAATTTGAGGCCTAGTATTTAGGCGCTGGGTCACCGGTATGGATTTAGTGACAGAATTAGACTTGGAAATACACAGTAGCGGGTGTGTGTGAAGTTATTCTGAATGACCCTATGTGCACCTTCAATATTATATACCCTTTTAGGGATAGATTTCAAATAGCTCTGATATAGCAGAAACCACTAAATTATGAAATTGCTAAATTGGGAATTGTACTTAACCCAGAACAAAAAATGTGCTTTGACGGACACTAAATATCTTGCCCAGCAACAACAGTACAGCGGTGGGTAACGAGAGATTTAGAGGGAATTAAATTTGAGGCCTAGTATTTAGGCGCTGGGTCACCGGTATGGATTTAGTGACAGAATTAGACTTGGAAATGCACAGAAGCGTGTGTGTGAAGTTATTCTGAATGACCCTATGTGCACCTTCAATATTATATACCCTTTTAGGGATAGATTTCAAATAGCTCTGATATAGCAGAAACCACTAAATTATGAAATTGCTAAATTGGGAATTGTACTTCAACCCAGAACAAAAAATGTGCTTTGACGGACACTAAATATCTTGCCCAGCAACAACAGTACAGCGGTGGGTAACGAGAGATTTAGAGGGAATTAAATTTGAGGCCTAGTATTTAGGCGCTGGGTCACCGGTATGGATTTAGTGACAGAATTAGACTTGGAAATACACAGTAGCGGGTGTGTGTGAAGTTATTCTGAATGACCCTATGTGCACCTTCAATATTATATACCCTTTTAGGGATAGATTTCAAATAGCTCTGATATAGCAGAAACCACTAAATTATGAAATTGCTAAATTGGGAATTGTACTTCAACCCAGAACAAAAAATGTGCTTTGACGGACACTAAATATCTTGCCCAGCAACAACAGTACAGCGGTGGGTAACGAGAGATTTAGAGGGAATTAAATTTGAGGCCTAGTATTTAGGCGCTGGGTCACCGGTATGGATTTAGTGACAGAATTAGACTTGGAAATGCACAGAAGCGTGTGTGTGAAGTTATTCTGAATGACCCTATGTGCACCTTCAATATTATATACCCTTTTAGGGATAGATTTCAAATAGCTCTGATATAGCAGAAACCACTAAATTATGAAATTGCTAAATTGGGAATTGTACTTCAACCCAGAACAAAAAATGTGCTTTGACGGACACTAAATATCTTGCCCAGCAACAACAGTACAGCGGTGGGTAACGAGAGATTTAGAGGGATTTAAATTTGAGGCCTAGTATTTAGGCGCTGGGTCACCGGTATGGATTTAGTGACAGAATTAGACTTGGAAATGCACAGAAGCGTGTGTGTGAAGTTATTCTGAATGACCCTATGTGCACCTTCAATATTATATACCCTTTTAGGGATAGATTTCAAATAGCTCTGATATAGCAGAAACCACTAAATTATGAAATTGCTAAATTGGGAATTGTACTTCAACCCAGAACAAAAAATGTGCTTTGACGGACACTAAATATCTTGCCCAGCAACAACAGTACAGTGGTGGGTAACGAGAGATTTAGAGGGATTTAAATTTGAGGCCTAGTATTTAGGCGCTGGGTCACCGGTATGGATTTAGTGACAGAATTAGACTTGGAAATGCACAGAAGCGTGTGTGTGAAGTTATTCTGAATGACCCTATGTGCACCTTCAATATTATATACCCTTTTAGGGATAGATTTCAAATAGCTCTGATATAGCAGAAACCACTAAATTATGAAATTGCTAAATTGGGAATTGTACTTCAACCCAGAACAAAAAATGTGCTTTGACGGACACTAAATATCTTGCCCAGCAACAACAGTACACCGGTGGGTAACGAGAGATTTAGAGGGAATTAAATTTGAGGCCTAGTATTTAGGCGCTGGGTCACCGGTATGGATTTAGTGACAGAATTAGACTTGGAAATACACAGTAGCGGGTGTGTGTGAAGTTATTCTGAATGACCCTATGTGCACCTTCAATATTATATACCCTTTTAGGGATAGATTTCAAATAGCTCTGATATAGCAGAAACCACTAAATTATGAAATTGCTAAATTGGGAATTGTACTTCAACCCAGAACAAAAAATGTGCTTTGACGGACACTAAATATCTTGCCCAGCAACAACAGTACAGCGGTGGGTAACGAGAGATTTAGAGGGAATTAAATTTGAGGCCTAGTATTTAGGCGCTGGGTCACCGGTATGGATTTAGTGACAGAATTAGACTTGGAAATACACAGTAGCGGGTGTGTGTGAAGTTATTCTGAATGACCCTATGTGCACCTTCAATATTATATACCCTTTTTGGGATAGATTTCAAATAGCTCTGATATAGCAGGAACCACTAAATTATGAAATTGCTAAATTGGGAATTGTACTTCAACCCAGAACAAAAAATGTGCTTTGACGGGCACTAAATAACTTTCCCAGCTACAACAGGACAACGGTAACGAGAGATTTAGAGGGATTTAAATTTGAGGCCTAGTATTTAGGCGCTGGGTGACAGGTATGGGTTTAGTGACAGAATTAGACTTGGAAATACACAGTAGCGGGTGTGTGTGAAGTTATTCTGAATGACCCTATGTGCACCTTCAATATTATATACCCTTTTTGGGATAGATTTCAAATAGCTCTGATATAGCAGAAACCACTAAATTATGAAATTGCTAAATTGGGAATTGTACTTCAACCCAGAACAAAAAATGTGCTTTGACGGACACTAAATATCTTGCCCAGCAACAACAGTACAGCGGTGGGTAACGAGAGATTTAGAGGGAATTAAATTTGAGGCCTAGTATTTAGGCGCTGGGTCACCGGTATGGATTTAGTGACAGAATTAGACTTGGAAATACACAGTAGCGGGTGTGTGTGAAGTTACTCTGAATGACCCTATGTGCACCTTCAATATTATATACCCTTTTTGGGATAGATTTCAAAGAGCTCTGATATAGCAGGAACCACTAAATTATGAAATTGCTAAATTGAGAATTGTATTTCAACCCAGAACAAGAAATGTGCTTGAACGGACACTAAATAACTCGCCCAGCTACAGCACTAGGGACAGATTTAGCTGGATATAAATTTGAGGCCTAGTATTTAGGCGCTGGGTGACCGGTATGGATTTAGTGACAGAATTAGACTGGGATATGGCCAAAAAATGAACAGACTATTGCTGGTTAAATGCACTTGGTGTGACAGCTTCACCCTGATGTAGGCTTTAGCCAAAAAACAACCACACCATTGAGGGTTAAATGCACTTGGTGACAGGCGCAGCTTGCCCCTGATTTTGTATATGGCCAAAAAATGAACAGACTATTGCTGGTTAAATGCACTTGGTGTGACAGCTTCACCCTGATGTAGGCTTTAGCCAAAAAACAACCACACCATTGAGGGTTAAATGCACTTGGTGACAGGCGCAGCTTGCCCCTGATTTTGTATATGGCCAAAAAATGAACAGACTATTGCTGGTTAAATGCACTTGGTGTGACAGCTTCACCCTGATGTAGGCTTTAGCCAAAAAACAACCACACCATTGAGGGTTAAATGCACTTGGTGACAGGCGCAGCTTGCCCCTGATTTTGTATATGGCCAAAAAATGAACAGACTATTGCTGGTTAAATGCACTTGGTGTGACAGCTTCACCCTGATGTAGGCTTTAGCCAAAAAACAACCACACCATTGAGGGTTAAATGCACTTGGTCGCAGCTTGTGCTGGCGCACCACAAGACACAAAATGGCCGCCGATCACCCCAGAAAAATGAGACTGACAAACGGTCTGTGCAGCCTAAAAACAGTGAGCAATTGAGGATCAGCAGCTCAATGATCCACAGCTGCAGATCGATCAGTTAATCAAGTCCTTTGGAGGAGTTAATCTGCCTAATCTCGCCCTACTGTCGCAGCCGCAACCTCTCCCTACGCTAATCAGAGCAGAGTGACGGGCGGCGCTATGTGACTCCAGCTTAAATAGAGGCTGGGTCACATGGTGCTCTGGCCAATCACAGCCATGCCAATAGTAGGCATGGCTGTGATGGCCTCTTGGGGCAAGTAGTATGACGCTTGTTGATTGGCTGCTTTGCAGCCTTTCAAAAAGCGCCAAGAAAGCGTCACAAAAGCGCCAAGAAAGCGACGAACACCGAACCCGAACCCGGACTTTTACGAAAATGTCCGGGTTCGGGTCCGTGTCACGGACACCCCAAAATTCGGTACGAACCCGAACTATACAGTTCGAGTTCGCTCATCCCTACCCACCATACATGTATGGCGCTGGTCCTTAAGTCACATCCACCAGCGCCTTACATGTACTGTGCAGGTCCTTAAGGGGTTAAAGGTTGTGCATTGTATAGGAGTCTCCAGACTTGCCTCCTTTTTTTTTTTCTTTCATTGCTTGCTAGAAGTGAGTACATTATAGTGCAATTATATTGTTGACATATTTGGAAAGTTTTTTCTTCTATTGTGTAACTTACTTTTACTGTAAACAGTAGGAAGGAAACTTTGGGCACCCTGCATGGTTAGTTCTTAGTAGTGTCCCCTTTGACGAGTATGACAGCTTGTAAATGCTTTTTGTAGCTTGCCAAGAGTCTTTCAGTTCTTGTTTGAGTTATTTTTATCCAGTCTTCCTGGCAAAAGTCTTCCAGTTCTGTGAGATTCCTGGGCTGTCTTGCTCTTTTGAGTTCTATCCACAGATTTTCAATAATGTTCCGATGAGAGGACTATGAGGGCCATGGTAAAACCTTTAGCTTGTGCCTTTTGAGGTAGTCTATTGTGGATTTTGAGGTGTGTTTATCTATTTGTAAAAGCCATCCTTTTTTCAACTTTAGCTTTTTTTTACAGTTGCTGTTATGTTTGCTTCTAGAATTTTCTGGAATTTCATTAAATCCATTCTTCCCTCTACCAATGAAATTGGCTGCAACACAATCGCAAAGTGTGATTGATCCACCCCCATGCTTAAAGGGATTCTGTCACCAGTTTTAACCCCCTCCAGATAAAAATATGGTTATGTTCAGGGAGCTTTACTGATTCCTAATGTGGTCTTATAAATGTAATCTGTAGGGTCATTTTGCCTAAAAAACGCTATTACTAACCTGTCATTCATAAAAATAAGGTGTCCAAGGGGATGTAAATGGATCCAAGTGGCCGTCCACACCCGCCGCCGTTCGTGCCCAGCACCGCCTTTCCTGACCTCAGCGCCACCTCATAATCCTGTGTGACGCCTCCGGCTCTCCCTCCCTCCCCCCTCCTTCTGCTCTAACATCTCGCGCGTGCGCACTGGCCTCTGCCTGATGCGCCCGTGCGGACTTCTCCGTTCGGCTTCATGGAGCGAAGTGCGCATGCGCTGGCACTTTGCTCAACCTCCCGATGACCTGCACACTCGCTCCATGAAGCCGAACGGAGAAGTCCGCACGGGCGCATCAGGGAAGTTCTTCCCTTTTTCCCCCCCCGTTTTCCTCTCCGGCTGGCAATGGGGGAGTGGCTTCATAGAGGCAGGGCGTGGCTTCACGGAGATGGGCGTGGCTTGTAAGGTCTGGGTTTCTGGGGTGAAGCCAGTGGTTGGAGAAAAGAGAGAAAAAGGAAAATGATGTCACTCGGTCTTGAATGTCACATACAACAAACTTTTGAAGCTTCTATCTCAAGAGGAACCCAGAAGTTGACCGCAAGACAGTTCTCCCATTCATTTCCTATGGTAGACTCTGGTGCCCCGAGTTCTTCCATTTTTCAGTTCAAACTATTTAATGTTTGTTTGTTTTGTTTAATTTCCTTTAACTTTTTTACTTGAAGGGGTGTAATTGAGAAGAGAGGGTTTTTTTTATGAATTGTTAAAATGGAAGTTAGAAACAAAGGAGTGTTGTGAATGTTTTAAAATAGCGGAGCTGGTCACGTTATCCAAAGCGAGCTAATGGCTCATTGACAGATGATAATATATCTGACAAGCATTAGCAAAACACTATGGGGGTCATTTATCATTTAAGCTTGTTTTTATGTCAGTTTTAAATCTGGCTTTGCTTTGTGCGCCTGCACCAAATTTATAAACTGATGCACCTTAATAATATATGTGGCGTTGGTGTAATGTGGTTTACACCTTTAGTTATAAAAGTAGACCAGGGGGCTGCCCGGTGAGCTGTGACTTTTTTTGCAATTTTTGCATATTAAATGAGCCATAATCCAGGTCTAATCTCACTTTTAGTTCTTAAAATAGACAACTGTGAAAAGTGACAAGGAACACGAAAAGTTGCAAAAATGTTGCAGTTGCCATGGAAATGTCACAGTTGGCATGACTTGTGACTTTTTTACACCACAAATATGACACACTGTATCTGCTTTCATAAATGACCTCCATAATTTTAGCCAGTGATAAAAGTTTTCTTTAGTTTAAATTTTCTTCTGTGCATTTAATACGTCATTTACAGCTTTTATTTTGCTTTGAAGTATTTATCGCAAAATTCTTAAATTATTTGCCATGCATATCGACAACAGAGAAATTAGTATTTTTTCTAACCTGTTTATCTTGTTTGTTTCAGATCCTTGCCATCCAAACCCCTGCCATAATGGAGGATTTTGTGAAATAAGTGCAGCATATCGAGGTGATACATTTATTGGATACTTTTGCAAATGTCGTCATGGCTTTAATGGAATCCACTGCCAGCATAGTAAGACACCCTTTCAACTATAAATCCTTCCTATCTAATTATTTGATGACTATGATCATTTTAGATTTTTTTTTATATATGTTTTTTTATTCCAATCTTTGTTGTATGATGTTTTTCTGGGAGCCTTGTAGTTAAGTTTGTGAAGGGGATCTATTCTATAAAAATGTTTTATGCTACCTGCATACTGTTGCCGGTTTGAAAACAGAAATTCTGCACAGATTTCCATGTGTTTTTTCTGCATTTTCGCATCAAATCCCCCCCATGTGTTACTTGTGGATTTAGTTTTTGTTTGCGATGCAATTTTCCCGATCTTACCTTTCACAATTTCCTTTCCAAAAGTAAAAATCTGCTTAAAAATCATCAGAAACAACTGATATGCTCTGGATTTCAAAATCCAGACGCCAGGTCAATTTCTGCATGGAAAAAAAAAAAAACTAAGTGTACATGAGATTTGTCTAATCTCATTCACTTTCCTGGTATTGTATTATGCTGTGGTTTTTCCGCATGAGAATCTGCGTGGTAAGACTCTACATAATCAACAGCGTGTGCAAATAGCCTTGTATGGTGTGGACTAAGCAAGTGTATAAAGGTATGAAAGAAATTGGGACAATGCGAACTGGAAGCAAGAATAAAGTATTCTGACAGCTCACCTTAGGTTTTAAATTGAACTATCAGCAAGAGATCACATTTAGGCCTCATGCACACGGCTGTTGCCCGGTATACTCCCCGCTTCATAGATGCGGAGCCATTCACTACGGAGTGCTTCCGTGGTGTTTCTGTCTGTGCCTCTGCACCTTTTTTTTTGCGGTGTGGACGGATCATGGACCCGTTCAAGTTGAATGGGTCTTGATCCGTCCCCAATGCACGGAAAGTTGTACAATGGCCGTATGCAAGAGGCCGTAAACATATGCTTTCTTGTAAGCAAAAGGGAGTTTCAGGAGAGCGTTTTCCTGCATTTTATAGAAGAATAGGAAAATCCCTTTATTGTCCTCAATCACATTTACAACAGGAGCAAAAATAAGAGTAATTAGAAATTAAAGAGTAAAAATACAAGAAAAAACATAACACAGAATTTACTTTAAAAATTCACTATTGGTTTTTTGGGAACAGTGGTGGTTATAAATCCTAACCGCTGCTGGGAGGAAGGACCTCCGATAACGTTCCTTTGTGCACCTAGGATGCAGCAGTCTGTCACTGAAGGAGCTCTCCAGCTTCACAACAGCTTCATACATGGGGTGGGAGACATTGTCTAACAGTGAAGTTAATTTTGCTAGAGTTCTTCTGCCACCCACCTCCTGCACTGGATCAAGGGGACAACCTAGGACAGAGCTGGCCTTCTTAATGAGCTTATCTAATCTCTGTCTCTCAGCCACAGATAAGCTGTACACAATGTAGAATATTTCCACTTACACAGTTAATACTGTATTAACATCTGTATCATAGAATACATTTTAAGTTAATAATAATAATAATTACAAATATAAATTTTTGCTAATTACATATCAGCATCCTGGAAATCTCTCTATCATTCCAGGTGGGTAACATATATTCCAAATGGTGACTGTCCATATAAAATACTGGGTAGGTTATTTAAGAGACTATCCAGCTTGTAATTATAGATGCATCATGTGGATGAGATGACTACTAGGTACAGGGCAGACCAGCCAATATCCTCTTTCCCCATGGACCTGCAATTCTGAAGTCATTGCAGGAACCCCAGAATCAGTCATCTTGTAGAGTCTTGCTGCTGCTGCCACTGTGGGAGCAGGTAGCATTAGCATGTAGCTGTACATTGGGCTGAATACATTCTACTGATGGGTCCTAGGCACCCCAGTCAAACACTGAGGACAGCATAAAAATGGCACTTGCAACAAAAGTTGTGTTTAGAAGTTGCAAAGGCAGTGTTTGGGACTTTTTAATGCCAGAAAAATGGCACAGGGAGAGGATAAATCTTCCCCGTTCTTTTTAACTTACTAAAAGGATTGTTTGCTTTCATTACCAGGAGTGAACAAACCATGCTGACAGATCTTATTATGACTTGTGAATAACCAGGGCATGAACAGACATCAATCTGATGCTCATTAATACTGTACATGAACACCCAAATAGCCTGACTGACATCTGAACAACTAAGGCCTCTTTCACACTTGCGTTGTCCGGATCCGGCGTGTACTCCACTTGCCGGAATTACACGCCGGATCCGGAAAAACGCAAGTGAACTGAAAGCATTTGAAGACAATCCGTCTTCAAAATGCTTTCAGTGTTACTATGGCAGCCAGGACGCTATTAAAGTCCTGGTTGCCATAGTAGGAGCGGGGAGCAAGGGAGCGGCATACTTACCGTCTGCGCGGCTCCCGGTGCGCTCCAGAATTACGTCAGAGCGACCCATGCGCATGGATGACGTGCCATGCAATCACGTCATCTATGCGCCTGGGGCGCCCTGACGTCACTCTGGAGCGCCCCGGGAGCCGCACGGACGGTAAGTATGCTGCTCCCCCGCTCCCCACTACACTTTACCATGTCTGCAAGGACTTTAGCGTCCCGGCAGCCATGGTAACCATTCAGAAAAAGCTAAACGTCGTATCCGGCAACGCGCCGAAACGACGTTTAGCTTAATTCCGGATCCGGCCTTGCGGCAAGTGTTCGGGATTTTTGGCCGGAGGCGGTATTTTCTCTGGCCAAAATAACATTCCGGTCCGGAACTGAAGACATCCTGATGCATCCAGAACGGATTTCTCTCCATTCAGAATGCATGGGGATAATCCTGATCAGGATTCTTCCGGCATAGAGCCCCGACGACGGAACTCTATGCCGGAAGACAAGAACGCAGATGTGAAAGAGGGTTTTCAAAGTTTAGAAGAGGTGAATTTTTAGAGGTGAAACAATTACATAGTAACCAGATAGTAAGAAAAGACAACAACCCATAGCTCTATATATTATTACTATTAAAATAGTCAGTTTAACAGTATAGAATTAAAGTTTACTTTTGGTATTGTGAAGTTATGCAGCTTCTAAGGCAGTTATAAAATGACCATACACATTAGACTAATAGTAGCCAAACCTGCTGATTTCAGCACGAACAGACATCAATCTAAACGGCAGCATGGTGGCCCAGTGGCTAGCCGCTAGCACTGGTGCTTTGCAGCATTGGGATTCTACATTCAAATCTGACCAAGGACAACATCTGCATGGAGTTTGTATGTTCTCCTGGTGCTTGCATAGGTTTTCTCCAGGTACTACGGTTTCCACCCACACTTCAAAGACATACTGAGAGGGAACTTAGATTGTGAGCCCCATTGGGGACAGCTTGATGCTAATGTCTGTAAAGCGCTGGGGAATACAGCAGCACTATCTACAGTTAGGTCCATATATATTTGGATAGAGACAAAAAAATTCAGTTGAAGTTCAGACTTTTTTGGAGTTTCTACCACCAGATTTTGAGATTTTTCACTGACTAACACTAGTGATCTGCTAGTGTCTGCACTACCTAACAGTGCTCTTGTATTACCTTTGTCTGCTGCTGTTAAGCTTAAAAACATACTTTTATTGATATGCAAATGAGCCTCTAGGTGCTATGGGGGTGTCTTTTCAGCACCTAAAGGCTCCGTCTACTCACTGATTCTGCCGCCCACCACGTCCCTCCAGCCCACCCCTCTCGTCTAGTTTGACAGCACTGTTAGGTACTGCAGACACTAGGAGATCGCTAGTGTCAGTCAGCAAAAAATCTCAAAATCTGGTGGTAGAAACCTGTTCAGCTTTAATTCAGTAGGTTGAACAAAATAATTGCATAAAAATATGAGGAACTAAAGCATTTTTTAAACTCATAGAAACATAGAAACGTAGAATGTGTCGGCAGATAAGAACCATTTGGCCCATCTAGTCTGCCCAATATATTTGAATCCTATGAATAGTCCCTGGCTCTATCTTATATGAAGGATAGCCTTATGCCTATCCCATGCATGCTTAAACTCCTTCACTGTATTTGCAGCTACCACTTCTGCAGGAAGGCTATTCCATGCATCCACTACTCTCTCAGTAAAGTAATACTTCCTTATATTACTTTTAAACCTTTGCCCCTCTAATTTAAAACTGTGTCCTCTTGTGGTAGTTTTTCTTCTTTTAAATATGCTCTCCTCCTTTACCGAGTTGATTCCCTTTATGTATTTAAAAGTTTCTATCATATCCCCTCTGTCTCGTCTTTCTTCCAAGCTATACATATTAAGGTCTTTTAACCTTTTCTGGTAAGTTTTATCCTGCAATCCATGTACTAGTTTAGTAGCTCTTCTCTGAACTCTCTCTAGAGTATCTATATCCTTCTGGAGATATGGCCTCCAGTACTGCGCACAATACTCCAAGTGAGGTCTCACCAGTGCTCTGTACAGCGGCATAAGCACTTCACTCTTTCTACTGCTTATACCTCTCCCTATACATCCAAGCATTCTGATAAGATGGGAACACCCCTTTAAGTCATTATCCTATCCACATTTGTTTGCAGATCACTTGCCATGCTCTTAACCACATTTTGCTGCCTTTTGCAGCCCTCTAGCCCTTTCCATTACTTTTTTAGAGCCATTTTAGTGCTCCAAAGTTCGGGTCCCTATTGACTTCAATGGGGTTCGGGATCAAGTTCGGATCCCGAACTCAAACTTTTTTGCAAAGTTCAGCCGAACCTGTCGAACCCGAACTTCTAGGTGTCCGCCCAACTCTACCAGCAACCTGTCCTTCTACCAGCAACCTCAATCTCTTCATTTCAGAGGCTCAAAAGTAATTGGACAAATTAAATAATTGTAAATAAAATGTTAATTTCTAATACTTGCTTGAAAACCCTTTGTTGGCAATGACTGCCTGATGTCTTGAACTTCCCCAGACGCTGTGGTTCCTCCTTTTTAATGATCTGCCTTAACTGAAGCAGTTGTCAGTTGCTGTTTGTTTGTGAGCCTTTCTGTCTGACGTTTAGTCTTTAATAAGTGAAATGCTCTATTGGGTTCAGATCAGGTGAGTGACTTGGCCATTCCAGAATATTTCACTTCTTTGCTTTACTAAACTCCTGGGTTGCTTTGGCTTTATGTTTTGGGTCATTGTCCATCTGTATTATGAAACCCTGACCAATCAGTTTGGCTGCATTTGGCTGGATTTAAGCACTGAGTATGTCTCTAAAAACTCCAGAATTCATCTGGCTGCTTCTGTCCTGTGTTACATCATCAATAAACACTAGGGACCCAGTTCCACTGGCAGCCATGCCTGCCCAAGCCATCACACTGCCTCCGTCGTGTTTTACAGATGATGTGGTATGCTTTGGATCATGAGCTGTACCATGCCTTCGCCATACATTTTTCTTTCCATTCTGGTAGAGGTTGATCTTGTTTTCAAATGTCAAAAGAATGTTCTTCCAGAAGTGTGCTGTTTTTTTAAGATGTTTTTTTAGCAATGTCCAATCTTGCCTTCTTATTCTTGAGGCTTATGAGTGGCTTGCACCGTGCAGTGAACCCTCTGTATTTACTTTCATGTAGTCTTCTCTTTATGGTAGATTTGGATATTGATACGCCTATATCCTGGAGAACGTTGTTCACTTGGTTGGCTGTTGTGAAGGGGTTTCTCTTCACCATGGCAATTATTCAGCGATCATCCACCACTGTTGTCTTCTGTGGGCGTCCAGGTCTTTTTGCATTGTTGAAGTCAGCAGTGCTTTCTTTCTTTCTCAGGACATACCAAATTGTAGATTTTGCCACTTCTAATAGTGTAGCAATTTCTTGGATGGGTTTTTTCTGTTTTTGCTGATGAAGGATGGCTTGTTTCACCTGCATGGAGAGCTCCTTTGACCGCATGTTTACTTCTCAAAATCTTCAAAATGCAAGCACCATGCCTCAAATCAACTCCAGGCCTTTTATGTGCCTAATTGAGAATGACATAATGAAGGAATTGCCCATACCTGCCCATGAAACAGCCTTTGAGTCAATTGTCCAATTACTTTTGGTCCATTATATAACTATAACTTGAATATGTTTTAGTAGGTAATGAAAACTAAATTTGTGTCAGTATATGTGCCTACAATAAGTTAAAAAAATGTGGACATCCTTACCCTAATGGCAGTTGGCAGTGGAGAGAAGGTTTGAGCAGCTAGATTTCAGCATGCCCAATCACTTTGTTCTTGAGGGATTAAATCATCACTATGGTCTGGCAGCAGCTTACTGCTCTCTCCCCATTGTGTAGACATACACAATCAACCAAGTGCAGTGTTGACATGTATTGAGGAGGTCGGAAGAGATAGCTAATGGCCTAACATGCATTCAGCTGACAGCTTTCTAAAGTGTAGGGCCAGACTGAAACAAACATTGATCACTATAGATCCCTTAATCAACATGTAAGGGCTGATTAATGTTTGCGTTTAACAGATCCGGCAGGCTGTTCCAGAAGAGGAACCACCTTATGGAGTTCTCCGGATCCAGCATAGCCGTGCACCACCAGACCCCATTGATTATAAAAGCATCCAGTGGTGATCTTTCCGGAAAAGTGCCAGCTTTGGTTGTACAAAAAGCTACTAGAGTCCTAACCAAACTACAAAGAACACACATGTAATACAAACGCATTCTTTAATGTGTAATTCCAGAAGACATACAATATATACAGACTAATATATGAAAAGCAGTGCAGATAAGCGCTGTGGCGACTGATGCCCCTACCGGACTCTATATATAAATTGGTCACACCTGGAAATGTATAAAACCAATAGTACTAATAATCCAATAAATGGTCTACAGGTGTGAACTATACCGCTCACTACTACCAGTGCTATCAATACTATCAAGATCCAGTCCCCATCCAGATATCAGGATAACCCTCCTAATGAGAATAATAAAGGAGGGAACAAAGAAACAATAAATAAGGCACTAAATAGACATACAGACCAGGAGCCAGGAGGGCCAGGTGTGACCAATTTATGTATACAGGTCTGGCGACTGCTAGGGACATCAGTCGCCACAGAGCTTATCTATATATATTCACTATTGTTCGGTGAGCCAGTTTGGCTCGAGCATCGCGGTGTTCGATCAGTGTATTTGAATCTCATTTAGCCTCTATTTCTGAAAAGTTGCTGGTGGGATTTGAACTGACAACCTTCTTACATTGCAGCCAAGAATGTTAACCACTACACCATAGAGCCACATGGCCAGTTACTTTACTCCATAGTGTAGTGGTTAACATTCTGGGCTATAATGTAGAAGGTTGTGAGTTTGAATCCCGACAGAAACTTTTCAGAAATAGAGGCTAAATTATCTCCTTCCTCATCTCTATAGTACACTGTTGTTGATAGGTAGGAAACCTATACTACAAGCTACAGATGATGTGGTATGCTTTGGATCATGAGCTGTACCATGCCTTTGCCATACATTTTTCTTTCCATTCTGGTAGAGGTTGATCTTGTTTTCAAATGTCAAAAGAATGTTCTTCCAGAAGTGTGCTGTTTTTTTAAGATTTTTTTTAGCAATGTCCAATCTTGCCTTCTTATTCTTGAGGCTTATGAGTGGCTTGCACCGTGCAGTGAACCCTCTGTATTTACTTTCATGTAGTCTTCTCTTTATGGTAGATTTGGATATTGATACGCCTATATCCTGGAGAACGTTGTTCACTTGGTTGGCTGTTGTGAAGGGGTTTCTCTTCACCATGGCAATTATTCAGCGATCATCCACCACTGTTGTCTTCTGTGGGCGTCCAGGTCTTTTTGCATTGTTGAAGTCAGCAGTGCTTTCTTTCTTTCTCAGGACATACCAAATTGTAGATTTTGCCACTTCTAATAGTGTAGCAATTTCTTGGATGGGTTTTTTCTGTTTTTGCTGATGAAGGATGGCTTGTTTCACCTGCATGGAGAGCTCCTTTGACCGCATGTTTACTTCTCAAAATCTTCAAAATGCAAGCACCATGCCTCAAATCAACTCCAGGCCTTTTATGTGCCTAATTGAGAATGACATAATGAAGGAATTGCCCATACCTGCCCATGAAACAGCCTTTGAGTCAATTGTCCAATTACTTTTGGTCCATTATATAACTATAACTTGAATATGTTTTAGTAGGTAATGAAAACTAAATTTGTGTCAGTATATGTGCCTACAATAAGTTAAAAAAAATGTGGACATCCTTACCCTAATGGCAGTTGGCAGTGGAGAGAAGGTTTGAGCAGCTAGATTTCAGCATGCCCAATCACTTTGTTCTTGAGGGATTAAATCATCACTATGGTCTGGCAGCAGCTTACTGCTCTCTCCCCATTGTGTAGACATACACAATCAACCAAGTGCAGTGTTGACATGTATTGAGGAGGTCGGAAGAGATAGCTAATGGCCTAACATGCATTCAGCTGACAGCTTTCTAAAGTGTAGGGCCAGACTGAAACAAACATTGATCACTATAGATCCCTTAATCAACATGTAAGGGCTGATTAATGTTTGCGTTTAACAGATCCGGCAGGCTGTTCCAGAAGAGGAACCACCTTATGGAGTTCTCCGGATCCAGCATAGCCGTGCACCACCAGACCCCATTGATTATAAAAGCATCCAGTGGTGATCTTTCCGGAAAAGTGCCAGCTTTGGTTGTACAAAAAGCTACTAGAGTCCTAACCAAACTACAAAGAACACACATGTAATACAAAAGCATTCTTTAATGTGTAATTCCAGAAGACATACAATATATACAGACTAATATATGAAAAGCAGTGCAGATAAGCGCTGTGGCGACTGATGCCCCTACCGGACTCTATATATAAATTGGTCACACCTGGAAATGTATAAAACCAATAGTACTAATAATCCAATAAATGGTCTACAGGTGTGAACTATACCGCTCACTACTACCAGTGCTATCAATACTATCAAGATCCAGTCCCCATCCAGATATCAGGATAACCCTCCTAATGAGAATAATAAAGGAGGGAACAAAGAAACAATAAATAAGGCACTAAATAGACATACAGACCAGGAGCCAGGAGGGCCAGGTGTGACCAATTTATGTATACAGGTCTGGCGACTGCTAGGGACATCAGTCGCCACAGAGCTTATCTATATATATTCACTATTGTTCGGTGAGCCAGTTTGGCTCGAGCATCGCGGTGTTCGATCAGTGTATTTGAATCTCATTTAGCCTCTATTTCTGAAAAGTTGCTGGTGGGATTTGAACTGACAACCTTCTTACATTGCAGCCAAGAATGTTAACCACTACACCATAGAGCCACATGGCCAGTTACTTTACTCCATAGTGTAGTGGTTAACATTCTGGGCTATAATGTAGAAGGTTGTGAGTTTGAATCCCGACAGAAACTTTTCAGAAATAGAGGCTAAATTATCTCCTTCCTCATCTCTATAGTACACTGTTGTTGATAGGTAGGAAACCTATACTACAAGCTACAGATGATGTGGTATGCTTTGGATCATGAGCTGTACCATGCCTTTGCCATACATTTTTCTTTCCATTCTGGTAGAGGTTGATCTTGTTTTCAAATGTCAAAAGAATGTTCTTCCAGAAGTGTGCTGTTTTTTTAAGATTTTTTTTAGCAATGTCCAATCTTGCCTTCTTATTCTTGAGGCTTATGAGTGGCTTGCACCGTGCAGTGAACCCTCTGTATTTACTTTCATGTAGTCTTCTCTTTATGGTAGATTTGGATATTGATACGCCTATATCCTGGAGAACGTTGTTCACTTGGTTGGCTGTTGTGAAGGGGTTTCTCTTCACCATGGCAATTATTCAGCGATCATCCACCACTGTTGTCTTCTGTGGGCGTCCAGGTCTTTTTGCATTGTTGAAGTCAGCAGTGCTTTCTTTCTTTCTCAGGACATACCAAATTGTAGATTTTGCCACTTCTAATAGTGTAGCAATTTCTTGGATGGGTTTTTTCTGTTTTTGCTGATGAAGGATGGCTTGTTTCACCTGCATGGAGAGCTCCTTTGACCGCATGTTTACTTCTCAAAATCTTCAAAATGCAAGCACCATGCCTCAAATCAACTCCAGGCCTTTTATGTGCCTAATTGAGAATGACATAATGAAGGAATTGCCCATACCTGCCCATGAAACAGCCTTTGAGTCAATTGTCCAATTACTTTTGGTCCATTATATAACTATAACTTGAATATGTTTTAGTAGGTAATCAAAACTAAATTTGTGTCAGTATATGTGCCTAAAATAAGTTAAAAAAATGTGGACATCCTTACCCTAATGGCAGTTGGAAGTGGAGAGAAGGTTTGAGCAGCTAGATTTCAGCATGCCCAATCACTTTGTTCTTGAGGGATTAAATCATCACTATGGTCTGGCAGCAGCTTACTGCTCTCTCCCCATTGTGTAGACATACACAATCAACCAAGTGCAGTGTTGACATGTATTGAGGAGGTCGGAAGAGATAGCTAATGGCCTAACATGCATTCAGCTGACAGCTTTCTAAAGTGTAGGGCCAGACTGAAACAAACATTGATCACTATAGATCCCTTAATCAACATGTAAGGGCTGATTAATGTTTGCGTTTAACAGATCCGGCAGGCTGTTCCAGAAGAGGAACCACCTTATGGAGTTCTCCGGATCCAGCATAGCCGTGCACCACCAGACCCCATTGATTATAAAAGCATCCAGTGGTGATCTTTCCGGAAAAGTGCCAGCTTTGGTTGTACAAAAAGCTACTAGAGTCCTAACCAAACTACAAAGAACACACATGTAATACAAAAGCATTCTTTAATGTGTAATTCCAGAAGACATACAATATATACAGACTAATATATGAAAAGCAGTGCAGATAAACGCTGTGGCGACTGATGCCCCTACCGGACTCTATATATAAATTGGTCACACCTGGAAATGTATAAAACCAATAGTACTAATAATCCAATAAATGGTCTACAGGTGTGAACTATACCGCTCACTACTACCAGTGCTATCAATACTATCAAGATCCAGTCCCCATCCAGATATCAGGATAACCCTCCTAATGAGAATAATAAAGGAGGGAACAAAGAAACAATAAATAAGGCACTAAATAGACATACAGACCAGGAGCCAGGTGTGACCAATTTATGTATACAGGTCTGGCGACTGCTAGGGACATCAGTCGCCACAGAGCTTATCTATATATATTCACTATTGTTCGGTGAGCCAGTTTGGCTCGAGCATCGCGGTGTTTGATCAGTGTATTTGAATCTCATTTAGCCTCTATTTCTGAAAAGTTGCTGGTGGGATTTGAACTGACAACCTTTTTACATTGCAGCCAAGAATGTTAACCACTACACCATAGAGCCACATGGCCAGTTACTTTACTCCATAGTGTAGTGGTTAACATTCTGGGCTATAATGTAGAAGGTTGTGAGTTTGAATCCCGACAGAAACTTTTCAGAAATAGAGGCTAAATTATCTCCTTCCTCATCTCTATAGTACACTGTTGTTGATAGGTAGGAAACCTATACTACAAGCTAATATATACTGTGAGATAAAACAGTGTAAAA
Source organism: Bufo gargarizans (assembly GCF_014858855.1). Lineage (NCBI taxonomy): Eukaryota > Metazoa > Chordata > Amphibia > Anura > Bufonidae > Bufo > Bufo gargarizans. The sequence goes on from NC_058080.1 coordinate 650,265,143, forward strand.
AGATAAGGAAAATATATATTTCAAAAAGTGCAAATGTATGAAGCTTATGAGATTAAATAGTAACACCACAAAAATGACCTAAAAAAGTGTTTATTAACACTATTGCTGCTATCATCAGTGAATATATATAATTGTCCCCTGCTACGGCCTGATAGTTTTAACTGTACATTATTATTTTTTTCTATGGTGAATGGTTTTAGTATAAACAATAAAGGATGTCGTTTTATATAACTATAAGTTATGACCCCTAAAGGGAATTGTTGGTCATCTGACCGCTAGTTGTTTATGTGAATCTATCCCGAGGGTCCCAGCAAGGGCCCAATTAAGTGTTTGTTCAGTGTAAGATGTAACTCACAGATGATTGAATAGATTGATTCTCATGCGTGAAATACAAAAGCCTGCTCCTTATCTCCCTCAACATTTCACTTGGTAAAGGGCCCTACATGGGCTGTTCATAGGAATGCTCATCATTGATTATCTGGCAGTGTAAAGATGCTGGCGATTACCCAATGAACATGCGAAACGCTCGTTCGTCGGGTAAATTGATCGTTTGTGTAGGCACCTAAATTATCATTTGCCGGCTGCAGTTTGTGCTGTCTAACCACGCTCTGCTGTTGGCAAGTAACAAGTCTGTAGGTAAAAAAGCAATGGCATTAGTGATTGCTGATTCCCATACTGTGGAGGAGATTGCTGCAGTCACTGACAAGCAGGCGATTGCTGGGAAGGAACGCTTCCTTTTTAACAATTGCCTGCTGAATTGTCTCAATGGTCAAATGTTGTTTGTAAACCACTCAATGGTGGTAAACCTATGGCACGGGTGCCAGAGGTGGCACTCATCGCCCTCTCTGTGGTCGCCCACACCCTGGAAAAAGTCTATGGTGTACAAATTTTATCAAAACTGGTATAAAAGAAAACTGGCATACTATTTTCTATAGCAACCAATCCGATTGCACATTATATTTTCCAGAGCTCCTTTGGAAAATGAAAGATGGAATCTGATTGGTTGCTTTGGGCAACTAAGTCAGTTTTCCTTTACAACAGTTTTAATAAATTTCCCCCAGTGATGTTACAGTATACAGATTACTAACAATATCCCACTGAGTTTCTGGGATATATATTGAAATTAGCTTTCCTAAGGTGCCATCAGATGTAAGATGCACTAATTTTCTGATATTTTTTTTCCAGAAACCCAGAGGAATGTTGACTGGCTTATAATACTGATCATGCATGCTCAGCATCTTCCATAAGGATAAATAGTACCCCAACCAAAGCCTCTCAGGCAGCCAATCAAAGTTTATTTGCTCAGCTCTTTTAAAGGGTAATTACCCAGAAAGAACTGGATTCTTGGTATGAAACAGATTTCTTTTTAAGGAAACTAAGCCAGGTTCACATCACCATTTAGTTGTTTGTTCTTCTGATCCATCAAAACAACAGAAAAATGATCTTGTATTTTAAGCATCTATTATCTCTGTTCATTTTGGACATTACTCTCTGTTATTTTTTTGGAAATGTGGACATTTCCATTGGGTTTCTGGGTAAAATATCTGAAAATTCAAAATGTCCAGTGCAACCCACCCCATATACATAGTGTAATTGATGATAACACATACATAGGAGGTGGTGTTTGCAGTGGGGGCAGATCACGGTAGCAATGTATAGCGCGAGATGTACAAGTTATTAGGCGGAAGTGAAGAGAGGTCATGTGGTACAGTCTGAAACATGTAAAAGGTATTAAATACATTTAGAAAAGTATATATTTTTTTAGCATGTAAGGCTATACCTAAATTCAAGAGAAAAAAAAATCCCGGGTAACCCCAATAAAAATTCCTAGTAGTGTGCTCAATGAAACATGCTCCTGTCTGATCCTGTCATGACAGCATCATGTCTCTGTTAAATATTTCTCATTTGTTTCCATTATAATTTGTTTGAATTCACAAACTTTCACCGGAACATGCCTTTTTATTCTCATGATTACCATTTGCCTTTATTTATAACTTTTTTGTGGGTAATTGTGCTCTCTGTATTCTGCCATGTTAGAAAGAAGTATACACAGATGACAGTGATAATCATTTAAGATTCATAAGGTTATGAGCCTGGGAGACAGAGATTATTACAGTTTGCCTTTGGGTTGTTATTCCCTGCAGCACAGCTACTATGGGAACAGGATGCTGGCAAATTATTCATTGCCAATAATCTGTGCTACCTTGCATGCACAAATACCTTACTGTGCGCTAAGACACAGCATATAAATACAGCTGTTAATTAGACTTTCCCTCTCCAAACAGTGAAATAGTCAGACATTATTAGTCTATGAAAGTTTTCACACCTGCTTATTTCCCCCACACTGTGTAAACTTACTGTACACCTCATTATCTCTTCTCTAAATAATCAGCAATAGCACTTAGGTATATTGTTTCTGTAATCAGACTTAAGTTAATGCAATAACTTTTGCTTCACATTAACATCGAGGCTTAAAGAAAAGCTACACCTTTTGGAAAGCCAACTGAAACCATGGGCTGTAAGAAAATAAAAAAACAACTGTAAAGTTTATTGCAAGCAGTTGGCGAAATACATTCTTGGCAACTTTCTTTTTAGTGCCATACTATGGAAAAATGAATATCCTTGAATGATAACTCTACCCTAACAGAAAACATAATGTATGAATTTATTAAAGTTAAAAAGAATGCCCAATCAATACCTCAAAAATGATATGAATGTCAGTACCTATAGGTGATGATCATCTGTAATTTTTTCCTCATTATTTCCCATTTGCCGGTGTGTTGAACCAGTGTGTCAACCAACAGATTTGGCAGTCCCTTGGCAATCCCCATTTAACCCCTCTACAGGGATCTGGTCTTCACTGCAGAGGACAACCAGGCCCCTACCTTCTGGAGTAGTCCCTGTGTGGTTGACAGCTGACCTACTGGGGTCAGAGACACTGTTGTGGAGCACTAAGGGGGCAGACAGCAAAGGGTCAGTATGAAGGATGGGCACAGGTCAGGCAGCAGAGGTTCAAAATCTAGGAATCAGGCATAATTTGTTACAGAAGTTGGAAGACAGACCAATAGAGCACACCTTTGCAGGTACTAGAAAACCTATCGCTCAGGCACTCTCCCATAGAAGAAAGTGCCCTAAGTATCCAGAGATGGCCATCCATAGGCTATGGGAAATAAGGATGTTTGTGCACTGACCTTATTATTGTGCATTTCATCACAGACACTAATGTGAGAATAAGGCCCAAGGTGGTCCTAATGGCATGCCTTAAGGTTGACCTATTAACCCTATTATAAGGGCAGACTCATTAATTACAAGTTTGAAGATACCTGTGATGATTATGACAAACTGCAAACAGGACTTCTCATAGCTTGCTTTCAAAAAATGGCTTTCTTCTTGCCAGATGTGTGAAGTACACAACTAATTGTAGTCATGTGTACAGATTATCCTACCTAAAATGTGGATCGCTGCTTCTCCTCCATAGTGACCATGGTCATCTTGGCTGCTCTTATAATTAGTTTTCTCCTTGCCTGGGCTGTCAGTTTAGGTGCATGGCCATGTCTTGTTAGGTTTCCAGCTGTGCCGTACTCCTTTCATTTTCAGATGATGGAATGAACAGTGTTTCATGGGCTTTTCAGAGCTTGGGATTTTTTTTTATAACATAACCCTGCTTTACAGTTCTCCACAACTATATCCCTGACCTGTCTGATGTGTTACTTGGTTTTCAAGATGTTGTTTGATCACTAATGTTCTCTAACAAACCTCCTAGGCCTTCACAGAACAGCTGTAGTTATACTGAGAATAATTTACACACAGGTGTAACTAATTAGGTGACTTATGAAGGCAAATGGTCACTCTGGATTTTATTTATAGGGGTATCAGAGTACAGGGGGCTGAATACAAATGCACACCACACTTTTCACATTTTTATTTATTAAAAATGTTGATAACAATGTATGATTTTCATTTCACGTTACACATACTTGCTACTTTGTGTTGGTCTATTACATAAAACCCCAAAAAAATTTGAAGGTGTAACAGTGTAATGTGAATAAATTTGGAAAACGTCAAGGAGTATGAATACATTTTCAAGGCACTGTAAATACATAATGAATTACATCTTAATAACCTCTGCGCTGGCGGTAGCTCCGCCAAATGTATGTAGAGGTGCTGGCCTCTGAATAAATTCAGTGCATCTAAAGCCGGTCTAAATCTACACCTAAAACAGGAGTATAACATGATAAATGATATGGGCCTGACGCCCTGCGCCTTTCCTTTCCGTCCCCCTTCCACAGCCCCTTATTTAGACCTGGAGTGAGCACTTTTTCACCACAATCTGCAACAGATATAGCCATAAAACTGTCATATATCAGTTTGCAAATGACCACCCTATTGTTTTTATCTTTTTGGAAGGAGAACTGGTTTGCATGTCTCACTCAGAGAAGTGTAATGCTGTGTAGTGTTGATTGAGCACCAAAGTGCTCGGGTGCTCGGGTAGAACACTTTGCGATGCTTGGGAGCTCTACAGAGCACCTGAGCACAATGGAAGTCAATGGGAGAAACTGAGCATTAAACCAGGCACCCCCTGCCGGGTGTAGGGCTGCAGTAAACAATTATTTTAGTAATTGAGTATTCTACTGATTATTTTTATGATTAATCGAGTACTCTAATAAGAAAAAATGAATTAATAGACTGTTTTCCTTTATAAAAACTCATCAGACCCCCTGACATCAGTCCCCAACACCCTTCGTTCCCCCCCGTGCGATCAGCCCAAGTGCATCAGTTCCCCCCAGTGCCATCAGCTCCACTATCCCCTAGTGCCATCAGCTCTGTTCCCCCAGTGCCTTCAGCACTACCCCAGCGCCATTAGCTCTCCCCCACCCCAGTGCCATTATCTCTCCCCCACCCCAGTGCCATCAGCTCTCCCCCATGCCAGTCCCATCACCTCCACTCCCCCAGTGCCTTCAGCTCTCCCCCACCCAGTGCCATCAGCTCCCCCTCAAATGCCACCAGCTCCCCCATGTCATCAGTTGCTCCCCCTCACACTGCCATCAGCTCCTCCCCCAATGCCACCAGCTCCCTCCACTTCCATCAGTTCCTCCACTCCCCTCCTAGCGATCAGTGCCCAGCAGCAGCGTCAGTGAACTAAAATCTCCTGACGATGTGTGTATGTCAGAATCCAAAGCATTGTGAGAGCAGGCGGGTGATCACGGATCTGTCACGGTGGACAGGATACAAGATACACAGAAAATAAACAAACAAGTGTCTAGGCAAGAAGCTGGGGATAAAGGTCACCTCCTGACAAATCCCTACCAGCTTTCCCTAGACTTCTATGCCCACGTTTAGACCCTGAAGGTGGGAATAAAGTGTCCTCGTGCCTGGGCTGAAGATACCCTAAAATCCCTAAGATGGTGAAAGGGGGAAAGAGGCAGCCTTCTCCCTCAGAAGCTGGAGGGGCAGACGTCTCTCTAACAGCCTAGACAGACAACCACCAGAAAACAAAAAACAACTTATCTTTACTGAGCAAGAACAGCAAATCCTTCCTTCCTTTCTCTGAACCAGACAGAAGCTATAACCCGCACAGGACACTGGGAGTGGGCGTAATTTAAACTTAAACCAATGATCACGCCCAGTGCACCTGAAGGGAGGCGGATATAGCTCAACTCCAAAACAAAAAGGCTACACACGTGCTGCTAATCTGGCAGACCTCCGCACAAAGCCTGAGCAGGGCATGACAGGAGCATGAGTATTAGCAAACTCTTCACTTGCACTCCTGACAGAAACTATTTGCTCAAATCAAGTTTAAAAAAAAAAAAAAATTGCTGAGTTTTCAATAAATGTTTTTATCTCTACTGAAAATGTTAAATGGTCTGCAGATTTTCTTCAGCAAAATTTAATGGTAAAGTTAGAATTATAAATGTATAAATTATAGTGAGCACTCAATATCTGTGGTCATATATCAGGTCTGTTAATATAACTAATTTATTAGATCATGAAATTACGCATACAATAGATAGGATAGAAATAGACAATATAAAATATAGTACCTTAAAAATTATAAATATAAATAATAAAATATAGAGAAACACAATTTGTTATACTGATAAGAGCAAATATATCACTAGAAATTGGTCACTTAAGATTAGTATTGTGAAATTTAGATCCTTTGTTTGGAACAACAAGAAAGCTAGGCTTTCCTTCTCTCTGCTCACTAAACCTAGATATGCTGGAGGGATTGGTATGCCCAACCCCGAAATTTATGGCAAGGCCATCCTCCTTACCCGAGCATTGGCTTGGCTGCGACCCGCTCCATATACATTAACAGTTGAGATTGATGTGGATATTCTTCAAATGCCACCTAGAGCATTGCTCCTTGGTTCCCAGACGATAAGTTCAGGACAATACTCCCACTACCCAATAGTCAGAGCCACTCTCGAAGCCTGGAGGTGGTTCTCGTCCACCCACTGCTCGGTCCCTTTCCCCTCCCCCTCCCTAATGATAAGGGATATTGTTGACACTGCCCCTTCCTCCATGAGGAATGCCACCTCATATGGACTCAGATCCTGCTCTCTTCCCATTAGCTCTCTGACATTACCGACGGGGGAGTGGATGGATCACCAAACAATGAATGCCCTCTTAAATCCACATAAGCGTGATGTCCTCTCCATCATATATCTTAGAGCGTACCTGAAACAACAGATCAATATAGGAGACCTATTTCGTCCTATGGTGTGGTTTGAATCGTTGGTTTCCCGTCCCTCCCCTCCCAGGAAGCTTATATCCTTGATTTATAGCAGACTCAGCTCCCCTCCAATGATGACCAAACCAGCATTTATTAGAGGTTGGGAAAGGGATCTTAGCATTGATATTTCATACAATGATTTACCGCGTCTCCTGAGCTCTCCCCATGGCGCCTCCCGCTGCGTACGTATTCAGGAAAACAGCTACAAGATTCTCACCAGATGGTACAACACACCTGACAAAACAGCTTTGTACTCAAGCACTGCTTCGGATGTCTGCTGGAGGTGTCATGGGGAGAAGGGAACTTTCCTACACATCTGGTGGACCTGCCCTCCCATCCACAAATGGTGGACAGAAATATTCGCTCAATCTAATAGGATTTGCGGATCCTCTGTCTCTGTCTCTCCGCAACTAGCTCTTCTATCCCTCTCCCAATCTGAGCACGCGATAACCCCACCATATGTGTTTACTCAAATGATGATGGCTGCGCGCCTCTTACTCCCCAAACATTGGTTACAACCCCATGTTCCTACCATGGATGAATGGATACAGAAACTAGACCAAATTCATAGGTTTGAAGAGCTTTCTGCCTGGGAATCGCGATCCCATGAAATATTTCTCAAAAAATGGCACCTCTGGGCGGTTTTCAGAAAAAGTAATAAGTAAAACTGGTACCTGCCTGGCAATACTAGGCTATTATCTCGGAGGCTGGGCCGATTTCTGCACAAATACCCCCCAGTCAGAACTCGGTTATGGCAACTGTTCCTGCTTGCTTGATACCAGGTGGAATTTGTGTACAATTACAAAAGCTAATACTTGTCACCTTCAACTGTTTCTTTCTTTCCTGACTGGTGGAGACTGCTCGCTTTTATGGTTATGTATGATTTCCCCTTGTCACGCATTCTGTCGTTTCCTTAAGCCTAATCTGATTGCAGGTTTTCGCTCCTCCCTGATTGCAATTGACTGCCTTTAAGCTCTCAATAGTTTCCAGAACTTGTGACTGCCATATCTGATGTCATACTTTATGTCATATTGAGCTGTACCTATTTTGATGCCTGGGTGGGCCTGCGAGCCTCACCCTTGCACCTTGTTACCCCTGTTTTGTGTTGGAAAAACCAATAAAAAACTTTAAATCAAAAAAAAAAAAAAAAAAAAAAAAAAAAAAAAAAGAAAGGCCATGAGTGACTCGAGTGGCCCTGCCCATATGCATCAATAAATCTCTTTCAAATCAAAAAAAAAAAAAAAAAAAAAAAAAAAAAGATTAGTATTGTGTCCTTATAGAGGCTGCGACTTTGTTCTTATGGGTGTTGCAACATTGTTCCCAACGTTAAATGTCTCAGTTATATCACTGATATATCCGTGAGTATAATTATCCAGAGGTACTCACTGTTTGGGGTCCGGCTCGTGTGTAACTGTCCGTGGTGGCGTCCCACCGTGGGTCAGTGCACTCACCCGGTGTGGCGTTTTGGAGTATCTTCCGATGTTCACGGTCCGCGGTGTTGTTACGGTAATCCTGCTCCCCAAGAGACCGCTGTGCGTCCCACGTGTAGCTGGCGTCCTGCGTTTTTTGCTGGCACTACACGTGATCAGAGCGCCGGGGAGGTCTTTACCCAATGCAAGGTTGTGGGATATCTCCCGATGTTCAAAGTCCGCGATTACGGTAATCCTGCTCCCAGGTAGCCGCTGTGTGTCCCACGTGTGGCTGGCGTCCTGCGCTTTTTGCCGGCACTCCACGTGATCAGGGCGCCGGTGAAGTCTCTACCTGTAATTGGTTCAAGACTCCTGTGATGGATTAGGAATAATTTTGATCACCGTCTATGCGGTCGTGTCCGTGGTTACGTGTGCTGATCAGCTCCGATGGGTTAAAGTGTCCAGTCGTCTATAAGGATCCCAACCGCTATACGCGTTTCAAGGTCTCTGACCTCTTCCTCAGTAGCTGGTTATGGGATCCAAAGGTACTTCCTTATATATCCTGGACGGGTTACACCTTGTTTGCTTAATTAGGGATCATTGCAAAATCTGGTTTGGAGTCAGATAATTTAAAATACCTCCTTATGTTTTTAAATGAAGACATTCATCATTATATAATGCTCCTTATACCTTGACATTAAATAGACCTGACTAAAATTCATTATAAATTATTTCACAATCCTTAATGTATTTAGCATAAATTCATATATATTTATAATCAGTGCATGTTAAAATTTATAAAATAATAATATAATAATCATGGTAAAACTATACAATTGCGCTTCCTCTCTGTATATAATGTTAAGATATTAAAAAATACATAGTGATATTTATTCGATTAAAATATTAATTTAAAATCTATATATATTCATCTGTGTTTTCTTATTTGTAGTGATGTAAAGGAAGTGGGGGCTCCCAACTAAGGGGAGATCGGGGTGCTGATTTTACCGCTATACCACCGATGTCCCGTCCGCTGAGAGCACCCACCTCTTGATCTACAAAAAGCCAAATATTTCAAAATCTGCATTAAGACCCTCTGGTAATAAAGTGTTAAAATCATATATATGTCTCGCCTCCTGTCTTGACATATTAGAGATGTGATCACCTCCTCTCCAATGTATATCTATTTTTTCGAATGCCGTAAACTTTAATAGGGAGGGATCCTGATTGTGGTGATATTTAAAATGCTTAGATAGTGAATGTTTCTCGTATCCTGTTCTAATTTTAGTCATGTGTTCTGCAATTCTGACTTTTAGTAGTCTCTTCGTTCGCCCTATATATTGTTTTTTGCAGGGACACTCAATCATGTATAAAACGTTTGCTGTGTTACATGATAAAAATGTATCAATAACATACGAAAATGAGTTTGATGTGGAAGAAATTAAATTGGGTTTTTTTGGAAATTTCGTGTTTCTACAATTGCTACAAGTATTACACCTATAAAATCCCTTTAGGTTAAAATAATTTTTGTAAACATTTTCCTTTTTATTTTTTACAGTTGGTGCTACTTTAATAGCCAAATTCGGTGCTTTTGTATATACTATTTGTGGGCCATTGGTCAAATATGGTCCTATTAGTTTATCATTTGTAATATGATGCCAATGGTTTCAGATTATGGCTTCAATCTTCCTATATTGGGCATTATAGGGTAAAATAATCCTAATTTGATCCCCCATTTTGGGGTCAATTTCTATTCTGGTCCTTGTTTTTTCTTCAAAGAAGGTTTTCCTATCCATATTTTTTACTTCTACTAGGGCTTTCTCTACCTGTTGTGAAGGATATTTTTTCATCAAGAATTGTCCCTTCATGGATATAGCTTCTTTCATATAGTCCTCTTCTTTTGTACAATTGCGCCGTAGCCTCCTAAATTGCCCCTTAGGTATATTTAGCAGCCATCTTGGTAGATGGCAGCTTGTATAAAGGATATAGCTATTTTTGGCTATCTCTTTTTGGTATGTTTGACAAATTAATTTATTATCCTCCACCTTAATAGTCAGATCTAAAAACTCTATCTGTTCTTTATGTATCTTTGAACTGAATTTTATATTATTTTCATTCTGATTTATATAATTTAGGAATGACTTTAGATCTTCCTCCGTTCCTCTCCAGATGAAAATTACATCGTCAATGAACCTACGCCAGAGCACCAGGTTCGTCCCCAGTGTGGGTGCTATATCTGTCAGATATAATACAACAGAAGATCACCTGAATATTATTAGAACACCAAACCAGAAAGAAAGAGATATAAATGAAGAAAGACCGGTACAATACAATATCCCAATCACCAATAGATACGAGACACTTAATAATCCTCTTTTTTTAGACCGCACACCCCCACACCACAGGATCCGCACAAGGTCATTTCAACAATCACCCCGGGATCACCAACACATGACACCAGCCACAGGACACAATTACAACCTAAGACACAGAGAGGATATACAGAAGAACAACCAAAATCAATATCCCCAGAGAGCACATCAAATAAGGAACCAACATGCACCCCACAACAACAGGGAGACCTATGTAGGGAAACACCACAAACATCAGCACAACCCAAATATAGAAACCAGAAGACACGAAGAGGTAAGAGAAGGAAAAGAGAGGACACACCACAGGAGACACTAATAGAGGAGGATAACTCCATAATCAATTTAAGTTCGGTCACTTTAACCAAAGCACAACAAGCACTATTGAATAAAGGATTAAAATTCGCACCTACGGCACCATTAAGTAAATTTGACACTTACATTGGGATAGAAAAATTTATACGTAAATTATGTTTAAAAAAATATTTTTTGAAGAACCCTATAAATACAATAGGGGCAACACAAGGGACATACGTACATACGGATCTTAAGGTAAAAAGCAAGACATACCCAAGACATGAAATGGGACAGGATATTATCACATTTAAGAAAAATGTAGAGGCGGATATAAGGAAAATTAAAAAGGACCCAAGGAAATTTAATAATTTAAAACCTCATGAGATTCATGCAATCAAACAATTGCAACAAAATGATAATATAACTATACGCCCAGCCGATAAAGGGGGGGCAATTGTTATTTTAGATACATGGAAATACAATACAGAATGTAGAAGACAATTGGAAGATAAAGACACATATTTAAAATTGCAAAAAGACCCAATGACAGGATTTGTTGAAGCTCTGGAAGTATACGTAAAACAGGGCTTAGGTAAAGGATTTTTGAATGTACAGGAATCAAAATTTATTATGAGCACTCCTAAACGTACACCTGTTTTTTATACTATTCCAAAGGTCCACAAAAACCCATTGGACCCTCCGGGGAGACCCATTATTTCCGGAATAGGATCATATACAGCAAATCTATCCCAGTATTTAGATAGATTACTACAACCAGTAGTAAGGAAGACAGCTGCGTATATTAGGGATACCACACAAATAGTTCAAATCATTGAAAATCTAGAATATGAATCAAATTGGATTCTTGGAACCCTTGATGTCAACTCCTTATACACCATAATAAAACATGATCAGGGGTTAGAAGCTTTAACACAACAATTGACATCATATGGAGAATATCTACCGGATCAAGTGGAATATATAGTGAAAGGGGTACAACATATTCTTAGCCATAATTACTTTGTATATGACTCTGATTTCTTTCTCCAGTTGATGGGCACCGCCATGGGCACCAGGTTCGCCCCCAGTTATGCCAACCTCTTTATGGCACAGTGGGAGGAACAATTTATAGCACCCACACTGGGGACGAACCTGGTGCTCTGGCGTAGGTTCATTGACGATGTAATTTTCATCTGGAGAGGAACGGAGGAAGATCTAAAGTCATTCCTAAATTATATAAATCAGAATGAAAATAATATAAAATTCAGTTCAAAGATACATAAAGAACAGATAGAGTTTTTAGATCTGACTATTAAGGTGGAGGATAATAAATTAATTTGTCAAACATACCAAAAAGAGATAGCCAAAAATAGCTATATCCTTTATACAAGCTGCCATCTACCAAGATGGCTGCTAAATATACCTAAGGGGCAATTTAGGAGGCTACGGCGCAATTGTACAAAAGAAGAGGACTATATGAAAGAAGCTATATCCATGAAGGGACAATTCTTGATGAAAAAATATCCTTCACAACAGGTAGAGAAAGCCCTAGTAGAAGTAAAAAATATGGATAGGAAAACCTTCTTTGAAGAAAAAACAAGGACCAGAATAGAAATTGACCCCAAAATGGGGGATCAAATTAGGATTATTTTACCCTATAATGCCCAATATAGGAAGATTGAAGCCATAATCCGAAACCATTGGCATCATATTACAAATGATAAACTAATAGGACCATATTTGACCAATGGCCCACAAATAGTATATACAAAAGCACCGAATTTGGCTATTAAAGTAGCACCAACTGTAAAAAATAAAAAGGAAAATGTTTACAAAAATTATTTTAACCTAAAGGGATTTTATACAGACGTGGACAAAATTGTTGGTACCCTTTGGTCAATGAAAGAAAAAGTCACAATGGTCACAGAAATAACTTTAATCTGACAAAAGTAATAATAAATTAAAATTCTATAAATGTTAACCAATGAAAGTCAGACATTGTTTTTCAACCATGCTTCAACAGAATTATGTAAAAAAATAAACTCATGAAACAGGCATGGACAAAAATGATGGTACCCCTAACTTAATATTTTGTTGCGCAACCTTTTGAGGCAATCACTGCAATCAAACGCTTCCTGTAACTGTCAATGAGACATCTGCACCTCTCAGCAGGTATTTTGGCCCACTCCTCATGAGCAAACTGCTCCAGTTGTGTCCGGTTTGAAGGGTGCCTTTTCCAGACTGCATGTTTCAGCTCCTTCCAAAGATGCTCAATAGGATTGAGGTCAGGGCTCATAGAAGGCCACTTTAGAATAGTCCAATTTTTTCCTCTTAGCCATTCTTGGGTGTTTTTAGCGGTGTGTTTTGGGTCATTGTCCTGTTGCAAGACCCATGACCTGCGACTGAGACCAAGCTTTCTGACACTGGCTAGTACATTTCTCTCTAGAATTCCTTGATAGTCTTGAGATTTCATTGTACCCTGCACAGATTCAAGACACCCTGTGCCAGAGGCAGCAAAGCAGCCCCAGAACATAACAGAGCCTCCTCCATGTTTCACAGTAGGGACAGTGTTCTTTTCTTGATATGCTTCATTTTTTCGTCTGTGAACATACAGCTGATGTGCCTTGGCAAAAACTTCGATTTTTGTCTCATCTGTCCACAGGACATTCTCCCAGAAGCTTTGTGGCTTGTCAACATGTAGTTTGGCATATTCCAGTCTTGCTTTTTTATGATTCGTTTTCAACAATGGTGTCCTCCTTGGTCGTCTCCCATGTAGTCCACTTTGGCTCAAACAACGACGGATGGTGCGATCTGACACTGATGTTCCTTGAGCATGAAGTTCACCTTGAATCTCTTTAGAAGTCTTTCTAGGCTCTTTTGTTACCATTCGGATTATCCGTCTCTTAGATTTGTCATCAATTTTCCTCCTGCGGCCACGTCCAGGGAGGTTGGCTACAGTCCCATGGATCTTAAACTTATGAATAATATGTGCAACTGTACTCACAGGAACATCTAGTTGCTTGGAGATGGTCTTATAGCCTTTACCTTTAACATGCTTGTCTATAATTTTCTTTCTGATCTCTTGAGACAGCTCTTTCCTTTGCTTCCTCTGGTCCATGTCGAGTGTGGTACACACCATATCACCAAACAACACAGTGATTACCTGGAGCCATATATATAGGCCCAATGGCTGATTACAAGGTTGTAGACACCTGTGATGCTAATTAGTGGACACACCTTGAATTAACATGTCCCTTTGGTCACATTATGTTCTGTGTTTTCTAGGGGTACCATCATTTTTGTCCATGCCTGTTTCATGAGTTTATTTTTTTACATAATTCTGTTGAAGCATGGTTGAAAAACAATGTCTGACTTTCATTGGTTAACATTTATAGAATTTTAATTTATTATTACTTTTGTCAGATTAAAGTTATTTCTGTGACCATTGTGACTTTTTCTTTCATTGACCAAAGGGTACCAACAATTTTGTCCACGTCTGTAGGTGTAATACTTGTAGCAATTGTAGAAACACGAAATTTCCAAAAAAACCCAATTTAATTTCTTCCACATCAAACTCATTTTCGTATGTTATTGATACATTTTTATCATGTAACACAGCAAACGTTTTATACATGATTGAGTGTCCCTGCAAAAAACAATATATAGGGCGAACGAAGAGACTACTAAAAGTCAGAATTGCAGAACACATGACTAAAATTAGAACAGGATACGAGAAACATTCACTATCTAAGCATTTTAAATATCACCACAATCAGGATCCCTCCCTATTAAAGTTTACGGCATTCGAAAAAATAGATATACATTGGAGAGGAGGTGATCACATCTCTAATATGTCAAGACAGGAGGCGAGACGTATATATGATTTTAACACTTTATTACCAGAGGGTCTTAATGCAGATTTTGAAATATTTGGCTTTTTGTAGATCAAGAGGTGGGTGCTCTCAGCGGACGGGACATCGGTGGTATAGCGGTAAAATCAGCACCCCGATCTCCCCTTAGTTGGGAGCCCCCACTTCCTTTACATCACTACAAATAAGAAAACACAGATGAATATATATAGATTTTAAATTAATATTTTAATCGAATAAATATCACTATGTATTTTTTAATATCTTAACATTATATACAGAGAGGAAGCGCAATTGTATAGTTTTACCATGATTATTATATTATTATTTTATAAATTTTAACGTGCACTGATTATAAATATATATGAATTTATGCTAAATACATTAAGGATTGTGAAATAATTTATAATGAATTTTAGTCAGGTCTATTTAATGTCAAGGTATAAGGAGCATTATATAATGATGAATGTCTTCATTTAAAAACATAAGGAGGTATTTTAAATTATCTGACTCCAAACCAGATTTTGCAATGATCCCTAATTAAGCAAACAAGGTGTAACCCGTCCAGGATATATAAGGAAGTACCTTTGGATCCCATAACCAGCTACTGAGGAAGAGGTCAGAGACCTTGAAACGCGTATAGCGGTTGGGATCCTTATAGACGACTGGACACTTTAACCCATCGGAGCTGATCAGCACACGTAACCACGGACACGACCGCATAGACGGTGATCAAAATTATTCCTAATCCATCACAGGAGTCTTGAACCAATTACAGGTAGAGACTTCACCGGCGCCCTGATCACGTGGAGTGCCGGCAAAAAGCGCAGGACGCCAGCCACACGTGGGACACACAGCGGCTACCTGGGAGCAGGATTACCGTAATCGCGGACTTTGAACATCGGGAGATATCCCACAATCTTGCATTGGGTAAAGACCTCCCCGGCGCCCTGATCACGTGTAGTGCCAGCAAAAAACGCAGGACGCCAGCTACACGTGGGACGCACAGCGGTCTCTTGGGGAGCAGGATTACCGTAACAACACCGCGGACCGTGAACATCGGAAGATACTCCAAAACGCCACACCGGGTGAGTGCACTGACCCACGGTGGGACGCCACCACGGACAGTTACACACGAGCCGGACCCCAAACAGTGAGTACCTCTGGATAATTATACTCACGGATATATCAGTGATATAACTGAGACATTTAACGTTGGGAACAATGTTGCAACACCCATAAGAACAAAGTCGCAGCCTCTATAAGGACACAATACTAATCTTAAGTGACCAATTTCTAGTGATATATTTGCTCTTATCAGTATAACAAATTGTGTTTCTCTATATTTTATTATTTATATTTATAATTTTTAAGGTACTATATTTTATATTGTCTATTTCTATCCTATCTATTGTATGCGTAATTTCATGATCTAATAAATTAGTTATATTAACAGACCTGATATATGACCACAGATATTGAGTGCTCACTATAATTTATACATTTCTTTACTGTTAACTCCTTATGTGGTTAGGGTGAACCACATCATAGTTAGAGCACCGAACCTGGTAAGCAGAAGGGTGAGCCACTATAAACTCATACTAAAGTTAGAATTAGCTGGACATTTCAACACTTCATTCTACCTATGGGATTCGTTATAAGATATGGTATAGAAAACATTGCATTGACACACTTAAGGTATTTAATTTACTGTGTGGCTCTGTGGTTAGCACTTGGAATGCTGGTCCTGGGTTTAAATCCAAACCAGGACAACTGCATGGAGTTTGTCTGCATTGGCTTTCTATTAAATTGACCCTATTGTGCTTGTGTGTTGGGGTCGAGTATCTTTATTGCAGCTATTGACTTCCCAGGGAGTCACCCCAGCCACATAACTTTCCCTGCACATTACAAATGTTTGTCATTGTTTCCTGTGCCATATAATAAAGGATGTGTCACTTCAAGCTGGTTTCATAAACATGAAAATTCTGATGACCAATATGCTAGGTCACAGGCAGGGAAGCTTTAAAGTAGGACAGGTGGCAGATTTGGGCATGATTGTCCACCTTGGTAACCTACAGTTTGTCTGATACTATCATGAATTCAGACTGAAGTAAAATCTCCAAGGGATGCTTCCAAGAATGTGTTAAAACTTGCCAATAATGGAGGCAAAAGTGGGCTCAACTAAGAACTCATAAGGTATATATAATAAGATGCCACTGACTATATATGACTGTATATACACTCCTCAACATTGAATAGACATGTTAATGATATGCAAATGATAAAAATGGAAACAAAATATTCAAAACATCTCAATTTATTCAGTATCAAGTATGAGCACCACACACAGACATACACATGCTTACATGCCTT
Organism: Bufo gargarizans; assembly: GCF_014858855.1. Classification (NCBI taxonomy): domain Eukaryota; kingdom Metazoa; phylum Chordata; class Amphibia; order Anura; family Bufonidae; genus Bufo; species Bufo gargarizans. The sequence continues at coordinate 650,282,196 of NC_058080.1, forward strand.
GGCATGCTATCATTGAGGTTATCATTGAGGTTATCATTGAGGAATGTTCTGTCATACTGAATGCACCTGGGCATGCAAATCATCAAGATCTGTTGCTGGCAGCTCCCTTTGCAATTTCTGACTAATGATGTACCAGATGTGCTTGATAGAAGATAAGTCTGGAGATGCTGAAGACCATGTTAGCACACTTAGCCCACCCAGGATGCTCAAAGTAATATGCAGCCTGGTGTTGTCCAATTGGTAAATGGCTCTTGGGACACTTTGGAGTAATGGCAGTACCACTGATTCCACGGCCAAATCAATCTACTGTATTAGTATACCTAAAATGAAGACTAGAGAGGTCTAGTTACAATACATTATGCCTAGGGATGAGCTAATCGACTTTGAATCAAACCCAAGTTGAAATGTTTTTTTACAATACATATTAATTTGTGAAGTTATTACCCGAAGTCTCGTGAGACTTTGCGAAGCAGTAACTTCGCTCATTGGAGCCAATACATTCTAATACTGTACGGAGCTCCTGCGCCGTACAGTATTGGAACGAAGTTTTATGCGAATCGACTTCAGATGTTTCATCCAAAGTCGATTCGCTCATCCCTAATTATGCCAACTCACACCATAATCCTGGGAGTAGGACTGGTGGGCCGTTCCATCGTGAAGGCCTCTCCATGGTATTGCCCACAAGGTCTCCAGGCCAATCTACACCTATCATTGTGTCCCAGACAAAAGTGGAACTCATCGTTGAAGAAGATTCCATTCCAACCTCTATTGCCAATTTGCTGTGCACCATGATAGCCTTTGAGAGCTGTGGCATGAAGTCAATGGAACAACTGTAGCTGAACATCTGGCTCATAGTCTAATGTCCTGCAAACACTGTCTGATGATTTGAGTAGACACTGTTTGCCACCCTAGACTTTGGATGTTATGTCCAATTTACACTTGTACAGAATGGATCACTACGTGACAATCTTCTAATCAATCTGTCCATGCACACATTTGCCTATATGCACCTTTTGCTGTAATTTCAGTTCATTGATGTTCTCCCAACTACCAGCACACACAACATTGAGCAGAGCAGATATCTCAGCCTAGGTGCATAGCCATCTGCTGGCCTTTCAGTTGAAGGATCCTGTCCCTCTCAGCTTGCGACAAGTGGCAATTACTGGCATATTGACGAACAGGAGGCACTGCACAATCATCCCACAAGACTTGATCCAATTTTTGAGGTGTTATGTGACAAAAAATGTTGCTTTAATCTGGTGTTTATGCCCCTGCCACAGATTAGAGCTAGGTGCTGGAAAATGTGATCATCTGTAGATCTTAGTGACACTTGCTACTTCATCAATTTGCATAAACTTACGGCTTGTCCTTCTTGGTGTTGTAACGTTTCAGTGTTGAGGAGTATAAGTTTAAGGCCGAATGCACACGGCCGTGTTCCGCGGCCGAGAGCGGTCCGTGGTATGCCGGGCTGGATTCCTGTTCAGAGCAGGAGCGCATGGCGTCATTGGTTGTTATGACGACGTGTGCTTCATGGCGCCGCTGCTGTACAGTAATACTCTCGTATAGTGTATTACTGTACAGCAGCGGAGGCATGAAGCGCACGGTGTCATAGCAACCAATGACGCTGTGCACTCCTGCTCTGAACAGGAATCCAGCCCGGCATACTACGGACCGCTCTCGGCCGTGGAACACGGCCGTGTGCATTCGGCCTATCTCTAAGGGCTCATGCAGAAGGCCATAGCCATTTTTGCGGTCAACAAATTGCGGATCCGCAAAAACAGATACCAGTCGTGTGCCTTACGCATTTTTTTAACGTCCGAACCAAAACAGAACTGTCCTATCCTTGTCCATAATGCGGACAATAGTAGGGCATATTCTATATTTTTGTGGGTATAACGGAATGCTGTCTGCATTTTTTGCCGCCTGATTGAAGTGGATGGGTCCGCATCTGACCCGCAAAAAATGTGGATTGGATGCGGACATAAAATATTTTTGTGTGCATGAGCCCTAACGCTAAGCGTAAAATACAAGTACATGAGACTTAGCAGTTGCAATCTTAATTTTCACCCTGAGACAGACCTTCCTGTCCTGACCTGGGCTAGTGAACAAAAAATGCCTGAATTATATTCTGAAAACTGTAAGTTATATACTGGTTAAAAGGACAGTGATGTAACTAGTATGTTCTTGGAAGTTTCATTTTCGGTTTGGAGAGGTGCCCAGTAACTGAACTCATAAATCTGCTATTAAATCAGCCCTTGGCAATACCCAAGCTTTCTAATTGTGTTATATGTGTCTGTATTTGCTTTCCTGTACTTTTATACCCAGTCTCTTACTTTGAGAATTATCTTTACTCACCTTACAAATGCCTTCTGAAGGGGTCTCTGTCCTAAAAGCAATATACAAACGGTATAAAGGTTTCAGTTTTAGTAACAGTTTTGACAAAAATTACTCAATTTCATAATTTTTACCGGTTAACCCCATAGTGACTAAGCTCATTTTGGTGTTAAGGATCACAGAATTTGTTTGTTTTCAAATTTTTGGGTTTATCCATTCAAAGGACCAGAAGTATTTTTGGGGTCATTTATCAAACAGTTGTAAAGTAGATTGCACCTTTCATTTTTCAAAGGAGCTGTCAAAAGTTAAAGGTGAGATCTGATTGACTGCTATGGGCAGCTAAGCCAGTTCTAGTTTACACCAGTTTGATAAATGACCCCTTTTTTTTTTCCTTTGACACCATATTCATGTCATGAGGGTTATGTTGGAATTGCCGCAGTCACTGTTGACTGTGGAATCTATACTTTTAAATTTATACTAGCAGTTGTTACAGGAACCAGCTAATCTTCTAGTTAGACTTTGCTGTGCCCATGACATCAAAGTGATTAATGTATACAGGATTAACCACTTAACTAAAACATACACTGATGAGCAAAGGGTAGCAATGGGACACATTTATTAAGAGCAGCGTTTTTAGACACCGGTCTTAATAAACCCTTAAGCTGGCGGCCGTTCCGACGAAGTTATAAAGAGGCGCCAACCTATAAAATGACGGTAGTATCACGTTCAAAGCCATAGTAGATGGTGAGCTATGGAGCCTGAAAGTCAAAAGTTCAAAACATTGTTACCCTTTTACTCATCAGTATATGCATCGGTCAGTGGTCATTAAGGGGTTAAGTCTGTGTTTAGTCTTGCAATATAGCTTGTGTTCATACCAGAACCATCAGAGTTATGCTAGGTCCATTTGTGATGAGGTACCAATAAATCATAACTGGCACCAGTTTTCTGCTGGCTTTCTAGTATTTTTGATAAAACTGGTAATAACTAATCCTCAAGATAGGTCATTAAAACCCAATCAGAGAGGGTCTGACACCCAGCACCCCCACTGATCAGCTGTAACCTGCAGCCCCTGTTGCTGAAACTAGCACTTTAAGGTCCCTTTCACACGGGGGAGTATTCCGCGCGGGTGCGACGCGTGAGTTGAACGCATTGCACCCGCACTGAATCCGGACCCAGTCATTTCTATGGGGCTGTTCACATGAGCGGTGATCTTCACGCATCACTTATGCATTGCGTGAAAATCACAGCATGTTCTATATTCTGCGTTTTTCACGTAACGCAGGCACCATAGAAATGAATGGGGTTGCGTGAAAATCGCAAGCATCCGCAAGCAAGTGCGGATGCAGTGCGATTTTCACGCATGGTTGCTAGGTGACAGTCTATTTACTGTATTATTTTCCCTTATAACATGGTTATAAGGGAAAATAATAGCATTCTGAATACAGAATGCATAGTATAATAGTGCTGGAGGGGTTAAAATAAAATAAAAAAATTAACTCACCTTCTCCTCTTGATTGCGTAGTTCCCGGTCTCTTTACTTCTTTAATGATGAGCTGTGGGCTAAAGGACCTGTGGTGACATCAGATCACATGTTCCATCACCACGGTGATGGACCATGTGATTGGAGCATGTGATCTGACGTCACCACAGGTCATTTAGCCCACAGCTCATCATTAAAGAAGTAAAGAAGAGACCGGGAACTACGCGATCAAGAGGAGAAGGTGAGTTAAAATTCTGTATTTTTTTTAACCCCTCCAGCACTATTATACTATGCATTCTGTATTTAGAATGCTATTATTTCCCCTTATAACCATGTTATAAGGGAAAATAATACAATCTTCAGAACATCAATCCCAAGCCCGAACTTCTGTGAAGAAACGCGAGTGCAAAACGCATTACAATGTTTTGCACTCGCACGGAAAAACCGCACATGTTCCCGCAACGCACCCGCCTCTTATCCAGGCCAAAAATATGACGCCCGTGTGAAAGAGGCCTAAATGGAATGGGCAGCTCCATTCATAGTGTACTGGGCGTGGGTGGTTACTGCAACTCAGCTGCCCTTCTCTTCAATGTGACATGAGCTGCAGTAACTCAGCACGGCCACCACCCTTTGAATGGAGTTGTGCTCTCTGTTCCATTCAAATCAAGACATCATTAATATCAGGAGCCTAGAAAACCCATTTTAAATAAAGCACATATTTAAAATATTGCATTCTACTCTACTTGTGTAGAATAAAGGAGAATGGAGGTTATTTCATTTAATGTTATACAGTTGTGTGCAATGAGACTTGTGTATTCGATTTTCATGTGATGAATACCACATAATGGATGTTAATTTCTGTAAGTGGATAATAGAAGCTTTAGCTTTTAGAAATAAACAGCATTAAAAGTATTTACCTGAATTATGTAAATTTAGAAACTAATGTAAGAATGATTTGTTTTTGTTTATGCTGGTTCTGTCTGAGCTGCAGACATATTATATAGAGAAGAAGACCGTATTTCAAAGCAATGGTAACAGCATGATTACACATTTTTTTTAACATGCTTATTATTTTTTTTTACTATGCAAAAATAAAATGGTATACAGAAAAGAAGAAAGGAGAAGGGAATGTGCATACTGAGCAAAAAAATCTATTACATACATGAGCAGCAATAGTAGCATTGCACATATTGGGGGAGAATTATTAATAGTGTGGTATTTTGTACTATATTTAAGAACAATGGAGGAGATTTTTCAAACTGGTGTAAAGTAAAACTGGATTAATTGCCCATAACAACCAATCAGATTCTGCCTTTCATTTTTGACAGCTCCTTTGGAAAATGAAAGGAGGAATCTGATTGGTTGCTCTGGGCAACTAAGCCAGTTCTACTTTACACCAGTTTGATAAATCTTTACCAGTGTGTTATATGTTTGTTAAATGTGTTGTATATTGTGAATGAACGGTAAAGGGGATGTTGATTGAGCACCAAAGTGCTCGGGTGCTCTACCGAGCACAATGGAAGTCAATGGGAGAACCCAAGTATTAAACCAGGCACCCACTGCTCTGAAGAGGAGAGGGTGTCTGGTTTACAGAAAAAGGTTAGAAGTTGATAGAAACACCTCCAAAATGGTTTGGAAACAGCATGGGAAAGATATCTGGATGCATCTTGGACTCCTAATACCTATAACATACAATAAACAATTGCACAAAGGCTGTATGGTAAAAGCCAGGTATGGGCAAGCCAACAATCTATCCATGAGACAGATACAGTCAGCACACCTTACAATGGCCTTGTACACTATGAGACATTCAAAACTAGCTCTCATCTGACTGAGAGCCAGTAAGCCTTCATATCTGTTGAATGGCTTGCGTGGACCTGCGCACCTGGATCATTATCATTACGGTGACAAAAAGTTTTCTGATTGTCCTAACATAATATTCAATAACATTTCTATACAGTTTTGTCATGTAAACTCATTTGCATAAACATGAACATATGGGCAAGTCATGCAAATGAGCAGAATTAGCCTTGTTTTTCAGCTGAAAAACCATTTGCATGGAAAATTTGCGATTACAATATTTGCAATCCACACAACTCATGAACAGCGCCATCTATTGGATTCATAGTCTACCATGAGACTACCTGACAATAAATTCACACCTCCAGGAATACCTATAATAAAAATAAAACTTTAAACTATATCACCTGTATAGAAGGAGGGAGGGTTAGGGGGGAAGGGAAATGTTTAGGGAAAGGATTATTGCGCTGTGTATATGTGTTTTATATTTGTTATCACTGCACATATCTGTAAAAAAGGAATATGACCTGTAATTTGATCCAATATGTACCTTTGAATGTAACTGTGCAAATTGTATCAAAACCTAATAAAATGTATTTTTTTAAAAAGACTATGAGCCAATAGATGGCGCTGTTCATGAGTCATAAACAGCGCCCTCTATTGGATTCATAGTCTTGTCATTAAACTATGAAACCAATAGATGGCGCTGTTTATGAGTCATGAACAGTGGCATCTATTGGATTCATAGCCTATGAATTCAATAAATGGCGCTGTTCATGATTAGCGTTGATCGCGAATATTCAAATCGCAATTTTTTTTTGTGAATTTTCCATGCAAATGATGTTTCAGCAGAAAAACAAGCAAATTTGCATATGCCCACGATTATGCAAATTAATTTACATGACAAAACTGTATAGAAAAGTTATTGAATATTATGTTAGGACAATCAGAAAACTTTTTGTCACCCTAATGATAATGATCTAGGTGCGCAGGTCCACCCAAGCCATCCAACAGCTAAGAAGCAACTTTGAGGCTTACTGGCTCGCAGTCAGATGAGTGCTGGTTTGGGATGCCTCAGACAGGATGGAACGTTTAGTAGTTATAGATTGTAAAAATTCCTATCTGAGGGGGAAAAAAAAAAGCTGGTTTTGAATGTCTCATAGTGCACAAGGCTTACATTGTAAGGTGTGCTGACTGTTATCTGTCTCATGTATAGATTGTTGGCTTGCACATACCCAGCTTTTGGCATATAGCCTTTTTGTGGTTGTCTATTGTATGTCATAGGCAATGGGAGTCCAAGATCCATCCAGACATCCATCCCATGCGGTTTCCAAACCATTTTGGTGGTGTTTCCATCAATTTCTAACCTTTTTCTGTGAACCAGACATCCTCTCTTTTTCAGAGCAATGGGTGCCTGGTTTAATGCTCGGGTCTTTCATTGATTTTCATTGTGTTCAATTGTGCTCGAGAACAAAATCTGTATATGGGTGCTCTACATCTAGGTTTTTAGTTGCTTTTTTGTGCACTTTCATGTTTTCTGCAGTGATTATTGCACTAAAGCTTAATGTCACTTTTTTTTTTTTTAAAGCTAAAAACACCTCTGCACATTTTAGCTTGAGGTCCATGGGATATACATATGAAGTGCAGGACTCAGAAATACTTTTTTGTAAGGCTACTTTCACACTTGCGGCAGGACGGATCCGACAGGCTGTTCACCATGTCGGATCCGTCCCGCGGCTATTTCGCCATGCCGCCGGCCGCCGCTCCGTCCCCATTGACTATAATGGTGCATGGCGAATGGCCGCCGGACTAAAATTACTGCATGTCAGGCTTAGCCTTACTGACATATTTTTTATTAGGTGGATCGTGTGGCTATTTTATTTTTTATTTTTATTTTGGGGTTTTCAAAATATAGCATACTGCAGCTCTTTTTTTTCATGCCATGAAGGCACACTGGCCCAGATTTACTAATCCTATAGATGGCCTAAACATCGGCAGGCTGTCTAGACCTACATCCGATATATGACAGCAGCTTTTCTCTTTTCTCTGACTCTATACCAACTATTGGTTGACTTGCCTTGAAACAGAATTGTATGCCAGAATGTTTGTGCAAAATTGTGCATCTTAACCAACATCCCTTTCTGTGAGGCTCCATTTCTTTCCACTAAGCTCTGCTTTTTTGTTGAGATCGTCGGAAAAGAGGCACTCTAAAAAAGGTGTGAATTATAAGACGCCAGAATGGCAGAAAGAGTAAGGAGGTAAAACAAGGAGAAGGTGCATGGGGACAAAGGAGAGAAAAGAAACAGGAAATAAAGATATAAAAAAAGAATTGTCTACTACTCTGTTTTGCAGATTAGCAAATCCTAAGCATCCTGAGGAAGAAGATGTTAGATCCTCCAGAAGCATTATACTGTACCAATCATACATTCATACCATGGTTGCAAGCTTTGGCTGCATTAAGCAGAGATTTTTTATTACTTACACATATTTCTATATGCTCATAATAAAATATTGGGAATAGTGGGGTGGGAGTGAGTGTTCTTCAACAAACTGGTGTCGGGGGGGGGGGGGGCAGCCAATGGCAGGCGTGGACAGGGATAAGCCTCCCTAGCATTGCCGGTGACACTAGGGAGGCTTGTCCCGGTCACCGTTTGCCATTGGCTGCTTTCCCCCGACACCAGATGTTTTCATCCGTGCACGGGGAGAAGCAGCAACGGCGATGCTGGGACTAGGAGCGGCGCAGGGAGCAGGGTAAGTATATTCAGTGTGGGGGGCCCGACATATTGGGGGATTGGGGGGCTTTTTATACTTAGTTGTAAAGGACTGCAGTACCGACAAATCAGCATGAGAACATATTGTTATGTCAGTACTGCAGTGACGGGGCTTTGGAGCTGCACTTCCCATTCATTAGGCTTACCTCTGGGGATACCGGGGATAGAATTGCCACTAATCACAGACTTATGCAATTAAAATTATACAAATGAAGCAGCTTTGTAAATAGTGCAGATTAAAAATATCACAGGCACTAAAGACACTTGAAATCATACTCATACTGATCTTATATTCATACTCCCTATCTATTCCCTGCTGACTGTTATGCCACCAAATGTAAGTTAGCAAGAAGTATGGGATAGATGTTTTGCTGCACATGGTTTGTTTGTAGTTTGCTGACACGAGATACATAAGTCTACATAGGAGGTGTCCACATTAAATGGTGGGATATTTTGTATTTTTTTTTTATTAAGATTCTTTACGCAGTTGTGCAACAGGCGAATCACCCCAGGGCCTCTATATCATGTCCCAGGTGCAGTAGGAATGCCGAGTTGTGAAGTACGGCTTAAATGTCTCTTTATGTGTGACGGTGCTCCTACCTGGATACTGCTGGACCCCAGGCTTTGTCTCCGAAGCAAATAATAGGGGGAATAATTGAGGGATTGGTAGGAAAAACTTGAGCCCAGATCTTGAGATGAAGTTCAATGGCAGCTTTACCTGAAAAAAGGTTTCTTCAAACAGTTTTCAGGCTTTGTCTTGGTTCCAGCAAGCTTTAGCATGAACTGGCAGGCAAACTAAACTCTGCTTTCTCTCGTTCTCTCTGCTGTAACTGACAGGCTAGCTTAGTAACTTTGACCCCTTCATTATGTTGCACGTCACTCTTTAGTCTGACTTAGTTTGAGCCAAGACACTATTCTCTTGGCTCTTGAGGCTTCCAAGCTTCTGCCTCCATGGCCAGCAGAGCTTAGGGTGCTCTGTCTGGCGTGGGCATGTCAGGCAGAGACATTTTCCTGCACTCCCTTCCCCTGTCTAGGGAAGACTAGAACTAACTAGAACTAACTGGAAACTTTTGCCCCCACCCTTCGGCAGGAAGCAGGACTCGCCCACTTCAGCCCAAAGGGGGGGGGGGGGGGTGGAATGGTGAGTTCCATCCTTTCTAACTATTGCTCTACCATGTTTTATGCCACCTGCTGGTGAACCAGGCATATAACATGTATAACAGTTGCATAACAATATTATAGATGCACATTGTGGTGAACCTGAAACAGAATACATAGATCACATTTATGTTAGACCATTAAAGACAGTAGCAGCGTGCAGAAGTAATAACACCACTCTGGGTGTAACAGTTGCAACACTTTTAAATCTTAGATGCATAAGAGCGATAAAAAGTGGATCCATGGGTGACATGAACAGTGTATTACCTAATATATATGCCCTAATATTCCCCCAGCCATAACAGCTGATCCAGCATCTGCTTAAAATAAATTGTCTTTATGAAACAAACCCTTTAATTTTGATAACGCTGTCAGTTCACACACTGAACATCTGCAAAGTCTAAATGTCAAGCACACTCTGTGTGCAGTTGCATTGTATATTCAGAGCAGGATATTAGCTAAAACCGCTCACATGTAAATTTAGAAAAGCATTAGAATAGCAATAAGTGCAAGGTCAGATCTTTACTGTTTTCTTTTAATGTAACATTAATTTTATTAGGTTTGTGAAATATGTTGTGTACATATAATATATGTTAACATGTAGTATAAATAAAACATTTTATTGTATTGCAACAAGATACATATGCAGTGTTATGGCCTGCAGGGTAGGCATGGTGTGGCTGGAGATTGAAAAGGATAGCAGTGGTGGCAGTGTCAATGAGAGTGGTTGTAGTCCTCACAGTGGCTAATCCTTCTGCCTTTAGCATTCCCTAGACCGCGTGTGCAGTGAAGAGAAGATGCATCCTTCTTCCCTTGGGGAGCACCCTGGGCTTTTGGAGTCTCCTGCCTTTTATGGTGATTGTTTGGCAGGGTGGGAGGCAGGAGAGAAGGTGTAAGGGGCCAGTGGATAATGGTGAAATCAAAGTCTCTCTTTGCTGAATAAATGATAGGAGTTGCAGTACAAATAGTAGAAATAGGCACAGTTCTGAGGTATATTACACAGTAATCTTGTCCCAATAGCTGTGTATAAACAGCAGAAATAAGTCTTACTCCAAATATGCCTTTCAATATTCCCAAATAACCACAGGCATGCAATATAATTCTCCTTAAGTCTTTCTGCAATGCCCAGGTTGTAGAATGCAGATCCCAGATCCAGATGACCAGTCAGTCTTCAAAGTGAGGTGGGCACCGAATCAATTTACCCTTCCCATGTGCAGTAAAGTCTTTGCCAATAATCAAATACTGTACCTTACTGTCTTTGTCCAATACAGCCTTGAAATGGTTCTAAACCTTTAGTGAATGACTATTCTTTCTCTCAGGGGTAGTCTCTAAGTTCATTTTATCTCTGGCAGCTTTGAGTCACAGGAGCAGGCACCTTGGCTAAATGTGAGGGGGGTCATACATTTAGCTTTGATAGCTAGACACTCTCCATTCTAACAAGCCAGGGGGGTAGGTCCAGACTGTCTTCCAGCCTTCTAGCTAGGACTGCCAGTGTTAACTACTATTTAACAAAAAAAATCACATTAACTCTTTAGCATAAGGTTATTCTTTACCAATGATCCTTGATGACTTTTTTTTTGCAGTAATCCACTGGGTTACTTTACATAATTAAGTACAGAACCTGTAAACGTAGAATGGGGAAGTAATTAATATATTTTTAAGAAAAGAGAAACAATAACCAATAGCACTGGTGACAAAGTATTCAACATGGATAATGATATAAACAAAAGGGACCCAAGGTAGAGTACCGTAGTATGAGAGTATGTTCATTATTACAAGACTGAGGCCGAATTATTAGTGGTTAAAGGGGTTGTCTGTCCCTTTAAAAATTATGGCCTATCCTTCGGACAGGCTATCAGTATCTGAACGGGAGGGGTCCGCTGATCAGCTGTTATGCAATAGCTTCAGCACCATGACTACACAGCTCTGCCTGTTGTACAGTGGATGGATCTGGTTATTGCAGTGCTCAGGCCTGCAGTAAGCAGCTCTGACCACTGTGCAATAGTGTTGATCACGAATTTTCAAATTTAAATTTTTTATCACAAATATAGGTACTTTAAATAATCGCGAATATTTCAAATATAGTTATATATATTCGTAATTTCGAATATTCAATTTTTTTTTTCCCTTTTTTGTTTTTTTTATTCAATTTTCTTTTTTAAATCAGTACACATGATCCCTCCCTGCTTCTAGCTTGTGGGCCAATAAGAAGGCTGCAATATACTTGACTTTAGGAGTAGTAGTGTTTGCGAATTTTGCTCTATATTTGTTTTTTTCGAATATTTGCTATATTGCTATATATTCTTGTTTTAGAATATTACGAATATTCGAAAAAACTAAGTTACAGCAATATAGCGAATATTCGAAAAAAACTAATATAGAGCAATTTAGCTAATATAGTGCTATAATTGTTTTTTATAGTTGTAATTTTTTTCTCATCTGAAGTTCAGATTGGAAAAAAAATACAACTATAAAAAAAAGATTATAGCACTATATTAGCTAAATTGCTCTATATTCTTTTTTTTTTGAATATTCGTTATATTGCTATATATTCTTGTTTTGTAATACGATGAATATTCTAAATAACTAAGTTATAGCAATATAGCGAATATTCGAGAGAAAAAATCGTGAATTTTCGAATTTGAGAATATTCGCTGAATATTCTACAAAATATTTGCAAAATATCGCGAATTTGAATATGACTCTTGCCGCTCATCACTACTGTTCAATGGATTGAACTGTGAAGTTCTGGTGCCAGATTCAGCAATGGATTTTCTGTAGCACAGCTGATTGGTGAAGGCGTGGTGTGTTGGCCTCCTGCTGATCAAATATTATTGACCTCTCCTGTGGAGAAATGGTTGGACTGCTTCTTTGAACTCTTGTAACCCTATTTTAGAAGGAGGATAACCTTTTTTTACACTTAATTTTTATACATAATTTATTTAGACTTAGGACAATTAGCTTCTCAGAGATATTTCACTGATGGAATTAACAATTTTAGTCAGGGTTGGGGAATCTGGATTTTTTCCAAAACATGCTGCAACTATGGTATGAGTAATTATTGTCCTGCATTCAAATGGGGGAAAAAATCTATGTATATCGAATTGATTGTTGAAAAACATTTGAGATGGGTGAAGACAATTTTGGATGTCGGATAATACATTTCATATGGCTGTTGATAAGGGGCAGATTTAGCGCCAATTTGTGACATTAACTCATTGATAAAGCTTTCATAGTTTTTGAAGCATGTAACAATCTTTATAACAATTTCCTGGAAATTACCAAAATTATTTGCACACCTTAAGATTTTGGGGATTATGGCAAAGGATTCCAGCCATTGCTTTGTTTTTAAAGTAAACTTAGTAAAGTAAAGTAAAAGTAAAGTTCTGGTTTCCATTTCTTTCTTCTTGCTACATGAATTATTTTATGTTACCATTGCAGCATAAAAACTGAAGGATTTCTAGGAATATACAGTTTTATTATTGCAATAGCAACATAAAATACCAGAAATGATTAGCCAGATAAATAGACGGATGGATGGATATACACAAATATGGATAGAAATATCAAAAATGTAATAACCTGATACCATTGAGGTCTAATTAATGCCAGATAGTGTTGGTCGAGCACCAAAGAGTAGAACACTTCCCGATGCTCAGGTGCTCTACAGAGCACCCAAGCACAATGTAAGTCAATGGGAAAACCTGAGCATTAAACCACACAGCACCTGCTTTGAAAAGGGTAGGGTGTCGGACATCTAGTTCGTCTGAGGAGTCCCTGCTCTGACTCCATATATAGCTAAGTGGAATATACGGAGTCAGTGCTTGGGGACACCCAGTGTATTTAACTCCTTAAGGACACAGCCTTATTTCACCTTAAGGACCAGGCCATTTTTTGCAAATCTAACCATTGTCACTTTAAGTGGTGATAACTTTAAAACGCTTTGACTTGTCCAGTCCATTCTGAGATTGTTTTTTTGTCACATATTGTACTTCATGACACTGGTAAAATGACATAAACAAATAAAAATGTTATTTATAAAAAAAATAAAAAATTTACCAAAAATGTGTAAACAGCTGCAAATTTCCAATTTCTCTACTTCTATAATACATAGTAATACCTCCAAAAATAGTTATTACTTTACATTCCCCATATGTCTACTTCATGTTTAGATCATTTTGGGAATGATATTTTATTTTTTGGGGATGTTACAAGGCTTAGAAGGTTAGAAGCAAATCTTGAAATTTTTCAGAAATTTTCAAAAACCCAATTTCAGAATTTCAATTTTTGGGCAAATGTTCAATTTGAATCATTTTTTTTCCAGTAACAAAGCAAGGGTTAACAGCCAAACAAAATTCTATATATATTGCCCCGATTCTGTAGTTTGCAGAAACACCCCATAAGTGGCTGTAAACTACTTTACGGGCACACAGTAGGGCGTAGAGGGAAAGGTATGGTTTTTGGAAGGCAGATTTTGCAGGACTGGTTTATTTACACCATGTCCCATTTGAAGCCCCCCTGATGCACCCCTAGAGTAGAATCTCCATAAAAAGGACACATCTAAGAAACTACACCCCTCAAGGTATTCAAAACTTTGTTAGCCCTTTAGGTGTTGCACAAGAGTTATTGGCAAATGGGGATGAAATTTGAGAATTTAAATTTTTAGTAGAAACTCCATAAAAGTGACCACATTTTGGAAACTACGGGATAAGGTGGCAGTTTTTTTGGGACTATTTTTAGGGTACATAAGATTTTTGGTTTATCTATATTACATTTTTGTGAGGCAAGGTTACCAGAAATGACTTTAAACCGGGAGCGTGTCATGGCCGTACTGAAAAGTGGGGCCTGGTAGAGGACGTCCCCACTCCAGTAATGCCTGACACTAGGTTCCTTGACTAGGCCCATATGCAGCACGAGGCCCCAAAATGTCCTCGTCTCGGCTGCACTGACCGGAGTCCAGCCACTGGGCCTAGCCAAAAAGGAGCCTGGGTGTTGAGCAACAAACTGTTGGGCGTATAGGTATGTTTGCTCCACCATTAGATTTACAAAATGGTCACTGAAAAAAAATACAAAAAAATTTGTATTCAGTGAAGCCCACTGTGTAAATCTGGTTTTCTGGTTGGCCTACAAAATCAAGAATCACGGGCTCATAACGCTCTGGGGTATACTAGACAAGTTCACCGGCAGGGTCTTCGGTGAATTTAACTGGTGGGCCGGAAAACTAGTACGAGCCCCAGAGCTGCTTGTACTAGGGTGGGCCACAGGGTCCCTAGCATGGTGTTCCCCTTGCTCCACCTGGCGGCATCTACCTAGTGGTGCTGGGGGTGCTGGGGCACAGATGGTGTGCTGGCTGGATCCTGGGCTCTGAACAGATGGGGGTGCTGGCTCTGAGACACGTGCAGCGCTTCTCTCTCCTCGGGCTCTGGACTGAAAAGGAGGAGGAGAGGAGCGCTGCGATGATTTGAATAATCCGCCCGCTCAGCCGACCAATGAGAGCGATCCTGATAGTTGATGTCACCATCACCTCTAAGGATTTTAGGATGGTGATTGGTGGTGTATTATCACACCACCGATCACCATCCTGTTCTAGTTATCGGGTCCCCAGAGACCCGAATAACCCAGAAACGCAGCAAACCGCAGGTCTGAATAGACCTGCAGTTTGCTGTGATTGCCTATACGGGGGTCACAAGACCCCCCTTGCATTTAGCCAAGGTGCCTGCTCAATGATTTGAGCAGGCACTAGGTTCCGATAACCGTCCCCCGGTGATCGGAAATACATAGGACGTATTGGTACGTCCTGTGTCCTTAAGGATCAGGAAATCAGGGCGTACCGGTATATCCTATGTCCGAGACAGGTTAAATCTAATTTAGCCTCTATTTCTGAAAAGTTTCTGGTAGGATTTGAACTCACAACCTCCTACATTACAGCTAATAATCTTAACCACTACACTATAGAGGTGAATGACCCAATGCTTTAAAAAAAAAAAAAAATATATATATATATATATATATATATATATATATATATATATATATATATATATATTATAATTACTAGAAGTAAGTATTCCTATACAGCAGAAGTCTCTTTTTTTTTTTTTTTTGTAAATGGCATCGAGCTCGAGCACACGTGATATTCGGCCGAGCATAGCGATGCTGAAGCCGAACTGGTGTTCGGCCGAGCATGCTTGCCCAACACTAATGGCAGATCATAGGAGTTTTTCTCTGCATATAATAATCCCACACACTCACGTATACACAGATATATAATCTTCTGAGCATACAAATATGTTGGAAGACCAATTAGAATAATGTGATGAGAACTGCTTGGTGTTTAGTTAATTAGACTGTATTTTGTTTCCTCCGTTGGTCTACAATGTGTTCATTAAAAATCTAATCATTGATAATCTGCTCTGTATTTCCATCTTTGTGGTATAGATGCTTCCCAGGATTCGAGCTGTAATAGTGGGTAAGCACGGGATCTGCTAATGAGCTCCCTATAGTATGTTGACTCGGCTATGTTCATAGATCCCAAGGGCAGTTTTGTCAAAAGAGCATAAAGATTTGTGTTTCCCAAGGTGGCCTATACTCCTTCTACCTAGAAAGCATCATTTTCTGAAACAAGTTAATAAGGCTGCACTGTTTTTATTTGTCTTACAGTTACAGTCATAAACGTTTAGATATTTTTCTTCTTTCCAGTTCCTAAACACCTAATTTAAATGCTTAGTTACTACATATACAGTAATACTGTGCACTAGTTTGTCAGAACTTGTAAGTATTACTCATTATATAATGAGCTCCCATTCACTTCTAAAGGATGGCTCCTTCCTCTTCAAGTGAACAGGAAGGAACCTTCCCATTGAAGTAAATGGGGATGGCAGAGTTCTAATTACACCGGCCCCCCGCTGCAGTTACAACGGTGAGCAGACAAACCACAAAGAGAAGGCAGCACTGAGGTCTCTTCAAATAGCTCATTGGCGGGGGTGCCAGGAGTTGAAACAACACAGATCTGACATTGATGACCTTTCCTGAGGATAGGTCATAATTACGGTTGAGAAAACCAGAACTGCAAAGTTCGGGTTTGTACCGAACTTTGTGAGATCGGGAACCCAGACTTTTTCACTGAAGTTAGTTGTTCGGGTGACTTTATTGTTTTCGATTATAACATGGTTATAATGGAAAATAATAGCATTCTTAAGACAGAATGCTAAATAAAATGGCCATTGAGGGGTTAAAAATAATTTTAAAAAACTCACCTCATCCACTTGATCGCGCAGCCAGTATCCTCTTCTTTCTTCAGAACCTGCAAAAGGACCTGCGATGACGTCACCGCGCTCGCCAATGAAGGACCTTCTAACGTCATTCAGGAGGACCTGCGATGACATCACTGCGCTCAGCGCGTGGTGAGCACGGTGATGTCGTCACAGGTCCATTTGCAGGTACTGAACAAAGAAGGAGATACCGGCTGTGTGATCAAGTGGATGAGGCAAGTTTTTTTTTTTCTTATTTTTAACCCCTCAATAGCCATTTTATTTAGCATTCTATCTCAGGAATGCTATTATTTTCCGTTATAACCATGTTATAGCATAAAATAATAAAGTGAAGTTCAGGTCCCTATTGACTTTAATGGGGTCTGGGTTCGGTGTTTAGTTCAAGTTCGGGTCCCGAACCCAAATTTTGACCTGAAGTTTGGCCGAACCCGGCGAACCCAAACTTCACCGTGTTTTCTCATCCCGAGTCATAAATTTAAAAAAGCGGTCAACCCCTTTAAAGGCTGCATTGTACTTATTTTGAGCTAAAAATATTTATTTTTTCAATTGGTCTTTTTCTGTAATGGGTTGAGGTTCTCTATTACCAGTCTCTGTGTTTACACTGTGTCCTGTCAGGGAACCCAGCTGTTTGCTTATGGGAAGCTTACCGTATTTTTCGCCGTATAAGACGCACCGGCCTATAAGACGCACCTAGGTTTTTGAGGAGGAAAATAAGAAAAAAAATATTTTGAACCAAAAGGTGTGCTTTTGGTGGGTTTTGAACTAATTGTGGTCTGTGGATGGGACTGTTATGGGGGATCTGTGGGTGACGCACTGTTATGGGGGATCTGTGGGTGACGCACTGTTATGGGGGATCTGTGGGTGACTGTTATGGGGGATCTGTGGGTGACACTTATGGGGGATCTGTGGGTGACACTTATGGGGGATCTGTGGGTGACACTTATGAGGGATCTGTGGGTGGCTCTTATTGGGGTCTCTGTGTATGACAGTTATGGGGGGGATCTGTGGATGACACATAGCATCTTATGCTATGTGTCATCCACAGATCCCCTCCATAAGTGTCCCTGTAGTGAATGACCCTCAATACAGGGCTGGGGGCCGGCATCTGGCTTTATAATGACAGCGGGGCCCGTGCAGTGACTGTATTCTACTACACGGGCCCCGCTCACTGTATAATCGTATGTCTAATAGTAAATAGTTATGTGCATAATCGCATAATGAGCGGAGAACTTACGACTACAAGCGCTCGCCGAGAGGAGGGAGGAGGCAGGCCGGGAGGACAGGCGCTGGCAGCGTGAGTCATACGTCATGCGCCCACGCCGCCTGCTTCATTCATAAAGTGGGCAGCGCAGGCGCGTGACGTATGACTCACACACTGCCAGCGCCCGTCCTCCCAGCCTGCCTCCTCCCTCCTCTCGGCGAGCGTTTGTAGTTGTAAGTACTCCGCTCATTATGCGATTATGTACATAACTATTTACTATTAGACATACGATTATACAGTGAGCGGGGCCCATGTAGTAGAATAGTCACTGCATGGGCCCCGCTGTCATTATAAAAGCAGACGCCGGCCCCCAGCCCCTCCTCCCTCACAGCTGATACACCCGCCGCGCGGCATCGCGGCGGGTGTATCACTGAAAATCGCAAAATAATTTGCGCAAAAAATTTGCGCGAAAATTGGTGCGAAAATTTGCAAATCGCAAAATAAGCTGCATTCGCCGCATAAGACGCACTGCTATTTTCCCCCCACTTTTGGGGGGGAAAAAGTGCGTCTTATACGGCGAAAAATACGGTATCTCTGAATCTCTTATTATAGCTCACGTCTTATCTAAGTGTTTATGAGCTGTTAGTAGTTCAGAGAAAAGGAATATACCTAGCTGTCAGATGACGGCTCAAAGTGACATTGAAAGTAAAATTTGAAAGTAAAATGCTCAGAGCTAGGCTTAAACCCTTTATGACAAAATCTGCTGAAAAAAAAAAAGCACTTAATAGAAGATGCCTAATCTTGTGCGGACAAGAATAAGACATGGCAAATATTTTTCAGGAACGGAATTACGGACCCGGAAGTGCGGGTCCGCAATTCCGGATCCGGGCAGCACATTGTGCTGCACCATAGAAATGTATGGGTCCGCAATTCCTTTCCGCAAATTGCGTAACGAAATTGCGGACGTGTGAATGGACCCTAAAGGTGTTCATAGCCTTTGAAGTATAATTTGCAGATGTTTTTTCTTTTTAATTTACGATTGTAATTGAGTAAATCATAGTGCCATTAAAAACTGAGCTTATTCCTGATTTTCTTTCTCTATTTGATCCTTCCATTATATCACATGACTCTGACTATCCCAATCCTACAACATCTTATGTGTGGACTGGTTGTCAGTTTCTCTATGCATTCCTATAAGACTCAGGGTGAGTGTCAGTCATTTGGTATAACAGAAGGACCAGCTCAAAAAGTTTCCTGATTTCACTTCTTTAAAGGGGTATCCTCATTTCAGAAATTTAAGGCTTATCCACAGGATATATACCATTAATGTCTGTAAGAAGCAGGTTCCATTTCTGAGACCCACAAATATTTTGACACAACTTTCTTTTTTGTTCCGCATAATGGAAACCAGACAAATCCATTATGCTTGCCAATAGACTTCTATTTTTAAGGATCAAAACAAAAATGCCTCTAAAGGTTTCCGTTTTGAATTCTGTCTTACGAATTCTGTTAATTTTTGTTATAACCATGTTATAACAGAAAGCAATAATGGAATTCATAACGCCAATGTGAACCCGGCTTTACTTGCATTATATTATTATTATGATTAGAGATGAATGAAGTGCTCAAAACTTTGATTCGGCTGCTTTGCCGAATTTCACAAATACATTATTTTTGTCATGAATTACTTTGTCATGAAGCGGATTTCTTTGTGAGTAGCCAACACAATGACAGGGAGCAGCAACGGTACCGCCTCCTCATCACTGAGCCCCTCAGATGCCATGTTCATCACCGATTGCGGCAGAGATGAGATGATCATTCAGGGCTGTCAGGGGTTAATCTGTTAAAAAAAAATACTCACCTTATCCGTTTGGTCGCGAAGAGTCAGTCACGGCCAACTTGATTGAAGATCCAGCGTGAAATAATGAGATTTCTCGTGCAAATGGATGAGGTGAGTATAATTTTTTTTTTAAATCATTTAAGAGAACATTGATTTGTTACCAAGAAGCACAAGGAAATTCGGCTTCACGCGAATCGAATTTTCCCTGAAATTCATATCGAAGTCCACTTCGTGAAACTCTTTTTGCTCAACACTAATCATAATAATTTTGCAGACACAGCTCCAGCCAGCTAAACTGCACTTAGTTGCAATGCTAGTTACAACCTATGGAAAAAGAATCTTATCTTTTGTGCTCTAGACCATCACTAAGAGATAATCCTATGCAACTAATAACGACAAAGATGTTTCACTTTAAAAGCAAGTTTTCTTCGCTTTGTTGTTTCATAGACAGTTCATTGCAGAAGTTTCAAAAACTAAAATCTACATTATTATTATATTACATTCTTGTGACTTGCATTTGTTGAGGTTATTGAGGAAACTGTCTCTAAAAAATGTTGTATTCTTGAAATGGTAAAATTATGTTTTTGTCTGCAAAGTTAAGACTTTTTTTTATGCAATGATTCACTCCTAGACAGGAAAGATTTTCTGACTTGGCAGGAATAAATGGAAATGAGAGCATAACAACTCCAAACCAAGCACAACTAATTTCCTGGTACTAGTTATGTTTGTCTGGCTTAGCTATTTGTCTTATTGGTAGGTATTGGTTTATTTTAGCTTAACATGAATATGATATTTTTGTACTCTAGGAAGAAAAAGTCATTGCTATAAATATAGTCAACCATATTAGGATTTTTTTATGTCTCAGATGGAAATACCACTTTAAAGGAGAACACTGTCTAGACTGTTTGACAGCTATAAACTGAACATGAATAAACGTGTCTGTGACCTGATGTTTGGGTGCTACACATAACAGCTTTGAGTGCTACATGTTGCCCCAGGCCTCTAGTTGTGCATCTCTGTTTTAGAGGAATCTATCAACTTCTGGGAAAAATGTAAAAAAAAAATAATATTTCAAGTGAAGGAAAGACACAATTTAACAAAAAATAACGGACCCACTGAGAAAAAATTTCTTCGCTCTCCTGCCCTGTCATACAAAACATGATAGGACAATGGTATACACTGATTCTTTGCACATTGGGCTTCAGTTCAGTTCAAACTATAGAAAAATCTGACTTGGATTTACTACTGCTGTCCAGATGTATACTGACAAATGATTGGCATAGCAGATGTGCTTCTATATTAGATAAACAAGATTGAATGCACCCTTGAAGCAGGAACAATCATAAAACAATTTTGTACTTATAACCATTATAGGTATAGAGAGTTAAAGGGCATCTGTCAGCAGATTTGTGCCTATGAACCTGTCTGACCGGCTGCATGTGCGCTTGGCAGCTGAAGGCATCCGTGTTAGTGCAATTTCCATATGTGCCCACATTGCTGAGAAAAATGATGTTTTAATATATGCACATGAGCCTCTAGGATCAACAGGGGTGATACACCTAGAGGCTCTGCTCTCTATGCAAATACTCTGCCCTCTGCACTTTGATTGACAAGGCCAGGCAGTATAAACATGATCACTAGAGATGGACTTGCAGTTCGCCTGGCGGTTGTTTCACGGCAAACTTTGCGTGTTTGCGATTCGCCAAATATGTGAACATATGGTGATGTTTGCATGCACCATATTCTTATGCATTGTGCCAAACTTTGACTAATGACACATCCATCAGGTGGGACAGGACAGCCAATTAAGACGTTTTAGCACATGGATACCGCAGCTATATAGAGGGACAAATGCTATTGGAATAACTAATTGATACTGGTGTGATATACCTGTTGCCCCAAAACAGAGTGATTGAGGGGTGTGATATACATATAATATAATTTTTAACATAGAAATTATAAAGTGCATTTGTATTGTGCAGCAGTTGTGTGCGGTTCTTCTGCCATACCGCAGGTATATAGAGGGACAAGCGCTATTGGAACAACTATTTTCAACGGGTGTTATATACCTGTTACCCCCAAAAACGGATTGAGAAGTGCAATATACCTGCTTTCACAAAATAATGATTAAGGGGTTTGATATACCTGCTTCCACAAAATGCTGATTGAGTGGTGCAATATACCGGCTTCCACCAGATTTAGGGGTTCTATATACCTGCCTCCACAAAATACAGATTAAGGGGTGCGATATACCTGCTTCCACAAAATACTGATTAAGAGTTTTTTAAATATCTCTTTCCACAAAATACTGATTGAGGGGTGTGATATACCTGCTTCCACAAAATATTGATTAAGGGGTGCAATATACCTGCTTCCACAAAATACTGATTAAGGGGTTTGATATACCTGCTTCCACAAAATACTGATTAAGGGGTTTGATATGCCTGCTTCCACAAAATACTGATTGAGGGGTGCGATATACCTGCTTCCTCAAAATACTGATGAATGGGTTTGATATACCTGATTTCACAAAACACAGATTGAGGGTTGCAATACAACTGGTTCCACCGAATATTGATTAAGGGGTTCTTTATGCCTGCTTCCACAAAATACTGATTAAGGGGATTGATATACCTGCTTCCTCCAAATATTGATTGAGGCCTGCGATACACCTGCTCCCACAAAATATATATTAAGGAGTTTGATATACCTGCTTCCACAAATACTGCTCTTCTCTAGGGACTTTGTCACAGGTTCATTTTGAAAATGACAGGCAGAGGAAGAGGCAGGCCACTCCGCAGGGGGGGTAGGGGTTAGGCAGGTGCACCAGGCCGGAGCCTAAGTGGGAAGTTGGATAAGGTGCGTGCGATTACATTAAAGGACGCACAAGAGTTGGTTTAGTTGCTCACTCAGCCTTCCGCTTCTGCACCCTTTGTATCTGCACCTTCCTCACTCTCTGCTGTGTGCACCCCCAGAGCGGGCGCATGTGCAGTAGGTATTGCGATGCCCTGCCAGGAGCGGGCATCGCATTGCGCATGCGCCCGCTACGATTTGGACCGCACAGCCGCAGTGGAAAAGGACAGGGGAGGGGAGTAAACGGGCGGGCAGAGGCGCACGGAGGGCGGGGTTATGAGCCGTTTAGGAGGTGCTGCCTGGGGCTCCGAGGATTGAGAGACCGCCCTGGGCACTTGAGAGGGCTCAGAACATAATCTTATAAGTTCATTTTCGACAAAAAGAAAAGTCCGTTTTCTACAACAAAGGTACAGTTTTTATGTTCTGGGTGGATCACATAACCCTATTTTAACGGTCTAACATGCTAAAATGTGGTGACAGACTCCCTTTAAGACAGTCATACAAAGCGTAACTGATGGTCAGGATTGAAATCAAGCCATTGATAGCTTTTTGTAAAAATTAATTGTACAAAATCTGCTGTTCCTGTTCCTCTTCCTGAAGACTCTCTGTAACTATTCAGAAACCTCATCAGACACCAAAAAGGATCTCTCTAGTAAATAAATAAGCAACAATGTTAACTTACATTATTTTTTTTTTATTATGATAGAAGCTTTGAATTGATCTAAACTGCTTGGTGTTTAGATAGCTGACCAATTAATACAAGGTCAGTGCACTCTTGATATGTTGGACTTCAGTGAATTGCCGTGGGTTTCAGGATATCATACTGTCATAATAATGCACATAGAAGAATCCCATGCCCTCAAAAAATTCAAGTACAAAGTTTGTGATTTACTGTATGTAAAGTTGATAAACTGTGACAGAAAAGCAAGTTCAAGGTGCTTATATATTCCAAGGTGCTAACAGGATATACAATGAAGTGATAAATTCTCACAATTCCTTTTGCATTAGAAGTTGCTTGTATGGCGACATGTCAATCTAGATGTTTTAGATATCTGATGTTATGAGAGTCTAGATTATTTTCACATCCTCTAGCAAAATCTTGTGTAGATTTATAGAATTTTTTAAATATTTTTATTCTATTTATTAAGTGAGGTTCACTTTATAATGAATTTTATATTGTTTTATATTATATTCCAGCATTTTAATTAAGTGGTTAATTGTCTTTTAATATCTGAGTGCAACCATTTAGTTGTAGGCTTTTAATTACAATTTCTTTCCATTCTGTTCTTATAGATATATATTTTAATACCATTAATTATTACATTTACCCGTGAAATAGCTCTCAACTCCCAGAATAAGTCATTACTTTGCAGAGAATAAAATGCTACAGACCAGCGAGGCTGAAGCTCATTAAAGTTCATTAGAAGTTGAACAAAGAATGAAGAAGGAGGGGATGTTAGTTGAACCATTATTGCATAAAAATGGTTTTGTAGTGTAAAAAATGCAATTAAATTATTCATACTTAAAGTGCATCTGTCAGCAGATTTGTACCTATGAAACTGGCTGACCTTACCTGTGCACTTGGCAGGTGAAGGCATCTGTTGGTCCTTTGTTCATATATGCCCGCATTACGGAGAAAAAATATGTTTTAACATATGCAAATGAGCCTCTGGGAGCAATGGACTCAGCTATCTCTGTCCAAGTCCTCATTGTTCCTAGAGGCTCATTTTCATATATTTTTCCGAACACAGATGACTTGTTAGGAAGTAACAGGACAGCCTTTTTCAAAAGTAAAAATCAGGAGCTCTTTAAATATTTTTCATATTCATTCCTTCTCCAGCACATAAAATTTTCCCTGCAGTGGCTCAGCTGAATGCCAATGACGTCAGAGCGCCCCATGCGCATGGATGACGTGTCCATGCGATCACGTCATCCATGCGCGTGGGGCGCCCTGACGTCACTCTAAAGCGCCCGGCATGCACACACACTCCAGGAAGAAGTATAAGCCGCCCAGTAATGCATTATGGGGAGGAATTTAAAGGGAAGCAATCAGTCCAACTACATGACAGCTGAGAGAGGCTAACGAGATGAGGAACTGAACACCACAACAAAGAAAACTCAAGGAGGAGGTTCTGAAAGGCTTCTGTCAGAGCTTTTCAGCTGTCTGGTTGTGACAGTACCCCTCCCTCTACGAGTGGACTCCGGACACTCAGAGCCCACCTTCACAGGATGGGACCTATGGAAAGCCCTGATGAGACGAGAGGCCTTAATGTCCGTCATTGGGACCCACATCCTCTCCTCAGGACCATAACCCTCCCAATGAACAAGGTACTGAAGAGAACCGCGGACAAGATGAGAATCCACAATCCTAGAGACCTGAAATTCAAGATTCCCATCAACCATAATCGGAGGAGGAGGCAAAGGCGAGGGTACAATGGGTTGAACATAAGGTTTCAATAAGGACTTATGAAAAACATTATGGATCTTCCAAGTCTGAGGAAGATCAAGACGGTAGGCAACAGGATTGATGACAGACAGGATTTTGTAAGGCCCAATAAACCTAGAACCCAACTTCCAGGAGGGAACCTTCAATTTGATATTCTTGGTAGACAACCATACCAGATCACCAACATTCAGGTCCGGACCAAGCACACGTCTCTTATCTGCCACACGCTTATATCTCTCACTCATGGTCTTTAGATTATCCTGAATCTTTTGCCAAATAGATGACAAAGACGAGGAGAATCTGTCCTCATCAGGAAAACCAGAAGACCCCTCTCCCGAGAAAGTCCCAAACTGCGGATGAAACCCATATGCACCAAAAAATGGTGACTTATCAGAGGACTCCTGACGACGGTTATTTAAAGCAAACTCAGCATGGGACAAAAAAGAACACCAATCCTCTTGATTCTCCACCACAAAACAGCGCAGATATGTCTCCAGATTCTGATTGACGCGCTCTGTCTGGCCATTCGACTGCGGGTGAAAAGCAGAAGAGAATGACAACCGAACCCCCAAGCGAGAACAGAAAGCCTTCCAGAATCTGGAAACAAACTGCGTGCCCCTATTAGAGACTATGTCTGAAGGAATACCGTGCAATTTGACAATGTGATCAATAAATGCCTGCGCCAGCGTCTTAGCATTGGGCAAACCAGGAAAAGGGATGAAATGCACCATTTTGCTAAAACGGTCCACCACCACCAGAATCACAGTCTTCCCCGAGGAACGAGGCAGGTCCGTTATGAAGTCCATGGACAGATGTGTCCAAGGACGGGAAGGAATGGGTAAGGGAAGGAGAGGACCTGATGGCCGTGAATGAGGGACTTTGGCACGAGCGCAAGTCTCGCAGGCTGCCACAAAACCCTCAACCGACTTACGAAGCGCAGGCTACCAGAATCTCCGAGCGATGAGATCCAGTGTGGCTCTTGCCCCCGGGTGCCCAGAAAGGACCGTATCGTGGTGTTCCTTAAAAATCTTGTGTCTTAAAGCGAGAGGCACAAACAACCTCCCAGGAGGACAAAGATCAGGAGCCTCTGACTGGGCTGCCTGCACCTCTGCCTCCAATTCAGAAAAAAGAGCAGAGACCACCACACCTTCAGCCAAAATGGGACCCGGGTCTTCAAAATTCCCGCCTCCCGGAAAACAACGTGACAGGGCATCTGCCTTCACATTCTTAACTCCAGGGCGGAACGTGACAACAAAATTAAACCTAGAAAAGAACAAAGACCATCTGGCCTGTCTCGGGTTCAGACGCTTGGCTGACTCCAAGTAGGCCATATTTTTATGGTCAGTAAATACGGTAATAGGGTGTCTGGCTCCCTCTAGCCAATGGCGCCATTCCTCAAAAGCCAACTTGATGGCCAACAATTCCCTATCTCCCACATCGTAATTTCTCTCTGCGGAGGAGAGTTTTTTCGAGAAAAAAGGCACACGGTCGCCATTTGGCAGGAGAGGAACCCTGAGACAAGACCGCCCCCACACCCACCTCAGAAGCATCAACCTCAACTATGAAGGGTAAAGAAATATCAGGTTGCACCAAGATGGGAGCGGAAGCAAAACTCTCCTTGATATTATAAAAAGCCTTACGTGCCTCTGCTGACCAAGAAGAAAAATCTACCCCCTTTCTGGTCATATCAGTGAGTGGCTTAACAATAGAGGAATAATTCAAAATAAACTTCCTGTAATAATTGGCAAAGCCCAAAAAATGCATCAGCGCCTTCTGATTCTCAGGAAGCTCCCACTCAAGCACAGCGCGGACCTTCTCGGGGTCCATGCGAAAACCAGAAGCGGAGAGAAGAAACCCCAGAAATTGAATTTCTGTAACCGCAAACACACATTTTTCCAGTTTCGCATATAATTTATTCTCCCGCAGGATGAGCAAGACCTGACGTAAATGTTCCTTATGAGTTTTGAAATCAGGAGAAAAAATCAAAATGTCATCCAAATACACTAATACAAATTTTCCCATCAAATGATAAAAAATGCTGTTCATGAAATGCTGAAAAACGGCTGGGGCATTCATCAAACCAAAAGGCATAACCAAATTCTCAAAATGGCCCTCAGGGGTATTGAAGGCCATCTTCCATTTGTCTCCTTCTCTGACCCTGACCAGGTTGTATGCCCCTCTTAGATCTAATTTGGAAAAGACTTTAGCCCCAACAACCTGGTTAAACAGGTCCGGGATCAGAGGAAGCGGATAAGGGTCACGAATAGTGATACTGTTCAGCTCCCTGAAATCCAGACAAGGTCTTAAAGAACCATCTTTTTTCTTAACAAAGAAAAAACTAGCGGCAACAGGTGACTTTGAGGGTCGTATGTGTCCTTTTCTCAGACTCTCAGAGATATAAGCACGCATAGCGATCCTCTCAGGTTGGGAAAGATTGTATAAACGAGATTTAGGCAGCTTGGCACCTGGGATGAGATTAATAGGGCAATCGTACTCCCTGTGCGGGGGCAAATCCTGAACTCCACTCTCAGAGAAGACATCCGAAAATTCAGAGAGAAAAGATGGTACAGTCTTAGTAGCAACCTCAGAAACAGATGTCGTGAGGCAATTCTCTCTGCAAAAGTCACTCCAACCATTTATTTTACTGTCACAACCAGACAGCTGAGAAGCTCTGACAGAAGCCTTTCAGAACCTCCTCCTTGAGTTTTCTTTGTTGTGGTGTTCAGTTCCTCATCTCGTTAGCCTCTCTCAGCTGTCATGTAGTTGGACTGATTGCTTCCCTTTAAATTCCTCCCCATAATGCATTACTGGGCGGCTTATAATGTCACGGACAGTGTACAGGAAACAAGACAAGGCAACATGCATATATGACTCACTGGATCCAAAGCTAAGGAACCAAAAGGGAGACCCCTGCACAAGACCTGGCACTTTCCCTGGCTGCTCAGCCTATGCAAAAATCCCAAAGGTGGATGGTTGCATATCCACGTACCTCGACTACATAACACCTGAACACCCTACAATAGTGAGGGGACACGACCACCGGCTCCCTGCACCAGACACTGAGGGAGTCAGTGAATAACAGAAAATAACAGATAAATGTACAGCACTTAACTTAGTAGCAGACTGGGAAATAGGATCAGCATGCACAAACACTCCAGGAAGAAGTATAAGCCGCCCAGTAATGCATTATGGGGAGGAATTTAAAGGGAAGCAATCAGTCCAACTACATGACAGCTGAGAGAGGCTAACGAGATGAGGAACTGAACACCACAACAAAGAAAACTCAAGGAGGAGGTTCTGAAAGGCTTCTGTCAGAGCTTCTCAGCTGTCTGGTTGTGACAATAACATTTTGAATATTTATCGTTAGATAAGAAGGATACTACTCACGCTTCAGAAAACCTCATGGTACTTTCTTTACTTTAATTTTCGCAATTAAAAAGTGTTTCATGGCTCTCAGGCCCACTTGTAAGGGGCTTAATGTCTAGTCTATTATAATAACATTGGAAGAAATAAAGTGGAGTTAAAGTGGAGGACTACCTTATAACCAATCAAGATGATACTTTTCTTTTCCGAATACTCTAAGACAAACAGGACCTGAAATCTGGTAGCTTCTCCATCACAATTCCTTGATGTAAATACGTTAAGTTAAAAGGGGCTTATTTAAAGGTGTAAATAATGCAAGCCAATGTAATTTCACCTTATTTTTTGCACAGAGTCTGTAGAATAATCAAGTCATTCATTACACAGATTGTCAATTTGCTAGTCACTTGTAAGGGACAAAAGCTGAGAGAACAAGCTGATTTTACTGGGGTCACTGCACTGGTGACCATGAATTGGCTCCCTTCAATGCAATCATTTGGAGCCATTTTCTGATGGGAGTCAGAACAGACATGGTGTCTATTGATTAAACTGTCACATGCTATGCTGGATATAAATCACTTAATCAAGTCATTTCTAAAAAAAAACTTCTGCGAGCAAAGTGTTAATGGAATTCATAGCACTGTACATGGAAATGTGGAAAATTAGCTCAATACCTGGAAGCTTCTACATGTGCTGTGCAATTTTTTATGCAGTATGATTGTTTTATATTGTAAAAGACTGTTAATTCAAATGTTAAAGTACATAAATACTATAAACGTGAAGGAATAGAGTGACAGAATAGTTCCGCAAAAGAAAAAACCGAATGTACTTCGTATGCATTTTGTTTCCATATTTCTGTTTTTCCGTTCGGTTCAAAGATAGAACATGTCTAGAGTTGAGCGAACACCTGGATGTTCGGGTTCGAGAAGTTCGGCCGAACATCCCGGAAATGTTCGGGTTCGGGATCCGAACCCGATCCGAACTTCGTCCCGAACCCGAACCCCATTGAAGTCAATGGGGACCCGAACTTTTCGGCACTAAAAAGGCTGTAAAACAGCCCAGGAAAGAGCTAGAGGGCTGCAAAAGGCAGCAACATGTAGGTAAATCCCCTGCAAACAAATGTGGATAGGGAAATGAATTAAAATAAAAATTAAATAAATAAAAATTAACCAAAATCAATTGGAGAGAGGTTCCATAGCAGAGAATCTGGCTTCCCGTCACCCACCACTGGAACAGTCCATTCTCAGATATTTAGGCCCCGGCACCCAGGCAGAGGAGAGAGGTCCCGTAACAGAGAATCTGTCTTCATGTCAGCAGAGAATTAGTCTGCATGTCATAGCAGAGAATGAGGCTTCACGTCAGCCACCACTGCAACAGTCCATTGGCATATATTTAGGCCCAGCACCCAGGCAGAGGAGGGAGGTCCCGTAATAGAGAATCTGTCTTCATGTTAGCAGAGAATTAGTCTGCATGTCATAGCAGAGAATGAGGCTTCACGTCAGCCACCACTGCAACAGTCCATTGGCATATATTTAGGCCCAGCACACACACAGGCAGAGGAGAGAGGTCCCGTAACAGAGAATCTGGCTTCATGTCAGCAGAGAATCAGTCTGCATGTCATAGCAGAGAATGAGGCTTCACGTCAGCCACCACTGCAACAGTCCATTGGCATATATTTAGGCCCAGCACACACACAGGCAGAGGAGAGAGGTCCCGTAACAGAGGATCTGGCTTCATGTCAGCAGAGAATCAGTCTGCATGTCATAGCAGAGAATCAGGCTTCACGTCAGCCACCACTGCAACAGTCCATTGTCATAAATTTAGGCCCAGCACCCAGGCAGAGGAGAGAGGTCCCGTAACAGACAATCTGGCTTCATGTCAGCAGAGAATTAGTCTGCATGTCATAGCAGAGAATGAGGCTTCACGTCAGCCACCACTGCAACAGTCCATTGGCATATATTTAGGCCTAGCACACAGGCAGAGGAGAGAGGTCCCGTAACAGACAATCTGGCTTCATGTCAGCAGAGAATCAGTCTGCATGTCATAGCAGAGAATGAGGCTTCACGTCACCCACCACTGCAACAGTCCATTGGCATATATTTAGGCCTAGCACACAGGCAGAGCAGAGAGGTCCCGTAACAGACAATCTGGCTTCATGACAGCAGAGAATCAGTCTGCATGTCATAGCAGAGAATGAGGCTTCACGTCACCCACCACTGCAACAGTCCATTGGCATATATTTAGGCCTAGCACACAGGCAGAGCAGAGAGGTCCCGTAACAGACGATCTGGCTTCATGTCAGCAGAGAATCAGTCTGCATGTCATAGCAGAGAATGAGGCTTCACGTCAGCCACCACTGCAACAGTCCATTGGCATATATTTAGGCCTAGCACACAGGCAGAGGAGAGAGGTCCCGTAACAGACAATCTGGCTTCATGTCAGCAGAGAATCAGTCTGCATGTCATAGCAGAGAATGAGGCTTCACGTCACCCACCACTGCAACAGTCCATTGGCATATATTTAGGCCCAGCACCCAGGCAGAGGAGGGAGGTCCCGTAACAGAGAATCTGTCTTCATGTCAGCAGAGAATTAGTCTGCATGTCATAGCAGAGAATGAGGCTTCACGTCAGCCACCACTGCAACAGTCCATTGGCATATATTTAGGCCCAGCACCCAGGCAGAGGAGGGAGGTCCCGTAACAGAGAATCTGTCTTCATGTCAGCAGAGAATTAGTCTGCATGTCATAGCAGAGAATGAGGCTTCACGTCAGCCACCACTGCAACAGTCCATTGGCATATATTTAGGCCCAGCACCCAGGCAGAGGAGGGAGGTCCCGTAACAGACAATCTGGCTTCATGTCAGCAGAGAATCAGTCTGCATGTCATAGCAGAGAATGAGGCTTCACGTCACCCACCACTGCAACAGTCCATTGGCATATATTTAGGCCCAGCACCCAGGCAGAGGAGGGAGGTCCCGTAACAGAGAATCTGTCTTCATGTCAGCAGAGAATTAGTCTGCATGTCATAGCAGAGAATGAGGCTTCACGTCAGCCACCACTGCAACAGTCCATTGGCATATATTTAGGCCCAGCACCCAGGCAGAGGAGGGAGGTCCCGTAACAGAGAATCTGTCTTCATGTCAGCAGAGAATTAGTCTGCATGTCATAGCAGAGAATGAGGCTTCACGTCAGCCACCACTGCAACAGTCCATTGGCATATATTTAGGCCCAGCACACACACAGGCAGAGGAGAGAGGTCCCGTAACAGAGAATCTGTCTTCATGTCAGCAGAGAATTAGTCTGCATGTCATAGCAGAGAATGAGGCTTCACGTCAGCCACCACTGCAACAGTCCATTGGCATATATTTAGGCCCAGCACCCAGGCAGAGGAGGGAGGTCCCGTAACAGAGAATCTGTCTTCATGTCAGCAGAGAATTAGTCTGCATGTCATAGCAGAGAATGAGGCTTCACGTCAGCCACCACTGCAACAGTCCATTGGCATATATTTAGGCCCAGCACACACACAGGCAGAGGAGAGAGGTCCCGTAACAGAGAATCTGGCTTCATGTCAGCAGAGAATCAGTCTGCATGTCATAGCAGAGAATGAGGCTTCACGTCAGCCACCACTGCAACAGTCCATTGGCATATATTTAGGCCCAGCACACACACAGGCAGAGGAGAGAGGTCCCGTAACAGAGAATCTGGCTTCATGTCAGCAGAGAATCAGTCTGCATGTCATAGCAGAGAATGAGGCTTCACGTCAGCCACCACTGCAACAGTCCATTGGCATATATTTAGGCCCAGCACACACACAGGCAGAGGAGAGAGGTCCCGTAACAGAGGATCTGGCTTCATGTCAGCAGAGAATCAGTCTGCATGTCATAGCAGAGAATCAGGCTTCACGTCAGCCACCACTGCAACAGTCCATTGTCATAAATTTAGGCCCAGCACCCAGGCAGAGGAGAGAGGTCCCGTAACAGACAATCTGGCTTCATGTCAGCAGAGAATTAGTCTGCATGTCATAGCAGAGAATGAGGCTTCACGTCAGCCACCACTGCAACAGTCCATTGGCATATATTTAGGCCTAGCACACAGGCAGAGGAGAGAGGTCCCGTAACAGAGAATCT
The DNA here is from genome assembly GCF_014858855.1 of Bufo gargarizans. NCBI lineage: Eukaryota > Metazoa > Chordata > Amphibia > Anura > Bufonidae > Bufo > Bufo gargarizans. Next base: position 650,314,835 of record NC_058080.1, read on the forward strand.
GGCTTCATGTCAGCAGAGAATCAGTCTGCATGTCATAGCAGAGAATGAGGCTTCACGTCACCCACCACTGCAACAGTCCATTGGCATATATTTAGGCCTAGCACACAGGCAGAGGAGAGGTTCATTCAACTTTAGGTAGCCTCGCAATATAATGGTAAAATGAAAATAAAAATAGGATTGAATGAGGAAGTGCCCTGGAGTCCAATAATATATGGTTATGGGGAGGTAGTTAATGTCTAATCTGGACAAGGGACGGACAGGTCCTGTGGGATCCATGCCTGGTTCATTTTTATGAACGTCAGCTTGTCCACATTGGCTGTAGACAGGCGGCTGCGTTTGTCTGTAATGACGCCCCCTGCCGTGCTGAATACACGTTCAGACAAAACGCTGGCTGCCGGGCAGGCCAGCACCTCCAAGGCATAAAAGGCTAGCTCTGGCCACGTGGACAATTTAGAGACCCAGAAGTTGAATGGGGCCGAACCATCAGTCAGTACGTGGAGGGGTGTGCACACGTACTGTTCCACCATGTTAGTGAAATGTTGCCTCCTGCTAACACGTTGCGTATCAGGTGGTGGTGCAGTTAGCTGTGGCGTGTTGACAAAAGTTTTCCACATCTCTGCCATGCTAACCCTGCCCTCAGAGGAGCTGGCCGTGACACAGCTGCCTTGGCGACCTCTTGCTCCTCCTCTGCCTTGGCCTTGGGCTTCCACTTGTTCCCCTGTGACATTTGGGAATGCTCTCAGTAGCGCGTCTACCAACGTGCGCTTGTACTCGCGCATCTTCCTATCACGCTCCAGTGCAGGAAGTAAGGTGGGCACATTGTCTTCGTAGCGTGGATCCAGCAGGGTGGCAACCCAGTAGTCCGCACAGGTTAAAATGTGGGCAACTCTGCTGTCGTTGCGCAGGCACTGCAGCATGTAGTCGCTCATGTGTGCCAGGCTGCCCAGGGGTAAGGACAAGCTGTCCTCTGTGGGAGGCGTATCGTCATCGTCCTGCCTTTCCCCCCAGCCACGCACCAGTGATGGACCCGAGCTGCGTTGGGTGCCACCCCGCTGTGACCATGCTTCATCCTCATCCTCCTCCACCTCCTCCTCATCCTCGTCCTCCTCGTCCTCCAGTAGTGGGCCCTGGCTGGCCACATTTGTACCTGGCCTCTGCTGTTGCCAAAAACCTCCCTCTGAGTCACTTCGAAGAGACTGGCCTGAAAGTGCTAAAAATGACCCCTCTTCCTCCTCCTCCTCCTCCTCCTGGGCCACCTCCTCTTCCATCATCGCCCTAAGTGTTTTCTCAAGGAGACATAGAAGTGGTATTGTAACGCTGATAACGGTGTCATCGCCACTGGCCATGTTGGTGGAGTACTCGAAACAGCGCAACAGGGCACACAGGTCTCGCATGGAGGCCCAGTCATTGGTGATGAAGTGGTGCTGTTCTGTAGTGCGACTGACCCGTGCGTGCTGCAGCTGAAACTCCACTATGGCCTGCTGCTGCTCGCACAGTCTGTCCAGCATGTGCAAGGTGGAGTTCCACCTGGTGGGCACGTCGCATATGAGGCGGTGAGCGGGAAGGCCGAAGTTACGCTGTAGCGCAGACAGGCGAGCAGCAGCAGGATGTGAACGCCGGAAGCGCGAACAGACGGCCCGCACTTTATGCAGCAGCTCTGACATGTCGGGGTAGTTGTGAATGAACTTCTGCACCACCAAATTCAGCACATGCGCCAAGCAAGGGATGTGCGTCAAATTGGCTAGTCCCAGAGCTGCAACGAGATTTCGCCCATTATCACACACCACCAGGCCGGGCTTGAGGCTCACCGGCAGCAACCACTCGTCGGTCTGTTGTTCAATACCCCGCCACAACTCCTGTGCGGTGTGGGGCCTGTCCCCCAAACATATGAGTTTCAGAATGGCCTGCTGACGTTTACCCCGGGCTGTGCTGAAGTTGGTGGTGAAGGTGTGTGGCTGACTGGATGAGCAGGTGGAAGAAGAGGAGGAGGAAGCCGAGAAGGAGGAGGTGGCAACAGGAGGCAAAGAATGTTGCCCTGCGATCCTTGGCGGCGGAAGGACGTGCGCCAAACAGCTCTCCGCCTGGGGCCCAGCTGCCACTACATTTACCCAGTGTGCAGTTAGGGAGATATAGCGTCCCTGGCCGTGCTTACTGGTCCACGTATCTGTGGTTAGGTGGACCTTGCTACAGATGGCGTTGCGCAGTGCACACTTGATTTTATCGGATACTTGGTTGTGCAGGGAAGGCACGGCTCTCTTGGAGAAGTAGTGCCGGCTGGGAACAACATACTGTGGGACAGCAAGCGACATGAGCTGTTTGAAGCTGTCTGTGTCCACCAGCCTAAATGACAGCATTTCATAGGCCAGTAGTTTAGAAATGCTGGCATTCAGGGCCAGGGATCGAGGGTGGCTAGGTGGGAATTTACGCTTTCTATCAAATGTTTGTGAGATGGAGAGCTGAACGCTGGCGTGTGACATGGTTGAGACGCTTGGTGACGGAGGTGGTGGTGGTGGTGTTGGTGGTACATCCCCTGTTTGCTGGGCGGCAGGTGCCAACGTTCCTCCAGAGGCGGAGGAAGAGGCCGAGGCGGCAGCAGCAGAATAGGCCGAGGCGGCAGCAGCAGAAGAGGTAGCAGGGGGAGCCTGAGTGACTTCCTTGGTTTTAAGGTGTTTACTCCACTGCAGTTCATGCTTTGCATGCAGGTGCCTGGTCATGCAGGTTGTGCTCAGGTTCAGAACGTTAATGCCTCGCTTCAGGCTCTGATGGCACAGCGTGCAAACCACTCGGGTCTTGTCGTCAGCACATTGTTTGAAGAAGTGCCATGCCAGGGAACTCCTTGAAGCTGCCTTTGGGGTGCTCGGTCCCAGATGGCTGCGGTCAGTAGCAGGCGGAGTCTCTTGGCGGCGGGTGTTCTGCTTTTGCCTACTGCTCCCTCTTTTGCTACGCTGTTGGCTCGGTCTCACCACTGCCTCTTCCTCCGAACTGTGAAAGTCAGTGGCACGACCTTCATTCCATGTGGGGTCTAGGACCTCATCGTCCCCTGCATCGTCTTCCACCCAGTCTTGATCCCTGACCTCCTGTTCAGTCTGCACACTGCAGAAAGACGCAGCAGTTGGCACCTGTGTTTCGTCATCATCAGAGACATGCTGAGGTGGTATTCCCATGTCCTCATCATCAGGAAACATAAGTGGTTGTGCGTCAGTGCATTCTATGTCTTTCACCGCTGGGGAAGGGCTAGGTGGATGCCCTTGGGAAACCCTGCCAGCGGAGTCTTCAAACAGCATAAGAGACTGCTGCATAACTTGAGGCTGAGACAGTTTCCCTGGTATGCATGGGGGTGATGTGACAGACTGATGGGGTTGGTTTTCAGGCGCCATCTGTGCGCTTTCTGCAGAAGACTGGGTGGGAGATAATGTGAACGTGCTGGATCCACTGTCGGCCACCCAATTGACTAATGCCTGTACCTGCTCAGGCCTTACCATCCTTAGAACGGCATTGGGCCCCACCATATATCGCTGTAAATTCTGGCGGCTACTGGGACCTGAGGTAGTTGGTACACTAGGACGTGTGGATGTGGCAGAACGGCCACGTCCTCTCCCAGCACCAGAGGGTCCACTAACACCACCACGACCATGTCCACGTCCGCGTCCCTTACTAGATGTTTTTCTCATTGTTATGGTTCACCACAACAACAAATATATTATTTGGCCCAATGTATTGTATTCAAATTCAGCGGGATATAAATTTGAGGCCTAGTATTTTGGCGCTGGGTGACCGGTATGGATTTAGTGACAGAATTAGACTTGGAAATGCACAGAAGCGTGTGTGTGTGAAGTTATTCTGAATGACCCAATGTGCACCTTGAATATTATATACCCTTTTAGGGATAGATTTCAAATAGCTCTGATATAGCAGAAACCACTAAATTATGAAATTGCTAAATTGGGAATTGTATTTCAACCCAGAACAAGAAATGTGCTTGAACGGACACTAAATAACTCGCCCAGCTACAGCACTAACGAGAGATTTAGCAGGATATAAATTTGAGGCCTAGTATTTAGGCGCTGGGTGACAGGTATGGGTTTAGTGACAGAATTAGACTTGGAAATACACAGTAGCGGGTGTGTGTGAAGTTATTCTGAATGACCCAATGTGCACCTTGAATATTATATACCCTTTTAGGGATAGATTTCAAATAGCTCTGATATAGCAGAAACCACTAAATTATGAAATTGCTAAATTGGGAATTGTATTTCAACCCAGAACAAGAAATGTGCTTGAACGGACACTAAATAACTCGCCCAGCTACAGCACTAACGAGAGATTTAGCAGGATATAAATTTGAGGCCTAGTATTTAGGAGCTGGGTGACAGGTATGGGTTTAGTGACAGAATTAGACTTGGAAATACACAGTAGCGGGTGTGTGTGAAGTTATTCTGAATGACCCAATGTGCACCTTGAATATTATATACCCTTTTAGGGATAGATTTCAAATAGCTCTGATATAGCAGAAACCACTAAATTATGAAATTGCTAAATTGGGAATTGTATTTCAACCCAGAACAAGAAATGTGCTTGAACGGACACTAAATAACTCGCCCAGCTACAGCACTAACGAGAGATTTAGCAGGATATAAATTTGAGGCCTAGTATTTAGGCGCTGGGTGACAGGTATGGGTTTAGTGACAGAATTAGACTTGGAAATACACAGTAGCGGGTGTGTGTGAAGTTATTCTGAATGACCCAATGTGCACCTTGAATATTATATACCCTTTTAGGGATAGATTTCAAATAGCTCTGATATAGCAGAAACCACTAAATTATGAAATTGCTAAATTGGGAATTGTATTTCAACCCAGAACAAGAAATGTGCTTGAACGGACACTAAATAACTCGCCCAGCTACAGCACTAACGAGAGATTTAGCAGGATATAAATTTGAGGCCTAGTATTTAGGCGCTGGGTGACAGGTATGGGTTTAGTGACAGAATTAGACTTGGAAATACACAGTAGCGGGTGTGTGTGAAGTTATTCTGAATGACCCAATGTGCACCTTGAATATTATATACCCTTTTAGGGATAGATTTCAAATAGCTCTGATATAGCAGAAACCACTAAATTATGAAATTGCTAAATTGGGAATTGTATTTCAACCCAGAACAAGAAATGTGCTTGAACGGACACTAAATAACTCGCCCAGCTACAGCACTAACGAGAGATTTAGCAGGATATAAATTTGAGGCCTAGTATTTAGGCGCTGGGTGACAGGTATGGGTTTAGTGACAGAATTAGACTTGGAAATACACAGTAGCGGGTGTGTGTGAAGTTATTCTGAATGACCCAATGTGCACCTTGAATATTATATACCCTTTTAGGGATAGATTTCAAATAGCTCTGATATAGCAGAAACCACTAAATTATGAAATTGCTAAATTGGGAATTGTATTTCAACCCAGAACAAGAAATGTGCTTGAACGGACACTAAATAACTCGCCCAGCTACAGCACTAACGAGAGATTTAGCAGGATATAAATTTGAGGCCTAGTATTTAGGCGCTGGGTGACAGGTATGGGTTTAGTGACAGAATTAGACTTGGAAATACACAGTAGCGGGTGTGTGTGAAGTTATTCTGAATGACCCAATGTGCACCTTGAATATTATATACCCTTTTAGGGATAGATTTCAAATAGCTCTGATATAGCAGAAACCACTAAATTATGAAATTGCTAAATTGGGAATTGTATTTCAACCCAGAACAAGAAATGTGCTTGAACGGACACTAAATAACTCGCCCAGCTACAGCACTAACGAGAGATTTAGCAGGATATAAATTTGAGGCCTAGTATTTAGGCGCTGGGTGACAGGTATGGGTTTAGTGACAGAATTAGACTTGGAAATACACAGTAGCGGGTGTGTGTGAAGTTATTCTGAATGACCCAATGTGCACCTTGAATATTATATACCCTTTTAGGGATAGATTTCAAATAGCTCTGATATAGCAGAAACCACTAAATTATGAAATTGCTAAATTGGGAATTGTATTTCAACCCAGAACAAGAAATGTGCTTGAACGGACACTAAATAACTCGCCCAGCTACAGCACTAACGAGAGATTTAGCAGGATATAAATTTGAGGCCTAGTATTTAGGCGCTGGGTGACAGGTATGGGTTTAGTGACAGAATTAGACTTGGAAATACACAGTAGCAGGTGTGTGTGAAGTTATTCTGAATGACCCAATGTGCACCTTGAATATTATATACCCTTTTAGGGATAGATTTCAAATAGCTCTGATATAGCAGAAACCACTAAATTATGAAATTGCTAAATTGGGAATTGTATTTCAACCCAGAACAAGAAATGTGCTTGAACGGACACTAAATAACTCGCCCAGCTACAGCACTAACGAGAGATTTAGCAGGATATAAATTTGAGGCCTAGTATTTAGGCGCTGGGTGACAGGTATGGGTTTAGTGACAGAATTAGACTTGGAAATACACAGTAGCGGGTGTGTGTGAAGTTATTCTGAATGACCCAATGTGCACCTTGAATATTATATACCCTTTTAGGGATAGATTTCAAATAGCTCTGATATAGCAGAAACCACTAAATTATGAAATTGCTAAATTGGGAATTGTATTTCAACCCAGAACAAGAAATGTGCTTGAACGGACACTAAATAACTCGCCCAGCTACAGCACTAACGAGAGATTTAGCAGGATATAAATTTGAGGCCTAGTATTTAGGCGCTGGGTGACAAGTATGGGTTTAGTGACAGAATTAGACTTGGAAATACACAGTAGCGGGTGTGTGTGAAGTTATTCTGAATGACCCAATGTGCACCTTGAATATTATATACCCTTTTAGGGATAGATTTCAAATAGCTCTGATATAGCAGAAACCACTAAATTATGAAATTGCTAAATTGGGAATTGTATTTCAACCCAGAACAAGAAATGTGCTTGAACGGACACTAAATAACTCGCCCAGCTACAGCACTAACGAGAGATTTAGCAGGATATAAATTTGAGGCCTAGTATTTAGGCGCTGGGTGACAGGTATGGGTTTAGTGACAGAATTAGACTTGGAAATACACAGTAGCGGGTGTGTGTGAAGTTATTCTGAATGACCCAATGTGCACCTTGAATATTATATACCCTTTTAGGGATAGATTTCAAATAGCTCTGATATAGCAGAAACCACTAAATTATGAAATTGCTAAATTGGGAATTGTATTTCAACCCAGAACAAGAAATGTGCTTGAACGGACACTAAATAACTCGCCCAGCTACAGCACTAACGAGAGATTTAGCAGGATATAAATTTGAGGCCTAGTATTTAGGCGCTGGGTGACAGGTATGGGTTTAGTGACAGAATTAGACTTGGAAATACACAGTAGCGGGTGTGTGTGAAGTTATTCTGAATGACCCAATGTGCACCTTGAATATTATATACCCTTTTAGGGATAGATTTCAAATAGCTCTGATATAGCAGAAACCACTAAATTATGAAATTGCTAAATTGGGAATTGTATTTCAACCCAGAACAAGAAATGTGCTTGAACGGACACTAAATAACTCGCCCAGCTACAGCACTAACGAGAGATTTAGCAGGATATAAATTTGAGGCCTAGTATTTAGGCGCTGGGTGACAGGTATGGGTTTAGTGACAGAATTAGACTTGGAAATACACAGTAGCGGGTGTGTGTGAAGTTATTCTGAATGACCCAATGTGCACCTTGAATATTATATACCCTTTTAGGGATAGATTTCAAATAGCTCTGATATAGCAGAAACCACTAAATTATGAAATTGCTAAATTGGGAATTGTATTTCAACCCAGAACAAGAAATGTGCTTGAACGGACACTAAATAACTCGCCCAGCTACAGCACTAACGAGAGATTTAGCAGGATATAAATTTGAGGCCTAGTATTTAGGCGCTGGGTGACAGGTATGGGTTTAGTGACAGAATTAGACTTGGAAATACACAGTAGCGGGTGTGTGTGAAGTTATTCTGAATGACCCAATGTGCACCTTGAATATTATATACCCTTTTAGGGATAGATTTCAAATAGCTCTGATATAGCAGAAACCACTAAATTATGAAATTGCTAAATTGGGAATTGTATTTCAACCCAGAACAAGAAATGTGCTTGAACGGACACTAAATAACTCGCCCAGCTACAGCACTAACGAGAGATTTAGCAGGATATAAATTTGAGGCCTAGTATTTAGGCGCTGGGTGACAGGTATGGGTTTAGTGACAGAATTAGACTTGGAAATACACAGTAGCGGGTGTGTGTGAAGTTATTCTGAATGACCCAATGTGCACCTTGAATATTATATACCCTTTTAGGGATAGATTTCAAATAGCTCTGATATAGCAGAAACCACTAAATTATGAAATTGCTAAATTGGGAATTGTATTTCAACCCAGAACAAGAAATGTGCTTGAACGGACACTAAATAACTCGCCCAGCTACAGCACTAAGGACAGATTTAGCTGGATATAAATTTGAGGCCTAGTATTTAGGCGCTGGGTGACAGGTATGGGTTTAGTGACAGAATTAGACTTGGAAATGCACAGTAGCGGGTGTGTGAAGTTATTCTGAATGACCCTATGTCTACCTTGAATATTATATACCCTTTTAGGGATAGATTTCAAATAGCTCTGATACAGCAGAAACCACTAAATTTTTAAATTGCTAAATTGGGAATTGTATTTCAACCCAGAACAAAAAATGTGCTTTGACGGACACTAAATAACTTTCCCAGCCACAACAGGACAGCGGTAACGAGAGATTTAGCGGGATATAAATTTGAGGCCTAGTATTTAGGCGCTGGGTGACCGGTATGGATTTAGTGACAGAATTAGACTGGGATATGGCCAAAAAATAACCACACTATTGCTGGTTAAATGCACTTGGTGATGGGCGCAGCTTGCCCCTGATGTAGTATATGGCCAAAAAATGAACCGACTATTGCTGGTTAAATGCACTTGGTGTCACAGCTTGACCAACCACACTACTGAGGGTTAAATGCACTTGGTGACGGGCGCAGCTTGCCCCTGATTTAGTATATGGCCAAAAAATGAACAGACTATTGCTGGTTAAATGCACTTGGTGTGATAGCTTGACCAACCACACTACTGAGGGTTAAATGCACTTGGTGTGACAGCTTCACCCTGATGTAGGCTTTAGCCAAAAAACAACCACACCATTGAGGGTTAAATGCACTTGGTCGCAGCTTGTGCTGGCGCACCACAAGACACAAAATGGCCGCCGATCACCCCAGAAAAATGTGACTGACAAACGGTCTGGGCAGCCTAAAAACAGTGAGCAATTGAGGATCAGCAGCTCAATGATCCACAGCTGCAGATCGATCAGTTAATCAAGTCCTTTGGAGGAGTTAATCTGCCTAATCTCGCCCTACTGTCGCAGCCGCAACCTCTCCCTACGCTAATCAGAGCAGAGTGACGGGCGGCGCTATGTGACTCCAGCTTAAATAGAGGCTGGGTCACATGGTGCTCTGGCCAATCACAGCCATGCCAATAGTAGGCATGGCTGTGATGGCCTCTTGGGGCAAGTAGTATGACGCTTGTTGATTGGCTGCTTTGCAGCCTTTCAAAAAGCGCCAAGAAAGCGTCACAAAAGCGCGAAGAAAGCGACGAACACCGAACCCGAACCCGGACTTTTACGAAAATGTCCGGGTTCGGGTCCGTGTCACGGACACCCCAAAATTCGGTACGAACCCGAACTATACAGTTCGAGTTCGCTCATCCCTAAACATGTCCTATTATTGCCCGCAAATCACTTTCCGTGGCTCCATTCAAGTCAATGGGTCTGCAAAAAAAGGGAACACATACGGAATTTACTCCGTATGTCTTCCGTATCCGTTTTGTTTTTTGTGGAACCATCTATTGAAAATGTTATGCCCAGCCCAATGTTTTCTATTTATTTACTGTATATGCCATACGGAAAAACGGAATGTACTGGAAACACTACTGAAACAAAAATGGAAAAAAGGATCCGTTAAAAACGTCCCGCAAAACACTGAAAAAGCCAGATTGTTGTGTTAACAAGCCCTAAAGATGAGAGACTCTATTTGCAGATTTGGAGATTCATTCCGAATCTCCAATTTTTTAGGCGCCGAATCGAACCTGAATCTTTTCTGGTTCGATTCAGTCGAACGTTGTAAAATGGCGCAATCAATATTGTTCTGTCACCACCAGGCAGGAGGTAATTGCAGTCAGTTGCAGCCAAGCAATAACTGCAGTTTGCGGTGGCAACGATAAAAGTAGATACAGTTACACCTGACGCTGTATCAGACCGAGGGGGCAGTTGAGAGAGAATGAAAACATTTTTACAAAAATTAACAAAGTGATATAGGAGCTTTTCATACAAAAATCTGTGTTTTACACCAGGAAACTGGCGTACATAATAGTGAATTTGCCGGGGCCGATGGTCTTGACCACACCCCACCTGCTAGCTGAACTGCCTAAATTTGCTAAATGGAGCCACACAATTTTTTACACTACTTTCTGGTGTGGGGGGTCATAACAAATGACCCCCAATGTGTTAATGCAGATTGGTAGTTGTATGCATTGTAAAGTTTAAAACCCACATTGAAATCTGCAGCTTTTCCATCACCTAATGAGAAAACTGCATATTTAAAAATCCCCAGCAAGCTCCTAGTACTGTACTGATTTCTGGTTCTGAAGACCCCGTCACACGCTTGTATTGCAGAATCTGCAGCCACAGAAAGCTGCAAACATAGTGACGTGCATGGCCCCATAGAGATGAATGGATCATTGTGCTGTCCTCAAACAATGCGGATAGCACATGGATGAAAAATACGGACGTGTGCGCGTAGCTTAAACTTTTGTTACTGGATCCCAGACAGAACATTTAAGTGGGTCGGTATCTAGCTGTGTGCAATATACAGCATGTGTATGTTTATCGTTTCACAAATCAGGCTTGAAACTGCCATATACAAACCGTTCTCAGCACAACGCGTCCCAGACCCAAACTGAGAGCTGTCACAATCACAGTATCCATAACTGTCTGTATCATAACCTGTCGAACAAAAGAGATGAAAATGGGATTCTGCCAATATAAAATGTTATAGCAACAAGGCAAGGTACAATTAGTAGTCCAGAAGCAGCAATTACCCAAAAATAAAATATCCATGACACATGTCACTATGGAGAAGAAATAATTTCCGGCAATGTAGAGCTGGGTCACGGTAATAAAGACATCACATGTAGCCTCAGCTGAATAATACCGCTATGTACTATTATGCGTATGAGCGGCAAGGGACAGTTTTATAATGTAGCATATTTCATCAATTACTCCCTTTATTGGTAGAGCAGCTGTATTTTCTCAGCAATCTCCCACTGACAGCGAGCGGTTAATATGCATTAACACTTTGAAGATAGGAGGGAGAGAAAAAAATATACAACCGTTTATGAGTATTTCTAATTTTTCACCATGCAATAGTTTATTAACCCTCTTGGTAAACAGAATGTTCTTTTTTTAATTCATTCCATTAGTCATATTTTATTTACATTTTTTTTGCTGTATTTAAATGTATGATTATTATTATTATTTTTTTTTTTTTTTTAAGTTGTACTTTATGTGAATGCCTTTTGGCAATATATTAGCATTCATTTTCATTTTTAGCGTGCCTGCACACTAGGGGTGAGCTGGGAACTTAAAGAGCCCTGGGAAAAATAAAATAAAATGGGCTGCTCCAAATTGACAGAAGGCAGGGCCAACATACAGGTGAAACTCGAAAATGAGAATATTGTGCAAAGTTCATTTATTTCAGTAATGCAACTTAAAAGGTGAAGCTACCATATGAGATAGACTCATTACATGTAAAGCGAGATATTTCAAGCCTTTAGTTGCTATAATTTGGATGATTATGGCTTACAGCTTACGAAAACCCCAAAGTCACAATTGCAGGTACCCTTTGCTCAGGGGGTATGGATTAATTAGCTGACTAGAGTGTGACACTTGGAGCCTAGAATATTGAAGCTTTTCACAATATTCAAATTTTAAGTTGCATTACTGAAATAAATGAACTTTTGCACGATATTCAAATTTTTCGAGTTTCACCTGTAAGTCGGCGGGGCCAGCAGTACTGTAGTGCAGCACAAAATACTGCTCGCCCCACTGCAGTATTCAACTCTGTCACCGTCCTGAGGATGGCAATACAGCTGAATGTACTCTAGGAAGGCACTTTATTCTGCCCAGCCAGGTGCAAAAGTACCTACTGTTACTAGCATTAAAATAAGCTGAGAGTATCATATCGCTATGTTCCCAACCACAATTTGTGGTTTACTGTAAGTGAGGACCTTGGTACCAATAATTACAGCATCTTCTTGACTTACTACAGCAACCGGACCACAGGGGCATGCGTGAGTGTGGGTCGCCAGATGGGTGTGGTAGTAGTTGTACTGAAGCCCCCTGGACCGGGGTGCAGTCATGGGAATGACACATCTTCTCTTAGTGACATGCTCTAGTTCTGGGATTCGACTGCCTGATGACGGTTGAGGTGCCCTTTATGGTGGTACTTTTTTTTGTAAATTCTTTATTTTTGAAGAATTTTCAATTATATAGACAAAGTAACAAGACATATTCAGCTTCCATAGAAATCAAGGCAAAAACGAAGCAAATTAGCCACTTGGGTGGACATTCCCCACACAAGTAGGCATTTAACATATATCAAAGGTGCAAGACAGTTTATACAGTATAGACATGTAAGCGAAGAATACCAAACTGTCCGATTAGAAAGAGAAGCATATAAATCTATGTCCAATGATATATGGGTACATCATATGCCTAGACCCTGAGATTTGATAGAACTGTCAAAAACAGTAACAACAACACTAACATACATCAATAGTCGGACGTGTCCTTTGGGATATCTGAAGGTCTGGGAACGCAAGTGATATGTATCTATCGAAGTAGGTGAGAGAGGAAAGCAACCTACTATATGTTCGGGTAACACTGGATAGAAATAACGTGTTCTAGTAAATGGGTGAGAAATGTCTGGCCTGAGGAAGGGGAAATTAAGATTCCATTCCAACATGGCCTATCAAGGTCAAGCCAATCCAGAACGTATAAGAGGGCTAGAAGATATATCTCACGGTGTTGGTATGTCAAGCCTAAATACTAAGGAAAGAGCTGTGAAAATTTAACCATGGTTGCCATGTCTTTAGGAAGGCCAACCTATTACCCTTTTCCCAACTCACCAGTTCTTCCATAAGGCATATTTGATGGGTTTTCTCCACCCATTCTTTTATGGTAGGAGGGTCTGAGTTCCGCCACTTGGTGGGGATAATATACTTAGCTGCAGTTATCATGTGTGTGGCTAAACTCCTAGGGGAGGGCCGAAATTCAACCTGAGGAAGCCAAAGCAGGATAAGAGCAGGAGTTAATGAGATCTTAGAACCACAGACTTTATTGATGGTTCGTTCTATTTCAGACCAAAAGTCTGAGATTATTCTACAGGACCACCAAATGTGGGAGATGGAGCCTTCATCCTCTAAGCATCTCCAGCACCTGTCTGATGGAGAGAGATGTGCTCTATGCAGAAATACAGGGGTCTTATACCACCTAGATAAAATTTTGAATGAGTTCTCTTGGATGCGAACACATCTCGAAAAACCATGTGAGTTTTTCAGGATCGTCCCAACGTCTTCATCAGAGAGGGTAATCTGAAGCTCCCTTTCCCACGCTCTTAAATAAAAAGGTCTCTCTGTAGACATATCCAGTAACAGTTGAGAGTATACCTTAGATAGGGTTTTAGGGGGGGAGGACGGCAATATGGCGTAGTTTTCAAGCCAAGTAGGGTCCTTAATCGAGTTTTCACCCAATTTCTTATACTTTTTGCAACATAATTCAAGATCTAATTCTACCAATCTAGACCACAAATGTCTGGGCACTAGGGTCTGGGCTTTAGTTAGAAATTCCGAGAGGTCTTTGGTCCCAGTCAGGTCAGAAATCTTAAGTCCATCTAGATGTAACCAAGCTCTATGAAAGTCTTTCTTCTCCCTATTAAGGAAAAACGGAAGGACGGATAGAGGGGCTACAGGCGAGAGTTTGTTGGTAGACATTGACAGAGCCTTGGTCTTACCACAGACCTGGAACATACAGCGAGTTAGGGCGCTAAGGGGGGGTTTATCTTTTCTAGCCGGTGTGTGTACCCATAAACGGTGTAAGGCTATGTCACCCAGAAGAGCCTTTTCAAGGCCAACATGTAAGGCTTTGTTGTGTGGTCTGGCCAATTCAACCCACCTTTCCAGCTGGATAGCGTGTAGGTATGTTTTTAAATCTGGCAGGGAAAGACCGCCTTTGTTGTGTTTCCTAACAAGGAGAGAGTGAGCCAGTCTAGGCTTCTTGTTAGACCATATAAACTTGCTAAATAAGGAACGGAATTCAGACATGAATTTATTCGACAGTGGTATAGGTAGACATCTCAGGGTGTATATAATTTGTGGTAAGGCATATGTGGACACCAGGTTTTTCCTACCCAACCACGAGAGGAAGGGAAGTTTAATGGATGCCAAGTAGAATTTAATTTTGCTGAATAGGGGTGCGTAGTTGAGCCTAAATAAATGGGAGGGATTTGCCGGGATCATTATCCCAAGGTGTTTAATAGCATCTTTTGGCCACTGGAAGGAGGTACTCGTTTGGATCTTTGAAATGTGTGTCTGCGGGGCCGTAATGTTTAGTATCTCAGATTTGTCATAGTTGACCTTGAAATTGGATATTTCTCCAAACTCTGAGAATATCCTAATTACTTCCGGAACTGCCACCCTAGGATTCGTTAAGAGAAGAAGCAGGTCATCCGCGAAAGCTGCTAGTGAGTGAGTGCTGTCTCCTACCTGCAACCCTCTTATGGACTCCGAAGTCCTTAATTTACAGAGCAGCAGCTCCAGGGTTAAAATAAATAATGCTGGAGAGAGAGGACAGCCCTGCCGCGTCCCGTTGGAGATTATAAACGGAGGGGATAATGTACCATTTACCAGCACTCTTGCTGAGGGGTGTGAGTAAAGCGAGAAAACGGCCGAAATGAACAAGGGCGGGAAGTCAAAGTGACGCAACGCTCTTTCCATGTAAGCCCAATTGACCCTGTCAAAAGCTTTTTCAGCATCTGTTCCTAACAGGGTCAATGGGACTTTGTGTTGTTTAGCGTAATAAATGGCATGTAGAACCCTACTCACGTTATGTTTGCCTTCTTGGCCTTTAACAAAACCCACTTGCTCCTCCCCTATGAGCTTAGGCAGTAGTTTAGCTAATCTGTGACTTAGAAGCTTAGCCCAAATTTTAACGTCAACGTTGAGCAGGGATATTGGTCGATAGCTACTACACTTGGTGAGGTCTTTTCCCTCTTTGGGAATAACCATTATGTGAGCTATTAATGATTGAGGAGGGAGGGATTTTCCGTTTAGGAGGGAGTTACATAAATTTACTAGTTGTGGGGCAAGAGTGCTTTTAAATTTTTTATAATAAATCATGGGTAGGCCGTCAGGTCCAGGGCATTTCCCTGAGGGGATGCTTGCCAAAATATCCATTATTTCTTTTACCGTCACAGGGGAAAGCAACATATCTTTTTCTTCAGTCGCTAGAGTTGGGACCCTTATCTCTTCCAGGAAAGAATCTATTTTGCGCTGTATACGGATAGGATCATCGGATTTAAGGTTGTATAAGTCCGAATAGAACCTAGCAAACTCTTCCGCTATGGCAGGAGTGTTGGTTAATTGAGGGCCCTTCTCGGGTTTGATACTAGAAATGAAAGCTCTATCTCTTTGACCCTTGATCATCTGAGTAAGAAGTTTAGAACCTCTGTCTCCATGAACATAAAACTTATATTTAGCTGATCTGAGGGCTTTGGCCGATTTTATGTTTAACAGATCTTTCAGTTGGCATCTCAGCTTTACAATGTCATTATAGTGGGTGTCAGAGGGGTTCTCTTTGTTAATAGTTTCTAGGGCCGAAATTTGTGCTAGAATTGAATCAATCTTAAGTGCCCTTTGCTTACGCACCCAGGATCCCAGGGAAATGAGTTCACCCCTGATGTAAGCCTTGTGGGCCTCCCATATCATAGCCATATCAATAGTGGGAGAGCTATTAATTTCAAAAAAGGACTGAAGCTTCTCTTCCAACTTACGCCTATCATTTTCATTTTCTAACAGGGTTTCATTCAGTCTCCAGGACCAATCTTTAGGGGGTAGACCTTTCAACCGTATCACCAGAGAGACAGGGGCGTGATCTGAGACAGTGATCTGTCCTATAGTGGAGGACTCAATCTTATCTAGTACATGGTTAGAGACAAAAAGATAGTCCAACCTCTGATAGGGTCTATGTACAGCTGAGTAGAACGTGTAGTCCTTGTCACTAGGGTGAGACAGTCTCCAGGTGTCCGTAATTTGGTGTGCAGCTAAAGCTTTAAGCAGTGAACGGGTTTGTGTAGTGGAGTGTTTAGGTACCTTAGTGGTAGAGTCCATAGGGTGATCAAGAGTCAGGTTTAGATCCCCTCCCAGTATCAGTAACCCTTCTCTGAAGTCTCGTAGTGAGCTTAGTATCTTAAGAAGCCAAGGTATTTGACCCGTATTAGGGGCATACACATTAGCCAAGGTCACCTTGCTACCATATAGAGTGCCTTTTAAGAATAGGTATCTACTTTCAGGGTCGATGTATTGTTCCTGAAACTGGAAGGGGGTATTAGCTCTGAATCCTATTGAAACACCTCTAGAGGCTGATGAGTGGGAACTATGGAACCATTTCATATAATGTTTGGTGAAAAGTTGTGGAATATGGTTGTTTCTGAAATGCGTCTCTTGTAGGAACAGAAGATCTGCCCTCTCTCTCCTAAGCATGTGGAATACCTGACTTCTCTTTTGAGGTACGTTAAGCCCATTTACATTAAGTGACGTTACCTTCAAAGGATCCATAATTTATGGGTGGTTGCGAGGTAGAGCAAAGATACATATCCCAGTAAGGCAATTATATATGGACACAGGACCCATCCGAACAAACTATACACAGGAACAAAGAAAACAAATTCGAGCACGTTAATACTCATAGAATAACCTCTTACAAGTTAGGGTGAGGAGAAGAGGATGGATGGTGGGGACAGGACAAGACAGAGAGTGGGGGGAGGAGAAGGGGTTAGAGAGAATAAGTACAGTAAGGTAAAGCAAAGTAAAGTAAAGCGGAAGGGGGAGAAACTGTGAGGTACAGAAAGCCTGTACGAGCACTCACAACACAGCTTTAGGGCTAGACCAGGAGGAGGGAGGGAGGAGATAACGAAAAGGAGAGGGCAAACATACCCATATCACAGAAAATCGCTCCCCCCCTCCTCCCAGCACTGAGGATTCCCACAAAATGACCATAAAGGAGCCCCATTACCTTCATGGGACCCATCTCATGAGATAAGCAGTAAGTAGACGCAGGGTCATGTAATTATATAAAAACACAATAACCAAAAATGCAGCGACCCCTATCTTAGTTACTATATGGGATGGTAGGAAATAGGATATAAAGAGAGTAAATCCCGTCCCTGCCATCTTGCTCGGGACCAATTGCCCCTGTTTTTGAAATATGGATAACGGAGTCAACCATGTGATGGCAATGACGGGGTTAACCATCTGAGATAGACCACAGAATTTACAATCTAGGCCTACAGTTTAAACTGGTTCTGAAAAAGGAGTGAAAGAACATTTTAAACAATCAGCGCGGTACCGATATGTTATCGGATTCAGACCGCAGGTGGATAACACTTGATCCATGCAATAACGCATACAGGTTCAAGTGTCCTGGAGCTCAGCTTGTCGCTTCTTCGCTTGTGGTGACTTGAACTTTTTAGCGATTCGCCAATCGTCTGTAGCAGGCAATGTAGGCAGCTTCAATTCACCGGACATCGGCAGCCACGAGGGAATGTCCAGGGGTTCCACTTGCAGGGCTTCCCACATCTTGCTGAGATCTTCGGGGTGTCGCACTGTGATCTGCTTCCCATTCACTGTGGCGCACAGGCCAAACGGAAAAAGCCAGCGCAAGGGGTGACGTCTCTCCCTTAAGATATCGGTGAGTGGCTTTAGTTGTCTCCTCTTGGCTAAGGTGCTGGCAGCCAGGTCTTGGTAGATCTGGATTTTACGATCCTCATGCGAAAAGTCCCCTTTGTGACGAGCGGCAGTCAGAATGGCGGCCGTATCCACATAACTGAGCAAGCCGCAAATAATATCCCGTGGCGGGGCGTCCGGCGGTGGTTTAGGCCTGAGGGCCCTATGGGCTCTCTCTACAACTACCATCTTTGCCCGGTCTTGTCCGAGAAGTGCAGTGAAAATTTGGCCGACCGTGTCAGGTATATCGTCTCTCTGCACACTTTCAGGGACTCCTCTTATTCGAATGTTCTTTCTGCGGCTCCTGTTTTCCTGGTCTTCCAGGTGCAGGAAAGCCGTGTTCAATTGCTCACGGACCTCTTCAACTTTCGACTGCATTGCACGGCTGTGCTTAGTCAGGGCCGCTTGAGAGTCTTCTAGAGCCGCCACTCTATGTCCCGTTTGTTTGATCTCCGATTTTATGGCGGAGAGTTCTTTCATGACGGGCTCAAAAGCAAGTGCCAAGGACTCCTTGAGAAAGGCTCTGGAGATGGGGATCGAGCCGAGTTCGCTGTGTGTCTCAGACACGGCGAGGGAGCCTTCATCATCAGAGTCCTCTGTGTATGCCGAAGCGGCAGCAGCTTCCTGCGCCATCTTAGATCTTGCAGCCGGCGAGGACATCTTCTTTTTCAAGTATTTGTCCGAATCTGATTGCCCTCTAGCATGTCTGGGTGTAGTCTGGACCTCTTTAGCTTTGTCTCTGTTAAGTTTTCCCATGATAAGTCAGGGTGGGAACCCGCTAAATAGTTATTTGCTGGTGCTGCTGTGAGGAGCTCACGGGTCAAGCAGCCATTTCCTGACGTGGCTAGCTCCGCCCCCCTTTATGGTGGTGCTTTTGACCAGCAAGGCAGAGTCTCGATGTCATGATGCCAGCACTTTTCAGAGTGTAGGAGACAACGATGAGCAAAACAGTTCTTTTACTAAAGAATTCAAATACAAAGCATAGTTCTTATCTTGCCATGGACCAGCAGTAGGTACAGAATGCACTTTACCAATTACCTGGCTGCTTTGTATTTATTTAAAGTGACACTTCATAACAAAGGTGTATATTTTGGTAGCTGTTTGATGCAGAGGCGTCCAGCATGTAGGGCAGTGTTGGCAAACCTTTTACAGACCGAGAGCCCAAACTGCAACCCAGAACCCACTTATTTATCGCAAAGTGCCAACACAGTAATGTAACCAGAATACTACAGTCCAGTATAGTATCTTCCATGTACTTTATCATGTAGCTATAATAGCCTACATTCAGTGTGCTGCCTGTGCTGTTCATAGTGCGCCCTGCGCTGACGAATGACAGGAAAGGTCTAAGGCATATTGGCACACCATATTTTCAGGGTGCGGGTGACCACAGAGAGGGCTTGGAGTGCTGCCTCTGGCACCCGTGCAATAGGTTTACCACCACTGACCTACGGCAAGGATTTAGCATCATGCACGCCCCCTCCTCCAACTTTCCACTCCAATTTGCACGCCACAGCAATGGTTTTTTTACACTAAGCCACTCCTGTAACTCCGCCCAATGCATAACTATACTCACCCATTCCCACTTACCTCATTAGACCCTTATTACTAATGCCCACATTGTGCCTCCATTAGAGAAGAAAAGCCCACATTGTACCCCCCCACAGCAGTTTTACCCACATTATGCCCACTCAGAGTAGTTATGTCCTCCTTGTGGCCACTTCACAGTAGTTATGCCCACTTTTGTGCCCCTTCACAGTACTTATGCCCACCTTTGTGCCCCTTCACAGTAGTTATGCCCACTTTTGTGCCCCTTCAGAGTAGTTATTTCCTCCTTGTGGCTCCTCACTGTAGTTATGTTCTTGTTGTGCCCCCTTTTGGCCCCTTGTGCCCTCTCCAGCCCCATAAAAAAACACAAATACTTAACCTGCTTCACTGATGACTGGCACATCCTGCGTTACCCTGCAACAGTTGCACGATGCACTCCTACGCACACTTTCACCCCTCCTCCCACACAGTCAGCAGTGGTATGTGGCCTGCTGGGGAGCGCTGGAGATCATCAGACGGCTCCCTGCTTCACCATGTAAATGAGCTGCCTGGCGGGTTTGCCCCCCAGCCTCTGCGCCTGGGGCACATGCCCTAGCTGCCCCATCCCTCACTATGCCCCTGGTTTTATGTATTGATGTTCATTCATATTACTGTACCTCATTGATTTAATGGCTGCCATTTATTAATATTGGATACTTATGTTATTATGTGAAATTTATAATAGTCTTTAAATGGCTTTTGTCACGAGATAACCGAGAGTCAATTTTAGCTCAGCGACTTCTGTAGACAGTAAAGGCATACATTACACAGAAATATATTGTTTGCAATTTATTTTGCAGTTTGCAGTATAATGCAACACTGGAGAAGGATGCTGCATTACACTTATAACTGACCAACAATATGTAAGATAAACTTTTGATAGATTATGAATAAAAAGTATATTTTGATTGGTTTGCTATGCTGTGATTGTGTGTTCCATTGCTATATCTATTGAATTTTGACCTTCAGTGATATGCATACTAGATATGAGACTTGATTGAGTCACTGAGACTCATTGTGGGGGATCCACAATGCAGTGATCAGCATTGATTGCAGCATTCAAAGGGTTAAAACAAAGTTCACACTTTTTTAAAGAGCCTATTAGATGGAGCAATCCTTATATAATTGTTCAAATTTGAGCAATTATTATTACTTGTAACTGAGTGTAGCAATTTTTTTTTTTTTTGTGGATCTGACAAATCTGCCAGACTGAAAAAATTGTTAGTTTCTGCCACAGCCTCTAGTCTAATCAGAAATCTGGCAATCATTTGTAATCTAGGGCGAGCAATGAGCACAATAAAAAAACAAACAGCAAAAATTATTTAGCAATTATTGTTTTGTGTAATTGAATGTCTTTTGAACACAAATGACTCATCTATCAATGCTGGTTAATGAAAAAAAAAAAAAAAAACATCTAATAGGACCCATAGCAAGGTTTTTTTTTGGAAAGAAAAAAAAGCCATGCAATTTTTTTTACCACATTCATCTTTTTTGTACCATTTTTTTTGTGTTTAACTGCATTTTTTTCTTGTAACTCTTTACAAATGCATTTTTCCTGTTTTTCAACTACTCTAGAGAAGCCTACGTGAAGTATACATGACAAAGATAGAATATCTAGAGCATAAAAAAATGCAGTGCAAAAATATCAGATGATCAATGATTTGTCAATAGTTAGTTAATTCATAATGCACTATAACCTCTAAAGTGATATCTGGCAGCATAAAAATGCTAAAAAAAAAAACACTGTTAAAATGCTGTTAGAAATTGTTAGAAATTGCAGTTTATCTAGGCCCTCTATACATTACCATAGATAATTGCAATCAATTTTAAATAATTTCTCTCTTAGGTACTGGATTAGGTCTAAATTTCTTAAAAATCATTTTGGGTCTGATTTGACAAATTTTTCAAACAATTAGATTTGGACCCAAATCACATATGCTCCAACTATCCTAAAACTTGATTTATAACACTCTAAGGTCTTCTAGGACTCAGATTTGTATTTTTTTTCTTAAAAGACTCTGGGACAAGAGAGAGAGATAGAGAGAAAGAAAGAAACTAGTTTACTACTCTGGGTTTCCGTAGATGCATTGTCTGGGAGTACTCTTTCTCATTTCCCAAAGTACCTAGTATGCATGGTATGTGTGCAAAGTAATGTAGGACAGGCAATACTGCCCAGGGTGTATGGTAAAGATATAAAAATTACTGTTTCTTCAAAAAGGAAAAGACAGCGTAGCCTATCTGATGCCAGCAGAAGTAAGATATGGTACTTTTCATATATTTTTCCCAGATGCCCATAGGAGTGTTCATTGGCTTACAATGCATACAATATATGCACCCAAAACTTGGTCAGGGCTCATTTTTCATGAATTACTGTATCAATGTGGCGTGACATAGAGGTAATCAGCCTGTGGCACTGCTGAGGTATTATTGAAGCCCAGGTTTCTTTGATAGTCCCCTTCATCTTGTCTGCATTGTTGGGTCTGGTGTCTCTCATCTTTCTCTTGACAATACCCCATAGAGAATCTAGGTCAGGCGTGTTTGCTGTCTAGTCAAACACAGTAATACCCTAGTTATTAAACCAGGTATTAGTACTTTTGGCAGTGTTGGTGAATTTCACCCGAGAATGTAACAGACAAATTAGTGATTTTTTTTTTTACCTGTCTACTAGGTATATCAGGGGTATATCACACTCAAAAATTGGTGAGTTTCAACCGAATATGTAACAGACAAATTAGTGTTTTATTTTTACCTGTCTACTAGGTAGAACAGTGGTATATCACACCCAAAAACTGGTGAATTTCACCCGAAAATGTAACAGACAAATTAGTAAAATTACATAAAATAAAATACGTACAAATAAAAAAATAATAATCTTGATTTATGAGGTGGAGGTCCATACGGAGTAGGAGGTTGAGGAGGCGGTGGATGTAGCGGTGTAGGTGGAAGCAGCGGTGGAGGAGGACAAGGTAGTCAACACTGGTACACCCCAAAAGAGTAGGAAATATCCAAAATACAACAATGATCTTATAACGATGGCTGGGTGCGGCCGGTATACATGTCTATTCAGCGCAAGGTACGGCCAAGTCCTGTGGGATCCATGTCTGGTTCATTTTAATGAACATGAGCTTGTCCACATTGGCTGTGGACAGGCGGCTGAGCTTGTCTGTGATAACGCCCCCTGCCATGCTAAACACACATTCAGACATTAAACTGGCTGTAGGGCAGGCCAGCACCTCCAAGGCTTAAATGGCAAGCTCAGGCCATGTGCCCAATTTGGAGACCCAGAAGTTGAAGGGGGCAGACAAGTCTTTCAATACATGTAGGCATGTGCACACATACTGCTCCACCATGTTGGTGAAATGCTGCCTCCTGCTAAGACGTTCCATATCAGCTGGTGGTGCTGGTTGTTGTGGCGTGCTGACAAAGCTTTTCCACATTTCGGCCATGCTAACCCTGCCTGCTGAGGTGCTCGCAGTTCCCCAGCTGCGTTGGTGAACTCTTACTCCTCCTCTGCCTTCGCCTTGTACTTCCACTGTGTCCCGCTGTCAGGTGGGATTGCCACCAGCAGCGCGTCTACCAGCGCACCTGTACTCGCGCATCTTGCGATCACGTTCCAGTGAGGGAATTAAGGACGGTACATTGTCCTTGTAACGGGGATCCAGCAGCGTGGCCACCCAGTAATCGGCACAAGTTAGAATGTGGGCAACTCGGCAGTCGTTGCAGCATTTAATCGCTCATGTGTGCCAGGCTGCCCAGAGGCAAAGACAAGCTGTCCTCTGTGGGAGGCGTATTGTCTGTGTCCTCTGTATCCCCCTAGCCACGCACCAGTGATGTCCATGAGCTGGTTTGGGTGCCACCCTGCTGTGAACACGGTTCCTCCTCCTCCATCTCCTCCTCCTCATCCTCCACCTCATCATCTTCCAGAACTGTGCCCTGGCTGGACAATTGTGTACCTGGCGTTTGTGGGTGCAGGAACCCACCCTTGGAGCCACTTGTGAATGACTGGCTGGAAACCCTATGAAATGATTCCTCTTCCTCTTCCTCCTCCTCCTCCTGTGCCACATCCTCTTCCATCATCACCAGAAGCGTTTTTTCAAGGAGGCATAGAAGTGGGATAGTAACGCTGAGAACGGCGATATCGGCACTGGCCATGTTGGTGGAGTACTCGAAACAGCGCAACAAGGAACACAGGTCTCGCATGGAGGCCCACTCATTGGTGGTGAAGTGGTGCTGTTCCGCAGAGCGACTCACCCATGCATGCTGCAGCTGAAACTCTAATATCGCCTGCTGCTGCTCAAGCAGCCTGGCCAGCATGTGCAAGGTGGAGTTCCACCTTGTGGGCACGTCACATATGAGGCGGTGAGCTGGAAGGCCGAAGTTACGCTGCAGCGCTGACAGGCGATCAGCAGCAGTGTGAGAACGCCTAAAGCGCGCACAGACGGCCCACACTTTATGCAGCAGCTCTGACATATCGGGGTAATTTTTAAGGAACCTCTGCACCACCAAATTTAGCACATGCACCAGGTAAGGGATGTGTGTCAAACTGGCTAGTCCCAGAGCAGCTACGAGATTTCGCCCATTATCGCACGCCACCAGGCCAGGCTTGAGACTCACTGGCACCAACCACTCATCGGTCTGTTGTTCAAAGCCTGTCCACAACTCCTGCGTGGTGTGGGGTTTGTCCCCCAAACAGATAAGTTTTAAAACTGCCGTTTTTTTTAAACACAGAATATTATTGCTGTATTTCAAGCCTATATCTCACACTGACAGATGCAAATGCTGCAAAATTAAGTATTTTGCCCAAAATGGGTGTTTTTTTTATAACAGAATAAAACACCAGTATCTAACACGTGTATCTCACACTGACAGATACAGCAAAGGCTGCAAATTTAGTTTTTTGCCCAAAATTGGTATTTTTTTTTAAACCCAGAAAATTATTGAAGTATTTCAGGCTTGTCTTTCACACTGACAAATGCTGCAAAGGTACCAGATGTAGGTTATTGTCAAAAATGGGTGTTTTTTTTAAACCCAGATTATTATTGCAGTATCTCAAGCTTGGATTTGAATGTCACAAATGCACATATGCAGTGCTGGTGCACTGAGCTTGCATAAAATGTCCGCCGCCGCTCACCTAACTAACAGACGGATAAAAGTTCTTTTTCTGTGTTACTGGGCTCAGTGCGGGGTAAATAGATTGTGCACTGAACCCACAAAACAAAATCTGTGTTGATTGCTGAGTTAACAAGCACTTCAGATTAAAGATTCTTTCCTATTCTCTCCCTCACAGCAGCAGCATCCTATCCCTACACTAAGCACAGCAGAGTGACATGCAGCACTACGTGACTCCAGCTTATATAGAGGCTGGGTCACATGCTGCACTGGCCAATCAGTCATTCCATTAGTAGGCATGGCTGTGATGGCTTCTAAGGGCACAAGAGTAAAACGCTTATTGATTGGTTGCTCTAAAGTCTTTCAAAAAGCGTCAAATAAACACCGAACTCGAACCCAAACTTTTACTGAAAAGTATGGGTTCTGGTCTAGGGTCCAAAAATCCTAAAGTTCGGTACAAACCCAAACTTTACAGTTCTGGTTCGCTCAACCCTAGTTATAATGCCACCAGAAGCACTAAATACACGCTCAGACAAAACGCTGGTGGCAGGGCAGACCAGCACCTTCAAGGCGTAGAGTGCAAGTTCATGCCACGTGTCCAGTTTGGACACCCAGTAGTTGTAAGGCATTGAGGGATCATTTAGGACACTGACACGGTCTGTAATGTATTCCTTCACCATCTTCCAAAACTTTTCCCTCCTTGTACCACTAGGCTGCGCTTCAGGGTGAGGTTGCTGGCGGGGTGTCATGAAAGTGACTGCTGTGTGTTCTCCTTGTCTCCCTTCCTTGGCTGCCTAAGGAAGTATGGACTCTGCCGGCCGCGTTGTCAGATGGAAAATTTTGGAGCAATCTCTCAACAAGTAACTTCTGGTATTGCACCGTTTTACTCGTGCTCTCCACCACATGAATAAGAGATAAGAAGTTCTCTTTGTAGCGGTGGTCAAGAAGGGTGAACACCCAGTAATCCGTGTTATCTAAAATGCATATAACGCAAGGGTCACGGCAAAGGCAGCCTAACATGAAGTCAGCCTTTTGCTTCAGAGTACCAACAGGCAAGACGTCGATGTAAACATCAGGATGACTCTCCATCTCCTCATCCTCCTCCTCTTCTGCCCATTCACGCTGAACAGATGTAATTAAAGTTCCACTGGTACTACCCTCTGTAGCAGAGGCAACTGTCTCCAGCTCCTCCTCCTCTTCATGGTCCAATTCACGCTGAGAAGACGAACTGAGGGTAGGCTGGCTATCACTCTGTGTAATGTCCTCCCCCATTTCCTCGTCTGCCACATTCAGAGCATCGTCCTTAATTGTGAGCAGCAATCATGTGAGTAGACACAGCAGTGGGATGAGTACGCTAATAATAGCGTAATCGCCACTAACCATCTGTGTAGAATCATCAAAGTTTTTTAAACCTCACAGAGGTCTGACATCAATGCCCACTCCTCGCTTGTGAATAGTGGCAGTTGACTCGAAAGGCGACGACCATGTTGCAGCTGGTATTCCACAACTGCTCTCTGCTGCTCATAAAGCTTGGCCAACATGTAGAAAGTAGATTTCCAGCGCGTGCTCATGTCGCACAACAGTCGGTGAGCTGGAAGCCGCAAGCGCTGCTGCAGCGTTGACAGACCAGCTGAAGCTGTGGACGGCTTGTGGAAATGGGCACACGCTCTGCGCGCCTTCACTAGTAGCTCTGGCAAATTGGGGTAGGTTTTGATAAACCACTGAACCACTAAGTTTAAGATGTGGGCTAGGCATGGGATGTGTGTCAGGTTGCTGAGCTCAAAAGACGCCACTAAGTTACGGCCAATGTCTGACACAACTATGCCTGGTTGTAGGTTGAGTGGTGAGAGCCACAGCTCGGTCTAGTCCCTTAAAACCTGCCACAGCTCTGCGGCGGTGTGCTTCACTGCTTCCAGCTAGCAACTTAAGGCTGACTGCTGCTAGAGGTGGAAGTGGAGGGGGAGGCGGCGGAGGAGGAGAAGCGGGGGTTGGAGCCAGTAACATAGCTGCTGGTGGAGACCCTGATGGACATAGGGCATGCAATCCTGGGCATGGGTAGCACCTGTACCATCCCAGGGTACAACTCACTCCTGGCCTCCACAACATTTACCCAGTGTGCGGTCAGGGAAATGTAGCGTCCCTGGCCACTAGCACTTGTCCATGTGTCCATGGTTAAGTGGACCTTCCCAGTAACTGTGTTGGTCAGGGCACGGGTGATGTTCTGGGACACATGCTGGTGTAAGGCGGGCACAGCACACCGTGAAAAATAGTGGCGGCTGGGGACTGCGTACCGAGGGATGGCCGCCAACATCAGGCTGTGGGAAGGCCTCAGTGTCCACAAGCCTAAATGGCAACATTTCAAGTGCCAGTAATTTTGAAAGTTGCGCATTTATTGCTATGGCCTGTGGGTGGGTATTTGCGCTTGCGTTCAAATGACTGTGTTATGGACATTTGGACGCTGCGCTGGGACAGGGAAGTGGATGTTGTTGCTTATGGTTCATGCGAAGGTGCAGGGCGCGGGGCATCCGGGCCTGCGCCTTTGACAGGGTATTGGCCAGCAGTGCGTAACACAGGGGAAGAGGAGGCAGTGGTGGGACCCGCAAACCCAGATTGTGGACCCAGGTGTTCGGCCTTCTTATTAGGGTGCTTGGATGCCATGTGGCGGATCATTCTGGTGGTTGTGAGGCTGCTAGTGTTCACGCCCCTGCTCATTTTGGTATGGCACAGGTTGCAAACGTTCACTCTTTTGGCAGAGGTTGCAAACTTTCACTCTTTTGTCGTCTGCACTTTCCTCAAAAAGGCGCCATACTGCAGAACACCTACCCCTTGGCAAGGTAGATTTACGCATGGGGGTGCTCGGTGTAATGGTTGCGGGCCTGTACGGTGTGGGCCGACTTCTCTCTTTTGCAACCCCACTGCCTCCCCCAGCTTGTTTTCCTTTTGCTGTATAGGCCGAATTACGCAGTGGTGAAATGTTTAATTTCAAAGCAAACTCCGCTGCTCTGTATCTCTTGTGAAATCAATGTCTCCAACTATGCCCCTCGCGCGATTTACACCAAACACATTATTTTCATGTAGAGATCCAAGAATTATGTTGGAGGCATGTAGTGTATGCAAGCCATGTGCAACCCCTCTCATCACTTCCAAGCTGTTCTTCACCTGGGCAAACAGTCACACAGGGGAGGAACTGCTCTGTGTCCTTCATCAAGAAATCGAATCCTGGTTTTCTCCAACTAAAAATCAGAACCATGGTGACCAACAACAGGAAAAACATGGTGTCGGTGCTGCGTCAAGGAGGGCTGAGCCAAGCGCCCTGCATGGCACACGTGTTCTCTCTGGTTGTCAAGCGGTTCCTGAAGTCTTCCACCCATCTGCAAGACAACCTAAAAATGACCAGGAAACTTTGCATGCACTTCAGCCACTTGTACACTGCAAAGCACACCCTCCTTGAGCTGCAGTGTCAGAACTGCATCCCCCTAAATAGGCTGATATGCAACATTTCCAACCGTTGGCATTCCACCCTCCATATGTTGGACCAACTGTACGAACAGAGAAAGGCCATCAACAAATTTCTTGATTATCCAAGAAAACAGGAGTAGTCCCCTGTGAAACTTTGATGTCAGCCAGTGGCAGCTCATGCGTGACACCTGCCATTTGCTCAGGCCCTTTGAGGAGGCCACGTTATTTGTCAGTCGCCAGGACTTTGGGATGAATGATGTCATTCCACTGACTCAAAGGTAAGGATGTCATGTCATTCCTGGACTCAAAGGTAAGGATAGAGATCCACTGGCTGTGCTCTTACAGATTTCATCCAAGCCTCCACTCACCAAGGCAAGCACAGAAGACCGGATTGTGTGGACAAGTTGGTTCTGCGGTACGTACAGAGGACGATCTATTGGAGGTGTTACCAAAGAAATTTACTTGCCTCCCGCTCTTCCTTTATAACGGCTCTGAGGCACTCGCGGCTATCGTAGGGACGTGGTTCCAAAGAAACTTTGACGGTTGTTTCAGTAAGCTGGTGATCAGTTCTCAGGACCTTATGTGGCTAGCAGCGATGTGGACCGGGTATGACTTGTCTGGATTAGTGTCGGCCATAGAGTTTGTTTTCTTATGCCATCCACGCAGAGGACTTCAAGACTTTATGGAATGATATTCATAAATTAAAGGATGAGGTCACGTTGGAGGAAGTGGACAATTTATTCCAATGTCTTTACTCGCATTTCTTCAGACACTTTAGAATCCACTTATCAGCAACCCAGCTCATCAAGGAATGAGCTGGAGTGGGCTTGTTTGCTGGACTATACTCCAGTTATCAGCCATAACCCCATACATTTCATAATTAATATGCATTACCATCGTGGTCACCCCAACACTTGTCGTCAATCCATTCTTGTTGATGAAGCACTTTATTTTTTCAGTTTGTCTTTTAAATCTTGTGGTTTTGCCCCTTCTGTGTTGTATTTTATGTGTGTTCATGTCCTGTTTGATAAAATAATATTTATTTTTCTCTCCATTCAAAATAAAGAAGAATTGGCTTGTGATTTGGTAGCCAAAAGCAGGAATGGGTGCAAAACACAGAAGACATGCAAATATTTCATTCACGTGTCATCTCTGTTTTAGATCCACTCATATTATTTTTTTTTGGGCTTCAGCAATACTGATGGATTACTGACTAAATGCTGACCGAGTGAAGGCAGATGCTTCACAGACAGTATCCGTTTTTGGGGGGTTATTGTTCTGACGGATCAGAGGAAGGAAAAAGTAATAAAGTTCATTATATTCTGTAATGTACTGATAAACATTAGACTTTCATATATTTTAGATTCATTACACACCAACTGAAGTAGTTCAAGCCTTTTATTGTTTTAATATTGATGATTTTGGCATACAGCTCATGAAAACCCCAAATTCCTATCTAAAAAAATTAGCATATCATGAAAAAGTTCTCTAA
The DNA here is from genome assembly GCF_014858855.1 of Bufo gargarizans. NCBI lineage: Eukaryota > Metazoa > Chordata > Amphibia > Anura > Bufonidae > Bufo > Bufo gargarizans. The sequence continues at coordinate 650,344,607 of NC_058080.1, forward strand.
ACGAGCTATTAACCTAATCATCTGAATCAACTAATTAACTCTAAACACCTGCAAAAGATTCCTGAGGCTTTTAAAAACTCCCAGCCTGGTTCATTACTCAAAACCGCAATAATGGGTAAGACTGCCGACCTGACTGCTGTCCAGAAGGCCGTCATTGACACCCTCAAGCAAGAGGGTAAGACACAGAAAGAAATTTCTGAACGAATAAGCTGTTCCCAGAGCGCTGTATCAAGACACCTCAGTGGGAAGTCTGTGGGAAGGAAAAAGTGTGGCAGAAAACGCTGCACAACGAGAACAGGTGACCGGACCCTGAGGAAGATTGTGGAGAAGGACCGATTCCAGACCTTGGGGGACCTGTGGAAGCAGTGGACTGAGTCTGGAGTAGAAACATCCAGAGCCACCGTGTACAGGCGTGTGCAGGAAATGGGCTACAGGTGCCGCATTCCCCAGGTCAAGCCACTTTTGAACCAGAAACAGCGGCAGAAGCGCCTGACCTGGGCTACAGAGAAGCAGCACTGGACTGTTGCTCAGTGGTCCAAAGTACTTTTTTCGGATGAAAGCAAATTTTGCATGTCATTCGGAAATCAAGGTGCCAGAGTCTGGAGGAAGACTGGGGAGAGGGAAATGCCAAAATGCCTGAAGTCCAGTGTCAAGTACCCACAGTCAGTGATGGTCTGGGGTGCCATGTCAGCTGCTGGTGTTGGTCCACTGTGTTTTATCAATGCAGCTAGCTATCAGGAGATTTTGGAGCACTTCATGCTTCTATCTGCTGAAAAGCTTTATGGAGATGAAGATTTCATTTTTCAGCACGACCTGGCACCTGCTCACAGTGCCAAAACCACTGGTAAATGGTTTACTGACCATGGTATTACTGTGCTCAATTGGCCTGCCAACTCTCCTGACCTGAACCCCATAGAGAATCTGTGGGATATTGGGAAGAGAAAGTTGAGAGACGCAAGACCCAACACTCTGGATGAGCTTAAGGCCGCTATCGAAGCATCCTGGGCCTCCATAACACCTCAGCAGTGCCACAGGCTGATTGCCTCCATGCCACGCCGCATTGAAGCAGTCATTTCTGCAATGGATTCCCGACCAAGTATTGAGTGCATAACTGAACATAATTATTTGAAGGTTGACTTTTTTTGTATTAAAAACACTTTTCTTTTATTGGTCGGATGAAATATGCAAATTTTTTTAGATAGGAAATTTGGGTTTTCATGAGCTGTATGCCAAAATCATCAATATTAAAACAATAAAAGGCTTGAACTACTTCAGTTGTGTGTAATGAATCTAAAATATATGAAAGTCTAATGTTTATCAGTACATTACAGAAAATAATGAACTTTATCACAATATGCTAATTTTTTTAGAAGGACCTGTATAAGTGTTTAATAGAGCAGGTTCTGTAGACATCTATGTGGAATCGGCTGGCGACCGTGTAAAAGGAGTGCGCTTCTTCTTAGTGCTAACATTGACCTGTAAGACTGAGTTCATACTTGAGTTATTGGGTCAGTTTTGGCCCCGTGACTGCCCAAATAAGTGAAGTGTGCAGTGATTCTAAGAGCGACGCCTGTCATCTGCATGTCATACAGACTCACAGTATTATTTCACTACCAAGGCAGACTCCCTATGCGTGTTACTGCAAGGCACAGTGTTCTACACCACTATAAAGTCTCTCTGCAGCCAGGAAATAGCTATTTTTTTATGTAATTTGCCGCAAATTTATACGGATCGATCAGAATTTTTCCCCAAAACCAGCTAATCTAATTTTTTTTTTATTTGCTCATCTCTACAAATGACTGGTTTAACTTAGGGCCAAACCCTAAGGGCAGTATCCTGGTGCTCTCCTGATTGCACCCAGTTCCGCATAACCAGGGGAGCACTGGAATAACGTCCTTAGGGTTTGGCACCCAGAATGTTGGCACCCAGACCCAAACCCGGTCTTCTTTACTGAAGTTCAGGTTTGGGTTCGGTGTTCTGTAGATTGTCTTATTTTCCATTATAACATGGTTATAATGGAAAATAATAGCAATCTTTAAGACAGAATGCTAAGTAAAGTGTCCATTAAGGGTTAAAAATTATTAAAAAATTACCTCATCCACTCGATCGTGCAGCCATTATCGTCTTCTTTCTTCTTCTTGCAGTATCTGCAAAAGGACCTGCGCTGAAGTCATCACGCTCACCACGTGGTGAGCACAGTGACATCAGCGCAGGTCCTTTTGCAGGTCCTGCAAGAAGAAGAAAGAAGACGAAAATGGCTGTGCGATCAAGTGGATGAGGTAAGTATTTTTATTATTATTTTTTAACCCTTAATGGACATTTTACTTAGCATTCTGTATTAAAGAATGCTATTATTTTCCATTATAACCATGTTATAAGGGAAAATAATGAAGTAAATGGACTTTAATGGGGTCCCGGGGCTAATCTCATCATCTCCCTAGCAACCATCCGTAAAAATCGCATTGAATCCGCACTTGCTTGCGGATGCAATGTGAGTTTCACGCAGCCCCATTCACTTCTATGGGGCCTGCATTGCGTGAAAAACGCTGAATATAGAACATGTTGCGATTTTCACGCAACGCACAAGTGATGCGTAAAAAGCATTGCTCATGTGCACAGCCCTATTGAAATGAATGGGTCAGGATTCAGTGCGGGTGCAATGCATTAATGTCACGCATTGCACCCGTGCGGAATAGTCGCCTGTGTGAAAGGGGTTAAAGGGGTTTTAAAGGGGTTTTAAAGGCCTTAAAGGGGTTTTCCCATCTCAAAGAATGGAGGCATATCGCTAGGATATGCCTCCATTGTCTGATAGGTGCAGGTGCATGCGCAGCCGCCCTCCTTTCATTTCTATGGGGCTGTCGAAAATAGCCAAGCGATGGCTCGGCTATTGCTTCGTTCTCATTGTAGGTGCGGGTCCCAGCGGTGGGATCCGCACCTCCGCACCTATCAGCCAATGGAGGCATATCCTAGCGATATGACCCCATTGACTGAGATGGGAATACCCCTTTAATAACTTTTCTCCACAGTGCTTAATAATGACATATTTTCCTTAACTAGTAACACAGGCTTTTATTTATTTTCTAAAGTCATATAACTAGTCACAAATTTCTTCCCAGGAAGCTTTATTATGACTGTTTTGTTACTTTTCTATAGAAAATAATATGAGATCACTCTCAGAGAATTGTGGAGGAATGGGTCAACAGTTCCCCTGAATAAACTATCTAATGATAATTTCTAAATAGCTCACCTTGTTACAGACACATTTAGTTAAAGAACATTTTTCCTGAATCACTGAGTTAAGCAATTTGTGAAAAAGCACTTGTGACAGAAATAGCCAATTACTTTAATCAGGTTCAGTGGAGATGATGATGGTATTTTTGCCCTCCAGCTATATTTTTGCAGTGCTAAATTATATAGCATATACCATTCTAAAGAATTTCTTAGTGCTTTTACTTAAAGCAATTACATATGAAGTGACATTCCTGGAGTAACTAAGATAATGTAACCAGCAGAAGGATGCGGATGGATGAAGCAATGGGTATTTGTATATATTTCTAGGCCACGTTATAATAACAGGCAAAATGGGAGGTTTGACTCTATAATTAAATGACAATCATTCTTGCATGTTTAATGTGTATTCGCTAGATATGATCAGTACATTTTCATGAAACATAGTCTGCACGCCTTTCTACTTTACTTTCTGGCTTTGCCTGACATTTCTCTTGAGCTCATCCATAATTTGAAACCAGTGTACAACACAGTGTAGATAATTATAGCACATAATCCGTCTTGTTCATTCACAAAGAATCTGCCTATCCAAATTAGGGTTTTTATTAGAAGTCCTTGTAAAAGGGGATATTAATTATTAATATTTTGCTTACTATTAATAATTATTATTCATAAATAGGCGTGAGTAGTCTGTTGATGACTCCGCCTATTTATACTATAAAATAACTAACCCAGTTGTTGCTCTAACTTTGAACGGAACTACGTGCGAATTACTACTATGGCGGCGACTACTACAATAAATGACTATACGCTGTACTATGAATAATAACAGATTTATTATACAATAACAAGTCTACCATCTAATTATTGCTATAACTATATATATTTATATTAATGGACATATAAGTATATATACTTATAGTCGCACACAGTAATTAATTAACAACACTCTAATACACGTAACTACACTAAACACAATACAATATCTTACACAATTACACCCCAAACTCTACCAAAAAATACACTTACACACGCACCATTAGCAGCTCCGTCCCTCCTGATGCTAGACTGTCCCTACGGGGTATCAAGGTGTTAAATACCAATTGGTGGCAGTGGAAATAACGAACAGAGATCAGGGCAACAGGGGTTAATGGTAATGATCAGGGCAGGGCAGCAGGGGTATAGGCAGGTCAGCAGTGAAGAGGTTACTGCAGGCAAATGCAGGACAGGGTATGTGAATTGCAGGGGTACAGTGAGAATGCAGGGGTTAATGAATATTAGTGGCCGTGGGAATGCAGAGGTTATCAGGGGAAACAAAGGGTTAACATTGGTTGGTGGTATAAGGAAAGGGTTACTCAGCCATCCAGGGGTTAATGCTCATCTCCAGGGGTTCTAGCTCGTTGTAGGGGATCATCCTTGCTTCAATGCTTATTGTCCAATGGCTGATTCTCGCTCCAGAGGGGCTGCAGGGCTCAACTGATGAGCGCAGCGCCGACGGACTATTTAAATCCAGCGGCACTCGATCCCGAGCGGCCCGTGCTGCAGGCATGCACACACGCCTGAAGGCAAGTCCACATGGGCTGGCACGGTAATATGACATCACCGCACCAGCCCGCGCGACCTGGCACGCGCTTCCAGGCTGAAGGATGATTTGATCCTCCCGCCTGTGAATTGTCCATGTATCAGTGGTGTAGTAGTTACTATGCCAGAGATGTACAGCAGGAGAGAATGCAAAGCATCTCCAGCACTACCGAAGGTGGTATAAAAAATCAGTGGATCCTCTGTCCTTTGAAGTGGCCAAAACTGGACATGATTGTCCAGTCACCTAGGCGTCATTTCCCTCCTGCAGGCGCCGGCATGTGCTTGCAGGGGGGGGGGGGGAATCAGCTGGGGGGGCACCCGTGAGTGGGGGAAATCTTGGCCACATAACATAAGTATATATATCTATATAGATTCTATCTATATACATATATATACACATATATAAATGAAATAAATCTGGGGCATAAATGGGCAGCAAATACCCATATACAATGAGCCCCACTGGACATTCAGGACCAAAAATCCTCACTGGCCATTCAAGGCCAATACATATACTGTATGTATATAAAATGAATATATATCACCCTTCCCATGCCAATACACGTAGAGGTAGTGTGACGTGGGTAAGAATCTATGACACAACTAAACATATCTTTAATGTGAATTATCTTGTGACGCAGTTACAAGTACAAGTGAGGCACATTGAAACAATGTGCGTCATCAGTACAAGTCGTGCAGCTGATGACGCACATTTAAAAATTGTGAAAATTCTAGCTAAAACCACGTCTTGTTCTGCTCACATGGCTCCCAGATATGCAGTCATAAGAAGCAATTTGTATGGACACCCTAACATTTAGTTAATCCATTAAATGAAACACACATTTTGGAGTAAAATATAATTTATTGTATTATGTATCCAACTGGCTAATATAGTGAACCACCACTAGCAGCCTGATTTCCATTTCTGGCCTTCATCTGCTTGTTACGGGATCCTCAGGGGAAGGCAAATACATTAAGTCAAATACATTTTTATTTATTTATTTATAACTACACATAGGCAAATATCTATTTATAAATAAACTTAGGCACATACTGTACATTTATATTTATTTATAAATACATTTAGGCAAATACATTTGTTTGGATATCCTACTTTAGGATAATGACATGAGCACCCCTGCACAGTGTGTGCACCTCTCAGAGCTACTTTGTTTAATCGTCTGTTAGTGGGCACCGAAGCAGCATTCTAATGTAGAGATGTTGTGTTGCTATATGTTTATGTACAGTTGTGTTGAAAATAATAAAGCTCAAAATCCTTCTAATAGCTTTTATTTCCATACAGACGAAAGCATTGGGAAAACTACACATTCTATTCCAAATCAAAACATGAAGAAAAATGTATCAAATGTGTGTTCTTTCTCAAAAAAATGAATCACACAGAATTTAAAAGTAAAACAAAAATATACCCCTAAAATAATTAAAACATATGAATGTAAACAAATATTACATAAAAGAATATACTTCCTATAGAATAAAGGTGAGTTTGATGAGTTCCAGATCAGCTGCTTAAAACACGCAGCGTATTGCAGTGTTAGAGTCCGGATCTTTTGATCGTCAGCCGCTCGTTTCAATATAATCCAGTTTGTTTACATGGATAATTTCATAAATACAGTGCTGATATGACAAGTTCATATATACTAGTCCAGACAATTCTTTTTGTTTTTCATATGTGTGCTAGTATTTCTAGAGGATTATTGGGTCTAGGTTTTTTTGGACACTGTGCGGTCAATCACATACAGAAATTCCACTTTATTTAGATCATGCCCGTTTCTTATGGATTATAGCATATCCACATAGTAGAAATGTTCAAATCTGAAGTTTTGTCAACTTGAATATGGATAATACTCACAATTCCAAGGGTCTACCCGCTGTGGCGTCCCACTTCAGTGGGCTTACCTGGACTTGTGAGTGGTTACAGTTCTTTCGGTGTTCGCGGATGGCGCCTGTTTTTTCCATGTAGGAGTTTCAGCCTAATGCGGCTGTAATGGATCTCGGCGTCCCACGCTGTGCTCGATGTTGGCATGAACACCTCCATTTTCTGGATATTTCAGATAGAGATGAATGAAGTTCTCAAAACTTGATTTGTCCGCTTCAGTGAATTTAACAAAGAAATTTGCTTTGTGAGGAATTACTTTGTCACAGAGCGCATTTCCTTGTAAGTAGTGGGTGCAATGACGGGAAACTGCGATTGTGCCGTCTTCCCGTCTTTGAACCCCTCAGATACAGCATTCATCAGTGATTGTGGCATCTTAGATGACCATTGAGGGCTGTCAGGGGTTAATCTGTTAAAAATAAAATATATACTTATCCATTTGATTGAGAATAGTCTACTGCAGCCATCTTGATTGAATATCCAGCGCAAAATCGTGCGCTGTGCGTGTTGACGTAACCATGCTGACATCATTTGTCATGAGATTTTGCACGGGATTTTCAGTCAAGATGGCCGTGTCAGACTCTCTGCACACAAGTGGATGAGGTGAATATGATTTTTTATTTTTTTATTGTCATTTTAGGGAAAATTGATTTGTTAGCACAAAGCATTTTCCTTGAAATTCGGATCGATGTCCACCTTGTGAACTTTGATTTTCTCAACACTAACTCAGACACACAGCACATATACATTGTGACAGGCTCTTCATGCATGGTTAGTTAGTGGGTGGCCACACATCGACAAATATAGCCTATACCGTATATCTCCTGACAGAGTATTGTGAAATTACAGTGTGTTTGGTTTTTCAAAGTTGGTCATCTCATGTCTTAAATTTTGGCATATGTTAAGCCAATGAAGGTAAAATGGAACAAATATGTTCAGTATGTCATCAGATGAGTCCATATTTATTGCCATTTTTTACGTAACTTTTATTGGATGCTACATAATATAATATTAACATACAAGATCACAAGACTTCCCATTACCAGAATTTTATGCTATATTTCAGCATCTTGATAGATCTGAAAGTTGGCTCTTTAAACTTAGCTTGTGCCATACGAATTATCTAGGTTTCACTACAAACAGCATGAAACAGTCTACCACAATCAGGACGATTTGATTCCCCATTATGGATTTCGCTATAGAGAGGTATATTCTGCCAGGCAGAATTGGCACCCAAGCAGCAGAACTCTCCTCTGTATCTGAACATTGTTTATTACACATCATGTTCATTACCTGCATTGATTTATTATATCTATACACAGCAGACCAGAATGAATAAATTGTCTTCCAGCTCTAAAAAAAAAACTTAGCAAATCTACTAAAATGCCAAACTCACCTTGCAAAGACAGATAGAGCTGAAAAAGAAAATAGCTATATGGTTGATTGGACAAGTCCATGAAATCTCTAGAAAAGTCCAGGTGCAGTTTTATGTTTTGCTATTTGAATTTCTGTTTATTAGTGCTCCTGGTCAATCTTTGATATCTGCAGTATTATTGGTGCAATTGGTTGACTGAGGATGGCCATGCACTTTAGATAATTGTCAAATGAGATTTCGGTGGGATTGGCTGACTCTATGTACTGTATGGGAGCCACCCAGCCATCCCACAACAGCTGATGTCAGGGGAAAGAAGGACTGGACTGTTGGATTTCAACATTCTTAATTATTTGAGATAAGCTGCTGCTAGAGATATCTGGCAGTGGTGTATGCTTGACATTACGTGACCTGTTACTTTCTTCCCGTAACCTAGAATAGAGCCATCCTATATTTTATCTATGTATCTTATCAAAATGGCTGAATATTCAGTTCAGGTCCATTATATGACCTCACATGTTCCAGTAGAGGAACAGCCTGCCGGATTTCATTGCATCCAGCATAGTCGGGAAGAGTCATAGCACAACCAGGCCTTATTGACTATATTGGGACCTGGCAGGGACCAGTCCTGTTTACAGCATTAGTGATAAGATTCAGCCAGAAAAATACTTCTGCAAGTAGCAATTTTTGTCCGGCTGAATCCCAGCACTAATACTGGAAATAGGCCGGATCACTGCTGGGTCCCACTATAGTGAATGGGCTCTGGCGGGGAAAGGTAGTGCCTGGCAATGCCAGATACAATGAACTCCAGATTTTTGCCACAGCTCCAACCTTTGGACTCATTAAGGCTCCATTCACACGTCCGTAATAATGGGTCCGCATCCGAATTGCGGAACGGGTGCGGACCCATTCATTCTCTATGGGGACGGAATGGATGTGGAGAGCACACTATGTGTTCTCCACATCCGCATTTCCAGAACGCGCCACCAATCTTCCAGTCTGGGGCTCTGAAAAAAAAAATAGAACATGTCCTATTCTTGTCCGCGGACAAGAATAGGCATTTCCATGGGGGTGGCGGCCGGGTGTGTTGCAGATCCGCAATGCACTACGGACGTGTGACTGGACCCTTACACACAGACTGACCCTTCAGACCAGTGATTGTGAACCTTTTAGAGACCAAGTCCCCAAACTGCAACCCAAAACCCACTTATTTATCGCAAAGTGCCAACATGGCAACTTAACCTGAATACCAATATAGTATCTTCCATGTACTTTATCATATAGCTATAATAGCTGCCTACATTCAATGCGCTGCCTGTGCTGTTCATAGTGCGCCCTGAGCTGATGAATGGCAGGAAAGTTCTAAGGTGTATTGGTACGCCATAGACTTTTGCAAGGGTGCGGGTGCCGACAGAGAGGTTTCTGAGTATCGTCTCTGGTACCCGTGCCATAGGTTCACCACCACTGCTTTAGACTAATTTGCATTAAAGGAGTTATCTGGTTTTAGAAGGACACTGGACAACCCAGGGAATCCACCTTCAATAAAAAAGTTATCATTACTTACCTAGCTAACCTGAACGCCACTCCCGCTCTCCTGGACAGGATTGTTCACCCAGTGTTCTAACAAAAATCCTTACTTTGTGAAAATACTTTAACCCTCGTGACTTTTGGGGGGGTGAGCCTCAAGTTCTGGGGGTGTGCGCCTCAGCGCAAGCGCACTACCACGCACGCGCGGATTGTGAAATCTCCTTACCCTCACTAGGGTTAGGGTTATGCCCCCCAATATGCTGCCCCCCCCCCCCCCCGGATGGCTGATAGTGCTGGGAGCAATAGGAGATTTCACAATTCGCATGTGCACAGTGTGAGGGTAAGGAGAAAAGACCGTCAGATCTCCTTACCCCCGAGGGCGCACGTGCGGTGTCCGTGAGTCAGCGATCCCTGTAATTTTAGCTTTCCCGTGCCGTGGTATTGCGCTTGCACACCCCCGAAAGTTGAGGCGCACACCCCCAGAAGTTGAGGCGCATACCCCCGGAAGTCACGAGGAGTAAGGTATTTTCACGAAGTAAGGATTTTTGTTACAACACCGGCTGTACTGGTGACGTCACACTGACAACATGTGGCCAGTGCAGCAAAGTGAACAGATACTGGCCAGTATAATGGGATCGACGGCACACCACTTCTTTATTGCAAGCAGATCTCCTGTCTTGTCCAGTTTCCTTCTGAAACCGGCCAAACCCTTTAAAGTGAAAGTTACTGAAAAGGCGCAATAAAGAGCTAACAGATATAATGTAACTGGAAATATATTGAAACTGATGCTGAATAAATCTAAAATATTGACAGTTTCCAAACTTGTGATTATTGTGTGTTATAGTTTACTGCCAATGTATTTCAGAATGTAATTGAAAGGGGTTGTACAGGATCAAAAATGCTGCTTTCTTCCCAAATTAGGGATGTGTACCACTGTAGCTTAGTCCTAATTCCTTCAGTGGAGCTGAGTTGCAGTACAAGACACAAACCAGGCACATATGTGGCACTATTTCTGGAAGAATGCGGCCATGTTTTGCTCTTGAAAGTTTAAAGTGTATTTTTACCAGGATAGAATGTATCCCCTATCCACAGCATAGGGGAGAAGCTTCTGATGGTGGGGTCTCTCATGAGAATGGAGCCCATAGAGAATTAATTAATTGGCAGTGTGCATGTTTTACTACTGCTTCATTCATTCGTGTAAATCGGGACCACCGTTATTGTCTAAGTACAAGTTCTTTAAGTTATATTTTCAAGGCTCTTTAATGGGTCTGTACTGCTGCAGTTTTCTTTGTACTATATACTGTACTTGTATGAATGCTTGCTAATTCTTGACCATAGTCCTCCCCTATTTGTGAACCTGCCCCAAGCCTACCTTCATCTTTCACATTTTGATGTGTTTATTTTTTTCCACATACAGTTTTTATTTTAGCCAAAGTGAGGATAAAGTCAGGAAAATATAAGATGCCTAGCATTTCCTTGAGGCCATGTGCACTGGAACTTAAATCCTTGTCAAAATCCATATGTCTTAGAGGAATTTCATGCAAATGTCGTCCTGGATTTCACCTTTTTTGCATTGTAATCAGAAACAAATCCATTGCAGATCATAGCATGTTGCAGATTTTAAAACCCTCAGCATGTTCTGAAACCAGAAAGGAATTTTTCAGCTGCCTGTAGAAGGGGCTTTTTCTAACCTCCTTTCACTTGCATTATATTCTACTTTGATGCTGATTTTTATTCTGGAATACAGACTGAAATCCTCATCACTTCCACTGTCAATGCGCTTGGCATTATACTTTTTGCTGTGTAGAATCTACTACATATAAAAAATTGCACAAAAACTGCAATATGTGAACTTCTGTTATAATATATACAAGATCTTTACAAGTAAATAAATAAATAAATAAATACTTTGTTTCTTTAGATGTAAACGAATGTGAAAGGGATCCATGTCGGAATGGTGGAATTTGCACAGATCTTGTGGCTAACTACTCTTGTGAATGCCCCGGTGAATACATGGGAAGGAACTGCCAGTACAGTGAGTAGATCTATTGCTTGGTTGATACAATTATACCTGCAAGGTTCCTGTGCGGACAGACAAATTTATCGAAACATTTCCACAATTACTTAAGGCGTAAGGATCATCTTGTCTTGGAATTCCGCTTTTACAACACGATCAGGCTGAGAATGTGATTTCTTTTGTAAGAGGCATGTTGCATCTGATGAATAGAGGAGATATCAATCGTGTGAGTCTGGTGTCTGCTTAATTTACTATCCAAATGCTCTGCATATCAAACATAGCGCAGGCTCCTATCAGCTCTGCAGATCTGTGCCGTCTTCATGATAGGGACCAACATCTATTTTTCTATTACCATGCTAAGGCAAATGCTTTCTTGTTAATCTCTTGAGCCTCCCATTGTAATCTTATATTGATGTATTGTGCTGCAGGAATGTAGCGAGCTGTATAGTTAATAGGATGTATCACTTTACACCATATACATACTGACAACCAAATAATACTGATGCTTCCATCAGGAGAGGGGTGCAGATTTTTAAACTGAGTGGGGCAGATTTACTAATGAAAATGCACCATTTTTTGGCACAAAACTGGCGTGCATGCCTTGCATCACATCTACTGTTTTACCAACTTTTTTGAGACTCATCTGACAATGGGTGTAGCCTAACTAGAAAAGGGGTGTAGGTTTTCTAGAAAGGGACATGACCTAAAAATGTTGTTACATTTTTGGAATAAAACTAGACCAACTAATGATTGGTGTAAACTTAGGCCTTGATTTATCATTCCTTCTCACCAGAATTCTGGCATTCAAAAAGTCGCAAAAATAGCGCTTTTGCGACTTTCAGCGCTCACGTGATTGAACAATTTTGCAACTTGTTGCATTTTTTCACCATTCACTCCAGTTTTGTAATGTGAGTAGAAAAGTGAATGCGGTTAGCGAAGTTAATGAGTTTCCCTCCAGATAATTTTTATTTATTTATTTAGAAATAGCTGCAATATCACTCCAGGAGGAGGGTGGAGTAGGAAAACTGGAGTCGCTTCTCTAGACAAAAGTGTTAGGTCTAAGGATAAAACAAATTTATCAAGTAACATGAGACATTTAATAAATGTGGCTTAAAGTACTCTAAGGCTGGTTTCACACGGACGTTGCGGGAAAAGATGCGTGTGCGTTTCAGGAACATGCACGATTTTCCACGAGAGTGCAAAACATTGTAATGCATTTTGCATGCGCGTGAGAAAAATCTGCATGTTTGGTACCCAGACCCGGACTTCTTCACAGAAGTTCGGGTTTGGGTTAGGTGTTGTGTAGATTTAATTATTTTCCCTTATAACATGTTATAAGGGAAAATAATAGCATTCTTAATGCAGAATGCATAGTACAATAGGGCTTAAGGGGTTAAAAAAAAAATATGTAACTCACCTTAATCCACTTGTTTGCGCAGCCCAGCTTCTCTTTTCTTCTTTCTTCAGGACCTTTGATGACATCACTGCGCTTATCACATGGTCCATCACATGATCCATCACCATGTGATGATCGCAGTGACGTCACCACAGGTCCTTTTCCTGTGCACAGCAAAGATGAAAACAAGTGGATTAAGGTGAGTTTACTTATTTTTTAATTTTTTTAACCCCTCCAGCCCTATTGTACTATATATTCTGTATTAAGAATGCTTTTATTTTTCCTTGTAACCAAGTTATAAGGCAAAATAATAATGATCGGGTAGCCAACTCGATCGTCTCCTAGCAACAGTGCATGAAAATTGCACCGCATCCGTACTTGCTTGCGGTTGCTTGAGTTTTTTACGCAGCCCCATTCACTTCTATGGGAAAAATTAAAAATATAGAACATGCTGCAATTTTCACGCAACGCACAAGTGATGCGTGAAAATCACCGCTCATGTAAGCAGCCCCATAGAAATTAATGGGTCCGTATTCAGTACGGGTGCAATGCATTCACCTCACGAAATCTCGCCCGTGTGAAAAGGGCCTAACACAGATTTAAGTAAAACTGACTTCAAATTTTCCCCTCATGATAAATTCTCCCGCTAGACTTTACCACAGTAGACAGTTTTCATAGCGCATGGACAGATTTTTTGGCGCATGGAAAACATTTTTGGCGCACAGACAAAATTCTAGCATAAATCTGATGCAGAATTTACGACACTCCAAATTTACAAAAATGTAGTAAATTAACATTAAGGGTTTATTCACATGACCGTGTTAAGCCCGTGCTCGTGCTGTGGACCACAAATTACAGTCCGCAATGCATGGGCGTTGACCGTGGCCCATCCGCATGGGGATCACGGACCCATTCACTTGAATTGGTCCGCGATCCGTCCGTTCCGCAAAAAGATAGAGCAAGTTCTATCTTTTTGCAGTGAGGAGGCATGGAACCCCAGGAAGCACTCCATAGTACTTGCGTAGTGTTCCATTCCTTGCTTCTGTTCCGCATCGTTCCGCATCTCCGGATTTGCGGACGCGATGCCCGTGTATTGCGGATCCGCAAATGCAGGGCTCAATGCGGCAACGGGCAGAACACGTTCATGTGAATGAGCCCTTAGACTGTGTAAAGTACGACACTATTAGTAAATTTGCCCCATTACTAAAAAAAAAACATTTTTTATAATATTTTGGATGTTTTCCTTTTCAGTATTATGCCACTGAAAATGTAATCTTTGTACGAGGCATGTTGCGTCTGATGAATAGAGGAGATATCAATCGTGTGAGTCTGGTGTCTGCTTAATTTACTATCCAACTGCTCTGCATATCAAACATAATGCAGGCTCCTATTTTATAATATTTTGGATGTTTTTCTTTTCAGTATTATGCCACTGAAAATGAAATACTAAATACTGTCCTTTTGTAGCAGTCTGCGCAAAATGATAACATGTCCTATGTACATAGGTACTCCATTGTCAGTTTACTGCAGTTGTGAGGGGGGAAATGTGAATGTGTCCGCCATGCTAAAAGTTCAAACAAAGAGGATGTTAAAGAGCCAGGGCAGGAAAATTATACATGGAGTGAAATTAACATTTATGGGGGTGATTTACGATCAGAAATACGCCTATATTGGATGTATTTCTGGTGCAGATTTCAGCCCAAAGGTAATTTGCACTGCAATCTGAGACTTTTCCCTGTTTACGTTATGTCTAAAAAAGTGGTTGTGGTGTGGGCGGAGAAGGGGACGAGCCGGCAGGTCCATCTCATCCACCATTTTCTATATCTGTTTTAGGCCTCTTGCACACAAACGTTTAATTCTCCGTTTCCGTTCCGTTTTTGCAGATTCCGTGTGCATTCCATATGCATTTAATTTCCGTATATCCGTTCTGCTGAAAGATAGAACTTGTCCTATTATTGCCCGCAAATAACGATCTGTGGCCCCATTCAAGACAATGGGTCAGCAAAAAAATACAGAATGCATACAGAACACATCCGTATGTCATCTGTTTTTTGCGGATGCATGCCCACTTTGCCCATGTGTTTACTGTTAAAAACAATTACTTTACATTACAGTAAAACTGCGCAAACAACGGATCGCATACGGAAACTGTTGCGGAGCTTCAAGGTATACCCTCCATATCTTCACTGCAAGAGGCCAAATCCATACGGTCATGTTCAAGAGGCCTTAGGTGTAGAAAATTGTCTAAATGAAAGGCAGCAAGGAAGCTGGAAGGGTCTACATAACTGTATTGCCAGTGCAGGGGCTTATTAAGATCGGCGTCTAAAACATCCATCCATTTTTTTGTAAAAAAAATAAATAAAAAAATATAATAATACAATTAATGAAAGTGTCCCTTTAAGATTCTTATTGTATTTGTTTGTTTCTTTGTTTGTTTTACTCCTTTGGGACTCTGCTGATTGTTGTATTGACTCCATACCTCTTCTAAGTTTTACAATGATCCTATTGAGATTTAAGAGCTCCTATTGTACAGTACCTTAGTAAGCCTATGATTTCCGGTAGGCATATTTATAACAGTTGAATTGCATGTCAACTCTCAACTTCTTCTCTAGAAGTATTTCTCCTAGGGGAAAATAGCCTCATACAACGCTGAACTTAAGCGCCATATTGCTTGGCCCATTAAGAACCCACAGATCCCTCTATGGGACCCTACTGTACATCCGTAGGCCTCTGATTTCAAGAAAGCCCATTTCTCTGATGGATCCCTTATGTATCAAACAGGCAAAAGATGCAGCAGATGTCATATTTTGGGGGGTGTTCTTATCCTCTAAGCATTGTGCCTAAGGGAAAATACTATTATATATTGATTCATGGAGATATAATACAGCATTCTACACTGAACAAAAATATAAACTCAACATTTTTGGTTTTGCTCCCATTTTGCATGAGCTGAATTCAAAGATCTGAAACATTTTCTACATTCACAAAAGACCCATTACTCTCAAATATTGTTCACGAATCTGTCTAAATCTGTGTTAGTGAGCACTTCTACTTTGCCGAGATAATCCATCCCACCTCACAGGTATGGCATATCAAGGTGCTGATTAGACAGCATGAATATTGCACAGATGTGCCTTAGACTGCCCACAATAAAAGCCAACTCTGAAATGCGCACAGTTTTGACTTACTGGGTGGGTCAGTATCTGTTGTGGCCACCATTTGCCTCACGCAGTGCAACACACCTCCGTCGCATAGAGTTGATCAGGTTGTTGATTGTGGCCTGTGGAATGTTGGTCCACTCCTCATCAATAGCTGTGCGAGGTTGCAGAATATTGGCATGAATTGGAACACGCTGTCGTATACGCCGATCCAGAGCATCCCAACCATGCACAATGGGTAACATGTCCGGTGAGTATGCTGGCCATCCAAGATCTGGGATGTTCTCAGATTTCAGGAATTGTGTACAGATCCTTGTAATATGGGGCCGTGCATTATCCTGCTGCAACATGAGGCGATGGTCGTGGATGAATGGCACAACAATGGGCCTCAGGATCTCGTCACGCTATCTCTGTGCATTCAAAATGCCATTAATGAAATGCACCTGTGTTCATTGTCCATAACATATGCCTTCCCATACCATATCCCCGCTGCCACCATGGGCCACCCAAGCCACAATGCTAACGTCAGCAAACCGCTCACCCACACGATGCCACACATGATGTCTGCCATCTGCCCTGAACAGTGAAAACTGGGACTCATCCGTGAACAGAATGCCTCTGCAACGTACCAAACAGCATGTGAGCATTTGCCCACTCAAGTCCGTTACGACAAACTGCAGTCAGGTCCAGACCCCTCCCTATGAGGATGACGAGCATGCAGATGAGCTTCCCTGAGACGGTTTCTGACAGTTTGTGCAGAGCTTATTTGGTTATGCAAACCGATTGTTTCTGCAGCTGTCCGGATGGCTTGTCTCAGACGATCATGGAGGTGAACATGCTGGATGTGGAGGTCCTGGGCTGGTGTGGTTACACATGTTCTCTGGTTGTGAGGCCGGTTGGATGTACTGCCAAATTCTCTAAAGCGCCTTTGTAGACGGCTTATGATAGAGAAATGAACATTCATTGCACGGGCAACAGCTCTCGTAGACATTCCTGCAGTCAGCATGCCAATTGTACGCTCCCTCAAACGTTGCAACATCTGTGACATTGTGGTGTGTGATCAAACTGCACATTTCAGAGTGGCCTTTTATTGTGGGCAGTCTAAGACACACCTGTGCAATATTCATGCTGTCTAATCAGCACCTTGATATGCCACACCTGTGAGGTGGCATGGATTATCTCAGTAAATGAGATAACACAGATTTAGACAGATTTGTGAACAATATTTGAGAGTAATGGGTCTTTTGTGTATGTAGAAAATGTTTCAGATCTTTGAGTTTAGCTCATGCAAAATGGGAGCAAAACCAGAAGTGTTGCGTTTACATTTTTGTTCAGTGTATGTAGTGTCTACAGCTCCTTACTACAAAGCCACAGGGATTCCCTTCCATAGTACAAAGTAACAGGGACTCCATGTGTCCTATACAGGCTCCGTGCATGCAGTTCTGCCTTGGATTTAATATGAAAAGCAAATATTACTGTGAAATGCGTCATGCTCCAGGTGTTCTGACCATTTTTTAACCTTTACAGTGGGAACGCAGTCCAATTATTATTCATGTGTTGATCCCGGTGTGCATATTCCCTCTCCCTGCTAGAATGTTGATACTAATAGGGTTTAAATTGTATTCATATCTACCATTTCATCCCTGTTGTTATTCCTCACACACATTTTTATTTTGTTGCTTAAGGTAAAAATCTGCCTTTTCTTGTAGTATGGTTTGTTTTCACTGATGTTGGGATTTAAATGTATGAATAGAAAATAATACCTTTCCTAAGAATTTCAACGATAACATTTCTGCTATTTTTGAGTTGTCGAAACAAATGGCAAAGACAATGGAGGAGATTTATTAATACTGGGGAGATTTACTAAGCTAAATGCACCAGAATTCTGGATCAATTAGCGCCCCCAAAGAACAGTTTTGTGCAAGATGTGTTAGGTGTTTAAGATCCTTTTTTGCACCTCGCTAGACAGAGTCTAGAAAATGTTTGTGGCTTAGAAAAAGGTGGGAGTGACTTGTATGCGCCAATAATTTCATCATACAGTAAGCCCACCAAGAGTGCAACGTGTCTAGCACGATGCAGCAAATATATCACACAGCATGAGCCACAACCTTGAAAGCCACAACGTTCATTTGGTTATGTTAATGATTTTTGCACTTTTTTCAGTCATACATGGTCCTTTATTGTTGTCATTTTTATTTTAGTATTTTTTGCTTTTATATTTTTTATAACTTTAACAGTCATTTTGATATATGGGATGTATAGGTTATGGTGGCTGGGGCTAGAAGCTGTGGTGCGGCATGTGGTGACTTTTTTATTTTGTCTTATTTTATTTTTATTTTTGTTTTACACTTTGTACTGTCATGAAGTAATACAAGATCTTTGGGGGAGATTTAACATTACATTTTTTTTGCTGCTGATTTCTCCTGCTGACTCAGTAGCACCAGTTACAGAGGGAACACAGCCCTCAGAGCGGTTGTACATCTCTCTATAATAGTTGGGGTGAACCTATGGCACAGGGGCCAGAAGCGGCACTCACAGCCCTCTCTGTGGGCACCCGCACCCAGGAAACAGTCTATGGTGCACCAATATGCCTTAGACTTTTCCTGCCGTTCATCAGCACAGGGCGCACTATGAACAGCACAGGCAGCGCATTGAATGTAGGCAGCTATTATAGCGAACTGATGAAGTACATGGAAGATATATTATATTCGGCTGTAGTATTCAGGTTAAATTACTGTGTTGGCACTTTGCGATAAATAAGTGGGTTTTGGGTTGCTGTTTGGGCACTCGGTCTCTAAAAGGTTTGCCAACACTGTTCTATAACATCCCTTCAGAGCTGATTTATGTCTTATAAGACCCAGCCAGCTTTGCAGACTCCTGGCCTAGGTTATGTGACGGCTGGGACTGGAGAAGGAAGTAGCATAGCCACTTCCTGATCTGTATACACTGCGCTCGTTGAGCACTCTGAATAAAGCAATGGGGCAAGGCAGGGATGTTGAAAAGCCATCCCTGTCTTCTCTATGAGAAGCCTTGTTGTCACTGACAGTGTGCTCTGGGCAACTGCGCTGAGATATCAGCCACCACCGGGATGTATATAGTCAACGGACAGTCAGCAAGGTTAAATAGTCTGCCCAATTGTTTTCAATTTAGACATCTTAAAACTAGACTAGGTAGGCAGAACAAACACAACATTTATCACAGAGGCACATTAAAGCCATTTCCGTTTTCTAAACCACACCCCTTTCCCTAGACTTTTTCAATAAGTGACTAGGGAGATACATTATGCGGAAGATTTATCAAAACCGGGCCAAAAAATCACTGCTTTATTTGCTCATAGCAACCAATCAGAATACACCTTTCATTTTTAAAAGGAGCTCTGATTGATATCGGCAACTAAGCCAGTTTTCCTTTGCACTAATTTTGATAATTTGCATATCTAAAACACATAAATGTGATGCAAGTGATGCACTACACAAGTTTATGGCATAAAAGGAGGCAGAATTTATCTTAGAAAAGCTCATTGTTTTTATTTTTAATTTTTTTTATTTCCATTTTAGTTTTATAGTTTCAGTATATACAACAGTTTAATCTACAGTCATGTGAAAAAATTAGGACACCCTTTGAAAGCATGTGGTTTTTTGTAACATTTTTAATAAAAGGTTATTTCATCTCCGTTTCAACAATACAGAGAGATTAAAGTAATCCGACTAAACAAAGAAAACTGAAGAAAAGTCTTTTCAAGATCTTCTGTAAATGTCATTCTACAAAAATGCCTATTCTAACTGAGGAAAAAGATAGGACACCCTTGCCCCTAATAGCGAGTGTTACCTCCTTTGGCTGAAATAACTGCAGTGAGACGGTTCTTGTAGCCATCTACCAGTCTTCGACATCGGTCTGAGGAAATTTTACCCCACTCCTCAATGCAGAACTTTTTCAGCTGTGAGATGTTTGAGGGGTTTCTTGCACGTACAGCCCTTTTCAAGTCACCCCACAGCATCTCAATGGGATTCAAATCTGGACTTTGACTTGGCCATTCCAGGACTCTCCATTTCTTCTTTTTCAGCCAATCTTTGGTTGATTTACTAGTATGTTTTGGGTCATTGTCATGTTGCATGGTCCAGTTCCGCTTCAGCTTTAATTTTCTAACTGATGGTCTCACATGTTCTTCAAGCACCTTCTGATACACAGTAGAATTCATTGTGGATTCTATGATGGTGAGCTGACCAGGTCCTGCTGCAGCAAAGCAGCCCCAAACCATGACACTTCCACCTCCATGCTTCACAGTTGGTATGAGGTTCTTTTCTTGGAATGCTGTGTTTGGTTTACGCCAAACATGTCCTCTGCTGTTGTGTCCAAATAATTCAATTTTGGACTCATCTGTCCAAAGAACATTATTCCAGAAGTCCTGGTCTTTGTCAACTTTATCTCTGGCAAATGTCAGTCTGGCCTCGATGTTTCTCTTGGAAAGCAAAGGTTTCCTCCTTGCACACCTCCCATGCAAGTTAAACTTGTACAGTCTCTTTCTGATTGTAGAGGCATGTACTTCTACATCAACAGTAGCCAGAGCCTGCTGTAGTTCTCGAGATGACACTTTAGGGTTTTTGGAGACCTCTTTTAGCATCTTGCGGTCTGCTCTTGGGGTGAACTTGCTGGGGCGACCAGTCCTGGGCATGTTGGCAGTTGTTTTGAAAGCCCTCCACTTGTAGACTATCTTCCGGACAGTGGAATGGCTGATTTCAAAATCTTTTGAGATCTTTTTAAATCCCTTCCCAGACTCATAGGCTGCTACAATCTTTTTTCTGAAGTCCTCTGACAGCTCTTTTGCTCTCACCATGGTGCTCACTCTCACTTCAACAGTCAGGAGCACACCAAACTAAATGTCTGAGGTTTAAATAGGGCAAGCCTCATTCAACATGCAGAGTAACGATCTATTAATTATGTGCACCTGGTGTGATATACCTGTGTGAGATCTGAGCCAATTTAAGAGGGAATACATGTGAGGGTGTCCTATCTTTTTCCTCAGTTAGAATAGGCATTTTTGTAGAATGACATTTACAGAAGATCTTGAAAAGACTTTTCTTCAGTTTTCTTTGTTTAGTTGGATTACTTTAATCTCTCTGTATTGTTGAAACGGAGATGAAATAACCTTTTATTAAAAATGTTACAAAAAACCACATGCTTTCAAAGGGTGTCCTAATTTTTTCACATGACTGTATCTGAAATGTTTTTGAATCGTAAGCAGACATTTGGAGAAAACCCACATGAAAACACAGTCCATGCAGATGTTTCAATGCTTGAACTGACATCATACTTAGGGCTCATGCCCACGACCATGTGCCGGCCTGGCCCCTATAGCGGGTCTGCAAAATAAGGGCCCTGGTCATTCTGGCACCGCATCACGGATGTGGACCTATTCACTTGACCTATTCACCTTAAAAATAGAGTTGAGCGGACACCTGGATGTTCGAGTTCGGGACACGAACTTGACCCGAACTTGAACCCGAACCCCATTGAAGTCAGTGGGGACCGGAAAATACACTGGCTGCACGGCAGGTCAGCACCTCAAAGGCGTAAAGGGCAAGCTCAGGCCATGTGCCCAATTTGGAGACCCAGAAGTTGAAGGGGGCAGACTCGTCATTCAGTACGTGCAGGTGTGTGCACACATACTGCTCCACCATGTTGGTGAAATGCTGCCTCCTGCTAAGACGTTCCATATCAGCTGGTGATGCAAGTTGTTCTGGCATGCTGACAAAGCTTTTCCACATGTCGGCTATGCTAACCCTGCCTTCTGAGGTGCTGGTGGTGCTCCAGCTGCATTGGCAACCTCTTCCTCCTCCTCTGCCTTTGCCTTGTGCTTCCATTGTGGCCCCGCTGTCAGGTAGGAATGCCACCAGCAGTGTGTCTACCAGCGTGTGCTTGTTCTCGCGCATCTTACGATCACTCTCCAGTGGCGGAATTAAGGTCAGTACGTTGTCCTTTTAATCCAGCAGTGTGGCCACCCAGTAATCAGCACAAGTTGCGGAGACACTGCAGCATGTAATTGTATCCCCCCAGCCACGCAACAGTGATGGCCATGAGCTAGTTTGGGTGCCACCCTGCTGTGAACATGGTTCCTCCTCCTCCATCTCCTTCTCCTCATCCTCCAGGACTGTGCCCTGGCTGGACAATTGTGTACCTGGCGTTTGTGGGTGCAGGAACCCACCTGCCGCTGCTTGCACAGTCTGGTCAGCATGTGCAAGGTGGAGTTCCACCTTTTTGGCACATTGCATATGAGGCGGTGAGCAGGAAGGCCGAAGTTACGCTGCATCATTGACAGGCGAACAGCAGCAGGGTGAGAACGCCGAAAGTGCGCCCAGAGGGCCCCCACATGCAGCAGCTCTGACATATCAGGGCAATTTTTAAGGAACCTCTGCACCACAAAATTCAGCACATGCACCAGGCAAGTGATGTGCATCAAACCGGCTAGTCCCAGATCTTCTACAAGATTTCTACCATTATCACACACCACCAGGCCGGGCTTGAGGCTGACTGGCACCAACCACTCATCAGTCTGTTGTTCAAGGCCAGTCCACAGCTCCTGCACGTTGTAGGCTTTGTCCTCCAAACAGATACGTTTTAATACTGCCTGCTGTCGTTTACCCCTGGCTGTGCTGAACTTGGTGGTGAAGGTGTTATGCTGACTGGATGAGGAGGCGGTAGAGGATGAGGAAGCAGAGTAGGAGGAGGAAGCAACAGGAGGCAATAAGAAGCACCCTGCAATCCTCGGTGGTGAAGGACATGTGCCAAACTGCTATCCTCCTCAGGCCCAGCTGCCACTGCAATTACCCAGTGTGCTGTTAGGGAGATATAACGTCCCTTACCGTGCTTACTGATCCACGTATCCGTAGTTAGGTGGAACTTGCCATAGATGGTGTTGCACAGTGCACACCTGATTTTGTCCCCTACTTGGTTTTGCAGGGAAGGGATGGCTCGCCTGGAAAAGTAGAAACGACTGGGCACGATGTACTGTGGGACAGCAACCGCCATAAGGCTTTCAAAAGTCTCCGTCTCCACCAGACGGAATGACAGCATTTCAAAAGCCAGTGATTTTGAAATGCTGGCATTCAGGGCGAGGGATCGCGGGTGGGTAGGGGGGTACTTCCTCTTCTGCTCCAGTGTTTGGGAGATGGAGAGCTGAACGCTTCCGTGGGACTTTGTGGAGATGCTTGGTGACCCAGGTGGTGATGTTACTGGCAGATCCTCTGTTTGCGGGGTGGCAGGTGCCACTTTCACTCCAGAGGTGGATAAGCAGGCCGAGACTGCAGCAGAATAGGAAATAAGAGACCTTTCCTGGTTTTTAAGGTGTCTACTTCACTTCAGCTTGTTCTTTGCACTTAGATGCCTGGTTATGCAGGTTGTGCTCAGGTTGAGAACGTTTATGCCTTGCCTCAGGCTCTGATTGCACAGCGTGCAAAGTTTCTTGTCGTTAGCGCAGTGTCTGAAGAACTGCCATGCCAGGGAACTCCTTGGAGCTGGCTTTGGTGTGCTCGGTCCCTTGCTGTGTTGGGCAGTAGCAGGCGTACTGTCTAGGGGACGGCCGCTCCGCTTTTGCGCCGCTCCGCTTTTGCGCCGCTCCGCTTTTGCGCCCTGCTCCCTCTTCTGCTGTGTTGGTGGCTCTATGAAACCACCGCCTCTTCCTTCGAACTACACAGGTCACTCGCATGACCTTGATTCCATGTGGGGTCGAGGACCATATTGTCCTCCACATAATCTTCCACCCAGTCTTCACCCCAGCCCTCCTTGTCGGTCTGCACACTTTTGAAAGCCACAGCAGTTTGCACCTGTGTTTCGTCATCGTCCGAGAGGTGCTGCGGTGGTCCTCCTAGGTGCTACTAGAGATGTCCCGAACTATTCGCCGGCGAACAGTTCCAGAAACATGATGGCGTTGTGGAATAGGTAGGGGCATTATGGTAGGTACGTGTGATCAATTTAAATCCTTTTGGGATGTTATTTTCATTTGTACTCTCTCATTACTAGTAAGAAACTGACTTGTTCTTCACTGGTAGCATTTGTATCTGTTTTTCCAAGCTATATTGGTCATACCATGTCATTGGAGGTCTGTTAGAGTGCCAGGTGGAAATGTCCCACTTGTTCTGCATGGAGAAACTCTCTGCTGAAGCTTCTGGCTATTCTGACAAATTATTGCAACTTTGGCAAGACTGGAGCATCTTCAGGAATTCACCAGAATTTTTGGCTCTGCTCCCTGTGGCCCCAAGACAGATAAAAGTTATTTTTCTGTGTCACTGGGCTCAGGGCTCCTGTAGGCATCCTCTAGGCCGTACCTTTATTGTAAAGTTGAACAGAAATTATTTGATGTAGAGTTATTTTTTTGGCCTTCGGTAGCAGATTTTACTGTTGAGCAGTACGAGATTGCAGTGCGTGTAGACTGGGGGGTGAAATTGTTAAACTCTTCTTGCTTTTTTGTGTTGGGGAATCTAAGTGAAAGTATGTGGCTAGATTTGTACTGGCCAGGATGTTCTATTTAATGCTCCTACTTTGTTTGTTTTGCCCTGTGAGACACTTTGTTTATTTTTTATCTTTTTAAATTTCTTGAATAAACACTTATTAAACATACTCTTGTGTAAATAAAGACTTTCAATTTAACGGATTATACTGCTGCGTTGATATACTATGCATTATATTATTGTCGTATAGACCTGTTAAATGTAACACATTAAATAATTGCATAAATAAAGCATTTAAATTTAATGCATTATGCTGTGAGAGTAATATACCAGAGAAATGTAATGAATTATACTGTTGCAATAATATATCAGTTAAATTTAATTCAATTGTCAATACCAGTGTTCAGTTTGTTCGTAGAAGGGGAGTGATGTTTTAGTGTGCCTCTGTCTGAATTACAGAAAAGAAAATACTTGCCATTTTGCTAATTTTACAACTAATAAAAGCTGAGAAAATTAAGTGTTACTTATCTAGAACTAGAGATGTGAAAATTGATTCTAAACACATCACATTTGTTACAAATTTCTTAAAAAGTTTGGTTTCCAACAAATTTGCACAAAAATGTCAGCCACTATTATTAAAACAGTGAAGAAGGCATCTTCTACCAAAAAAAGGACAATTTTGGGGCCATTTTTTAATTAAAAACAATATTACAGTGCAATGTGTTATAAGTAGGGTTGAGCGAACCCAAACTGTAAAGTTCGGGTTCGTACCGAACTTTAGGATTTTTGGACCCCGGACCCGAACATTTTCGTAAAAGTTCGGGTTTGGTGTTCGCCGCTTTCTTGGCGCTTTTTGAAAGGCTGCACACCAGCCAATCAACAAGCGTCATACTACTTGCCCCAAGAGGCTATCACAGCCATGCCTACTAATGGCATGGCAGTGATTGGCCAGAGCAGCATGTGACCCAGGCTCTATATAAGCTTGGGTCACGTAGCGCTGCATGTCACTCTGCTGTTACAAGTGTAGGTAGAGGATGCTGCTGGACTTGTGATTTCAGGGAGAGCATAGGAGAGAATCTAACTCAGCAATCTACAGACAAATAGTTGTGTGGGTGCAGAGCACTATCGTTTTACCCTGCCTTGAGCTCATTGACCAAAAATACTAACTTTTAGTATTCTGTTAGTTAGGTGGGTGGTTTTTGGTTAGGTGGGTGGATTTATGCATGCTCAGTGCACCAGGACTACATCTGAGCTTTTGGGACATTGCAAATCACAATTTTTGGGGGGCAAACTACAACTTCTGGATTAGTCAGTGCGCAATTTAAGGTAGAAACAGTATTTGCCAGATCTGCAAGTGTTAAATTCAAGTTAAATATATACAGCATTCATATTCTGTTAGCAAAAAAGACTGTTTGGGCAATCTACAACATCTGTATTAGTCAGTGTACAATTTAAGATAGAAATACACCCATCATTTTCTGGGGTTTGAAAAAAACACTTTAAAAAAAAAAAAAACTCTATTTTCAGACCTTGCAGCATCAGCACGTGTGAAATTATAGGCTCATATACTGCTGTCAAATTCAGTTGTTAAACAAACAGTCATTTGGGCTCCAAAAAGTTAGTTGGCAGCCTTTGATGCAGATATCATTGTGAGATACACCAATAATACATTTGGATTACATTCAGATATCTTAAATACTGCCATTTGGTGTACCAATATTGAATTCAGGCCTACAGAGGTTCAGGTCCTGTGAGATACCACCTCTACATACAGAGGTTTGAATTAGGCATTTGAAATACAGCCATTTGAAATACAGCCTGTGTGTGCAAAGATATATTTACTTCAGGCCTACACTGATTCAGGGCGTTTGTGATCCCCACTATACATACAGGGGTTTGAATTAGGCATTTGAAATACAGTGATTTAAAATACATCCTTTTTGTGGAAAGATATATTTACTTCAGGCCTACACTGGTTCAGACTCCTGTGATATACCCCCCTACATACATTTGTTTGAATCAGGCATTTAAAATGCAGCCATTTGAAATACATCCAGGCCTACACTGGTTCAGACCCTGTGAGATACCCCCCTACATACAGGGGTTTGAATTAGGCATTTGAAATACAGCCATTTGAAATACCACCATTTTGTGCAAAGATATATATACTTCAGGCCTACACAGGTTTAGACCGTGTGAGATACCCCCCTACATAAAGGGGTTTAAATCAGGCATTTGAAATACAGCCGTTTGAAATGCATCTATCACCACCAGATCTTTGAGAAGTTCTGATAGACGCTCTTCAGTACCTCCTGCATGATCTTCTTTTGTTTTGCTTTCATTTTGACATCTCTCCTCCCTCTCCCAGCTGTCATCTATTAGCAGTGATTGCCTCCATATATATCTCTTCCCCATACTGCCTCACCTTGTGGTTTATACAACTTCCTGGAGTGTGCTCATGCTGCAAGCTACAACTGATGCTTCTACAGATAAGTCTGTTCATTTATTTGTGTTTTCCTGTTGGCTTGATCCTAGGTGACCATGACTCCCTCTGTATTAAGTGTAGGGAGCCGGTGGTCGTGTCCCCTCACTATTATAACTATTATAGGGTGTTCAGGTGTCATACAGTTGAGGCACGAGGGCATGCAATTTTCTATCATAGAGATCTTTGCATGGGATGAGAAGAGAGGGAGGGTTTCAGGGCTTAAATAGGGGGTCACCCTTTTGTTCCTTAGTTTTGGATGAAGCCAGTCAGATCCTTATTTGTAACTTCTTGTTTTCTGTTACACCATCCGTGACAACATCCTTTTTGTGGAAAGATATATTTACTTCAGGCCTTCACTGATTCAGGGTGTGTGTGATCCCCCCTATACATACAGGGGTTTGATTCAGCCATTTGAAATACAGCCATTTTGTGTAAAGAAATCTTTAATTGAGGCTGGTTGAGGCCGTGTGAGATACACCCTTTACATACTGTTGTTTTTTTTACTATTAATTAAACACCCATTTAGGGAAAGATCCTAAATGAAAAAAAAAATATGAGGAGAGCGTCAAATAAGGGACATGGCCCAGGTCGTGGTGCTGCTTGTGGAGCTCCTGTTGCAGGAAGAGGACATGGTCGATCTGTGCCAGCTACACGCACAAGTGAAACCCCTTCCTCAGGTGCGAGTAGGTGACAAAACCTGCATCGGTATTTGGTCAGGCCTAATGCTGCTCAACGAATGGAGAGGCCTGAACAAGTACAGGCGATAGTAGATTGGGCTGCTGACAGTGGATCCAGTTCCTTCACATTGTCTCCCACCCAGTCTCCTGCTGAAAGACCACAGTTGGCACCTGCAGCCGATGTCCTTCAGTCTTTCATTTCACCCCCTTGCAAATAAGCCAAGCAGTCTGAGCCCCAAGTCATGCAGCAGTCTCTTCTGCTTTTTGATGACTCTGTTAGCAGGGTTTCCCAGGGCCATCCACCTAGCCCTGCCCCAGAAGTGGAAGAGATTTAGTGCACCGATGCCCAACCACTTATTTTTCAAGATGAGTACATGGGAGGACCATCACAGCTTGTCTCAGATGATGACGAAACACAGGTGCCAACTGCTGGGGCTTTCAAAAGTGTGCAGACTGACAAGGAAGTCAGGGGTGAAGACTGGGTGGAAGATGATGTGGAGGACGATGAGGTCCTCGACCCCACATGGAATCAAGGTCATGCGAGTGACTGATGTAGTTCGGAGGAAGAGGCGGTGGTCGCACAGAGCCACCAGCACAGCAGAAGAGGGAGCAGGGTGCAAAAGCTGAGCGGCCGTCCCTCTAGACAGTACGCCTCATACTGCCACCGCAGCAAGGGACCGAGCACACCAAAGCCAGCTCCAAGGAGTTCCCTGGCGTGGCAGTTCTTCAGACAATGTGCTGACGACAAGACACAAGTGGTTTGCACGCTGTGCAATCAGAGCCTGAAGCGAGGCATAAACGTTCTCAACCTGAGCACAACCTGCATGACCAGGCATTTAAGTGCAAACCACGAGCTGCAGTGGAGTAGACACCTCAAAAACCAAGAAAGGTCTCTGGCTCCTCCTGCTTCCTCTTCTGCTGCAGTCGCGGCCTCTTCATCCACCTCTGGAGTTACAGTGCCACCTGGCACCCCTCAAACAGAGGATCTGCCAGAAACCCCAGGGTCACCAAGCATCTCCACAATGTCCCACGGAAGCGTTCAGCACTCCATATCCCAAATGCTGGAGAGTAAGAGG
Organism: Bufo gargarizans; assembly: GCF_014858855.1. Lineage (NCBI taxonomy): Eukaryota > Metazoa > Chordata > Amphibia > Anura > Bufonidae > Bufo > Bufo gargarizans. The sequence continues at coordinate 650,373,462 of NC_058080.1, forward strand.
TAGTACCCCCCTACCCACCCGCGATCCCTAGCCCTGAATGCCAGCATTTCTAAATTTCTTGCCTTTGAAATGCTGTCTGGTGGACACGGATAGTTTTAAAAGCCTTATGGCGGTGGCTGTCCCAGTCGTGCCCAGTCGCCACTACTTTTCAAGGTGAGCCATCCCTTCTCTTCACAACCAAGTAGGGGACAAAATCAGGTGTGCATTGCGCAACGCCATCTGTGGCAAGGTGCACCTGACTACGGATAAGTGTACCAGTAAGCACGGTCAGGGCCGTTATATCTCCATAACAGCATACTGGGTAAATGCAGTGGCGGCTGGGCCTGGGGCGGATAGCAGTTTGGCGCATGTCCTTCCACCACCGAGGATTGCAGGGCGCTTCAGTTTGCCTCCTGTTGCTTCCTCCTCCTACTCTGCTTCCTCATCCTCTACCAGCTCCTCATCCGATCAGCGTAACACCTTCATCCCCAATTTCAGCACAGCCAGGGGTAAACGACAGCAGGCAGTTTTAAAACTTATCTGTTTGGGGTACAAACCCCACACTGCGCAGGAGCTATGGATGAGCCTTGAACAACAGACCGATGAGTGGTTGGTGCCAGTCAGCCTCAAGCCCGGCCTGGTGGTGTGCGATAATGGGTGAAATCTCGTAGCAGCTTTTGGACTAGCCGGATTGATGCACATCCCTTGCCTGGCGCATTTGCTGAATTTGGTGGTGCAGAGATTCCTTAAAAATTACCCCGACATGTCAGAGCTGCTGCATAAAGTGCGGGCCGTCTGTGCGCGCTTTCGGTGTTCTCACACTGCTGCTGCTCACCTGTCAGCGCTGCAGCGTAACTTTGGCCTTCCTGCTCACCGCCTCATATGCGACGTGCCCACAAGGTGGAACTCCACCTTGCACATGCTGGCCAGACTGTACGAGCAGCAGCAGGCGATAGTGGAGTTTCAGCTGCAGCACGCACAGGTGAGCCGCTCGGCGGAACAGCACCACTTCACCTCCAATGACTGGGCTTCTATGCGAGACCTGTGTTCCTTGTTGCGCTGTTTCGAGTACTCCACCAACATGGCCAGTGCCGATAACGCTGTTCTCATCGTTACTATCCTACTTCTATGCCTCCTTGAAAAAACGCTCATGGCGATGATGGAAGAGGATGTGGCACAGGAGGAGGAGGAGGAAGAGGGATAATTTTGTAGGGTTTCCGGCCAGTCATTCCCAAGTGGCTCCAAGGGTGGGTTCCTGCACCCACAAACCCAAGGTACACAATTGTCCAGCCAGGGCACAGTTCTGGAGGATGAGGAGGTGGAGGATGAGGAGATGGAGGAAAAGGAACCATGTTCACAACAGGGTGGCACCCAGACCAGCTCATGGCCATCACTGGTGTGTGGATGGGGGGATACAGAGGACACAGGCGATACACCTCCCACAGAGGACAGCTTTTTGTTGCCTCTGGGCAGCCTTGCACACATGAGCGATTACATGCTGCAGTGTCTCCGCAATGACCGCAGAGTTGTCCACATTCTAACTTGTGCTGATTACTGGGTGGCCACGCTGCTGGATCCCCGTTACAAGGATAACGTACCGTCCTTAATTCTGTCACTGGAGCGTGATCGTAAGATGCGCGAGTACAAGCGCACGCCGGTAGACGGTGAATTCTACTGGTGTGATATACCTGTTCCCCTAAAAAAAAACTGATTGAAGCAGGGGTATTATATACCAATAATATACTTTCTATATAGTGCATTTAGGTAGTGCAGCATTTGTTTGCGATTTTGCTGCATTACCTCAACTCACATACTGACAAACGCTATTGGAACAAGTAATTTCTACTGGTGTGATATACCTGTTGCCCCCCCCCCAATAAAACTGATTGAAGCAGGGGTGTTATATACCAATAATATACTTTCTATATAGTGCATTTGGGTAGTGCAGCATTTGTTTGCGGTTTTGCTGCGTTACCTCAACTCACATACTGACAAACGCTATTGGAACAAATAATTTCTATGGTTGTGATATAGCAGTTGCCCCCCAAAAAAACAGATTGAAGCATAGGTGTGCACAGGAATGGGGTATGCTGGTGTCACTTTAATGCAGTGGTTGGTTCAGGTGGATAATAGTCTGTATTTGTTTATGACACCAATTGCAGCATGTGCAGGGTACTATCATGGGGCCCTTCCAAGGTGCTATAACGCACGTCCCAGATTAGGAATGCCAGAGTGGTGTAATGGCCTATAATGTCTCTGTAGGATAGTGGTAATTGTGTCACAGTGTCTCCTACCTGGATACGGCTGGACTCCTGGCTCACTTGCAATAAATTTAAGTGTACTGATAGTAGGATTAATAGATACATTTTGCAGCAGAAATGATGTCCAGACCTTTGGATGAAGTTCAAACGTTTCTTTACTTGACATAACTTTTATCCAAGCAGTATACAGCTTTGGTCTCTTGGTCCCAGCAGGTTTTAGCAATCATTGGCAGGAATGAATACTTCTGCTTTAAATTTGGAGCTGTGTTACCTCAGCTACAGATGGTGACAAAAGACATTGGAACAAAAAATTTCTACTTGTGTGATATACCAGTTACTCCCCAAAATAACTGATGAGGCAGGGGTGTTATATACCAATAATATACTTTATATATAGTGCATTTGGGTAGTGCAGCATTTGTTTGCAGTTTTTGCTGCTTTAAAATTGATATCCAATAACCGTGTAATATACATCCAGCCACATACTTACTTGCTCTTTTCTGTACTGTGAATGCCTAATAGTTAGGGCCTCAGAGGTATTCAACATTAGTGACGACCATGTGTTATTGAATTTCAACTATTATCATTAGGGGTTTTTTTTAAGAGGGGGATTTCGTTAGCCATTTTTTGTATCCAATTTTTAGTTCTTTTAAACATATATATTTGACTTGTATTTGTAATGGCCTGCAGTAAAATTGATATCCATTGACAGTGTAATATACCTCGAGCCACATAATGACTTGATCTTTTCTGTCCGGTGAATGCCTAATGTTTGGGGCCTGTAGTCCAGTGGCCTACAGTAAACGTTTTATCCATTGATTGCATAATGTACCTCGAGCCACATAATCACAATTTCTTTTATATCAGGTGAATGCCTAATTTTTAAGGCCCGTACTCCTGTGGCCTAAAATAAAAAATTTCTAGGCTCCAAGAGGGCACATTTCAGAGAATTTCTCTTTAAGACGCATAAAAATGTCCCCTGATTAAGATACATATTTTTTGCTGGAATTTTTGTCATTGATCCCCCCTCTGGTATGTCACTGTCCATGTTGTGGGACTATTTGTACACTTCTACTAAGTATTTGGTGGCTGCACGTATGAGCTGAAGATTTTTCAGGTTCGCCTGCCATTAAAGTGAATGGGGCCCCCCGCGAACTTGCGGTTCGCAAACATTTTATTGCGTTTGCGAACTGTCCCGCCAGATGTTCGTCCATCACTACTGATTGTGTTCCCTGTGTCAGATGGGATCATCCAACGAGAAAATGGGACATGTAATACGGCTAGAAATGTCTGACACTGGTTAGAAAAGCATGACCAAGGCTTCCAATTATTACCCTAGCCCCAAAATTTCCCAGACTTGAACCCAATTAAGCATCTGTGGGAACACCTTGATCATCGTGTTCATTCACCCTTCTGTGGGATCCTCTGCAGTCGGTGTGGCTCTACATACCTGTGACAACCTACTAGAACCTTATCGATTCCCTCACAACCCTTTTAGATGCTGTACATACTGCACACGGTGGTTACTCTGGATATTACCTGGTGGTCAGAATAATGTGACTCGACTATGTATATGGATTGTAAATTTCACATCTTCTAAAAGGTTATATTTTTTATTTGTGAAAATCAACTGATTGCTGTGTTTGTGTGGGTAGAATAGATGTCATGGCTAGTTAGCTGGAAATTTCACATATTTACTGCTTTAGCATTCCATGATTGTTTTGTGTAGGCTGGTTGAGTATTTGGCTGTTTATTAATGCACAAGAAAAAAGGTCATTATAAGTCTGCCAAAGTGAAAGACAGTGATTGCAGTGACACTTCATTCTGTGTGACAGATGGGGGTTCTGAGGATTTCCCCCTCCACACATACAGACACCGTATTACATGTATAGAGAAGCATTTTCAAGACCTTTAATGAGGATCTGCATATGCAGTGCACTCCTAGGAGATGCAGCCTATTGAAAGTCACGTGACAAGCTGCTGCCTTCCCATTCCTTGTGACAGATAACCCATTATCATAATGCAAGGGGAACTCCTCACTGCTGCGGCCAGCAATTGGAGCCAGCAGCCATCAAACGGATGTTGACATGTGGATACAGGAGTGATGTATCTGACAAGCGAACAAAGGAGTCAAAACCTCTCAGAGTATACCTTATTGTGAAGGTCTGGCAATGGGAGGGTATGTGGAGAGGGGGATATTGGTGTCAGCTCGAAAGGAGGAAACCCCTTTTAATCGTTACAGTTTAATCACAAATATTTAAAATAGTCACTGAACCATAAAACTTCACTTGAAAGGGGTTCTTCAGGAATTAAGAAAATGCAAATACTTAAATATTCCTTTATTATAAATATTGCCAAATACCATTCAATAGATATAATGGCTCATTTTGTCTAGGGAACAATCATTAGGAGAAATAAAATGACTGTCGTCCTATTAGTACACACAAAACCTGTCCTAATCACACAGCAGGACAAGTTACTTCAGAGCAGTGAGCTAAAGAGCTGCCTCATTCTCCTTTCTGCTCTACTTGTACAGAATTATGATCCTGAATACAGATTATAAGATCTTCAGCTGAATGGAGTTCATCTGAAGGAATGGAGTTCATGAGGAGACAAGAAGTACAGAGAGGATGGACAGGACAGACTGTGGTAATGGAGACTGCATACAAGTGCTGCTGTTCATTATCCATACCCCCACCTTCTCTCTGATATTTACTGTAAGTCATAAACTTGGTGAATGAGTACATTAATGTCCAACATTTTTAGCCAGGGAGATGCAAACAAACTGCAGGGACCAGAAGTGTACGGTTTCTCCATGCAGGGCTGTTTTAACTATAGGGCAAATAGAATGTGTCGGCAAATTAGAACCATTTGGCCCATCTAGTCTGCCCAATATACTAAATACTATGGATAGCCCATGGCCCTATCTTATATGAAGGATGGCCTTATGCCTATCCCATGCATGCTTAAACTCCTCCACTGTATATGCAGCTACAACTTCTGCAGGAAGGCTATTCCATGCATCCACTACTCTCTCAGTAAAGTAATACTTCCTGATATTACTTTTAAACCTTTGCCCCTCTAATTTAAAACTATGTCCTCTTGTAGCAGTTTTTCTTCTTTTAAATATTCTCTCCTCTTTTACATTGTTGATTCCCTTTATGTATTTAAAAGTTTCTAGCATATCCCCTCTGTCTCGTCTTTCTTCCAAGCTATACATGTTAAGGTCCTTTAATCTTTCCTGGTAAGTTTTATCTTGCAATCCATGTACCAGTTTAGTAGCTCTTCTCTGAACTCTCTCCAAAGTATCAATATCCTTCTGGAGATATGGTCTCCAGTACTGAGCACAATACTCCAAATGAGGTCTCACTAGTGCTCTGTAGAGTGGCATGAGCACCTCCATCTTTCTACTGGTAATTCCTCTCCCTATACACCCAAGCATTCTGCTAGCATTTCCTGCTGCTCTATGACATTGTCTGCCTACCTTTAAGTCTTCTGAAATAATGATCACTAAATCCCTCAGTATTCATTGAGGCAGTCAGCTAGTTCTTTATCTTCTTCCATATACCTTCCTTCTTTTGTTTTTAATTTGGTAATTCCTTGTTTTAGTTTCCTTTTTTCATTTATGTATCTGAAGAATGCCTTGTCGCCTTGTTTCCCTGACTGAGCTAATTTCTCTTCTGCCTGTGCTTTAGAAGCTCTTATAACTTGTTTGGCCTCTCTCTGCCTAATCTTATAAATTTGCTTGTCATCCTCTTTTTTTTTTTTTTTTTATAATTACTAAATGCTCTCTTTTTGTTTTTAATGATTTTGGCCACTTCTGCTGAGTACCACAGTGGTCTCTTCCTTTTTTTGCTTTTACTGACAAGCCTATTGCAATTTTCTGTTGCCTTCAATAGTGCAACTTTTAAATAGTCCCATTTCTCCTGGACTCCAATGAAACTGTTCCAGTCTGATAGGAATTCGTATACCACTAATCTAATTTTAGAAAAGTCTGTTTTTCTAAAATCAAAAACTTTTGTTTTTGTGTGGTGTGTCACTGCACTTATAGTAAACAACACTGACTGGTGATCACTAGATCCCAAGCTTTCCCCTACAGTACCACACATTCCCATTTGTGAATACTAAATCTAAAATGGGCTCCTTCCAGGTTGGCTCCTTCATTACTTGCTGTAGAGATAATCCCAGTAGGGAATTTAGAATATCTGTACTCCTGGCAGAACTAGCTATTTTGGTTTTCCAGTTTACATCTGGAAGATTGAAGTCTCCCATAATGATAACTTCCCCCTTCAATGTCATTTTAGCTATTTCCTCAACTAGTAGATCATCTAATTCTTTGACTTGGCTAGGTGGTCTATATATCACACCTACACGAGTTACCTTATGATTATCAAGCTGCAAGGTAACCCAAACTGACTCTAAATTGTTCTCGCTAACTTGTATCAAATTAGATTTTATGCTATCTTTCACATACAGGGCCATCCCTCCCCCCTTCTTGCCTTCTCTGTCTTTCCTGTATAGAGAGAACCCTGGTATTGATATATCCCAGTCATTTCTCCCCTTGAACCACGTCTCAGTAACAGCCACTACATCTATATTCTCAGATGCCATTATAGCCTCAAGTTCGTTGATCTTATTCCCTAGACTGCGAGCATTTGTACACAAGACTCTGAGCTTGTAATTTCTTAACCTTTGTGCTACTGGCCTCTTCTGGCATTGTTTGCCCCCCTTTCCTAGTTTAAATGCTCCTTAGCAAATATTTGGAACTGTTCACCGAGGACATTTGTTCCCTTGAGAGAAAGATGCAAACCATCTTTCTTGTACAGTTCTTTTCCATTCCAACAAGAGCTAACATGAGACACAAAGCCAAACCCTTGGTTCAGACACCATTCACCAAGCCATACATTGAATTCCTTATTGCATCTTCCTGTCATGCTGAAGGTTATGCACAGGCAAAACTGCAGAGAATGAAACAGTTGATGCAACCTCCCGTATATCCTTTCCAAGTGTGTGAAAAGCTTCTTTTAACTTTGAAACCTCATTGCATGCCAGATCGTTTGTCCCAAGATGGAGAATAACATCCACTTCCCTTTATTGCTTTGCTTGCCTAACAATATTACGGATCTGTCGTCTATCACTGCTAGCGGTAGCACCAGGGAGACATCTCACCACACCATTCTCCTCAAACTTCACACCTCTTGTGATGGAATCGCCCACTAACAGCTGCTTACTATCAATCCTCACCTTCTCCTTTTTGTCTTTGGCTGCAGTCTTACATACTTTAGGCATGGGAGACTCCGTGATCCGTGTCCGTAGGCTACTTTAGCACAGACGGATCTGCAGATCCATCTGCATACAGCTTTTTCAGAGCTGAGTTTTCACTTAGAGACACAATATGGTGCAATTGCAAACGGATCCATCCCCCATTGACTTTCAATGTAAAGTCAGGAGTCCCTATCGGAGTTTTCTCCAATCCGATGGTACATTTTAACTTAAAGCGTCCCCATCACCATGGGAACACCTATATGTTAGAATATACCATCGGATTTGAGTTACATTGTGAAAACTCAGATCCGACAGTATATTCTAACACAGAGGCATTCCCATGGTGATGGGGACGCTTCAAGTTAGAATATACTGAGAACTGTGTACATGACTGCCCCCTGCTGCTTGGCAGCATCTGATCTCTTACAGGGGGCTGTGATCAGCACAATTAACCCCTCAGGTGTCGCACCTGAGGGGTTAATTGTGCATATCATAGCCCCCTGTAAGAGATCAGGTGCTGCCAGGCAGCAGGGGGCAGACCCCCCTCCCTCCCCAGTTTTTAATTCATTGGTGGCCAGTGCGGCCCCCCCTCCCTCCCCAGTTTTTAATTTATTGGTGGCCAGTGCGGCCCCCCCTCCCTCCCCTGTATTAAATTCATTTGGTAGCCAGTGCGCCTCCCCTCCCTCCCCTGTATTAAATTCATTGGTGGCCAATGCGGCCACCCCAGCCCCCCTCCCCTGTATTAAATTCATTGGTGGCCAGTGCGGAGCCCCCTCTCCCCCCCTTAATTGGTGGCAGCGGAGAGTTCAGACCTTTCACTTGCCAGTAGGAGGAGCGCCCGGCCGGTCACTGACAGCACAGGTAAGTATAATGCTTCTAAAATTGCTAAGTAACCATGGCAGCCAGAACTGCAGTAGCGTCCTGGTTGCCATGGTTACCGATTAAACTGGGACTCCGATCGGAACTCTCCGCTGCCACCAATAATTGGGGGTAGGGAGAGGGGAGGCCACACTGGCCACCAATGAATTTAATACAGGGGAGGGAGGGGGGGCCGGGGGGGTGTCACTGGCCACCAATGAATTTAATACAGGGGAGGGGGGCCGGGGGGCCCGCACTGGCCACCAATGAATTTAATACTGGGGATGGGGGGCCGGGGGGCCACACACTGGCCACCAATGAATTTAATACAAGGAAGGAAGGGAGGGAGGGGGGCTGCACTGGCCACCAATGAATTAAAAACTGGGGAGGGAGGGGGGTCTGCCCCCTGCTGCCTGGCTGCACCTGATCTCTTACAGGGGGCTATGATACACACAATTAACCCATCAGGTGCGGCACCTGAGGGGTGAATTGTGCGGATCACAGCCTCCTGTAAGAGATCGGATGCTGCCAGGCAGCAGGGGGCAGTCATGTGCACATTTCTCAGTATATTCTAACTTGAAGAGTCCCAATCACCATGGGAACGCCTCTGTGTTAGAATATACAGTTGGATCTGAGTTTTCACGTTGTTACTCAAATCCGATGGTATAGTCTAACATAGAGGCGTTCCCATGGTGATGGGGACGTTTCAAGTTAAAATATACCATCGGATCGGAGAAAACTCTGATAGGGACTCCTGACTTTACATTGAAAGTCAATGGGGGATGGATCCGTTTGCAATTGCACCATATTGTGTGAACGTCAAACGGATCCGTCCCCATTGACTTGCATTGTAAGTCAGGACGGATCCGTTTGGCTCCGCACGGCCAGGCGGACACCAAAACGACTTTTTTTTTTTCTTTCCTTCATGTCTGATGATCCTCCAAAAATCACGGAAGACACACGGAAGAAAAAACTGACACGGATCACGGAACAGCGGAACCCCGTTTTGCGGACCGTTAAAAAATACTGTTGTGTGCATGAGGCCTTATTCTGTATATATGGACACTGCACTGTACCACTTCTCCTGTCCTGTATAGTGGCTATAATGTTTAGAATCTGCTCTTATTCCATACATCTGGATATTGCAGAGTACCACTTTTCTTGTCCGATATGCACTGCAGTGGTTCATAGTGAAATACAGCTGTTTGTTACCAGGGAGCCTGTTTGAAATTCATGCTCCCTGTGATTCAGTATATACAAACCAACAGAAAAAATGGCATGGTGTTAAACAGGCAGGAAGTGCTCAAACCCATATGCAGTTGTGCATGTGTATATAGGGGAGTTAATTCTGCACTTGTAGCTCGTTGCTAATGGTGATCCCTAGCAAAAATGCATAGAGTGGAGGATGCCTGCAGCGGACCACAAGTACCATAATAGACATCCTACGCAATATAGCAATTATGTGGATGTGATAACCATTACAATATATAACAATATAATAACATTTGCAAAGACAGGTGCAGTCTGCGGACTTACTAAACCTTCAAACTGATGTTAAAATTTAGAGATTAGTCAACATATCCTACTGTGGAGGACATTTCTGAGCCCGAGCACCGCGCCAAGGTTTCTCAAGTAGCTCGGGGACCTAACACTCAACTACCTGTGCCGTATGGGTAATACCAGGAGCCAGTGGGCAAATTACAGGAGCGTAAGGTCCCACTCTAAGCCAACTCACCAGTTACCTCCAGCATGTAACCATGCTAGCAATGGGAGGAGGGAGAAGTCTGCGAGTCCCACTCAACACTGGCTGATTTGGCCCAGTCCTCACAGGTGCACCTAAATGTAGCCTGTGGATGGAAAACAGGCTCATTTAAATTGGAGTTTATACACCTCCAAGCATCTCTATATACAAACCAACAGAAAAAATGGTGTGGTGTTAAACAGGCAGGAAGTGCTCAAACCCATATGCAGTTGTGCATATATATACAGGGGAGCAAATCCTGCACTTGTGGCCCGTTGCTAATGATGATCCCCATCAAAAATGCATACAGTGGAGGATGCCCGCAGTGGACCACAATTACCTCAATAGACATTCTACACAATATAGCAATTATGTGGATGTGATAAGCAATATAACCATATAATAACATTTGCAAAGACAGATGCGCTCGGCGGTCTTACTAAACCCTCAAACTGATGTTAAAATTGAGAGATTAGCCAACATATCCTACTGTGGAGGACATGTCTGAGCCCGAGCACCGCGCCAAGGTTTCTTCCTGTGGTTCGGCCAGCATGAAGCTCTTAATAGGTTCCATTCAAATGACTCTGAAGTTTTAAGAACAAAATATCAATGTTGGGGGAGGGCACTCATAAAACCTTTGCATTGGGCCCACTAATTCATTAAAACTGCCCTGTCTCCATCGATCCAGATGTCTGGGGGCTTAATTTAAGAAAATACCTGTATAACATCTTTATGCCCAATCATTTTACAAAGTAATTTATAATCTCATGTTCTCTCATCGATATTAGGCTACGCTTTTGCAAAATGACCACAGTGTGCATACACTGCCTAACTTCCTGCCTAAATGAAGCTTATTATTCATCTCTCGATGTACTGAAGCTATATGTAGAGACTCTAAACTAATACAATGATGGACTCCTGTCTGATTAGAGCATCAGAGATTTAGCCTCAGTAAACTAAATTTAACTGGAACATCTGTGACCTAGGGCATTTGGATACTGTAGTGAAAAGTGAATGACCACAAAGATTAAAATTGCCATCTGCAAGACTCAGCTCTCAGATTTTCCTACAGGTGACTGTTGAAACCAAACAAAGAAGCCAAGCCAGTGCAAACGCCAGAAATAGGTGCCAGGACATAGGACCAAAAGAAAAGATCATATGTTAGGATTGTGCTGGAATCCCAGACAAGAGATCATAACCCATTGGGAGCGTTTAACACAGAATATGAGCCAACATACACATGTAATAAGTTGGAGAGGTTTGCCGCTGACTTGAGCTGAATGGGCACTTCAGTTCTGTGATAGACGGAGAGCATATCTACTGAAAGCCACCGCTCCAGAACTTATATATTATAGACAGTTAATTTTGTTGCATAGTTTGCTCGTGTTGTATTATGTCATATTCATATTCTTATAACCTGACAGCCAATAGTACCAAGGGACTTGCACGTCCATATGGTGAGGATTTGTTGTTTACATGTTTGCTATCTGTTGGCATTTTAAAGGAAGCAAAATGTGACAGCCGAGGAAAGAAAAGTCAGGCTATGAAATAAAGAAGAGATTAAGGTGGAGAAGCTACGTTGGAATACCCATGCAAGCACATCATTACGAGGGGTCATTGCAGTTTTGCTTTTACTGGATACATATGTTTGCCAAATTGAAATAGTCTAGTAACAAGCAATGTACAAAATTATGTCCAATAAAAACAGTAATAGCACACATTTTATGTCCCTGCATGCTTAGTGTATTAGAAGAGGCTCTTGTGGTTAAATTAAGCTGAAGTAACCTCTTGACCTACTCTAATCCAACACATTCAGTTGCAGAAAAACTAGAAGAAACTTTTCCTTCTGATAGTACTGTATTTTTTCAGGTATTTTTGATGGAATCTGTAGCGGAGGCCCCAAACGGATCTTCTGGCAAAGATGTGAATGCACCCTAATGCTTATTTTCCATTTCAATTATTGTTTTTTTTATCGATTAAATGCAATTGTGAAATGAATTAATCTATTATTGCAATATGTACAATTCTGAAAGAAATCTATTATTGACCAATAGTGGAACAAGCTGTCATGGTGTCCAAATCAAGTGTCTTTTCAAATGTTCACTTACCCCCACATGCACTGTGTAGTGCCCTGGAGCAGGGGTACTGTGAAATCTGGACATTTGTGGACATTTGCCCCTGTTTCCCCCAATGCAAAGTTATTAACTTACCTTATTTCACTTGAAAGGGTTAACGTGCAAATTTTTTGCAAATCTGACATGTGTCACTTTATGTGGTAATAACTTTTACTTATTCATAGCCATTCTGATACTGTTTTCTCGTGACACATTGTACTTCATGACAGTCATATATTTGAGTCAATATATTTCACCTTTTATTTCTGAAAAAAATGTAAATTAAAAAATAAATAGAAAAATTAGCAATTTTCAACATTTCCATTTTTCCGCTTTTAAAACAAAAAGTGATACCTCATAAAATATTTATTACTTAACATTCCCCATATGTCTACTTTATGTTGGCTCATTTTGTAAATTCCATTTCATTTTTGGGGACGTTAAAATGCTTAGAATTTTAGAAGCAATTCTTAAAATTTTGAAGAAAATTTCCAATACCAGTTTAGTTCTGAAGTCACTTTATCGGGCTTACATAGTAGAAACCACCCATAAATGATACCTTTGTAGAAACTACACCCCTCAAGTTATTTAGAACTGATTTAACAAACTTTGTTAACCCTTTAGGCAGATTTTCCATTTTAATAAAATAACTTCTATAACACATCAAGGTTAAACAGCCAAACAAAACTCAATATCTATTACCCTGATTCTGCGGTTTACAGAAACACCCCACATGTAGTGGTAAACTGCAGTAAAGGCAAATGGCAGGGCACAGAAATAAAGGAGCGCCGCATGGTTGTTGGAAAGCAGATTTTGCTGGATTGGTTTTTAGACACCATGTCCCATTTTAAGCCCGCCTGGTGCACCTCTACAGTAGAAACTCCCAAAAAAAGACCCCATTTTGGAAACTATGGGATAAGGTGACAGTTTCATTGGTATTTTTTTGGGGTACATATGATTTTTTATCGCTTTATATTACGTTTTTTGCAAGGCAAGGTAACCAAATGATGCACAATTTTCATTTTTAGTTTTTTTACAATGTTCACCTGACAGGTTAGATCATGTGTTATTTTTTATAGAGCAGGTTGTTACATATGTGATAATATCAAATATGTCTACTTTGTTTGTTTGTTTCAGTTTTTAATAATAAAGCATTTAAAAAAAAAAAACGCCATATATTTTTTTTCTGCCAATCATCTTGTGCAGGGGCTTGTTTTTTTGCAGAAAGAGTTCACATTTTTATTGGTACCATTTTTGGGTACATATTTGTTTTAGATAATTTTTTGATCATTCATTATTATACTTTATAAGGCAAGGTAACAAAAATATTGGTTGTCTTGGCACAGTTTTTTTATTTATGGACGTGGTGATACCTAATATTTTAACTTTTTTTATTTATTTCAATTTAACACAATAATAGCATTTTTTAAACAAAAAAAATATATATTTTAGTGTCTCCATAGTCTGAGAGTCATATTTTTATTTTATTTTTTGTCCGATTGTCTTTGTATGGTCTAATTTTTTTGCTGGATGAGGTGACGGTTTGATTGGTACCGTTTTGGGGGACATACACCTTTTTAATGTTTTGGTGGGATATATTTCTAGAGCTGGTCGTTATGGACGTGGCGATACCTAATATGTGTGTTTTTCTTATTTTTTTATTATAAAATCAGGGGAAAGGGGCATTTTTTTTACTTGAACCTTTATTTTTTATTATTAAAACACTTTTTTTTTTAACTTTATTTCTGTCTTACTCTGGGACTTCAACTTTTGGGAGTCTGGTCCCCTTTGCAATGCATTACAATACATCTGTATTGTAATGCATTGCCTGTTAGTGCATTACACTGAGTAATACACTAACAGGTTGGCTAGAAGACCCAGCCTGGGCCTGGATCTCCTTGGCTTCCATAGAAGGCCGGTCCCTATGTGTCATCAAGGCCTTCTCACCCATCGAGTCCCCATCACCTCATAGTGGGGACCTGATGGGATTACTCACTGACTGCAAACAGTGACTGCGGTATAGAAGGCGTAATCCTCCGGCACAGGCTTTTATAGCGATGCCGGCAGATACAGCAGGGGCCCGGATCAGTGACTGCATCTCTCTCTGCATCTTGTTGACTTTTCTAGGAAGCCAGAAATAGATGAGAATAATCATCATTAAGACATGGCCCCGCTAAGGGATACAGACTGGATGGTATTGGTTGGCACACTCTACACTATTATTCCGTTTTATTCTTCTTCTCCGCCCCCTCTTTTTCTATACCCTACTCCTCCTACAGTTTTGAGGCTACAAACGCCAAACTTTCCACACTTCTTCGACCTACAGTGAGGTAAGTTGCTTGTGCTTTAATTAGTGATCCCACCCTCCGGGCCCATGTGGCAGACCACCGAAGACCCCTTTTTTGCCATTGACTTTGACAGGGAAAATTTTCAAATCGCTCCCACTCACACAGTTTTGAAGCTATACTCCCCAAACTTGGACCATATATTGTTAGTGTCCACCCGAATAAAAGGGTACATTTTTAGGGGACACTATTAACGTCAATGAGAAAATGTAAAAAGCTGTTATTCCCCAAACTGGCACCATGGGTCACTGGGTGAGCGTGGTTAGAATTTAGGAAAAGTGGGTGGAGCCTTTAACAGCCAATCACATTTCAGCCATTCATTTTATATGGGAACATTTAAATTACTGCCGCTCTTTGACTGTTAATGGCAGGGTCCTCAAATTTGGCACAGTCAGTCATTGGGTGACTTGGGTTCAAATTTTAAAAAGTAGCCAATCAGAACCAACATCCTGTGGTTTCTTCAGAAACGACACCATCTAGTTTTCTATTAGGCTACTTTTAGGCTAGCGTTTTTGCGGATCTGTCATGGTTCTGCAAAAACGCTTCCGTTACAATGATACAACTGCATGCATCCGTCATGAATGGATCCGGTTGTATTATGTCTTCTACAGTCATGACGGATCAGTCATGAACACCATTGGAAGTCAATGGAGGGCGGATCAGTTTTCTATTGTATCAGAGAAAACTGATCCTTTCCCATTGACTTTGTGTGCCAGGACAGATCCGTCTTGCTCCGCACCGCATCGTGGACAGAAAAAAGCTGCTTGCAGCGTTATTCTGTCCGTGATGGGAGCGCAACCAAACGGAATGGATTGCATTTTAGTGCATTCCGTTTCTTTCAGTTCAGTTTTGTCCCCTTTGACAATGAATGGGGACAAAACTGAAGTGTTTTCTTCCGCTATTGAGATTCTCTGACAGATCTCAATAGCAGAATTGACAATGCTAATGTGAAAAATCGTTTTCAGCAACACTGTTACTAGCACATCAGCGCTTGCCCTGTCTCTCCCTATGCTCAGCTCACAATAGTGGAGACAGTGGGGGATGAGGGTTTTATATGGCTGTGACATCATAGGGGAGGGCTATCCGAGGATTTGCTGGCTGTACTGCATTATGGGTGATCTTGCATTCCCAGGCTTGTCTCTTCTATACTTAGTTTTGCTTTTGTAACATGTGCAGCTGTCATTTTAGAAAAACCTGATTCATTCCCACAAAGCGCAAGGAAATTCGAATTCGTTCAAATCAAAGTTTTCCTAAAATTCTGACCGATTCCGCTTAGTTTAGAGGGGATCATATTTTTTTCAAATAGGATCATTGAGTGTAAGATAAGTTTATTACTCCAGTAAACTCAGGTTCCTTTTGTATAATACTATATTGGGATTTAAGATCATAAACTGAGTGTGACAACTATATAAGAAGTTATTTGTATGGGGGGCAAATACTATTTTAATGCCATTGTGAATGCATGTGTAGCCTTGTATTTAAAACAACATAAAACCAATAATGGTTTTAATCTGTCAAACAGAAAATCTAATGTTACACTACAAATACTCTGATCTATTCTGAAAGGGTAATAGGCTCTTTACTGAAAATAATGGTTAGCTGAACACCTCTCAGCGTAATGTAACATTTAGTCCTTAACCGAAAACAATAAAATCAAGCATATAAAAAATGATGCAAAGACTAGTTGTCTATACTATTATTCCCTGAGGACAGTGGATTGTTCAACCCTTTAATTCTCCAAATAAAATGTCTTCTTAGAAAAAAAAAAAAAAAGGTTGTTTTTTTTTTGTCTGCAGTATCAAAGAGCTTATCAGTGGAGGTGCCAGGAGTTGGAGCCCACTGATCTGATAAAAGTATGTTAGTCCAGGAAAATCATTTTAAATCATTTTAAAGTTTGTTTAGGTCTAATCTCCTGCTCTGCTAATTATTAGACTACATTTTATAATAGTGGGAGAACCATTTGTTTGATACAGGGCTCCAAATCCTATGCGTGGACATAAAGTTGCAGTAAATAATACAACTTTAATTTCCAGAATATAGTGAATAGATTATCCAACTTCAAATTTAAAAACAGCTGGCAATAAGTGACTGCCATGGTCATGTCCCTTACAGACCCCATTATAGTAATTTGGTCTTATTGAATGCTATTTGGATTTGTTGTACAACAGACCTGGCACAGAGTTATTGCTTTAACTACAAATAAAAATGACAATACAAATGTGAACAGAACCAATGTTTACTTGGCAAGGTTCTGCAGGGATGGGCAGCAAAATGAACCCCCTGCAGTAAGGGAGGAACAGTGCCAGAGACAAGAGCTCTCCCCGTTTCATGGAAAATGTGCCCACATTTATTATAGTCAATAACCAGTAGGGGACACTACAAAAAAAGGAGTATATTGAAAAAACCTGTACACAGGAAAATAATCATACTACTATAAAAAATGCAAGCTTTGTTTTGTTTCTAATGACTTACTTCTCAAATTGGCCGCAGCAGTCACATGGTGTAACCACTTCAGCCAATCAGCTGCAGGTTGAAGCACACATACATAGGGGTAGATTTATCAAAACTGGTAAAAAGGAAAACTGGTTTAGTTGCCCATAGAAATTAGAGATGAGTGAAGTTTGCAAAAATTCTATTTGGACGCTTTGCCAAATTTTCCAAAAATATTTGATTCGATACAAATTAATTAGTGAAAAAGCAAGTTAAAAATCAGCTATTACAGAATCAAGGATGAGTGGATTTACTTATGTGTAAATGAACATGAACATAACCAGTAGTATTTTTCTTTAGAAAAAAATCCGATTCATTACCACGAATCGCCAGGAAATTCAGATTCCTGACGGATTGAATTTTTCCTGAAATTCGGATCGAATTAGATTTTGTCAACTTTAATTAGCTCAACACTAATGGCAACCTATCAGATTTCACGTTCCATTTTCCAAAGGAGCTCTGATAATTGAAAGGTGGAATCTGATTAGTTGCTATGGGCAACCAAGCTAGTTTTCCTTTACACCAGTTTTGATAAATCAACCCCATAGTGCTACCTATGACGGCTGAGGCATGGTTTCTCAACCTGCCTCTCATTTCCCTGTGTTGACAATGCTAATAAATGAGCTGTTTTCCATGTAATCTGTATTTTGTGCAACAGATTTATCAAAACCAATCAAATCATCACTTTTATTTCAACAAAATAGTTAAAACTGAGCTCTAATTTGTTGCTATGGGCATCAAAACAGTTTTTTTCCACTACTTAATACCACCTATTCCTTCTACTCCTCCACGGGAAGAAAGCAGGTTACATTGCACCAGTAGAAGAGCATTAAGTAGTGGATTATTTGGGCGTGGGTCTATCGCAAAATATAAAGCAAAATATAAAGCTGTGTAAAAACCCACAAAAATATAAAATGTGAATGGGGTCGTGATCCGCATGCGGCTGGCCCACGGTCAGTGCTCGTGCATTGCGGACTGCAATTTGCGTCCCGCAGCACGGCCAGCACACGTTCATGTGCAAGAGGCCTAAAGGTCACATTAAAACTGGAAATATCCTCCCCAAAATGTCACTTTTTTATTGTAGATTTTTAATGTGTGTTTGCAGTAAATCTTGTTGTTGCACAACTCAGGGGACACAATTGCATTTTTAACCCCTCAGGGCTCATGCACATGAACATTTTTTATGCGTTCCATATACGGACCGTATTTTGATCCCGTATACGGAACAATTCATTTCAATGGGTCCGTAAAAGATGCAGACAGCACTCTTTCCACTGTCCGCATCCGTTGCTCCATTCCATTTTTGCGCAGTGGGCATACAGTAGGCAGAGTCTCGACTTGCAGGGCACAGTGAAAACAGACAGGGAACAGAAGGGTGGTATGCAGGTGTGATAGCATATTAGGGGGCAAAGGTTTCTGGAGTCTGTTTTTTTCACAATACAGGCTTTATTGTTAGTTAATATATTTCACTGAGCTCCACTACTTTAAGAAACAGATATGTGTCTTTGAAGAGTAACTCTCATTTCATTTTTTATTTTTTTTCATAATTCAATAGTACAGGCAAATATAAGAAACTTTGTAATATACCTTATAAAAAATGATGAATTCTTCTCTTTCACTATTTAGATCCATCTATAGTGAGGAAAGACTGCCTGCTCACTAAAGTATCAAATGACATAGATGATTATGGAGAGGGGAGGAGGAAGGAGCAGAAGGGAGGGACTGCTCAAGACATGCAGTAACAGAGAGTCTCTGACTGGCTTCTAATTGATTTACTGTCTTAATGCTTAGTTCTGTTATGTAATGACCTCCATTGCTGCTCCTGCATTTGATAGCGAGCTATTGTTTTCCATGTTCTGTTAATGGGCAAACATTAAACCAGCTAGTCTCCAGCCACTAGATTAGAAAAAAATAAAATAGAATTACAAATTGCAGTGGAAAACAAAATTCTAAAAAATGCCTGATACAAGTCATATAATGGCCAAAAACATTAGTAGAGATGACCTAAGTTATCAAACATTCCATTCGGTTGCTTTGCCAAAGTTCACAATGAAATTTGATTCATTAAAAATTACTTAATCACGAATGGAATTACATTGTATGTAGCGGGTGCAATGACAGAGAATGGTGATCGTACCCCCCCCCCCCCCCCCATCATTGAACCCATCAGATGCCGCGTTCAATGCTGATTGCAGCATCTGACAGTCACATTCAAGCTTTTCAGGGGTTGATTGCGGCGGCTTCTCCGCTAGCAAATGGATGAGGTGAATATGTATTATTTTGTTCATTTCCACCATTTCAGGAAAAATGTATTCGTTACCACAAAGCACAAAATTCAGATCCTCGCTAACTTTGACTCGCTCAACACTATTCATGACCTCTCACACCTCCTGACATGTCTATATTAGTAAATAGTTCTGTTCCCAATGAAATAATTCTGGAACATAATTTCTTAGAAATATATGAATAAATTGGTAACTGTGTGTTACCATATTGGCATGTGTCCCGGCATACTCTGCCATCATATAATCAGTGCCGGCCAGCATCAGATTGTCTATGGGCTCAATCATTTGACAAGTGTAAGGCCCCTTTCACACGGGCGAGTTTTCCGTGCGGGTGCGATCCGTGCGGCGAACGTATGGCACCCGCACTAAATCCTGACCCATTCATTTCTATGGGGCTGTGCACATGAGCGTTGTTTTTAACGCATCACTTGTGCGTTCAGTTGAAATCGCAGCATGCTCTATATTGTCCGATTTCGACGTGACGCAGGCCCCATAGAAATGAATGGGGTGTGTGAAAATCGGATGGCATCCGCAAGCAAGTACGGATGCCATGCGATTTGCACGCACGGTTGCTAGGAGACGATCGGGATGGAGACCCGATCATTATTATTTTCCCTTATAACATGGTTATAAGGGAAAATAATAGCATTCTGAATACAGAATGCATAGTAAAACAGCGCTAGAGGGGTAAAAAAAATAAAATAATTTTTTAACTCACCTTAGTCCACTTGCTCGCGAAGCCCGGCATCTCCTTGTGCCTCCTCTGCTGATGAACAGGACCTGGGGTGAGCTGCTCCATTAAATAGAGCTTAAGGACCTTTGATGACGTTCACTCCGGTCATCACATGGTCTTTTACCATGGTGAATCACCATGGTAAAAGATCATGTGACGTACCATGTGATGACCGGAGTGACGTCATCGAAGGTCCTTAACCTGTATTTAATGGAGCAGCTCACCCCATGTCCTGTTCATCAGCAGAGGAGGCACAAGGAGATGCCGGGCTTCGCGAGCAAGTGGACTAAGGTGAGTTAAAAAATTATTTTATTTTTTTTACCCCTCTAGCGCTGTTTTACTATGCATTCTGTATTCAGAATGCTATTATTTTCCCTTATAACCATGTTATAAGGGAAAATAATACAATCTTCAGAACATCAATCCCAAGCCCGAACTTCTATGAAGAAGTTCGTGTTTGGGTACCAAACATGCGCGATTTTTCTTACGCGAGTGCAACGCATGACAATGTTTTGCACTCGCGCGGGAAAATCGCGAATTTTCCCGCAACGCACCCGGCTCTTATCCGGGCAAAAAAACTTGTGTGAAAGAGGCCTAAGGGTAACACTCAATACCCAGTTTATTCAAGAGGAAAAAATGCAGTGTTTAGAGAAAAAAAATGAATGTTGTTTTATGGTGAATGCAAGTATTTGCTAAAACAGACATGTCTGGAGAGATGAGAAGCAAATTGTTCTTTCTGCTGTTTGTAAGATATTTCTATTTAGCTAAGCAATGATCATGATTAACACTGGCATCTGTTCTTGCTGATTGCATCTTGTGAGATATTGGATTAACACCAGTGCTATTTGTCATGTAATTTATGATTGTGGATGAAAAATAACTACAGCTGTATGGATGAAGTGTTCTGACTTTCCTACCATGAAACACAGTTGTCTTTCCAATAAAGCTGATCACCTTGACAACACAAAAAAAATAATAATCCTGATATGCTTGGCTTTCAGGAAGATCTGTGTAATACTACAAAGAAAATGAACAATCTGTATTATTTGTCTTAAAATTGAAAATTGAATTTTTTCTTCTGTCCTGAAAAAATGCAGATTGATATCAGAATGATAAGGGTCCATCACTTGCCCCAACCGATAAGCTGTGTAGGGTAGTCACCAGCATTGGAAATACAACAGCTTTCTGAAACTGCTGATTTGCCGAGGGTGACAGATTTCAGATTCCCAACGATCTGATATTTATTACCTATCCTGAAGAGTCCCAGAAAACTAAATAAATGTCAACTCATACTTACCAACATTCCTGATGGTAAAATCAAGGCATTTAATCCCTGCTTCTTGGCATTCCATAAACCCACAAAAAATGTCTACTTCTGGAGAGCTATGCCCTAAATTTACGTAAGGGTTTCACAAAATCTGCAGATTTTCTGCACAGGAAAATCCAAATTTGCCAAGATTGTCTATGAAAATTCTGTACATGCCTGGAAAATTCAGGACTATCACCAACTATGCCACATAGATTTAAAGGGATTTTCCATTATTTACATACTGATGACCTATGCTCAGGTTAGGTCAAAAACATCAGATTGTGAGGCTTGACTCCTAACACCGCTGCCGATCTGCTGTTTGAAGAGGACAAGGTGCTCAGGTGAGAACTATAGCCTCTGCCTCAGCCTGTTATGTGAAATCCGTTGGTATCTTGACATTTGTGTAGCTCTAATTAATGGGATTGATCTGCAATACCAAGTACAGCTACTATGAAAGGTATGGTGCTGTGCTTGCCATACTATGAAAGGAGAAAAAGGGCTGGACTTTTGTTCAGTGGTCCAATCCTCTTTTCAGATGAAAGTAAATGTTGCACAAAAGCCAAGTTGCTTGAGGTCCATAGTGAAGTTTCCACAGTCAGTGATGGTTTGGGGAGCCATGTCATCTGTTGGTCCTCTGTGTTTTATCAAGTCCAAGGCAGAGCAGCTGTCTACCAGGAAATTGTAGAGCACTTCATGCTTCTCTCGGATGACAAGCATTATGGAGATGTTGATTTCATTTTCCAGCAGGACTTGACACCTGCCCACATTGCTGAAAGTACCAGTACCTTGCTTAATAATCACGGTATCGCTGTGCTTGATTGGCCAGCAAACTTGCCTGACCTAAACCCCATGGAGAATCTATGAGATATTGTCTAGAGCAGTGGTCCCCAACCTTTTTTGCACCAAGGACCAGTTTCATGCAAGACAATTTTCCCAGGAACTGGGTGGGGTGGGGTTCTGGGGTGGGGCTTAGGGGTAGGAGGGGCTTAGGGGGTGCTGGTCGGTGCTGACTGATTCATGCGCATAACAGAACACGAGGTGCATATTAAAATATATAACACTACATAAAAATTACATTTATTATTTAAATGTGACTCAAAACTGACTAGGGTCTCTTCTGCACTGGGCTCTGCTGCACTGGGCTCTGCTGTATTGGTCTCAGCTGCACTGGGCTCTGCTGCACTGCTGATATTTTCAAGGTGACATGGAAGAGGAACTGCAGGTCATACTCCCGCTCACTCCCTCAGATACTAGCTGAAACTGGATGCCGACAACCTCCCTCCCACCTCAGGCCATCATGTTTATTTTCATTGGTGGGGCAGTGGGACCTAACCAATCCCTACCTCACTAGCCCTTTTTAAGAATTTTTATTGGTGGCAGTGGCTGGCCGTTTACACAGTTGGAAGGAAGGAATGCTCTCCTTCCTTCCCGCTGTACAGCTGCGCTGTGTGTGATGTGCACGTCGGGTGCGCATGTGCCTGGCGCAGTGACATAACTAGAATTCTACGGGCCCCATGGCAAACTTTGAATTTGGGCCCCCCTCACCGTGACAATAATTACCATGAGCACCGCTTTGCCCCTCACAAAACCTGGAGAGGCATATATTAAAATCACATTTGGACTGCCAGCTGTCACCACTAAAAGGAGTATAAGGGCTTGTTCACACAACCGTGTGAAGCCCGTGCTCGTATTGCAGACCTCATTTGAAGATCCGCAATACACAGGTCCCGTTCCGTGGCCATTCCGCATCAAGGATGTGGACCCATTCATTTCAATGGGTCCGCAAATCTGGAGGCGCAGAACTGTGCGGAACGGAACCACGGATCAGAACATTACAGAAGAACTATGGAGTGCTTTCTGAGGTTCTGTTCCGTGCTTCAGTACCGCAAAAACATAGAGATTGCTCTATCTCTTTGCAGAACGAAGGGATCGCAGACCAATTTAAGTGAATGGGGCCACGATTCCTTAGCGGCTGCCGCATGGCAGGTGCGTGTGCTTAGCGGACCGCAATTTGCGGCCCACAGCACGGGCACAGGTTTCACATGTTCGTGTGTGCAAGCCCTAAGACCTTAATGCTTACAATGAACTCACTGAAAGGCAGTATACAGTGGGGCAGATATATTAATATGGGGTTATTTTGTGCCAGAATATTGTGCTTGCTCCATTTTTAGTTTGTGCCAAATTTCTGTTGTTTAGCAAAGTGGCGATGGGAAGATGCAACACAATGTGCCTCAAAAATCCCTATTTGTGACAAAATGTGCCATAGGGCTTTATCAATCAGTAGCAGAGCACACTGAATATTATTAATCTTCTTTATTACACACAAATAAATATACAAATGTTGTAATCAAAACATACCAAAGTCCATATAAAAAGTCCTGATCACGGAAGCTGACAAAAGCACGTCACTTTGCTGCCATAACATTATTTTTTTTGGGGGGGAGGGGGGCCTCCTTCAGACATGCTCAGTGTGCTTCTCAACGTGAATAAATAGCCCTCTTTAATACATCATTATTATCACATGTAACAAAGATGTGATTAACATATATTTACCATTATAGGCCTCCCTAGAAAACACGATACTGAGTATAAACACAGATAAGGTCATGTATTAAAACTGGGGTTTTAGACGCTGGTGCTTGATACGCCTAAGTTATATAGAGGCACATCTACATCATTTAGGCACATCCACCACCTGCGACTAACAGCCTTAAGGCTAGGTCTACACAACGACATTTGTCGCTTGACATTTTGTTGCACCAATGTCGTGCGACAATTTTTATAATGGTGGTCTATGGTGTCGCACTGCAACATGTGACATGCTGCGACTGCGACTCAACAGTCGCAAAAAATCCATTCAAGATGTATTTTTCTGCGACTGTCACGTCGCAGTAGCAGCATGTCGTGTGTTGCAGTGCGACACCATAGACTGCCATTATAAAAATTGTTGCGCAACATTGGTGCAACAAAATGTTGCGCAACAAATTTTGCAGTGTAGTTGTGCCCTTATTGTTGCTCGACAAATGTCATCATCTAGACCTAGCCTAAATCTACACCAGCTCCCCTGGTGTCGATTTAGATTTTCAACACCAAAAACGGACGTAGAAAATGATAAATGAGACGGGCTAGGCCGCTCTCTTCCCAGCCCACGTCACGCCCTCCTTTTTTAGAACTGGCATACGTGGTGTTGAAGGGGAAGAAGTTGCAGATTTGGCCGCAAATCCTATTTGCGACTGAATCTGCGACAGATATACAGCAAAAAGTGGTGAATATCTAATCATAAATGACCCCCAGACAGTTCTTTACTATGTAGGATAGTGGAACATACAGCATATACAGTGCTACCCATAATTATTCATACCCCAGGCAAATTTTGACTTAAAGTTACTTTTATTCAACCAGCAAGTAATTTTTTGACAGGAAATGACATAGGTGTCTCCCAAAGGATAATAAGACGATGTACAAGAGGCATTATTGTGGGAAAAAAATACAATTTCTCAGCTTATATTTACATTTGAGCAAAAAATACAAGATGTTCCGCACTGTGGAAAATCTCAGAGGATGTGGTCGGAAGCCAAAAGTGACACCTGTGCTGGCCAGGAGGATAGTTAGAGAGGTGAAAAAGAATCCAAGGATCACCACCAAGGCCATCCTGATGAATCTGGGCTCTGCTGGTGGCAATGTCTCAAGGCAGACAATCCAACGGACACTGCACAATGCAGACGAAGGAGGACGCCACTTCTCCAGATAAGGCACAGAAAAGCTTGCTTGTCCTTTGCAAAAGCTCATCTGGACAAAGAAGAAGACTTCTGGTCTTCTGTGTTATGGTCAGATGAAACAAAAATGTAATTGTTTGGTCACAATGATGTTTCCTTCATTTGGCATAAAAAAGGAGAAGCCTTCAACCCAAAGAACATCATCCCCACTGTCAAACATGGTGGTGGGAACCTAATGCTTTGGGGTGTTTTTCAGCCAATGGACCAGGGAACCTAATCACAGTAAGGCCCCTTTCACACGGGCGAGTATTCCGCGCGGATGCGATGCGTGAGTTGAACGCATTGCACCCGCACTGAATACCGACCCATTCATTTCTATGGGGCTGTTCACATGAGCGGTGATTTTCACGCATCACTTATGCGTTGTGTGAAAATCGCAGCATGCTCTATATCGTGCGATTTTCATGTAACGCAGGCCTATAGAAATAAATGGGGTTGCGTGAAAATCGCAAGCATCCGCAAGCAAGTGCAGATGCGGTGCGATTTTCACGCACGGTTGCTAGGAGACAATCGGGATAGAGACCCGATCATTATTATTTTCCCTTATAACATGGTTATAAGGGAAAATAATAGCATTCTGAATGCAGAATGCATAGTCAAATAGCGCTGGAGGGGTTAAAAAAAATAAAACATTTTTAACTCACCTTAGTCCACTTGTTTGCGTAGCCCAGCATCTCCTTCTGTCTCCTTTGCTGAACAGGACCTGGGATGGTAAAAGATCATGTGATGGAACATGTGATGACCGGAGTGACGTCATCACAGGTCCTGTTCATGTAATTAATGCTCACCCCAGGTCCTGTTCAGCAAAGGAGACAGAAGGAGATGCCGGGCTACGCAAACAAGTGGACTAAGGTGAGTTATAAATATATATATTTTTTAACCCCTCCAGCGCTATTTGACTATGCATTCTGTATTCAGAATGCCATTAAGGGAAAATAATACAATCTACAGAACACCGGTCCCAAGCCCGAACTTTTTTTCACGCGAGTGCAAAACGCATTACAATGTTTTGCACTCGCGCAGAAAAATCGCGGGTGTTCCCGCAACGCCCGTGTGAAAGGGGCCTAAATGGCACCATGAAAAAAGAGCAATACAAGAGAATTTCTCAGGCAGTCTGCAGAGAAACTTGGCCTTGGGCACCAATGGACATTTCAGCATGACAATGACCCAAAACACACAGCAAAAGTGGTGAAGAAATGGTTAGCAGACAACAAAATTAACGTTTCGGAGTGGCCCAGCCAGAGTCCAGACTTGAATCCATTTGAGAATCTGTGGAGGGAGCTAAAGATCAGGGTAATGGCAAGAAGACTCTCCAACCTGAAAGATTTGGAGCTTATTGCTAAAGATGAATGGGCAAAAATACCTGTGGGGACATGCAAAGAGCTGGTCTGCAATTATAGGAAGCGTTTGATTGCTGTAATAACCAATAAAGGCTTTTCTATTGATTATTGAGAAGGGTATGAATAATTTTGGACTGGACACTTTTTGCTCAAATGTAAATAAAAGCTGAGAAATGTTTTTCCCCCACAATAATGCCTCTTGTACATCATCTTATTATCTTTTGGGAGACACCTATGTCATTTCCCATCCAAAAATTACTTGGCTGGTTGAATAAAAGTAACTTTAAGTCAAAATTTGCCAGGGGTATTAATAATTATGGGCAGCACTGTATGCAAAGGTTTAAATTAAACATAAATGTAGCATGAAGTCTGAATATTTCTCATTTAACCCCATAGGGCTAACCGTATTGCAAAGAGTTTTTTTGGATCTTCTCCCTTGATACGGTCAGCAGTAAGGGGTTAAATTGAGGACTACTATTTTAATGTATTCCTTTGAAATATTCTGACTTTATGCTACATTTATGTTTACTTTAAACCTTTGCACATGTGCTGTATGTTCCAGTATTATACATAGTAGCGAGCAGTCTGTGTTTATACTCAGTATCGTGTTTACTAGGGATGCCTATAATATGGTAAATATTTGTTACTCACATCTTTGTTACATGTGCTAATAATTATGTATTCAGGTTGAGAAGCACACTGAGCATGTCTGAAGGAGGGGCCACCCCCCAAAACGTTGTGGTAGAAAAGTGATGTGCTTTTGTCTGCCTCCGTGAATTGGACTTTTTATATGGACTTTGGTATGTTATGAATACATTTGTGTACTTCTATCTGTGGAATGAAGAAGATTAATAATATTCAGTGTGCTCTGCTACTGTTTGTTGGAAGTTTGCAAGAGAACTTCTGAGCTACACCATATGGTGAATCAATTACCATAGGGCTTTATAAAATCTGAATTATTCATCACTTTTGAGCACCTCTAGGTGTAATGGCAACGCCCCTGTTGCTCCAAGAGGCTCATTTGCATATATTAAGTCTTCATATCTCTCAGTAAAGCAGACACATATGAACATGGGACCAATACAGATGCCTTCAGCGGCCAAGCGCACACGTAACAGGTGAGCCAGTTTCATAGGTACAAATCTGGTGATATTATAGTGTTAAAAAGTAGAGAGTCACGATTTTTTTTTTTATACATTTATAATAATCATAATAGTATTATTAATCATTATCAGCTCTATGTATAGGCTAATAATAGTGCCATGGTAGAGACACACATAGCCAGAATGCTATTCAATGGAGGTAAAGTGTTCAAATGCACAGTCACAGACACTTGTCTATACATTTCTAGGAGTATTTTACATCACATTTTTGTTGTTAAAATCAATATAATTTTGTCAGGTTGATGTGCATTTCATTTTTGATTGCATCTGATTTCTGTGCCTCTCATGCATGTGATCGTAATAGAGCTGGGAACCTATAAATTGTATCAAGGGATCAATGATTTTATTTTTTACATGTCATGCTACAGAATAAATCAATAACCAATTAACCAGGGAGCGCACAATGAAGCTGTTACCCATTCAGATCGTATTTCTCATAAAGCCTGAATGTAATTACTTCCTTTTTCACATAGATACTGTTGCGCATCATTGTTATCCAGTGTGGTAGGCTTAAATCACATTGCTTTACATTTATCAGGATTCTCAAAATATACTAGCTGTATAAACTTAAAGGTCGTGGACAGTTTTTATTGTTTATTTGCTTCCCAAATGCAAAACTAAGCAACTTTAAAAGAGAAAATGTTGATTGACGATTTCGTACCATTTTGCTTCTGCAGGGTGTGTGTCCTGCTCCTGTTTCTAAAGGCTCTCTCTGCTCTTTCATGGAGGAGGGGGAAATCATCCAAGTAGTGCAGCTTACGCAAGCTGTAGATAGGGAGGAAAGCACACACAAGGCAGTTGCTGAGGGAAAGCAGCATCATCCTGAACACACAGGCCCAGCATGTATTACTGGGAGGTACATGTCCAGATGAGAAAAGTCTGAAACTAGGAGCAGGTTGCAAACTGAATATCAGGGGTCTAAATATTAAGTACAGCTTCACTTTCTCAAAGTAACCACTAACATATGTTAAATCATTTTCTCCCGACAAAAGTGTCCATAGCCTTTAACATACAATGCACCCTATTTACCACTGGAATATGGGCATCAAGATGCTTATGGCTATAGTAACTATTGGCAGTCACTATGATGGACATGAAGCTCCTGGCTTGGAAATCAGTTGTACTAATGTTTATTTGGCAATCATTTACAGTATGCTTGTATTTGCTTTTTACACAGGACTGCAGGCAAGCCTAGTTATTTACTTCAAAGTGCATATAAAATAGAAAATGACAAATTCATCTCTGCAACTTAAGTGTACAAAGTGTGGTAGATGGTAGGAGATTTTGTTTCTACTTGCTCTATGGGGAACAGAGATCGCGCCACCCCTAGTCATTTAACCCCTCAGATGCCGTGTTCAAGGCTGATCGCGGCATCTGTGACTCACATTGAGCATTTCAGGGATTAATCAGGGGTTAAAAAATCTCACCCCATCCACTTGCCCATGGAGAGTCCGTATGCTCCCATCTTGATTGAAGAAAGCATCACCGATGATGTCACTGCGCACTCCCAGCGTGTTCACAAGGTAATATATCATCACGCTCACTGCAGGTCCTTTGGTGGGTTTTCTTCAATCAAGACGGGAGCGTATCACCTCTCTGTGAGCAAATGGATGAGGTGAGTGTTATTTTTTTCAGCCACAATTTTTGGAAAAATTGATTTATTACCACAAAACAAGAGGAAATTTGACTAATCGAATTTTTCCTGAAATTCGTATCGAACTCCACTTCAGATACTTCTATTTGCTCAATACTACTTTCGGCCTTACTATAACTTAAAGGGGTTTTCCTATGCCACCAAACCCAGGATGCACTTGTCCTTTCTGTGCCACAGCTCCAGCACCTCCCCTAACAGTGCCCAGCGACTTTAGAGCTCCTATCACCCAGCCAGTCACATAGACGCTCCCCTATCACTGCCGCTGTTGCTGCTCTGACACGTTCATGGACATAACATCACAGGAAAAAAGAAAGAGCTGCATGGACATGGTCATGTGACCACAGTCCGGAATGGAAGATAGGAGCAATAAAAGTAAAATAAAAACATTACAAAATTACAGCTACCTTCATAAATGATTATTTTAAAGGATGTTGATGCAAACCAGAAAACCCCTTTAATTCTAATAGTGAAATGTAGTATAAAGTCCTAGATGCAGCATTTAAATCCACAGATTAGCATAGAGATTTAAAGGGGTTGTGCAAGAATGTAGGGGGGGGGGGCAGTTTGTCAACTTCCTCCCCACTTGGTCAGCTCCCATTACATCATGACAAATGGTCACATGATGCAAGGTCATCTGGTCACCCCTGAAGCCAGTGATTGGCTGCAGAAGGCATCAAACCATATGTTTTTAGTGAAGGAGCAGTGGAACATCACAGGCTGGGAATGGAAGGAGCAAAGAGCCAGCACCAGGAGGCAGTTAAGTTGGCTTCCCTTTACAGGTCCAGCCAAGTATGTGTGGGGGGAGAGGTGCCCCCCCCCCCCCCCCCCCCCCATTCTTGCACAACCTCATTAAAGCTTTTGAGAGAGTATAAAGATCATTTTGCTTCCTGGTCCGCTCTACATATGTGTATAGATTATTATTTTTTTCTATGTCATACAGTAGATAGTATACTGTCATAGTTTTCCATGTTAGCAGATGTCAAATTGCCTTTGGTTATCTGGTTACACAAATTATTATGACCTCTTTGTTTTCTTCTATTACTTTTTTGAATATAGATCTTCTTATCTAGGCAGGGGAGAAGGTTTGATGGAAGAGGAAAGATGCCTGGTTGAAGCTAGCCATAAAGATTTGTACTGTAAAATTTTACAGCCAGAGAATATATTTAACTTTTATTGCCATCACAATAGAACAGACACAGCTTTTCCTTACATTCAATAGCATTTTTAATCTTTTTCTATGTAATGCAGTATCAGGAAATCTACTTTATAATGACAGAGTGTCTTTAATGTCTCCATTTTTAGCTTGTAACCCTCTAACAACATGAATGCTAACCTTTTGATTTTGAGATCTACATTATACATAACCTTTCAAGTGCGAACAAAGATAATGTTTTCATTTCTATTCATTACTGCATGATCATGGCAGATATTTCACTTTTACATGCAGCCTTAAACACCAGGAAAGTATATTTGTGCAAAAGTGAAGCCTTCTGATCTTCTAATCTTTGGAAATGCTAAGCAGCTGCCCAAAGCACATAGACCTCATTTAGCTTTTGTCCAGGTAGGTTACATTCACACTCGCGTTTTGGCTTTCCGTTTGTGAAATCCGGTCAGGGCTCTCAAAAGCGGTTCAAAACGGATCAATTTTGCCCTAATGCATTCTGAATGGAAAAGGATCCTCTCAGAATGCCTTAGTTTGCCTCCATTCAGTCACCATTATGCTCTGGAGGCAGACAGTGTTTTGCCTGTCTGCCTGACGAAGCGGCGCCAAACGGATCCGTCCTGGCACACAATGTAAGTCAATGGGGATGGATCAGTTTTCTCTGACACAATCTGACACAATAGAAAACGTATCTGTCCCCCACTTTCAATGGTGTTCAAGACTGATCCGTTATGGCTATAGAAGACAAAATACAACCTGACCCGTTCATGTTGGATACATGCGGTTGTATTATTGTAACGGAAACGTTTTTTGCAGATCCATGACAGATCCGCAAAAAACGCTAGTGTGAAATTAGCCTTATAAAGAAAGTACACTGAAGGCTATAAAATGATAAATTCCACCGAGTTAAAACTTTCCTCAAGACTTCCAGTTCTAGCCATGCATGATGGGTTGATCAGCATTGAACTCAGCTGAAAAGCCTTGAATTATCTGGGCACCTAACTGTTTCTTTTTGCTCAGAACTGGTGCAAAAACTGGAGAAGAGGTCTAGACAGCATGGAACACCTTATGGGCAAATAATGTTTCTATTGCGCAGTGGAGCACTTATCAGTTTATCTCCTCTTTCACAAAGAGAGACCATGGCACCTCATGGCACATGGCATTTGAACCACATTTGACATGAGATCCCTGCCAGTCAGGAGCAAAAAAGTGAAGGGGAGAACATCCTCCCAGAATTGGATATTTCATGCAAACATCTAGCTATTGAGGTTGCAAAACACTTGGTCCTTGACAATAAGACCCCCTTGGAAGTTATGGTAGCATCCGCATGTCCCCAAATACTGTACAAGGTGAAGTAATAGGCTAGCCCACTCTGAGCAGATCTTGGAGCTGGAGATCTCAGAGCTGGAACAGTGATTAAGCCTGATGGAGGACAAAGTCAAATGAGCACATCTGAAAAAAGGCAAGTTCTCAAATGCAATCACGAGCTTCTGCATAAGATAGACAATCTTGAAAATAGATTGAGGAAAAGTAGTTCCCATATCATAGGCTTGCCAGAAGATATTGAACAGGGCCAGTTGGCAAAAATTAGCTTTACTAACTTACCTCAAGGTTTTGGCCTAGATTTTCCATGTAAGGTGGAAAGGGCTCATGGAGTCGAGCCACCACTCAAAGCTCTGACAAATGGAGGCTCTGTATGGTCTCGTATGGTCTCGCCCAAGGATTGCAAAATACTTGGAATATGCAGACAAGGCCACCATTGCAAGCTTACCAAAAAAAGCATGTTCTTCTATCAGACAGAGAGGCAATAAGGCTCTGATATTTGGATACTACTCAGCTGAAGTCTCTAAGATATGGAAGACTTACAACACTGTCTGCTCATTGTTAGTTAAGAAGTGATTTGACTCTACCTTCAATACCAGCAATGCTGTGAATATTCCATCGAGAGGGTAGCACTAAATCATTCAGCACTCCAGAGGAGGCCATGCAATTCATTGAAACATTGTTAAAAAAACAGGTACTTCCCCTGCTGTTATAAGGAAGATGAAGTGGATCACCACATAACCAGGATGAGTTTATGCAGGAAGATATGGAAATTATTAGCAGCCATTTAACCATTATTTGTCTGGACTTTCTATTTGACTTGAGACAAATTTCTGAGATCTTGGATCCTTGGAACACGGGGACGTAGTCTGTACTTGTTTCCTCACACAAAAACTTTATTTTTGATCAGTGTGATTTGAGGGAATTGATTTGTTTTACATATATTGTTTAGACAGGGATAGGAAGGATGGTAACTGAATGCTTGAATTAAAACAGCAGAGAGATACAGTTTTACATTATTAAAAGATAAAACAGTGGGAGGAGAGTTGAGTTTGTTTTGTGAAGTTTTATTATATTTTTTCTGGATTAAACACTATGCCTGAATTCAACTGTATTTTCACTCTCAAGACCATGATACAGTTTCAAACTGTGGCATGGATGGCAGTATTTCAGGCTGCACTGTGGTATTTGGTTTTGCAGAGGCATTGTTTTGTGCTGAACTGTGGTATTTGGTTCTGCTAGGGCAGTATTTTGTTGTCCCTAGCTACATGTGTTACTATGCCTTCTGTCAGTTTAGACCCACTTACAACATGGGGATACTTTTAGTATTTTTTTTTTTTTTACTATGGCCATTTCAAGTTCACAGTCTGCCCCTGCTAAGAATAGACAATAGGTGTACAATTTGTTGGAATGTAAAGAGTTTACAGCCCCTGAAAAAAGATGATTCTCCAAAAAATCCGCTATCCCTGTATTAACGAAAGTACATGGGGGACATTTATTAAAAATTCCAATTGCTGCTCATGCCAAACCCCTATTTCTTGCAACTTTGGAAGAGTGACGTGACCAGGAAAAAGTTGCAAATTTTATTACGCAAATGGCATACAACAAAATCTGTGACCTATTGTTGCCACAAACTAGATGGTGGAGTAAATAGATAAGTCAATGACCCCCAAGACGGCTAAGAAAATTATATTTTATGATGATTTTCTATGGCATAGCTTCAGATGAGGACTTTTTGGCAAACGTGAGGGTCTTAGGTGGCATGAATACATCCCAAATAATAGTATTCAGACTGATAATCCCTCCTTACCTGGGATACAGCTAAAGCTCTTATTAGAGGATGCATTAAGATACATTTATTAAAATTGGCATACCTATATGCAAGTCTTGATCTCCCTGCACTGGCATGAGATGCACCTAATTTATAAAAAAGGCATATGCAATTAGAGATGAGTGAAGTATAAAAAAAGTTTCGCCAAATTTTACAACAAAAAAATCGCATTTCTTTGTAAGTAGTGGGTGCTATTACAAGGAGCAGTGATTGCACCGCTCACCATCATTGTAACCCTCAGATGCTGCATTCATAGCTGATAGCAGCATCTGAAAGTAATAATACAGTGTAAAATGTAAAAAAAAAAAGATACCTCATCCATTTGATTGCTAAGAGCCGGCTGCTGCCATCTTGCTTGAAGATCTAGCGTGAAATCTTGCGCGGCCTGTTTTTCAACTCAAAAAACCTGCATCAGAAGCTATATCAAGTACTGCATATGTGATTTCAGCCTTAGACTTTCATAGTATATACAATGAATATACCATAAAAACAACTTGTTTTAAAGAGTGCCCATTCAAAATATGTGCCCAAAGGCCTATGAATGTTAATATTATTATGCCAGCTGTAGTAATATTAAAATGTATGTTAATTTAAGTGTGCCATTTGTGTAAAATTAAAATGTGCAGTACGTAGGCAGCACCATGCATTCAAGTGTTCTTGTCATAGAGAATGGGAAAATTCTTCAAATGTAAAATGCTGCTGTTGTTGTTGTTATTATTATAAATGAAATAGTAAAACATTACTGAAATCTAATTACAAAATAGATTTATTATATAGATTCACTGTTGTAGAATTCACCAAACGCGTTTGGCGTTACATGCTCCTTCCCCACTGAGGAAAGAGTATGTAACTCTGAAAGGCATTTGGTGAATTCTACAAGAGTGAATCTATTAGCGGCACAGAACAAAGGAATCCTTTGGGGTCACCAGCACATCTGATGCAGGAGGAGATACGAGACGGCAAACTTAGATTTGCTCTGATCCTTCCTACAGCAAGAGGGATAACTGAGACCGGCAATCCTCTGACAGGTGGGACACCGCGTGGGACTCCAAGGTTCGGCAACTAACAACGCTCAACAATTGCAATAACAGCTTTCAGCCGGGACATACCGAATACATGTGGAAGCGTACGTTGTTATACTGAATATGACACAAACTGTTATTAATTGATCCCAATAGGATGTTCTGTCAAATAATTAAAGCAGCCGCTATTATGCAAGGATTTATGTACTGATGTCAGTTTTCCTTTTTTATAAAGAGGCCTCTTTTTGATGAAATTTGCTTTTAATATATCTCTGGGAGATTTATTTTAATTGATCTACATTAAGGACGAGATCCATATCAATTGATCCAAATAAGGACAATACTTCTATAATATTATTTAAAAGTAGATATAAGATTACTACTCTGACTGAAGGATTATTGTTCCGCTAACTGTAACAGGCTCAAGTGTGAACCTAGGGATATCTACTTCGGTACAAACAGAGCTCTAAGGACATACATGGAGTCCTAAGGACATACAGTATACCATGTTATGAGCTCTTTACAATTATTATCCACATTTCACAGAATTATAGTGCAAGTATAGATTCTAAACATGAATTTTATCATTTATCTTATTTTAATTCTTACTAATCATGAAATGTTTATTATGGTAATCAATAGACATAAGTGAATCGAAGTTGACAAAGTGAATTTCGATCCGAATTTCAGGAAAAATTTAGATTTGCACCGAATCCAAATTTACTCACGCTTCGTGGTAAAGAATTACATTACGAAATACACTAAAATGGCTGCTGCACATGTTAGGACATGGACCAAAGAACTATGGGAACGAGGGATCCCCCACAATGCCATGCATGCAGCCAATCAGCAGCCAGACAGCCCTTGTGATGTCACAACCCTATAAATAGCCTCAGACATCTTGGATTCAGCCATTTTCCAGTGTACTTGGTGCAGGGAAAGACATCAGCAGGCGCTAGGGACAGTGCTAGAAAAAACTTTATTGTGCTAAAAAATATATTTACAAGTTCAGGGAAAGATTATTCAAGGTGTAGGAAAAGTATACGGAGGCATCATCCATGCTATAAAAGGAGAACAGGGTGCAATAGGAGAGTGTACAGCCTGGGTAATAGTAACAATTACTATTATACCTTGCTGCACTTTTTGGGGATCCAAATTGCTATTATACTGCTGCTTTTAGGTTTGCACTAGATAATACCTCTGTAATTCCAGCAAACCTTGTTTGTTATTGGGGTGCAAGTGCTGTGTTGCAGGGTGTATTTATAGGAAATATACATACGTCATATTAACCAGATCTGCGGTGCATTTAAATTGTTCTACAGTTTCTTTTGGGGTGTATTAGTGTAAAAAAAAAAAAGGACATATTATTTGCCGTTCTGCAGCATTTACATTCTACTACATCTTTTTTTGGTGTGTGTAAGTGTAAAGAAAAGTACGTCTTAGGGTGGGTTCACACTAGCGTTATGGAGTCCGTTATGGATTTCCTTTATACCAGGGTTATAACGGAACATAGTGGAATCCATATTCCATATAAGACGGAAGGGCGGATGCGTTTTGCTGCCCATAGACTTGCATTATGACGGAGTGCAAAACGAACACCTTTTAAAGGCATTCCGTTTGCTCTCCGTCCTAAAAGAAGTATATGGGAATCAAAACGGATCCGTCTGGTTCCGGTTATGCAAGATGGGAAACAAAGTCCTGTCAACAGGACTTTGTTTTCTGTGTTGCATAAAGGGACCCAGATGCATCCATTATGTTTTCCCATAGACTTCCATTAGGACAACGCAAAAAGGAATGCCTCTTAAAGGCTTCCGTTTTGCATTCCATCCTATGGATTCCGTTATGTTCCATTATAATCCTGGCATATGGAAAGCCATAAAGGACTCCATAATGCTAGTGGGATCCCACCCTTATTTGTCGTTCTGTGGTGCAGTTACTTTGTACTACAGCCTTTTTTGGGGTGTAT
Organism: Bufo gargarizans; assembly: GCF_014858855.1. Classification (NCBI taxonomy): domain Eukaryota; kingdom Metazoa; phylum Chordata; class Amphibia; order Anura; family Bufonidae; genus Bufo; species Bufo gargarizans. Next base: position 650,410,079 of record NC_058080.1, read on the forward strand.
AAGTGTAAAAAAAGTACATCTTATTTGCCATTTTGTGGTGCAGTTACATTGTACTACAGATTTTTTGGGGGTGTATAAGTGTAAGAAAAATTACATCTTATTTGCTGTTCTGTGGTGCAGTTAAATTGTTCTACAGCTTTTTTGGGGGGAGTATAAGTTTAAAAAAAAGTGCATCTTATTTGCCGTCCTGCAGTGCAGTTACATTGTGCTACAGCCTTTTTTGGGGTGTATTAGTGGAAAAAAACAATTACATTTTTTTTCCACTCTGCGGTCATGTTACATTGTTCTACAGCTTGTTTGGAGTGTATTATTTTTTTTTAATTTAATTATTTTATCTAACAGTATGTCAGACAGACAAGTGACAAGCTCTTCAAAGGGAAAGGGCAGTGGCCAAAATGTTTCTGTCGCAGGCAGCAGAAGAGGGGATGGTGGTGGCAGGAGTCGCAGCTCGAGGCCTGAGCTTCCGGTGTCATCTAGCCGTTGTGTCTTGACCAGCAACTCAGCGGTGCTTGAATAGTTGCATCTGTCTTCTACTTTGTCACAAGTTACATCAGACAACCCCAGCAAAGAGTCGGTTGGTTCTTCAGACACAATGATTAGTTGGCATGGCCCAGGAGCAGGCCCTGTGCCCTCACCTGTCCTCAACCTGCCTTTGTCCTTTTATGTTACCTCTGCTAGAGAAGTATTATATGCCGTAGGCTCCGCTCCAATTTTCAGCGAGGATGAGCTACTAAAGGACAGTCAGCAGCTACTGACCAGCCAAGTTCTGGAGGAGAGAGCTGCCGCTTCCTCCGGTAGACGGGCAAGTAGTGATGATGAGAGTTGCGTGGGAGCTGATGTTGTGAGCTGTCAGATGAGACCATTGAGGGGAACAGTGACGTGCAGACAGTAGTGGATGATGATTAAGCCGATCGCACGTGGGAGCCGGGTGAAGAAGGAGAAGAGGGTGGCAGCTTGCGTGTGAGGCAGCAGCTAAGTCAGCAAGTCGGTAGCGTGGCCGGGAGTCTGCAGGATGGCAGCAGTGGGAGGCCGGGAGCCAAACGTGCCTGGGGTAGACCGCCTGTTGATAGGATGCCGGAGGAGGTGAATATGGCCAATTGCCGAATTTGTGGGCAGAAGGTGAAGCAGGGTGCCAATGTTGGGACCATCGCCCTGCATCAACACATGCAGTGTCACCATAAAGAGGCTTGGGAGAACAGTGGCTCCGATGAGGTGGTCCAGCGTGCTGCAGCAACCACTGCATCACCCAGTGGAACACACCCAATTCCATGCAGTCAAGGCTACACCACCTCAGCCGAAGGGAGCTGTCTGTCCTTCCCATCATCTGCTAGTCCTGATGCTCCTGCTCCTCCTACTTTTTGTCGGTCATTCTGTCAGCAATCGATCACCGATGCAATTGGCAAGAGACAAGAGTATGCATGCACTTATCCAATGGCGCAGAATCTGAACTTGCTCATGTCCAAGTTGCTGGTGCTGCAGTCCCTGCCATTTTTCAAGTGGTGGACTCTGCACCTTTCAGAGAACTGATGTCTTGTGCCAAGCCGAGGTGGAGAGTCCCAAGCCATAATTTATTTTCAAAAAAGGCAGTACCAGCCCTGCACACATATATAGAACAGAAGGTGGGCCAGTTATTGAGCCTGTCGGTGTCTGACAAGTGCACGGCAGCACCAACATGTGGATCTGTAACTATGGTCAAGTGCAATATATGTCCTTTATGGCCCACTGGGTAAATGTGGTTCCTGCCCAGCCAAACTAGCAACTTGGCCAGGTGACACCGCTTCTGCCTCTATGTTCTCACACCGTTGGTCCTGTGACAATGCCCGCCTCTACCTCATCATCTTCTACCGTGTCCTCAGCCTCCACTGCAGGGACAATTCACAGCGCCCCTCCAGCATACCACATGTGGCACGGTGCTTTTCTACACCTAGTATACCTGGGTGAACGGAGTCACACAGGGAAGGAACTGCTCCTCGTCCTTCATCAAGAAATCGAATCTTGGCTTTCTCCTCGACAACTCAAAATCGATATTCAATCTGGTTGTAAAGTGGTACCTGAAAACTTCCTCCCATCTGCAAGACTTCCTGAAAATGGCCAGGAAACTTTGCATGCACTTCAGCCACTCGTACACCGCAAAGCACACCCTCCTTGAGCTGCAGCGGCAGAACGGCATCTCCCAACACAGGCTGATATGCAACGTTTTAAACTGTGGGAATTCCACCCTCCATATGTTGGACCGACTATACGAACAGACAAATGCTATAAACAATTTCTTGATGATCCAAGCAGACAGGAGTACTCCCCTGTGAATCTTTGATATCAGCCAGTAGCAGCTCATGCTTGACACCTGCCATTTGCTCAGGCCCTTTGAGGAGGCCACTTTATTTGTCAGTCGCCAGGACTACGGGATGAACAATGCCATTCCGCTGATTCATGTCCTGGAGCAGATGCTGCTAAATCTGACTGGCCAGGGGACAGGAGACATGGTGACTGCATCTCAAGGCCACATGAGCCCTGTGGAGGTTGAACTATTGGAGGAGAAGAAGGAAGAGGAGGACATTCAATCACAAGCAAGCAATGTGTAGAAAAATTGGTGTTTTTTCTACACAGCTGACAGGAGAAGGAGCAGCCAGAGGAGCTACAGGGTGATGAGGAAGAGGAAGCAGAGGACCCAAACACACTGTGGCAGTATGCAATGAAAATGGAGGCAGGGAGTCCCTCTGAGTCACTTACGCAAATGGCCCACTGCATGCTCACTTGCTTGTGTAGTGACAGCCAAATTGTCACCATTCGCCAGAGGGGTGACTACTGGCTCTCCACTATGTTAAACCCTGGCTACTGGTCCAAAATGGGGGCCTTTTTTGCGCCTGCTGAGAGGGAGGACAAACTGAACTACTATGTAGTCAGTATGTGCGCCATCGCCCATACTCACGTAGGTCTGCCACGGGGGGCCCTCTGCGCTCATTTTCCACTTGCATGGCTGCTGGGGGGGACAGGAGCAGTACCAACTCCATCAGTAGCTAATTAAGTCTAGAGTCACCTATGAGCAGTTTTCTTCACCCGCCTACTGAAGAAACTACTCACCAGCAGCAGCAGGTAGACATAGAGCAGAACATGAACCAGCAGGTTGTGGCATACTTGGAATGAACTCTTCCACCCCACATCTAAGATCCTCTGAACTACTGGACAGCCAAACTCGATTTGTGGACTCAACTGGCCGAGTTTACCCTGGACAAGCTTTCCTGCCCTTCCAGCAGTGTGGTTGTTTTGTGCGGCGGGGGCCATAGTTATCCTAAGGAGAACTCACCTGTCCACCCAGAATGAGGAGAAACTGACCTTTGTGAAGATGAATCAGGTGTGGATCAGCCAGGATTTTATAACACAAGTGCCTGATGCATCAGACTAGATCATCCATAGTGTCACACCTACACTTTGACAAAAGAGGCCTGTTTTTACTGGCTACCTGCTTCAGCTACTATTCTGATGCTGCCACCTCAACACTATGTCACAGGGCCAATCTGTGGTCTCTTCATGTTGCTGCCACCTCAACACTTTGTCACTGGGCCACTCTGTGGTATCCTCATGCTGCTGCCACTTCACTACTCTGTGGTCTCTTCATGCTGCTGCCACCTCACTACTCTTTGGTGATGTGGCAGTAGCATGAGGAGACCAAAGAGTAGTGAGGTGGCAGCAGCTTGAGGAGACCACAGAGAAGTAATGTGGAAGCAGCATGAGGAGACAACAGAGTGGCCCTGTGACATAGTGTTGAGGTGGAAGAAACATGAGGAGATCACAGATTGGTGATGTGGCAGTAGCATGAGGAGACCAATCTGTGATCTCCTCATGTTTCTTCCACCTCAACACTATGTCACAGGGCCACTCTGTTGTCTCCTCATGCTGCTTCCACATTACTTCTCTGTGGTCTCCTCAAGCTGCTGCCACCTCACTACTCTGTGGTCTCCTCATGCTGCTGCTACCTCAACACTATGTCACTGGGCCACTCTGTGGTTTCCTCATGCTGCTGCCATCTCAACACAGTATCACTGGGACAATCTCTAGTCTCCTCATGCTGCTGCCATCTAAACACTATGTCACTGGGCCACTCTATGGTCTCCTAATGCTGCTGACACTTCACTAACCTGTGGTCTCCTTATGCTGCTGCCATCTCACCACTCTGTGGTCTCCTCATGCTGCTGCTACCTCAACACTATGTCAATGGGCCACTCTGTGGTCTACTCATGCTGCTGCCACCTCCCCACTCTGTCACCGGGCCACTCTGTGGTCTCCTCATGCTGCTGTTACCTCCCCACTCAGTCACTGGGCCACTCTGTGGTCTCATGCTGCTGCCACATCACTACTCTGTGGTCTCCTCATGCTGCTGCCACCTCCCCACTATGTCACTGGGCCACTCTGTGGTCTCCTTTTCTGATCTGCCAGAAGGAAAGAAAAATGAGACGCATAACTGATCCTGTCTGCCTGTATGATATGGTCCCATAAAAATTGGCTTATAATTTGGTAGCCAAAACCAGTAGTGTGTACAAAACACAGAAGACATGCAAATATTCCATTCACGTGTCATCTCTGCTCTGATCCGTCACAACAATAACCCACAAAAAACGGATCCTGCCTGTGGGAGGATTCACCTTCACTGTCATTATTTTCTCAATAATCAAGCTGTATTGCTAATGCCAAAAATAAACAGGAGTGGATCTAAAACAGAGATGACACATGAATTGAATAATTGCATGTCTTCTGTGTTTTGTAACCACTCCTGCTTTTGGCTACCAAATTATAAGCCAATTTTTATGGGGCCATACAGGCCTTACAGCTGCTACACAGACAGGATCAAAAGAAAGGTCAAATAATTGATGATGTCAGCCAGGCCGAAAGCCAAAATAGTGGACCAGTCTTGAAGTGGTGAGGGTGGGTACAGCATGAGAAGTCCACAGAGTGGACCTATGACATAGTGGTGAGGTGGAAGCAGCATGAGGAGACCATAGAATACCGGAAAAGAAAAACGCTAGTGTGAAAGTAGCCTAATACTAAGCAATAGTAAAGAACTAATCAATAAATGATGTTGAACTTTTAAGAAACTTTTTGTACAATTGGTGGAACATCATAGTATAATGAACTACTTAATGGTTGTGGAATAAAAAAAAAACATCATTGGCACAGTATACTGCAATGTCATAGATTACTGAAGAAGTGACTATTGATCAAGAGATTTTATCTGATTGACATTTTTTGAGTCTTTCTCCTTTCCACGAATATTAACTATTAACATAATGCACCTAGTCTGCCTTGCCTACTGAGAAATTGATATTTACTTGTTCCCTGCTGCAACAGCCCTGCATGTTCACTCCTATTCCCCCATATTCTGGTCTCTAATCTGTTTTCCTCCAGCCGGGGCATGGACATAGTTCCCTAGCGACACAGCACTGCTGAGGTCATTTATTAGCTAAAGTGGCTCGGGTGATCATGTTCATGTCCCAGCCAGAAGAAAAAAATAAAAAATATTATTAAATGGCTTACTGTATCACCAAATGATGTCATTATGGGCAGTTTATCTGCCGGAGCAAATGGGTCCTGAGCTGTGTTTGACATTGGACTGCTAAAGTAGTAGTAACAAAGTTGGTAAAACAGGGACTTTTTTTTGCACTGTGTTTTAGATACTATGAGATACTAGAAAATGATATTAACAAATATACATATATGACATACAGTATCTTCTCTTGCTTTCTCATTTACCAGGATGCTCTGGACCTCTTGGAATGGAAGGAGGGATCATCTCCAACCAACAAATAACAGCATCCTCAACTCACAGGGCTCTTTTTGGATTACAAAAGTGGTACCCGTATTTTGCAAGACTTAATAAAAAGGGTCTTGTAAATGCTTGGACTTCAGCAGAAAATGACCGGTGGCCTTGGATTCAGGTAAGACACGTTTATGACAGTAGTCACTAAAACTGGTGCTAAGACAAATGGCCTGCTATTTAGTCTACAGTATGACACTTTAGGAACTTAAGAGATTACCATTAACCTTCCTGACCCCTGCTATATATGTACGGGTAGAAGTCAGGGTATGCTAAAAGGCTGATAGCCACCAGGTACTTGCTGTTTTACAAAAATCAATAGTGGAAATTTAGCTACTCAGATGCCATGGTCAATTGCGACAGTGTCATCTGAGAAGTCTTTTCCCAGGAGTCCTGCACTCCCTTGCACCAAACAGCTCCACACTGAGAGTCATTTGGTTGATGTGGCAACCTCAGGCCTTCTAAAACCTCAGGCCTTCATAATGAATATCCCATAGACTGCAATGGTAATTTATTGCAGTCTATGGGACAAGTGATCTCAAGATCTCATGTTATAGGGGTATTCCCATCTCAGACATGCCCCCATTGTCTGATAGGTGCGGGATATGCCCCCATTGTCTGATAGGTGCAGGTTACAATGCTGGGACCCGCACTATTCACTATTACGAGAACAGTGCGGGGAGAGCTGTGGCTGGAGGACCCCATAGAAGTAAATAGGAGCGTACCGCGCATGCACAGCATCCCTCCATTCATTTCTATGGGGCCGACGGAAATAGTCGAGCGCTCGGCTATTTTCGGCGACCCCATAGAAATGAATAGAGGGCAGCTGTGCATGCGCAGTGCACCCTCCTTCACTTGCGGGGCCCCATTCTCGATATAGGTGCGGGTCCTAGCGGTGGGACCCGCACCTATCAGGCAACAGGGGCATATCTTAGCGATATGCCCCCATTGTCTGAGATGGGATAACCCCTTTAAGGTTCCTTAGGGAGACTTAAAAAAATATAATGATATACAAAATCTAAAAATGTAATTCAGCAAATCTCCCCATTTAAATAAATAAACTATTACAATGTAAATGTATTTATCTTTATTGGAAAAAATCTAAATGGCTGATTCCCCATTTTTTGTTTGTTTGTTTTTGTTGCTTCACCTCCCCAAAAAGTTAAATAAAAAGTAATTAAAGGGGTTTTCTCAAGACGCAGGTTTATACTTACCTGCTCCCGGCGCGCCGTCTACTTCCTGGTTTCGGCAGGGGGCGGGCGTCATCTTCATTGATGTCTTCTATCTGGCCGGGCCGCGCGCTGTACTGAACGCGCACACCGAGTCCGCGCATGCCCCCTGGTGACTTCTTCCTGGCCAGTATAGTATACTTGACAGGAAGAAGTCACCAGGGTGCATGCACGGACTCTACGTGCGCGTTCAGTACAGTGCGCAGCCGGCCGGGAGAAGAAAAGAAGACGTCTGCGCACCCGCGGCCACCACGATTCCTGAGAAGCGCGGTGGCCGTAACCAGGGGAAACGGAAGACAACAGTCAGGTAAGTATAGGTTTATTTTTTTCTAAGGGGTGGGGATTTGTTAATTAAATATATTTAGAAAAATAATCACTGTTAAATCATTAACAGATTTAACAGAGATCATTAAGATGATAATACCCCTTTAACACTGATAAAATCTACATATCGCCCACATAAAAAAAAAGAGCTGTTATACAGTGCTATAGAAATTTTATGAGGTTATGAGGGTCAGAATATGGTGATGCAAAATTATTTATTTTACCAAATTTGTACTTAGCATTAAAACAAAAGAAAAACTATAAAATATGTTATCACTGTAATCTTGCAGACCCAGAGAATGAAGGTAGCAGGTCAGTTTCACCACATAGGGAAACCAATAAAACTGCAGCGGAATTGCTTTTTTTCAGTTTCACCCCTATTAGAATTTTTTCCCCCCAGCTTCCTACTACATCATTTGCAATATTAAATGCTGACATTAGAAAGTGCAACTTGTTAAGCGAAAAAAATAAAAATAAATCCCCTAATATGGCTATGTGAATGGAAACATAAAAAAGTTATGGCTCCAATATGACAGGGAGTAAAAAAACAACAGAGCAAAAATGGAAAATTGCAGAGTCTTGAAGGTGTTATGGAAACCCTCTTTTCTGGAGTTTTAGAGAGCCTTTAAAAGTCCTCCAAGTCTTTTAGCGTGGTCCAAATTGATTCCTTTATGAAGCATCGGAGAGAAAGAAAGAAAGACGTAGATACACTGTTTCTATGTATCTGTCTCTAGGTAACAAAGCCCTACAGAGAATTTTAATAGCAGATATAATTAGGTGGGATTACATTTATATTCGTCAAATCAGTGTAAAGTAAATTTCAAATTTAGAGATATCACTGAAAGCAAGAATCTAAAACGTAACTTTTATTAAATAAAATAAAATCATATAACTTGGATCCATAAAGGTCCTATACACTGCAATAAGCTATCATCAAGAACAACATGGGCTCAAGCATCCTCGTTCCTAGGACTGCACTTTCCTTATTATGTCCTTGGCCTATCCTTCAGACACTGTTTATTATACCTAAGTACAGCCAGTCCTAGAATGCACACCTATATAGTCAGTCCCGACACGTTTCCTCCTCCAGATGGACAGAGGATTCCTCAGGGGATTAGACCGAAAAGTTAAATGGCAAAAAACAATAAGATACAATGGAACCAGATCCACAAATAGTTAATCATACCATGTGTCATTATAAGGCCACCATATATGTAGAGGATAGCAGATAATAAGGTTATCCTACCATTATGCTAGGTGTTGCCAGATGAGTCATATACTCACAGACTCGATATATGGATCAACAGATTCCTGGGGCAGATGATAGCTCCAAACATACTCTAAACTGAGACACAGTTAAAGAGGATGGGTGGGAACTTGCTTAGCATTCATCAGGGCCCGATAGGTGGAAAAAGCCATCCATAAAAAAAAAAAAAAAAAAAAAAAAGGGAGGGGGTGCCCTCATAGGTGCACTGAAATGTCAGTCAAGAGCAATGATTGTAAAACCTCCATCCAGCCACAAGATAAGAGTGCCCTCATAGGTAAGATAATATGTCCATCACAAGCACTGCCTATTGCACACCTAAAAGGGTTGGGGGTTGGGTTACCAGGGCTGCCAGATAGAGCAGACCCACCGCTCAGCACACCTTCACTGCCAACAAACGTATTGCGTGCCAAGCCTCTGTTCCAGCGAGGTACTTGGACAAGCAAGGGAGGAGGTGTCACTAGACCCGAACAACAAGCCACACTCACTCCGCCAGCACATACATAGCAAAGACAACGTGAAGCACATGCCAATGCAAAGACAGAGGGCATTGCTCGATGGGTGGTTACGCCCCCTCTCCTAATCATCGGAGTGCACGCCAATAAAGTATTACAGGCGTGTGCTGCAGGGCTTAGACCATGGCACGGGAGGCGTGCCAGACCATCCCCCAGAATAAATATGCATTCCAGAGTAGAACGCATAGCTGTAATTGCTCCTGCAGTTACTTCAGATAACACAGAATGCTCCCAGTAACACAAAATACAATGAACTAATACTCAACTCATACAGAATACTTATGTGCAATTGGATAAAGTAGAGTACCTACATATTATAAATAAAGTTCAATGCACATATAGAGAAAAATAAATAAATAAACAGCAACCACTGGGAGCCTTCATATACATAGGATCAAGATATGATTAACGGGGGTTGGTTACAAACATGTTCATAAGATATAATTTATTCCTATTAGATTCTAAAAGGATTTGTCAACCCAGTGAGGAGTATGTCTAAAAGGGCATGATACAGATTAATGAAAATAGCTGATAAGGTATAAACTCAGCCAAAAGTATATAAATGTAAATTTGCGCTTCACGCGCGGATGACATTATTCCAGTGGTACAGGAGGTGGGGCTACTTGCAGGGACAAGTAAAATTCAGGGTCAAATGAAGTAAGAGAATGTCAATCTCTTATTAAGACCCCCGGGTGACTGGGACCGAAATCTATATATCCATTCCGTCTCCTTTTGGAGGATCCGTCGGTCTCAGTCACCCTTTCTGGGGGATGGAAGTATCAATTCTAAAGCCGAAAAAGGAGATGGCTTTAGGGTCACCATTATGGCATTCCAGGATGTGATCTGCCACCGGGGTATTATTTTGTTTTTTAATATCATTAATGTGTTCCAGAATTCTCCGACAAACTTCTCTAAAGGTTTTTCCCACGTAATCAAGGGGGCATGTACATTGGCATACATATATCACTCCCTTGCTACGGCAATTAATGAAATCTCTTACTTCAAAATTCTGGTTAGTTACTGAACAGGTCCCATTTTTAGTCCTATTGATGTAACGACGTGCTGCACATGAGCCACATTGAAAAATCCCCAGTGGTTTGCGATCTAACCACGTCCCTGGCGGTGTTGGGCGTGTGAAATGGCTATGGACCAATCTATCTCTGAGGGACCCCCCCCCTCCGCCTGAATGTGATACCGGGCCTAGATGGTAGAGCATCAGCCACATCCGGATCGAAAAGTAAAATGGGCCAATATTTTTTAATTATCTTTAATCCGGCCGTTATTCACATCAAACGTGAAGATAATTCTGATGACCTCCTTTTCCGAGACGGATCTCTTCGGAACTAAGAGAGAGCTTCTGTTATAGTCCCTCGCTTTTTGAAATGTGTCTCTCAATACCTTTTGTGGGTACTCTCTAGCCTTAAAACGATCCTGCAACCTCCTGGATTCATAATGGAAATGTTCCATTTCTGAACAATTTCTCCTGACTCTCAAAAACTGACCTCGAGGTATCCCCTTCTTTAAATTTCTTGGATGGGATCTGTCCCAATGCAATAGGCTATTAGTTGCAGTGGACTTCCTGTAGAGAGTAGTGGCCAATTTGTCAATTTGTTTAGTCACCTTCACATCCAAGAAAGTAAGCGTATCAGGATGAAATTTGAAGGTGAATGAGAGACCCACCTCATTTGTATTAAGAAATTGCATGAAAGATTTAAACTGGTCCAAATCGCAATTCCACACCAAAAACACATCATCTATATATCTGGCCCAAAAAATAAATTTATCACACCACCAGGGTTAAATTTCAAATTTACCTATTACTGTGAATACTAGACATGATGCAAATCACATGGGGTACAGGAAAAATTGTACAGATATGTCCATACAGAGGTTTTCCTAGCCCCCAAATAATGGTTTTGTCCAGATAGCACCATCCTATGGACATAGCTTATGATCTATAAATGACTCTACAATAAGACAGATGAAGGGGGATGTGTAATATGTATTGTAAATGCAGAATCTTATCTTTATCATTTCCCCCTCGCCTTTTTCTCATTTACATACATTGACAACCATCTTCTTCCAACTACCCTAGTAGGAGCTGGGGGATTTTTCTAACTCTTTACCCATTCATTGAGCTGTATTCTGTATGTAAACAGCATCATACCTGGGAGGAGTAGTACCAGTCATCATCAGCTTCTTGTTCTGCGTAGCTGGATGGTATTGTTCTAGATACTTAGCCTTTTTGCATAGCTTAGGAATAGGCCAAAACAATAATTTGACAACTCTCTCAAAGTTCAGAGACAAGCATGGTTCCAAGTGTCTGTGCCTTGGAGCTTCACACAGGTGGCTGTAGTGAGCTCTTTTGGGGCTGACTCACTTTATCTCAGCTCTAAAAACTTCCTGACGTGTCTCTTTACCACTATGCAGTCTCCAGGTTTTATGAGTTCCTTGGATACAGTTGGGATCTGGAATGGAAGAAAGAACACTGTTATGAGTTTCAATTTGATCCTCATGCAGTTTATGGACATAGCTGGATGGTACGCCATTAGCAGTTTGTAGCTGCTTGTAGCTGCTGAACAAAACTCTCAAAGAGTATCTAATATGGGACAGTCTTTATCTCCCTCTTGGGGTGGTTCTGACAGAATTCAATGCAATAGGTAAATGTTCCACCTAAGGAAGCTGAGTTTCCTCCATACACTTCTAAATTTTCAACTTCAGGGTGCCACCCTGCTACTACTATGGGGGTGCTAGGGCATATGAAAGGCTTGTTCTATCCCTAGGGTTGCTGTGGTCTCCTTCATAAGTTCACCAGTAATATGGGTACACCTACTAATTTTTATGACCTCTGGCAACCCATGTCTGCAGACCACTTCAATCACTAGTTTCTTAGCCATCATCTTGTTGTTCGTTTTGGTCATGGGCCAGGCTTAGGGCAATCCTAAATACAAATCTACACAGACCAAGACATATTTGTAAGTAACCACAAGAGACCAGTGAAATATAAAAAATTAAAAAATGATTCGACTGTTTCTCTGAATTTTACATAAAATTTGCTTTGTGAAACAATTTATTTTTTATTTTTTTCTCATTACTCAGAATGACAACTTTTTTTTTTTCATAGAAACATAGAATGTGTCGGCAGATAAGACCCATTTGGCCCATCTAGTCTGCCCAATATACTAAGTACTATGGATAGCCCCTGGCCCTATCTTATATGAAGGATGGCCTTATGCCTATCCCATGCATGCTTAAACTCCTTCACTGTATTTGCAGCTGCCACTTCTGCAGGAAGGCTATTCCATGCATCCACTACTCTCTCAGTAATGTAATACTTCCTGATATTACTTTTAAACCTTTGCCCCTCTAATTTAAAACTATGTCCTCTTGTAGCAGTTTTTCTTCTTTTAAATATTCTCTCCTCTGTTACCTTGTTGATTCCCTTTATGTATTTAAAAGTTTCTATCATATCCCCTCTGTCTCATCTTTCTTCCAAGCTATACATGTTAAGGTCCTTTAATCTTTCCTGGTAAGTTTTATCCTGCAATCCATGTACCAGTTTAGTAGCTCTTCTCTGAACTCTCTCCAAAGTATCAATATCCTTCTGGAGATATGGTCTCCAGTACTGAGCACAATACTCCAAATGAGGTCTCACTAGTGCTCTGTAGAGCGGCATGAGCACCTCCGTCTTTCTACTAGTAATGCCTCTCGCTATACACCCAAGCATTCTGCTAGCATTTCCTGCTGCTCTATGACATTGTCTGCCTACCTTTAAGTCTTCTGAAATAATGACCCCTAAATCCGTTTCCTCAGATACTGAGGTTAGGACTGTATCACTGATTTTATATTCTGTCACTGATGTTGGAAAATAGAGCTTCGTAGGTTTATTTCCAGCTTATTGCTAGTACAGAGGCCCAACAGCATTCTGTTGCACAGCAACCATTGCACTTTTGTTTTCACTGACTCATATTCATCCATGCTAAACATGTTTAATTATAGCTAAATCATTTTATAGTTATAGCTATAGTAATATCTATTGCTGCTGAGCAATAGTTTTTTTTTTCATTGCATCATATCCGTGTTGTATTGAAATGTGTTACATTGTAGCAAAAGCAATAATGCAATTTTTCTACCAATGAAACATTAATGCAAATTACACCATACACAAAAAATTAACTGACTTTCCTGCAAAGTTCAAGTGTTGGTATGTGCTGGGGGAGGCGGGATGATTGCAATACAAGTGTGCAACACATATTTTACAACCCAGAGAGTACTGTGTGTTTGTGTGGGGGTGGGGGTGTGTGGGGTGGGGGGGATAATTGCAATACAAGTGTGCAACATGTGTTTTGCAATCTAGAATAAACTGTTTTAAATCTCTATGTGAACACACTTCAAAGAGTTGGCCCAAATCTATAACAGGGCATCGCCAGACAGTTCAAGTGTTGGTGTGTGTGTGTGGGGGAAGGGGGGGGGATAATCTCATAGTCGGTTTACTTCTTGTGTTTTACGCTAGAGAAATCTTTTATAAGAATCTGAACGCACATAAGACATTAGGCCCAAATCTCCTGGTAGTGGCACCGAGTGCATTATTTCCAAAGTAAATTGTCAGTTGCAGTGTCTTCAGTGTGTTTGTGGAAAGAGAAGGAAATTTTATTGTTCCTTTCTGTCTTTAAGTTTCAGAACTGTTCTATACTTTGCGTGACTGTGTACATTAAGTAAAAAATTTCTAAGGGTTTCAAATGAAAGACCCAGAGCCAGAATGTGGGTAGTAGCAGCACCAGCTATCTCATCTGGCAACACAAACATAGGCCAATTTGCTGGTGATTCAGTCACTGCTATGCCATTGAACAGAGTCTGCTGCCTTGAGGGGAGTTGATGGAACGAGCTCAGCCTCGCTGGAAGTTACATAGCTGGCATTATTTCTCCCAAAAAGCCATCCGTGTACTCTCATGTGGTGGAGAACGTGGGCAGCTTCCTGTGATTCTCGTTGTGCGGCAAGGTTGACACCACAGTGGACTCCTTGTGGAGAATGCTTATGGAAAGTGACAGTATATGTCTTTTACTGTGCACCGAGTCAGTGTTTTATTCCGAGAGTGGCGAGGTAGCACCCCAGAAACAAAGCTAGGTCCTTTTGACCCTCCACGTTTGTGTTGGCTTGGCTCCCACACCAGGAACTTATCTCCCTCCTCCTCTATGGACATTGTTAAGGGGGAATATTATTCACCAATATTTGTGTAAATATCGATACTTAATATTCATAAATAAGAGCGAGTCGTCAGGTGATGACTCCGCCTATTTATGCCTAAATCATATATAAATACCTAACTAGCTAGGTTATGTTATGTTAACTAGCTAACTACCTCTGTTACCTATACACTCCACTAAACTACACTACGGCTATTGCTGCGGCATCTACTACAACAAAAGACTACACGCTGTGCTTAAATAAAAGGTATTTATTAATTAACACACTATACATAACGGTCTAAGGCTACTTTCACACTTGCGTTTGATTGGATCCGTTCTGAACGGATCCGATCATATTAATGCAGACGAAGGCTCCGTTCAGTACGGATCCGCCTGCATTAAAGGGCTTCTGTCACCCCACTAAAGTGATATTTTTTTTTGGGCTAGTGAAATTAGTTATATTGCGATATATGACAATATAATTGTGTTACTTACTTTGATCCAGCAGTTTCTGCAAAAAACAAAGTTTTATAATATGTAAATTCGGTCTCTACCAGCAAGTAGGGCGGCTACTTGCTGGTAGCTGCTGCAGAAATCCGCCCCCTCGTCGTGTTGATTGACAGGGCCAGCCGGGATCTCCTCCTCCGGCCAGCCCTGTCGGCATTTCAAAAATCGCGCGTGGATTCGGCGCAGGCGCTCTGAGATGAGGAGGCTCGTCTCCTCAGCACTCCCTCAGTGCGCCTGCGCCGATGACGTCTTCTATTTCGGTGATGTCATCGGCGCAGGCGCACTGAGGGAGTTCTGAGGAGACGAGCCTCCTCATCTCTGAGCGCCTGCGCCGAATCCACACAGGCGCGCGATTTTTGAAATGCCGACAGGGCTGGCCGGAGGAGGAGATCCCGGCTGGCCCTGTCAATCAACACGACGAGGGGGCAGATT
Organism: Bufo gargarizans; assembly: GCF_014858855.1. Lineage (NCBI taxonomy): Eukaryota > Metazoa > Chordata > Amphibia > Anura > Bufonidae > Bufo > Bufo gargarizans. The sequence goes on from NC_058080.1 coordinate 650,425,346, forward strand.
TCTGCAGCAGCTACCAGCAAGTAGCCGCCCTACTTGCTGGTAGAGACCGAATTTACATATTATAAAACTTCGTTTTTTGCAGAAACTGCTGGATCAAAGTAAGTAACACAATTATATTGTGATATATCGCAATATAACTAATTTGACTAGCCCCAAAAAAAAAAATCACTTTAGTGGGGTGACAGAAGCCCTTTAATAACTTAGAAAAATGTCTAAGTGCGAAAGTAGCCTGAGCGGATCCGTTCAGACTTTCAATGTAAAGTCAATGGGGGACGGATCCGCTTGAAGATTGAGCCATATGGTGTCATCTTCAAGCGGATCCGTTCCCATTGACTTACATTGTAAGTCTGGACGGATCCGCACGCCTCCGCACGGCCAGGCGGACAGCTGAACGCTGCAAGCAGCGTTCAGCTGTCCGCCTGGCCGTGCGGAGGCGAGCGGATCCGCATCAATTCAGACTGCATCAGGGCTGGACGGAAGCGTTCTGCTCCGCTCGTGAGCTCCTTCAAACGGAGCTCACGAGCGGACAGCAGAAGGCTAGTGTGAAAGTAGCCTAATATTTGCTTATAATTATATATGTCTATATCAATGGAATAGATATATATATATATTTATAGCAGCACACAGCAATATAAGTAAACACACTATAACAACACACTAATATGGTCCTAACTACGCTAACACAGTCCCAAATCCTCCCCAGAATCTAACTACAATTACAATAATACACTTACATACACACAAATATCAGTAAGGGGTAAACACATCTGTGCAAGGCGGGGCAAGGGGTAACTCAGGAAAGGGTGTTTATGCTCTGCAGGGACTTGCAGGGCAGAGGCAGGTTGTCACGGCCACGGTTATGGTCGTGACTCCTCAACCGCATGCGGTTGCCTGCGGTTTGGTTTTGGTGTTCAATCACAGGTGAGGGCCGCTGGTGTGTGGCCTCACTTGTGGTTGCCGCGGGCAACTAGTTGTATGGTGTTGGTTTCAGCAGAGCAGCCTGAGCGGTGCTGGGCAGCTTGCTGCATGGCATGCGGTTGGACCTAACAACCTTCATGTTGGGTGTTGTGTTTGTTTGTCTGGTGTGCACTGCGTTTTGTGTTGTGTGTGCACTAGGAGTCTTCCCTTCACTGTGGCTGCCCGTGGCAACGTTTGGTTGGATGTGTACATGTGGTGGCAGTGTCCCGGCCTTCGGGCTGACTCCCTGGACATGGTTGCCACCCATGTCGTTCCCTGCGGCAACAGCCACAGTGTGATCTTGGTTTGGACACTTCCCCTTTAAGTGGTGTTTTCCCTTCCCTTGTATTGGAAGGGTTAACTCCCTTTCTGTGTGTGTGAGACACTGGGTGTGTCTGTGTGGGTGTGGCCTCAGGCCTATAAAGCCTAACATCTTCTGGCATCGCACGGCTGAGGGTTTTCCCTATCCTTAGCCGTGACACTATTTATAGAATATATATATACATATAGACACACACACCACAATCCAAACCTATTTACACTAGACAATTTACAATTCCCAATTTCACCCCACACTCTAGCTATACAATACACTTACATACATTCCTTAGCAGCCCAACCCAACCTGGCTCTAAGCTATCCCTATGGGAGGCAAAGGATTAACACACCATCAGCTGCTGCTGGGGTAAGCAGGCAGCAGTGAAGGGGTAGGATTACAGGGCAGCTACAGGGGTGACTGGGCTGCTTCCTGGGTACATGCTCATCAGGGATTAATGCTGAGGCATGAGGTCAGCAGACAGGGGTTAGGGGATGGTTGGTACTTAGCCATTTCCAGGAGCATGTGGGCGCATGTGGCCTCTCTTCCTTCAGGGAGCTGTTCCCATCCCATATGTCTCTGATTGTAGTCCAGATGCAAGAGCCCCCTGTTCCTGGTTTCAGGCTCCTATATCAGCCTCAGAAACAGCCCACCTCCCCCCTCCTCAGGGATGTGACATCATAGTGTGACTGTGACGTATGCCTGCCAGTTAGCCCCCTGAGGCTAGCAGTACCACACGCCCAGCCATGTCACAAACATAAGGTGGGGCAGAGCATAGTAACTAGGCTGATAAACTCAACAAAAGGCCTCAGATCAATTGATCCCTTAGCCTTTGAAGTCACCAGCCACCTGGAGAAATATCCACCCCCCTGCAGGAACTGGCTGAACGCTGTCCCTATGGGGGAATTTAAGTATATATATGTATATAGATACTTGAGGAGCATCTATATACACATATATACTCATTTTAAACCTGGGGCATACATGGGCAGTTATAGGCCCATATATATATATATATATATATATATACCTGGGGGAGAGCCATGGCAGATACACATATATAGATGTTTGGGGCACATCTACCTGCATGTACATATACACAATATAATTCTGGGGCATAAATGGGCAGTAATAAGCCCACCTGCCTATGGATATATTATACATAGAGATGTATGCTGACAAGGGGGCATACATACATCTCCATGTATACACCCATACCACCTGGACCGGCCCATGCAAAAGGGCCAATATACATGCACATATGTAAGGGCATATATACATATATATTTAAATCCAACACTTCCCTCAACAGACATCCTCCTATCCCCAACAGCAGCATGGTAGAGCATTGCTGCAACTCTTCCTCATATCACATATGTCAAGTCTAGAATTGCCATGCAGTGTTAAAGCTGATAGGCCTGGATGGGAGCAGCCACACGGCCGATCACTTGCTAATGTGCATCAAGCAGCAAACATCCTGTTGGCTGCCTCCATTGTGGGCTGGCAAAACCTGGGGAAAATAACACATGGCCACTGCATAGCGCACATGAAAAACCTAGTTGTGCAATACTTTTTTTTTTTTTAAGTTGAAAATATTGTAATAAAATACTAGTAAATGTACTACCTCAAAGGTAGTATTTTCCGAAATACTACATGTACCACTAGCCACCAAAAAAAGGCAGCAGGCGATTAGGCTGATTAACAAGTGACTAAATAACTGGGGTAGGAAGGACGGGTTTGGATTCCTGGAGAACTGGGCCAACTTTTTTGTTGGCTACAGGCTCTATCGTAGCCAAAAGAGGTGCATCTGTTTGGGGGGAGAAACATAGAAACATAGAATGTGTCGGCAGATAAGAACCATTTGGCCCATCTAGTCCGCCCAATATACTGAATACTATGGATAGCCCCTGGCCCTATCTTATATGAAGGATGGCCTTATGCCTATCCCATGCATGCTTAAACTCCTCCACTGTATTTGCAGCTACCACTTCTGCAGGAAGGCTATTCCATGCATCCACTACTCTCTCAGTAAAGTAATACTTCCTGATATTACTTTTAAAACTTTGCCCCTCTAATTTAAAACTATGTGCTCTTGTGGTAGTTTTTCTTCTTTTAAATATTTTCTCCTCTTTTACCTTGTTGATTCCCTTTATGTATTTAAACGTTTCTATCATATCCCCTCTGTCTCATCTTTCTTCCAAGCTATACATGTTAAGGTCCTTTAATCTTTCCTGGTAAGTTTTATCCTGCAATCCATGTACCAATTTAGTAGCTCTTCTCTGAACTCTCTCCAAAGTATCAATATCCTTCTGGAGATATGGTCTCCAGTACTGTGCACAATACTCCAAATGAGGTCTCACTAGTGCTCTGTAGAGCGACATGAGCACCTCCCTCTTTCTACTGGTAATTCCTCTCCCTATACACTTAAGCATTCTGCTTGCATTTCCTGCTGCTCTATGACATTGTCTGCCTACCTTTAAGTCTTCTGAAATAATGATCCCTAAATCCGTTTCCTCAGATACTGAGGTTAGGACTGTATCACTGATTTTATATTCTGCTCTTGGGCTTTTACGCCCCAGGTGCATTATATTGCACTTATCAACATTAAATTTTAGTTGCCAGACTTTTTGACCATTTTTGACCATTCCTCTAGTCCTTTTCCTTTTTGCGTATCCCTCCAGGAACATCAACCCTGTTACAAATCTTTGTGTCATCAGCAAAAAGACACACCTTACCATTGAGGCCTTCTGCAATTTCGCTGATAAAGATATTAAACAATATGGGTCCCAGAACAGATCCCTGAGGTACCCCACTGGTAACAAGACCCTGGTCTGAATATACTCCATTGACTTACAACCCTCTGTTGCCTGTCCCTCAGCCACTGCCTAATCCATTCAACAATATGGGAGTCCAAGCCCAAAGACTGCAATTTATTGATAAGCCTTCTATGTGGGACAGTATCAAAAGCCTTACTAAAGTCTAGATAAGCGATTGCTTAAGCGAAGCGAAGCAGAAAGATGGCTGGAAGTTTAGAGGAGTGTTTAAACTAGGGACAGGGGAGGGTAATTACATCATAAAAGGGGAGGAAAGTGCAGATAGAGATGTATGGCGAGGTAATGAAACCGGGGGAGGAATGGAAGGAGGGACTAGAACAATTCATAGAAAGGTGTAGAGTTAAAAATATACAAAAAAAATGCTTAATTGTATGTGTACTAATGACAGAAGCCTGACTAATAAACTGGTGAACTGTAATTAGTAATGACTGAGAAGGACTATGACATACTGTAGTAGGAATAACTGAGAAATAGCTGGAGGATAGCTAGGACTGGGCGGTTACAAATGTTACAGCCTGTTTAGAAGCTTTCGTCAAATCTGGAGAGAGGGAAGGGTTTTCCTTTATGTAAAGTCCTGTCTAGAACCCACACGTCGGGAAGATATAAGTGAGGGAAATGAACATGTGGAGTCACTGAGATTAGAAATACATGGAAATAAAAACAATAATAAAATACTGATAGGAGTTTCTTATAAGACCCCTATTCCAGAGTCTACAGAAAATCTCCTATGAAAGGAGATAGATGAGGCAACAAATCATAATGTATTATAGGGTACTACAACTACCCAGGTCTCATAAAGGAAAAGGTTATTGGCAATAATCAAAGACAATTACTTTTCCAAACTGGTTCAGGACCTGACTAGAAGGACGGTCATACTAGACTTAGTAGTAACCAATAGACCTGACAAAGCAACAAATGTGCAAGTTGGGTGACACCTGGTAAATAGTGACTATAAAATATTAGCCTTCAAATTGTCATTTCTTCAGGGAGGCACAAAAATACCAAACTTTAAAAAAGGTAAATTTGACCAGCTAGGAGAGGCCATTAAAAATGCAGCCACAAAATGGGATATTTTTAAAACCATCCTAAACTCAAATTGTGAGGTACATACCTTATGGGAATAAAAGGGTAAGGAACAAGAAAAAAAATTATGTGTATTAATAGAAATGCAAAGGAAAAAATAAATAACGTGCAGCAGCATCTTAAAAATATTAAAATAGACAAATAACCGGGACCAGATGGCATACATCCCCGTATTCTTAAGAGAATTAAGTAATGTCATATCAGACCCTTAATTCTGATATTTAAGGATTCTATAGTGTTGCACAGGATTGGCACTTTGCAAATGTGGTGCCAATATTCAAAAAGGGGTCAAAAACGAAACGTGGAAACTATAGGCTGGTAGGTTTAACATCTGTTGTGGGTAATCTGTTTAAAGGAGCTCTAAGAGATGCTATCTTGGAGTACCTCAATGAAAGTAAGTGAATAACACTGTATCGTGCAGCTTCATGAGGGATCGGTCCTATTAAACTGGGGTCAATCAATGGATGTCATAAATCTTGAGTTCTCCAAAGTATTTGATACTGTGCCACATAAAAGTTAGTATATAAAATGAGAATGCTTGGATTGGGAGAAAATGTCTGCATGTGGGTAAGTAACTGGCTTAGGCTACTTTCAAACTTGCGGCAGCGTGATCCGGCGGGCAGTTCCGTCGTCGGAACTGCCCGGCGGATCAGCCGATCTGCATGTGATTGAAAGCATTTGTGAGACGCATCCGGATGCGGATCCGTCTCACAAATGCATTAGAAGAACGGATCCGTCTCTCCACTTGTCATGCAGATAGACGGATCCATCTTGTATCTTTTTTCCCATTTTTACCGGTCCTATGGGGGAAAAGGACAAGCCTTCAAATTTTTTCGCCGGAACTAAAATAGTAGCATGCTACGGTTTTATCTCTGGCGAAAAAAACTGAAGACTTTCCGGAATGCCGGATCAGTAAAAATGACTGAACTGAAGACATCCTGATGCATCCTGAACGGATTACTCTCCATTCAGAATGCATGGGGATATGCCTGATCAGTTCTTTTCCGGTATAGAGCCCCTGTGACGGAACTCTATGCCGGAAAAAAAAAACGCTAGTGTGAAAGTACCCTTAGTGATAGAAAACAGAGGGTAGTTATTAATGGTACACACCCAGAATGGGTCACTGTCACTAGTGGGTTACCACAGGGGTCTGTATTGGGGCCTATTATGTCCAATATTTTTATTTATGATCTTGGAGTAGGCTTGCACAGTAAATTATAAATATTTGCTAATTACACTAAACTGTGCAAAGTAATTAAAACAGATGAGGACAGTATACGGCTGCAAATTGATCTGGCTATGTTGGAGGCTTGGGCAGAGAAGTGGCAGATGAGGTTTAACACTGATAAATGTAAGGTTATGAAAATGGAAAGTAATAATGCATGTTACCCATGCATACTACATGGTAAAACACTTGGCAACACTGACATGGAAAAGGATTTAGAAATTTTAGTGGACAGCAAACTAAGCTGTAGAAACCAGAGTCAGGCAGTTACTGCCAAGGCCAATAAGATAATGGTGCATATATGCCCGTGATGAGAACATAGTCCTACCACTTTACAAATCACAAGTCAGACCACACATGGAGTACTGTGTACAGTTCTGTTCTCCTGTGAACAAGGCAGACCCAGCAAAGTTGAAGAGGGTTCAGAGGAGGGCAACTAAAGTAATAACTGGAATGGGGGAACTACAGTACCCTAAAAGATTATCAAAATTAGGGTTATTTACTTTAAAAAAAGATGACTGAGGGAGCAGTACAGAGATCTCTCCCATCATCTATTTATCCCCAGGACTGTGACTGTGACGAGGGGACATCCTCTGCGTCGGGAGGAAAAAAGGTTTGTACACAAACATAGAAGAGGATTCTTTACGGTAAGAGCAGTGAGACTATGGAACTCTCTGCCTGAGGAGGTGGTGATGGTGAATTCACTAAAAGAGTTCAAGAGGGGCCTGAATGTATTTCTGCAGTGTAATAATATTACAGGCTATAGTTATTAGATTTCTGGAGAAGGGTCGTTGATCTTGAGAGTTATTCTGGCTTCCTGATAAGAGTTGGAAAATTGGCTTCTACCTCACAGGGCTTTTTTCCTTCCTCTGGATGGATGTCCTTTTTCAGCCTTGCAAGCTATGTGACTGTTACTATGGTGCCTAAAGTTTTGCTTCATCTTCAACTTGATTAACTGTCCTCGGTAACAGAAATTTTGACCAGGGGTGACCAAACTATTGTATGCCAGTATATATATCTCAGATATCAATTAAGGTACTGTGAAAATATTCTTGTATATACAGGTGTCAAGAGATTAGCGTTTGCTAAAATGTGAAGAAAAGGTTAGTTTCTATGGAAACAGAATTTAAATTAGGCAAAAGACATCACATTCTTTGAAACTCTCATTTTCTACTGGATAAGCTAATATAAAATACAGAGACTAAAAATATTAGGGGTAAATTTATTAATGTGTTAAGCTGCTGTTGGTACTTTGTATTGCAGCTAATAATAACAGCTATCATGTAGACTTAAACATGTGACATTTAAGTTGGGGGTATTTCATGGTGTATATGGAAAATAAACATGAAGAAATATTAAGGGCATATATGGCATAATAGTATGCTACAATGCTATTGGGACTTTATATTGCATTCAAAGAAGGTGGCCATTTTGTAGCGTTAAAATTTTACATAAACATTGAGGTGATTTCAATGTGTGTACAGCAACGCTAAATGTGATGTGAACAGCCTTATCTGTAACAATAGTATTTGAGATAGTAATGGCTATGGATGATGGAAGGGGGTGTGAAAAATTCTATTAGGCGCTACTTTTTCTATGGCGCTCAGTGGGTATTTGTGGGATCCATGCTGGTTGCATTATTCTTCTGCAGCATTATAACTAGTGTTGAGCGAACAAATTGACTTTGATCTGAATTTCAGGAAAAATGTTATTCACCACAAAGCCAAATTTCCTCGCGATTCATAGTAATGATTCTATTTTTCCTGAAATGGGAATAAAAAAAAGAAAACATGCTCACCTCATCCATTTGCTCGCGGAGAGGCTGCCTCGGACATCTTGATTAAAGAAACTACGCAAAATATTGAAATCACAAAGTCAGAACGCTGACCGGGCGCGGATATCACATCACCGCGCGAGATTTTGCACTGTTTCTTCAATCAAGATGGCTGCGATGGCCTCTCTGTGAGCAAATGGATAAGGTGAGTATGTATTTTTTTTAAACCTGATAGGCCTCAATTTTAATGGCAGATGCCGTTATAAGCAATGAGCGCGGCTTCTTCTGAGGGGTGCATTGACGGGGGGGCAACACGATCACCGTTCCCCGTCATTGAGCCCGCTACACAAAAAAGAATGTGCTTTGCCACAAATTTAATTTATTTGTGAAATTTTTCATAGCTTCGCTCATTAGTAATGGTAACATAATTATTATTATTATTTTTTTTTACCTGTGCTAGGAGTATATCATGCACACAAAGACATTTTTGTTTTAGCCCTGACTCCTGTGCTATATCACTATTGCAAGCATCATCATTAGGGTTGAGCAAATCGAAGTATCCGAAGTGGACTTTGATCCGAATTGCAGGGAAAATTTGATTTGCTGTGAATTCGAAATTCCTTGTGCTTCGTGGTTATCAATGAATTTTCCCTGAAATGGCAGTTAAAAAAAATCATACTCTCCTGGTCCATTTGAATGCGAAGAGGCTGACTGCGGTCATCTTTATTGAAGATCCTACACAAAATCTTGTGTGCAGTGATGTATGACGTCATTACGCTGGCCAGCGTGATGACATCATCATGCACCACAAGAGATTTTGTGTGGGATCTTCAATCAAGATGACCCAAGTCGACCTCTTTGTGCTCAAATGGGAAGGGTAAATATATATATTTTTTTTTATTTGATTAACCCCTGAAAGCCTTTATTTTTCATCTCAGACTCCGTGATCACTGATGAACGTGGCATCTGAGGGGTTCAATGACGGGGGGTGGTGCAATCGCCGTTCCCTGTCATTGAGCCCGCTACGTACAAAGAAATGCACTTAGTGATGAAGTAATTTATTGCAAATCGAATTATGTCATAAAGTTAGCAAACACATACTGTACAACCATCCTATTATGTAAATGTAAACTTTCTATGTGTGTTTATGTATGGTTACTTAAGCAGAACATGCCTCTGGTCTTGCACGTCAGGTTTGATTTACTTCATAGAAACAAAAGCCTGGCAATAAAAGTCAGAATAAACGAAATCCTCAGCAGAGATGCATCTATCTTATTACTGCTATGGGACAATATGGTAAATTGAAATCATGTCTGGTTAGACATTCCTGAATTTAGCTACTTTATTCATATTACATACATGATAATAAATGGACTTCTAAATTGACTTGTCATGTAAGTGATGAATCTAAATACTACAGTGCAAAATAACATGCATGAAGAACCCTGATTGACAACTATAATGACAAGCATCTTATCCAAAGTTGTAATATTTCATTCTGGGTTAAATAGAAAACTAACCAAGAGATCTCGATGTTTGTACCTTTACCATTCTTCCAGATTGTACCTCAGTTGAAAAAGCTTTAGGGGACTTCCATTACAATTCATTACTTGTGTATCTCTTTGCACTAGCATCTTGGCTTCCTGTCATATTGAGATAGCCGAGTGCTGTACTTGACTATCTCTGGAACTCCCAGAGAAATCATTGAAGCGGCCATGTGCATGTGCAAGCAGCCACTACGTTTTTTTTTCAGGGAGGCTGCAGGAGGTACAAGGCCCCTGTTTTTGCGAACAGTGGGGGGTCCCAACCTAATAGTTATCCCCTATCTTGTGGATAAGGGATAGCTTGTAACAACCATAATACCCCTTTAAGGATGAGTAAATCTATTCTACCCGTTCAAAATGTTGTCCCAAATTTTCCAAAAACTTTGAATTCTAATGAACATCTGAAGTGAATTTTCTCAAACATTCAGTGAACCTGAAACAAAGGGAATCTTGAAAGGTTTGCCCATCAAAGGTTTTCTGTAACTGGGATCTGTCAAGTACTTCTAACACCAAGAATGCTGGGTTTTATGTTGGGAAGAGCACAATGCACATGTGAATAAGGCCTTATGATAACATCTATGTATCACAGGGTTAGGTGTCTAACGTTCCTGGACCAGCACTTCCTTCCTTGATTTGCTGAGATTAATATCCATTGACGGTCGGGGGGGCACATGACTGCTGTAGCCAATCACAGGCTGCAGCAGTGAGCAGCTCCCCTTGTGTCACAACAACAGGTCACGCAACATCATGTGCTTCTCCATCAATGGATTTTGATCTCAGCACAGCAGGGAGAGGAAGAGGCGGCCCAAAACCCAGTTGGGGAGTTCCTGGATGCATGATCCCCACCAAAAGTCGGTCACTCTGGGAGGTCTGTCTTACTCTTCAATAACCCCTTCAATAATAAACATATTAAAAAGCCCAAAATAAATTTGACAAGAAAGGAATTTATACTTGTTTCAGGTGGATTTACCGTTCTTTATCTATGATTGAGGGGGGTTTTGCAATTTGCAGAGGCATTTCTCAAAATGCCATAAATAATTATGCATGCTCCATACAAGTATACATGAATTTGCGTAGTTTCTCAACAGTGAAGGACCTCACCTTTCTGAAAAGGAGGGGGGAAGCTGATCTTCTGAGACACGTAAGGTTCATTATGTTGTATATTTCTCAGTTTTATTTCCAATATGATAAAAATTGATCAAGAAATAAGAAGAGAAAGTGAATCAATGCTGAGTATTGGAAAATAATTAGTGTATTTTCTGTTTAGTTTTTCTTCTAAGTAAATGTTCGCCTTTAACCCCCTAATGCTATATGGCATACAGGGATGTTAAAGGATGTGCTAAGCTCACTCCTTACTTAGCAGGTGCTGGCTGTATAAGGCCTCATTCACACAGTCAGTGTTCGGTCAGTGATTTCCATCAGTGATTTTGAGCCAAAACCAGGTGCGGCTCTAAACACAGAACAGGTGCAGATCTTTCCTTTATACCTTATCTCTGTGGAGGCTCCAATCCTGGTTTTGGCTCACAATCACTGATGGAAATCACTGACCGAACACTGACGTGTGAATGAGGCTTAAGGCTGGTTTCACACGGGCGTGACGGATGCGTTCAGGGTGCGTTCAGTGAAAATGCTGCGATTTTGGCACTAAAACAAGTCAGTTTTGTCTGCGATTGCGTTTAGTTGTTCAGTTTTTTCCGCGCGGGTGCAATGCGTTTTGATGCGTTTTTCACGCGCGTGATAAAAAACGGAATGTTTACAAACAACGTCTCTTAGCAACCATCAGTGAAAAACGCATCGCACCCGCACTTGCTTGCGAATGCAATGCGTTTTTCACACAGCCCCATTCACTTCTATGGGGCCAGGGCTGCGTTACAAATGCAGAATATAGAACATGCTGCGATTTCAAAGCATTGCAGAAGTGATGCATGAAAAAAAATGCTCATGTACACAGCCCCATTGAAATGAATGGGTCAGGATTCAGTGCGGGTGCTATGCGTTCACGTCACGCACTGCACCCGCGCGGAAATCACGCTCGTGTGAAAGGGACCTAAAGCAACTGCCAGCATTGACCAGGATCAGTGATGCTGTACTTGTTCTGGGGCCTTTGCTACATTTATGACAGTCAAATACAAGCTTTACATACTGCAATTATATTCTGGGTTTAAAAAAAACACCAATTTTGTGCAAGACCCTACATCTGGGGCCTTTGCTGCATTTCTGACAGTCCAATACAAGCATTAGATACTGCTGTTATTTTCTGGTTTTAAAAAACACCCATTTTGTGCAAGACACTACATTTGGGGCCATTGCTGCATTTGTCACAGTCAATACTGCAGTTACATTGTTGGTTGACAAATAAAAAAAAATTGTGATTGTGAATTAATTGTATAAAATTCGCCTGTCACACTGTTGTGTGACCTCAATACAAATTTCCTCTTGATGACACCGGCACTGCCTTACTCTCAGTGAACTGAATTGTTGACTATTGGCGGTTACATTGTCGCCTGACATAAACCATCTGTTAGTTTGGTGGGTGAATGCAAAGAATGAGGAGAGCATCAAATAAGGGACTTGGCCCTGGTTGTGGTGCTGCTGGTGGAGCTCCTGTTGCAGGGAGAGGATGTGTTCGATCTGTGCCAGCTATACACACAAGTGAAACACATTCCTCAGGTGCGAGTAGGCAACAGAACCTTCAGCGTATTTTGTCGGGCCTAATGCGGCTCTACGAATGGTGAGGCCAGAACAAGTACAGGCAATAGTAGATTGGGTGGCTGACAATGCCTCCAGATCCTTCACATTGTCTCCCACCCAGTCTCCTGCTGAAAGATCAGAGTTGGCACATGGCTGCAGCCATGTCCATCAGTCTTTCACCTCACCCCCTTCCAAATTAGCCAAGCAGTCTGAGCCCCAAGTTATGCAGCAGTCTCTTCTGCTTTTTGATGACTCTGCTAGCAGGGTTTCCCAGGGCCATCCACCTAGCCCTGCCCCAGAACTGGAAGATATTGAGTGCACCGATGCCCAACCACATATGTTTCAGGATGAGTACATAGAAGGACCATCGCAGCATGTCTTGGATGATGACAAAACACAGGTGCCAACTGCTGTGACTTTCTTCAGTGTGCAGACTGACAAGGAGGGCAGGGGTAAAGACTGGGTGGAAGATGATGTGGAGGACGATGAGGTCCTTGACCCCACATGGAATCAAGGTCATGCGAGTGACCTATGTAGTTTGGAGGAAGAGGCTGTGGTCGCACAGAGCCACCAGCAAAGCAGACGAAGGAGTGGGGTGCAAATGTGGAGCGGCCGTCTTCTAGACAGTTTGCCTGCTACTGCCCACCGCACCAAGGGACCGAGCGCACCAAAGCCAGCTCCAAGGAGCGTAACTTTGGCCTTCCCGGTCACTACCTCATATGCAACGTGCCCACAAGGTGGAACTCCACCTTGCACATGCTGGTCAGACTGTGCGAGCAGCAGCAGCAGCAGTAGATAGTGGAGTTTCAGCTGCAGCACGCACGGGTGACTCTCTCTGCGGAACAACATCACTTCACTACCAATGAGTGGGCCTCCATGTGAGACCTGTGTGCCTTGTTGCGCTGTTTCAAGCACTCCACCAACATGGCCAGTGCAGATGACGCCGTTCTCAGCGTTACTTTCCCACTTGTCTGCCTCCTTGAAAAAATGCTTTGGGCGATGATGGAAGAGGATGTGCACCCACAAATGCCAGGTACACAATTGTCCAGCCAGGGCACAGTTCTGGAGGATGATGAGGTGGAGGATAAGGAGATGGAAAAAGAGGAACTGTGTTCACAGCAGGGTGGCACCCAAACCAGCAGATGGCCATCACTGGTGTGTGGCTGGGGGAATACAGAGGACACAGACGATACACCTCCCACAGAGGACAGCTTGTCGTTGCCTCTGGGCAGCCTGGCACACGTGAGCGATTACATGATGCAGTGTCTCCGCAATGACTGCCGAGTTGGCCACATTCTAACTTGTGCTGATTACTGGGTGGCCACTCTGCTGGATCCCCGTTACAAGGACAACACCCTATCTTATATGAAGAATGGCCTTATGCCTATCCCATGCATGCTTAAACTCCTACACTGTATTTGCAGCTACCACTTCTGCAGGAAGGCTATTCCATGCATCCACTACTCTTTTAGTAAAGTAGTAAAGTAATACTTCCTGATATTACTTTTAAACTTTTGCCCCTCTAATTTAAAACTATGTCCTCTTGTAGCAGTTTTTCTTCTTTTAAATATGCTCTCCTCTTTTACCTTGTTGATTCCCTTTATGTATTTAAAAGTTTCTATCATATCCCCTCTGTCTCGTCTTTCTTCCAAGCTATACATGTTAAGGTCCTTTAATCTTTCCTGGTAAGTATTATCCTGCAACCCATGTACTAGTTTTCTAGCTCTTCTCTGAACTCTCTCCAAAGTATTGGTCTCCAGTACTGCGCACCACACTCCAAAGGAGGTCTCACTAGTGCTCTGTAGAGTGGCATGAGTACCTCCCTCTTTCTACTGGTAATGCTTCTCCCTTTACACCCAATTATTCTGCTAGCATTGTCTGCCTACCTTAAAGTCTTCTGAAATAATGACCCCTAAATCCCTTTCCTCAGATACAGACAGATTTTTGACCAGTCCTCTAGTTTTCCTAAATCCTTTTCCATTTGGCATATCCCTCCAGGAACATCAACCCTGTTACAAATCTTTGTGTTATCAGCAAAAAGACACACCTTAGCATCGAGGCCTTCTGCAATTTCGCTGATAAAGATATTAAATAATATGTGTCCCAGAACAGATCCCTGAGGTACCCCACTGGTAGCAAGACCATGGTCTGAATATACTCCGCTGACTTCATCCCTCTGTTGTCTGTCCCTCAGCCACTGCCTAATCCATTCAACAATATGGGAGTCCAAGCACAAAGACTGCAATTTATTGATAAGCCTTCTATGTGGGACAGTATCAAAAGCCTTACTAAAGTCTAGATAAGCGATGTCTAATGCACCTCCGCCATCTATTATTTTAGTCACCCAATCAAAAAAATCAATAAGATAAGTTTGACATGATCTCTCTGAAGTAAACCCATGCTGTTTTTCATCTTTCAATCCATGTGATTTTAGATGTTACACAATCATCTCCTTAAGTATGGTTTTCAATAATTTCCCACTATTGATGTCAGGCTTACTGGTCTATAGTTGCCTGATTCCTCCCTACTACCTTTCTTGTGAATTGGCACAACATTTGCTAATTTCCAATCTTCTGGGACGACTCCTGTTACCATTGATTGGTTAAATAAATCTGTTAATGATTTTGCTAGTTCACCGCTAAGCACTTTTAATAGCTTTGGGTGTATCCCATCAGGCCCCTGTGATTTATTTGTATTCATTTTAGACAGCTGACTTAGAACCTCTTCCTCTGTAAAGACACATGCATTAAAAGATTCATTAGTCTTCCCTCCTAACTTAGGTAATTTTCCTTTAATTGATGCAAAACTTTTCACCTGATGAAGGGGATTCTATCCCCGAAACATGTTGTGTGGTTGCAATAAATATATCTGTAGATTCATCATCAGCATCTGGTTGGTTCCTTGCGCCGAGGGATGCTCCTCTCTTTCTACTTTCTACTAATCCTCTATGTGGGCCTTGGCATGCTCATCTGAGGACATCTGCATCCATGGCTGCATACCTACCTCCCAAATTGGGGATTGAATATATCTCCGACACGTCTTCAATAGCGTTGTGCCTACATTTGCACAACCCTATAAAGTGAGCCTCCAAAATTGGAGTTTACTCTAAATTCCCAAACGTTTTTACCCTATGGTGCGCCCTTTTTTTCTGTTTATACAGTTAACAACTTGCTCTTCTACGTAATTTCTTAACCTATGTGCTACTGGCATCTTCTGGCATTGTTCCGGGGGTCCGTCGGACTGTTGGATTATCACTCTTTCGCCCCCCTTTCCTAGTTTAAATGCTCCTTAGCAAATACTTTGAACTGTTTACTGAGGACATTTGTTCCCTTGAGAGAAAGATGCAAACCATCTTTCTTGTACAGTTCTTTTCCATTCCAATGAGAGCTAACATGAGACACAAAGCCAAACCCTTGGTTCAGGCACCATTCACCAAGCCATACATTGAATTCCTTAATGCACAGCTGCCTGTCATGCTGAAAGTTTTGCACAGGCAAAACTGCAGAGAATTAAACAGTTGATGCAACCTCCAGTATATCAATACCAAGTGTGTGAAACGCTTCCTTCACCTTTGAAATCTCATTGCAAGCCAGATAATTTATCCCAAGATGGACAATAACATCCACCTCCCTTTCCTGCTTTGCTTGCCTAACAATATTAAGAACACGTCGTCTGGCCCTGCGGTAGCACCAGGGAGACATCTCACAAAACCATTTTCCTCAAACGTCACACCTCTTATGATAGAATTGCCCACCAACAGCTGCTTACTATCAGTCCTCACCTTATCCTTTTTGTCTTTGGCTGCAGTCTTGCATACTTTAGGCATAGGAGATGATTGTTCCTCACCCAATGTGCCTGAGCCATCCTCCATGTTGCTCTTGCGCTCTAAAAAGGGCTGCAAATGAATTATGGAGAGCCACAGACTGTGGGACATGTTTTCTATCAGCAACTCTAAGTCTACCAGAGCCTGTAATAACCCATCTTTCTAGGGGCCCTCTGTGGCAGTGGCATTGCAACATTGCCAGCCTGAGTTTGTTTAACAGTTAATTTACAAATCACAGATTTTAAAATTGCCTCCGAAGAGTGGAACCTGAAATAAAAGCACAACGATTCCTACACAGAACCAGGACTGCCATTTTAAAGAGGAGAAAGATTTTAAACAATCAAATCTTACTTTTTTAGATTGTATCCACCTCCAGATTACCTCCTGAATATCTCAAATGCACTTAGAGATGCTGCACTTGGAGAATGATGCAAGCTATAATTAGGCAAGCTAATACTATGCTGCTATATATACACACACTCCCACAAAAGCTCCTCCCCCAACAACACATTTAACACCTTAATCACCCTATGCTCATTTGCAATAGGACAATAGCAAAAACATGTCTAACAAATGCCCTACCTGTTTTGAAGCAGAGTGTCTGAGTAGCCACCAAAAACACAGCTGAAGTTCTGCTGTTTTGAAGCAGAGTGTCTGAGTAGTCACCAAAAACACAGCTGAAGTTCTGTTACAGTGGAAAAGGTCTAAGTTAGTTTCCTGAATATCTTAAATGCACTTAGAGATGCTGCAATTTGAGAATGATGCAAGCTATAATTGCCCTGCAGCTCACGTTCATTAAAATGAACCAGGCAGGGATCCCACAGGACTTGTCCGTACCTTGGGCAGAATAGACATGTATACCGGCCTTAACCAGCCATATTTGTACTCCAGATCAAGATGACTATTTTTTAATTTTTTATGTATTTTATGTTATTTGAAGTCATTTCAACTCTATACGTCTGTTAGTTCGGTGGGTGACATATTCCCATTTTTGGTGTGATGTACACTTGCACTGCATATGTGACAGGAAAATTAATATAGTTAATCCGTCTGTTAGTTCGATGAGTGACATATGCCCATTTTTGGTGTGAGATACACATGCA
This sequence comes from Bufo gargarizans, assembly GCF_014858855.1. Classification (NCBI taxonomy): domain Eukaryota; kingdom Metazoa; phylum Chordata; class Amphibia; order Anura; family Bufonidae; genus Bufo; species Bufo gargarizans. The sequence goes on from NC_058080.1 coordinate 650,442,696, forward strand.
CTTTATACGTGACAGGGAAATTAATATAGTTAATCTGACTGTTAGTTCGGCTGGTGACATATTTCAATTTTTGGTGTGAGGTGCACCTGCACGGCATATGTGACAGGAAAATTAATATAGTTAATCCATCTGTTAGTTCGGTGGGTGACATATACCCATTTTTAGTGTGAAATACACGTGCAATTTATACGTGAAAGGGGAATTTAATATAGTTAATCTGACTGCTAGTTCGGGCTGTGACATATACCCATTTTTGGTGTGAGAAACACGTGCACTGCATATGTGACAGGGAAATTAATATAGTTAATCCATCTGTTAGTTCGGTGGGTGACATTCCCTTTTTTTGTTTTAGGGACATTTGCACTGCAATTAATATAGTTAATCTAGTAGTTCGGTGGGGGACCTCAAAGAATGAGGAGAGCATCAAATAAGGGACCTGGTCATGGTGCTGCTTGTGCTGGTGGAGCTCATGTTGCTGGGAGAGGACGTGGTCGATCTGTGCCAGCTATACGCCCAAATAAAACACCTTCTTCAGACCCACGTAGGCGATAGGATGTTCAGCGTCATTTTGTATGCCCAAATACCAGTGTACAAATGGTGAGGCCAGAACAAGTAGAGGCAGTAGTAGATTAAATGGCTGACAGTGACTCCCAACCATCCCCTGCTGAAACCGCAACGTTGGCACCTTCAAGCTCCTTGGGCATCTGTTTTTCACCTCACCGTCTTGCAAATCAGCCAAGCAGTCTGAGAACCAAGTAATGCAGCAGGCTCTTATGCATTTCGATGACTCTGCTGGCGGGGTTTCCGTGGGCCATCCACCTAGCCCTGCCCCAGAGTTGGAAGAGATTGAGAGCACTGATGCCACTTATGTTTCAGAATGTGGACATGGGAGGACCACTGCAGCATGTATCTGATGATGATGACGAAACACAGGTGCCAAATGCTGCAGCTTTCTGGCGTGTGCAGACCGGCAAGCAGGGCAGGGATGAAGAGTGGGTGGAAGATGATGTGGAGGATGATGAGGTCCTAGACCCCACATGGTATCAAGGGCATGCGAGTAACGTGTGCATTTCATAGAAAGAGGTGGTGGTCACACAGTGCCAGCCACACAGCAAAAGAGGGAGCAGGGTGCAAAAGCAGAGTGGCCATCCCCTAGCCAGTATGTCTGCTACTGCCCACCACACCCAGGGAATGAGCACACCAAAGCCAGCTCCAAGGAGTTCCAGGGTGTGGCAGTACTTCAGACAATGTGCTGAGGACAATAAGCGAGTGGTTTGCATGCTGTGCAATCAGAGCCTGAAGCAAGGCATAAATGTTCTAAACCTGAGCACCACCTGCATGACCAGGCATCTAAATACAGAGAACGATCTGCAGTGGAAAACACACACGAAAAACCACATACGTTCTCAGGCTTCTCTTGCTCCTTCTTCTGCTGCGTTCTCAGACTCTTCCTCCCTCTCTGGAGTGACAATGGCACCTGCCACCCCGCAAACAGAGGATGTGGCAGAAACATCACCTCCACCACCATCACCCAGCATATATACACTGTCCCATTGGAGCGTTCGGCTGTCCATCCCCAAAACACTGGAGAGAAAGTGGAAGTACCCCCCTACCCACCCGTGATCCCTGGCCATGAATGCCAGCATTTCAAAATTCCTGGCTTTTGAAATGCTGTCATTCCATCTGGTTGAAACAGAGACTTTTAAAAACCTTATGGCGGTGGCTGTCCCACAGTACTTGGTTCCCAGCCACCACTAATTCTCCAGGCGAGCCATCCCTGCCCTGTACAACCAATAGGCAGACAAAATCAGGTGTGCATTGCACAACGCCATCTGTGGCAAGATCCACATAACTACCGATACGTGGACTAGTAAGCACGGGCAGGGAAATTATATCTCACAAACTGCACACTGTGTAAATGCAGTGGCGGCTGGGCCTGAGGCGGATAGCAGTTTGGCACATGTCCTACAGCCACTGAGGATTGCAGATCATTTCTCATTACCTCCTGTTGCCTCCTCCTCCTACTTTGCTTCCTCCTCTACCGCCTCCGATCAGCGTAACACCTTTAGCACAACCAGGGGGAAACGACAGAAGGATTTTGAAACTCATCTGTTTGGGGGAAAAACACCACAACGCGCAGGAGCTGTGGATGGGCATGGTCCAACAGGCCGATGAGTGGTTGGTGCCGTTGAGCCTCAAGCCCAGCCTGGTGGTGTGCGATAACGGGCTAAATCTTGTAGCAACTCTATGGTTAGCTGGTTTGACACACATCCCTTGCCTGAGGCATGTGCTGAATTTGGTGGTGCAGTGGTTCCTGAAAAATTACCTGCAGCTACTGCAGAAAGTATGTGCGCAGTTTTGGCATTCTCAACCTGCTGCTGCTCGTCTGTCTGTGCTGCAGCATAATTTCGGCCTTCCCGCTCACAGCCTCATATGTGACATACTCACAAGGTGGAACTCCATCTTGCACATGCTGGAGAGACTGTGCGAGCAGCAGCAGGCGATAGTGGAGTTTCAGCTGCAGCACGCACGAGTGAATCGCTCTTAGGAACAGCACCACTTCACCACCAACGAGTAGGCCTCCATGCGGGACATGTGTGCCGTGTTGCGCTGTTTTGAGTACTACTCCAACATAGCCAGTGCCGATGAAGCAGTCCTCAGCATTACTATCCAATTTTTCTCTCCTTGAAAAAACGCTTCAGGTGATGTTGGAAAAGGATGTGCCACAGGAGGAAGAGGAGGAGGAAGAGGGATCATTTCCACGGTTATCAGGCCTTTCATTCACATATGGCTCAGAGGGTGGGTTCCTGCATTAACAGAGGCCAGGTATACAACTGTCCAGCCAGGGCACAGTTATGCAGGATGAGAATGAGGAGGAACCGTGTTCACAGCAGGGTGGCATCCAAAGCAGCTGATGGGCATCAGTGGAGCGTGGCTGGGGGATACAGAGGACACAGATGATACACCTCCCACAGAGGACAGCTTGTGTTTGCCTCTGGGCATCCTGACACACATGAGCGATTACATGTTGCAGTGCCTGCGAAATGACTGCCGAGTTGCCCACATTCCAACCAGTGCTGGTTACTGGATGGACACCCTGCTGGATCCCCACTACAAGGATGATGTGCTGTCCTTAATTCCATCACTGGAGTGTGATTGGAAGATGCACAAGTAAAGCGCACGCTGGTAGATGCACTGCTGATGTCATTTACACCTGACAAAGGGGGCTCAGTGGAAGAAAAGGCAACGGCAGAGGAGGAGGAGGAGGAAGAAGTCGCCACTGCAGCTGGGGCACCGCCAGCACCTCAGAAGGGAAGGTTAGCATGGCCGAAATGTGAAAAAGCTTTGTCAGCATGCCACAACAACCAGCTTATACAGTACGTCTTAGCAGGAGGCAGCATTTCAGTTACATGGTGTAAAAGTACATGTACTGAGTAATGGGTCTGCTCCATTCAACTTCTGGGTCTCCAAAATGGGCACATGGACTGAGCTTGCCCTTTATGCCTTGGAGGTGCTGGCCTGCCCTGCAGCAAGTGTATTGGCCGAACGTGTGTTTAGCACAGTAGGGGGCGTTATCACAGACAAGCGCAGCTGCCTGGCCACAGCCAATGTGGACAAGCTCACATTCATTAAAATGAATCAGGCAAGGATCCCACGGGACTTGTCCGTACCTTTTGCTGAACAGACAAGTATACCGGCCGCACCCAGCCATTGTTATACTCCAGTGCATTTTCTCTTTGCATTTTCCTTTATATTTCCCAAAGTTTTGGGGTTTTCCCAAATTTATAAAAATAAATAAATAAGGAAAAAAAAAGTGTTGGTTACCTCCTCCTCTTCCTGCCGCTTTCACCTACACTTCCACATCCACGGTCTCCTCAAACTCCTACTCCACTTTGACCTCTGCCTCCTAGTACAAGATTATATTTTTTTATTTCTTTCTATTCTGTTATTTTAAGTCATTTCCCTATCCACATTTGTTTGCAGGGGAACTGTCCTGCTATCACCCCCATTTTGCTTCCTTTTGCAGCACTCTAACCCTTACTATGACTATTTTAAAGCCATTTTAGTGCACCAAAGTTCAGTTCCCCATTGACTTTAATGGGGTTCGGTTCAGGTTCCGAACCCGAACTTTGACCCGAAGTTTGTACGAACCCGAACATCCACGGGTCCGCTCATCCCTACTAGGGATGTCAATGGGAAGGCATTGTCACGGTGGGGAGAGGGGGAAACCCCCAACCTTACAATGTCAGGTATAAAGGGGAAGCAGCTAGGCCAGGATGCTTGGATAATGGAGCAGGTCACCTCCTAAAGCGTCCCTAATCCTCACCCTAACTCCTCACCGTATGAGAGGACCTGGACGTCTCAAACCTTGGATACCTATGGCCCTGAGTCTCCCTGATAATCCCTTTCATAGGAGCTGGGGAGATTCCACTGAGCCCCCTCTTTCTGGTGTGAATGCCATTAGCAGCGCATCTACCAGCGTGCGCTTGTACTTGCACATTTTACCATCATGCTCCAGTGACGGAATTAAGGACAGCATGTTGTCCTTGTAGTGGGGATCCAGCAGGGTGGCCACCCAGTAATCAGCACTGGTTAAAATGTGGGCAACTCGGCGGTCATTGCGGAGACACTGCATCATGTAGTCGCTCATGTGTGCCACTCTGCCCAGAGGCAAAAACAAAAGCTGTCCTCTGTAGGAAGTGCATCATCTGTGTCCTCTGTATCCCCCCCAACCACACTCCATTGATGACCATCAGCTGCTTGGGGTGCCACCCTGTTGTGAACACGGTCCTCCTCCTCATTATCCTCCTCCTACTCATCCTGCAGAACTGTGCCCTGGCTGGACAGTTGTGTACCTAGCCTGTTGGTGCAGGAACCAACCCTCCAAGCCACTTGTGAGTGACTGGCCTGATAATCGTGGAAATTATCCTTCTTCCTCCTACTCCTCCTCCTGTGCCACATCTTCTTCAAATCACCCAAAGTCTTTTTTCAAGGAGACATAGAAGTGGGATAGTAACGCTGAGGACTGCGTCATCGGCACTGGCCATGTTGGTGAAGTACTCGAAACAGCGCAACATGAGACAAACGTCCCGCATGGAGGCCCACTCGTTGGTGGTCAAGTGGTGTTATTCCGCAGAGCGATTCACCATGCGCGCTGCAGCTGAAACGCCACTATCGCCTGCTGCTGCTCGCACAGTCTCTCCAACATGTGCAAGGTGGCGTTCCACCTTGTGGGTACGTCGCATATGAGGCGGTGAGTGGGAAGGCCGAAGTTCCGCTGCATCACAGACAGAAAAGTAGCAGCAGGGTGAGAACACCAAAAGTGCTCACAGACGGCTTGCGCTTTCTGCGGCAGTTCTGACATATTGGAGTAATTTTTCAGGAACCTCTGCACCACCAAATTCAGCAAATGCGCCAGTCAAGGGATGTGCATCAAACCAGCTAGCCCAGAGATGCTACGAGATTCAGCCCGTTTATTGCATACCACCAGGCTGGGCTTGAGGCTCAGCGGCACCAACCAATCATTGCTCTGTTGTTCCATGCCCATCCACAGCTCCTGCACGGTGTAGTGTTTTTCCCCCAAACTGATGAGTTTCAAAACAGCCTGCTGTCGGGGGGCGGAGCCTGGCCGCTGGCATGGATGGCTGTGTGAAAGAGCTGCTCCTCCACGTCCCAGCATCTACAGCCTTATAAACAGCAGTGACCAGACCAGAAATTGTCAAATACAGCAGAGATAGGGGACTAGAACCCCCAGATACTCCCAGATCCCACAAAGGACAGCAAGACATGCAAAAGTTCCTTAAAAAGAGAAGCTCTCACTCGCCGGGAGCAGGAGCCAAAATGGCGACGACACGCATGAAAGAGACGGAAGCCGAAGACTCAGAGGAGGACAGTGAGCGCTTCGGCACAACTGAAGAACAAGACCCGGCACCGGTGTCCAAGTCTTTCCTCACCAAAGCCCTCAGACCGGTCCTGACTGAACTGGTGGACATTAAAACTGAGATCTCCCAGGTGGGGCACAGAGTTGAGGCACTGGAGCAAGCGACGCAAGACCTGAGATCGCATGCCACTGGGGTGGCTGAGTGCCTTAGTGGACATGCTGAAGAACTCAACAGAGCCTCCTCACTGCTGGAGGACCAAGAAAACCGCAGCAGATGATGCAACATTCGTATAAAGGGCCTTCCCGAGTCTTGGGCGGCTGAAGTGCTACGAAAAGTAGCCATGGAAATATTCGCAGATTTAGTAGACCCTGATTCCGCTGCAACTGATTCACTATAGAGCGCATACACAGGGCATTAAGACCCCAGCTGAAACCAAATGAGAGGCCGAGAGATGTGGTTTACGGCCTGCTGTCCTTTGTGGACACGGAGCAGGTCATGGAGGTGGCTCGCACTAAGGGTCGAATTACATACGGAGATGCAGACATCGCCCCATACCAGTACATTGCCCCATAGACACTGGCAAAAAGGCGCATACTAAAGTCCTTGCTAGATTCACTGCGAGCGAAATAAAATCCCATATACTTGGATGTACCCGTTTGGAGTCTCCATAAATAAGAATGGGAAACGCATCGCCATACATACACCGGAGGATATGGACAGGGCGTGGCAGCACATTGGCATCCAACCCATCAAAATACCTACATGGCTACTGGTAAACTACCCGATGGTGCTCCCGAACCTGCCACAGCTGGATCCCTGGAGAAGAGTCCAACGCACCAAGACCGGCAAAGTGACCAAGCATCTGACGGGATCCATGGATCTTCCACCCTGAGGACTCCCACGCCAAGCTCTGTTCTGGTCCAGTATTGATGGGGACATGGGAGGGCTCCGGTGGTAGTTCTATCATGATAGAGAATCCCTACACTTTGGTACATATATCGTACACTTTGGTGCATATATTACACAAAGTGGAATATCCTGCCCCTTGATCACAAGTTTTGGGTCCTGCGACCAAACCGCGGTATCCTCCTGGGGCTTAGGATAGCCATTGGTTCCAATGAAAGTTCCGGTACACTTCGTACCTTGTTTGCTGTTGTTCTAAGTTAAGGATCACTTGACGAATGTTCTCAACCCCTGTTTACCTGACAGGCCACAGGCATACAGTTTAAGTAAGAATGTGCTCTTGTCAATTATATTTAGTACCTCCTGAAGGATCGTAGTTAGGGTACCTGATAAGCACTGTGGTCTGTCTAGCTCCATGTACCAAACATGCTCAATATATCTAGTGGACCTAATTCTAGTGCCAGGAATTTTGAAATGCTGGCATTAAGGGTCAGGGATCAAGGGTGAGCAAGGGGGTACTTCCTCTTTCTCTCTAGTCTTTGGAGGATGAACAGCTGAACACTTCCATGGGACAGTGTGGACAGGCTAGGTGATAGTGGTGGAGGGGGTGGTGTTGCTGTCACAACCTCTGTTTGCAGGGTGGCAGGTGCGAGGCCAAGACTGTAGAAGAAGAGGGAGCAAGATGAGCCTTAGATCTTTAGTGGTTTTTCCGGTGTGTACTTCACTACAAATCGTGCTTTGCATTTAGATGCCTGGTCATGCAGGTGGTGCTCAGGTTTAGAACATTTATACCTCGCTTCAGGCTCTGATTGCAAAGCGTGCAAACCACTCGCCGTCTTGTCCTCAGCACATTGTCTGAAGAACTACAACACCAGGGAACTCCTTGGAGCTGGCTTTGGTGTGCTCAGTCCCTGGGTGCGGTGGGCAGTAGCAGGCATACTAGCTAGGGGATGGCCACTCTGCTTTTGCACCCTGCTCCCTCTTTTGCTGTGCGGCTGGCGCTTTGTGACCACCACCTCTTCATCCGAACTGCACACGTCACTCAGTTGACCTTGATTCCATGTGGGGTCTAGGACATCATCATCCTCCACATCATCTTCCACCCACTCTTCAACCCTGCCCTCCTTGCCGGTCTGCACAGCGCAGAAGCCGCAGTAGTTGACACCTGTGTTTCGTCCTCATCATCAGAGACGTGCTGCAGTGGTCCTCCCATGTCCACATCCTGAAACATAAGTGGCATCAGTGCACTCAATCTCTTCCACTTCTGGGGCAGGGTTAGGTGGATGGCCCACGGAAACCCCACTAGCAGAGTCATCAAAAAGCATAAGAGCCTGCTGCATTACTTGGGGCTAAGACTGCTTGACTGATTTGCAAGGGGGTGAGGTGAAATACAGATGCCTATGGGCTGCAGGTGCCAACTTTGCGGTTTCAGCAGGCGACTGGGTGGGAGACAATGTGAAGGAACTGTAGGCACTGTCAGCCATCCAATCTACTACCGCCTCTACTTGTTCTGGCCTTACCATTTGTACACCGGTATTCAGGCCTACAAAATGATGCTGAACAAAGGTGTTTCATTTGGGCGTGTAGCTGGCACAGATCGACCACGTCCTCTCTCTGCAACAGGAGCTCCAGCAGCACCACATCCAGGGCTTTGTCCCTTATTTGATGCTCTCCTCATTCTTTGAGGTCACCCACCGAATTAAGAGACAGATTAACTATATTTATTTCCCCGTCACGTATGCAGTGCAGGTGTACCTCACACCAAAAATGGGAATATGTCACCCGCCGAACTAACAGCCAGATTAACTATATTAATTTCCCTGTCACGTATGCAGTGCACGTGTATCTCACACCAAGAATAGGTATATGTTACCGGCCAAACTAACATTCAGATTAACTATATTAATCTCCCTGTCACATTTGCAGTGCAGGTGTATCTCACACCAAAATTAGGAATATGTCACAGGCTGCACTAACAGATTAACTATATAATAATTTCCCTGTCATGTATAAAGTGCACGTGTATCTTACACCAAAAATGGGTATATAAATCACCCATTGAACTAACAGATGGATTAACTATATTAATTTCCCTGTCACGTATGCTGTGCAGGTGTGCCTCACACCAAAAATGGGTATATGTTGCCGGACAAACTAACAGTCAGATTAACTATATTAATTTCCCTCTCACGTATAAAGTGCACGTGTATCCCACACCAAAAATGGGTATATGTCACCCATCGAACTAACAGACGGAATAACTATTATATATTTTGTCAGGGATACAAAAAGGGTGCATTTCACCCACAAAAAATCACTATAGATCACCCACAGAATTAACAGCCAGAATAATTATTATATTTCTGTGTCAGGGGTACAAAGATGCTGTATTGCACCCACAAAAAATCATTATAGGTCACCCACAAAACAAATAGCCAGATTCCTAAAACTCCTCCTCTCAGCTGCCTACTTCCTGTCCCTGCACTACTCAGAGCTGATGGGCGGTGCTACACGTGATCCAGCTTGTATAGAGGCTGGGTCACACGATGCATCAACCAATCACCAATTAGATAGCTTCTAAGTGCCTACGTCTTAAAAGCTTGTTGATTGGCTTCCCTGTCGTTTTTCAAAAGTTTTATTATATGCCTGAACACCGAACTCGAACCCGAACTTTTGCGGAAAAGTTTGGGTTTGTGTCCAGGTACCTGAACTTGCAAAGTACAGTACGGACCCAAACTTTACAGTTCGGGTTCGCTCAACACTACTTATGACATTATATAAAATAAAATGACACTACTACTAATTATTATTTTTATTATTAATACTACAGAGAAAAAAAGCTTCTGCTTGTTCAAATCATGCCAGCCCTGAGTGCTTAAACATCGAAGTATCGTACCACTAACTGGACCTTTATTTTTAAGTAAATCTTTTGCAAAACATTTAACATTTCTAATATATGTTATGTATATTTATATGATAATGAAAATTAATTTAAAATAATAAAACTATAAAAGCAGGTGCTTTTTATATTTTACATTTTCTCACTAATATTGGAAACACAGAAATAAAGTCCCAAGTATCACATCTGTGACATCAAATATAAAGATTATTTGGGCAATCTACAAAAAATATATAGGCATTAAACCTTTACGGTTGCTCAGCTAGGTCTGACCATTCTTGCCTCAAAATCCCTTGGTACTGATGTGGCTAAATACATTGCAGAAATGCTCATATTTGCACCCACTAATGATTTTTGCAGTTTAGAAGTCACTCATTCAGACATTTTTGCTGTTTATATGCTTCTATGTGCATTATTTGCAGATTTACTAGCTTTTTCCTCTGTACAAATGTGAGCTCAATAAAGAGCTACTCCACTTGGAAATTGTGGTTATCATATAGATCAATGATCCCTGAAATATAATGGTGTTTGCACATTAGGCATAAATAACATTGTATATATTAGAATATAATGTATATTTTCCAGATGCATGTCATATACAGTATATATATCATGTCCTGCTTGGGTGAATAAAGTATTTTTGTATTTTTTTTTACTTCTTGGAGTGCTGCCCATCCTTTTTTGTAATATATATATATATATATATATATATATATATATATATATATATATATATACCTTTATTGAATTCACGGAAGATCAAAATAGATAAAAAAAATAGGCTTCAGAATTCTTTTCAACCACACAATCCATACTAAGCTAGCAAAAAACTAAAATGTCATTTTTTCCCCAAAATATATACCAATACAGTTGCAAGAGAAAGTATGAGAACCCTTTGGAATGATATGGATTTCTGCACAAATTAGACATAAAATGTGATCTGTTCTTCATCTAAGTCACAACAATAGACAATCACAGTCTGCTTAAACTAATAACACACAAAGAATTAAATGTTACCATGTTCTTATTGAACACACCATGTAAACATTCACAGTGCAGGTGGAAAAAGTATGTGAACCCCTAGACTAATGACATATCCAAGAGCTAATTGGAGCGAGGTGTCAGCCAACTGGAGTCCAATCAATGAGATGAGATTGGAGGTGTTGGTTACAGCTGCCCTGCCCTATAAAAAACAGACCAGTTCTGGGTTTGCTTTTCACAAGAAGCATTGCCTGATGTGAATGATGCCTCGCACAAAAGAGCTCTCAGAAGATCTACTGTTTAGAATTGTTGACTTGCATAAAGCTGGAAAGGGTTATAAAAGTATCTCCAAAAGCCTTGCTGTTCATCAGTCCATGGTAAGACAAATTGTCTATAAATGGAGAAAGTTCAGCACTGCTGCTACTCTCCCTAGGAGTGGCCGTCCTGCAAAGATGACTGCGAGAGCACAGCGCAGACTGCTCAATGAGGTGAAGAAGAATCCTAGAGTGTCAGCTAAAGACTTACAAAAGTCTCTGGCATATGCTAACATCCCTGTTAGCAAATCTACGATACGTAAAATGCTAAACAAGAATAGATTTCATGGGAGGATACCACAGAGGAAGCCACTGCTGTACAAAAAAAAAAAAACATTGCTGCACATTTACAGTTTGCACAAGAGCACCTGGATGTTCCACAGCAGTACTGGCAAATTATTATGTGGACAGATGAAACCAAAGTTGAGTTGTTTGGAAGAAACACACAATACTATGTGTGGAGAAAATGAGGCACAGCACACCAACATCAAAACCTCATCCCAACTGTGAAGTATGGTGGTAAGGGCATCATGGTTTGGGGCTGCTTTGCTGCGTCAGGGCCTGGACGGATTGCTATCATCAAAGGAAAAATGAATTCTCAAGTTTATCAAGACATTTTGCAGGAAAACTTAAGACCATCTTTCCACCAGCTGAAGCTCAACAGAAGATGGATGTTGCAACAGGACAACGACCCAAAGCAAAGAATTAAATCAACAATAGAATGGCTTAAACAGAAGAAAATATGCCTCCTGGAGTGGCCCAGTTAAAGTCCTGACCTCAACCCGATTGAGATGCTGTGATATGACCTCAAGAAAGCGATTCACACCAGACATCCCAAAAATATTGCTGAACTGAAACAGTTCTGTAAAGAGGAATGGTGAAGAATTACTCCTGACCGTTGTGCATGTCTGATCTGCGACTACAGGAAACGTTTGGTTGAAGTTTTTGCTGCCAAAGGAGGTTCCACTAGTTATTAAATCCAAGGGTTCACATATTTTTCCACCTGCACTGTGAATGTTTACATGGTGTGTTCAATAAAAACATGGTAACATGTAATCCTTTGTGTGTTATTAGTTTAAGCAGACTGTGGTTGTCTATTGTTGTGAGTTAGATGAAGATCAGATCACATTTTATGACCAATTTGTGCAGAAATGTATACCATTCCAAAGGGTTCACATACTTTTTCTTGCAACTATATATTTGGTAAAATCCCAACCAATATGCTGGTGCATCTCCGATTCTATCTAAGGGAGAAGGCAATATTCCTGCATGTTTCTATAGGGCTATGCAACTATAAGTTTGGTTTCAAAGCCTCTGCCTAAGCATTTGTTACTGGCAACATACAGAGTAAAGATGAGAGAATCAAAGCTGACATAGTGGAATTTGTTTAGAATTTCAGGAAGAATTCGATTGAGAATGCGAATTTCCTCGCGCTTCGTCGTAACAAATCGCATTTTTCTTAAAATAGCGTCTACACGTTTGAGGACTGAGGACATGGGGCAAGGAACACTGGGAAGGTGGGATCACCCAGATTGACATGCCTGCATGCAGCCAAACAGCAGCCATCCAGCCCTGTGATGTCACAGCCGTATAAATACAGTCAGGTTCATAAATATTTGGACATCAACACAATTCTAACACCACCACAATGGATTTGAAATGAAACAAACAAAATGTGCTTTAACTGCAGACTGTCAGCTTTAATTTGAGGGTATTTACATCCAAATCAGGTGAACAGTGCAGGAATAACAACAGTTTGCATATGTGTCTCCCACTTGTTAAGGAACTAAAAGTAATGGGACAGAATAATAATCATAAATCCAACTTTCACTTTTTAATACTTGGTTGCAAATCCTTTGCAGTCAATTACAGCCTGAAGTCTGGAACGCATAGACATCACCAGACGCTGGGTTTTATCCCTGGTGATGCTCTGCCGGGCCTCTACTGCAACTGTCTTCAGTTCCTGCTTGTTCTTGGGGCATTTTCCCTTCAGTTTTGTCTTCAGCAAGTGAAATGCATGCTCAATCGAATTCAGGTCAGGTGATTGACTTGGGCATTGCTTAGCATTCCACTTCCTTCCCTTAAACTCTTCGGTTGCTTTTACAGTATGCTTTGGGTCATTGTCCATCTGCACTGTGAAGCGCTGTCCAATGAGTTCTGAAGCATTTGGCTGAATATGGGCAGATAATATTGCCCAAAACACTTCAGAATTCATCCTGCTACTTTTGTCATCAGTCACATCATCAATAAATACAAGAGAACCAGTTCCATTGGCAGCCATACATGCCCACGCCATGGCACTACCACCACCATGCTTCACTGATTAGGTGGTATGCTTAGGATTATGAGCAGTTCCTTTCCTTCTCTATTCTCTTCCCATTACTCTGGTACAAGTTGATCTTGGTCTCATCTGTCCATTGGACGTTGTTCCAGAACTGTGAAGGCTTTTTTAGAAGTCGTTTGGAAAACTCTAATCTGGCCTTTCTGTTTTTGAGGCTCATCAATGGTTTACATCTTGTGGTGAACCCTCTGTGATCACTCTGGTGAAGTCTTCTCTTGATTGTTGACTTTGACACACATACACCTACCTCCTGGAGAGTGTTCTTGATCTGGCCAACTATTGTGAAAAGTGTTTTCTTCACCAGGGAATAAATTATTCAGTCATCCACCACAGTTGTTTTCCGTTGTCTTCCGTGTCTTTTGGTGTTGCTGAGCTCACCGGTGCATTCCTCCTTTATAAGAATGTACCAAACAGTTGTTTTGGCCAAACCTAATGTTTTTGCTATCTGTGATTTTTTTTTATTTTTTTTCCGTCTAATGATCCTAATTATGGCTTGCTTCACTGATAGTGACAGCTCTTTGTATCTCATCTTGAGAGTTGACAGCAACAGATTCCAAATGCAAATAACACATTTGAAATGAACTCTGGACCTTTTATCTGCTCATTGTAATTGGGATAATGAGGGAAGAACACACACCTGGCCATGGAACAGCCGAGAAGCCAATTGTCCCATTACTTTTGGACCTGTAACAAGTGGGAGGCACATCTGAAAACTGTTATAATTCCTACACCGTTCACCTGATTTGGATGTAAATACCCTTAAATTAAAGCTGACAGTCTGCAGTTAAAGCACATCTTGTTCGTTTAATTTCAAATCCATTGTGGTGGTGTATAGAGCCAAAAATGTTAGAATTGTGTCGCTGTCCCAATATTTATGGATCCCACTGTACGTCGGTCATCTTACAGTCAGATATATTCCAGCGTTCAGAGTGCAGAGACAGACGTTTGAAGGCACTAGGACAGCAATTGGAAAAACGATAGTGGGAAAAAAAAGACAGAAAAAACGATTTATAAGTGCAGGGAAAGGATAAGGAGGAATCATTTCACAGCATCTTAGTGCAGGGAGAGATGTCAGAAGGAGCTAGGGACATTGATAGGAAAGTGATTTACAGGGATCAATTATTTGTGGATACAAATAGTCATTAGCAGGGGCGTTGCTAGGGTCTCAAAAGATCCGGGGCCCAAGCCCCAATGAATTCTCGAAGTCAACCAATAACCCCCCCAACCCCTCCCCCTGCAAAAACTAGCACTGAATACATTTTACTGTACTTGCTATATAGCAATACAGCAGCATGTACCTTTCACATCCAGTGCCTTCCAGGTGACGTTTCCTCTGATGTTGTCACGGTCCCTCAGGTGACTGATGTCAGGAAATAAAAGAGATTTGCTGAGCGTGGAAGAATCTAACAGCCTTCTTGATTTCTCTTGATTCAGTGTTGATAGGGTTAATGACCACTTCCCCTTTCTCAGCTGTTGCTCAGTGGTCATCACTTCTACCCTTTTTAGTCTAACCCCACCCTTCTGACTATGTGTTTGATAGCTTCATTTGGGTTTGGCTGAGCTGGTGTGAGATCCTCTCTGGTGTTCCCGTTCTTTCATCTCTATAGAAGTTAAGTGTTGTGTTTGTTTGTATTTGATATATTCCCAGTTGTTGTATCTGGGCCTGAGACAGAGACTTCTATTTGTCCACCTGGGGAGGAATGGGTTGTCTTCGGTCCTATACTTATTCCAGGGCCTTATAGGGAAATCAGGGCCTAGGTATACTGCTTATGAATATTCCTACCTTCAAGGTCTATTCATATTGAAAGGTAGTCAGGACCTGGAATAGGGTTGTCTAGGAGGTGACCTGTTCCTTCCCTAGTTTCCAGCCCCAGTTACTGTTCCCCTTCCCTTCTGTGTTCAGTGTGCCCCCCCCCCCACACACACACACACACTGATCGTGACGGATGTAGATCTTCTCTGTTATCAGAGCATAAAGGGCAAGGACCAGTTCTGGGTGGCAACGTAGTTAGACCCCCGATACAAACACAAAATGGCAGACATGTTAACAGCATCACAGAAGGCTGTCAGAATGCAGCATTTCCAGTCCTTTCTGCGAGAGATGCTGCATTCTGCTGTTGCTGGAGCTGGCAGATGAATTATCATGCACAGCGAAACAGGTTTGGGTACCAATTCTACCGCACCTGCAATTACAGAGTGGTTTGAAGATGTGTTGGTCACTTTGGATATGAGATCATTCTTGCAGAAAACCCATTGAGAGCCGCCCTCTGGATCCAGCCTCAGTGAAAGCCTAGACAGATGTCCAACTACATCGGGTTAAGGGCCGATGTGGACGCTCTGAGAAGCAAGGAACCCTTGGACTACTGGGTGTGCAGGCTTGACCTGTGGCCAGAGCTGGCACAATTTGCCATTTAACTCTTGACTTGCCCCTCGTCGAGTGTCCTGTCCGAAAGGACATTTGGTGCAGCAGGGGGAATCGTGACCTATAAGTGCACTCGCCTAGCTCACGACAGTGTGGACTACCTCACATTTCTAAAAATGAATGAGGCATGGATCTCAGAGAAATTCACCACCTGTGACGACCACGTGCAATTGAATTTTCTCATGCCAGCCCACACATATCCGCCACTACAAAAGCAGACTCCCTATGCGTGTTACTACAAGGCACAGTGTTCTACACCACTGTAAAGGCTCTCAGCAGCCAGGAAATAGATGTTTTTTAACACACTTTGCCGTGAATAAATTCAGATTGAAGCAAATTTTTCACTCATCTGTAATATAGAACATATATTATAGCAGTTTCTGACTACCTACCTACATGCTTAAAGTCCTCTAGTCCTAACATAAAAATGACAGAATAACTTGTTGTTACCACACTAAACTTTTAATCTGTTTTCTGACATATCTCACTCCAACATAATATTAGTTTGTGGTAACTCCACAATACATTCAGGAGGTCCTCCTTATGTATTTTTTTTTTATACCTGTCTGATCTAGTCAACCTATTCTTTACATCTTCAAGGGAGAACAGTAAACCCTATACACAAAGAATATCTGGGAAATTTGGTGCATTGAGAATTAAACACAAACATTAAAGGGGTTAGCCATGATTGATGGAAATTGGACATGATATAGTGCATGACAATACCTTTCTAACAAAGCTAGAACCTGCCCTGCACCTCACATGGATCCAGAGATCTCCACATTCACTGCTCCAATTGCTCTGCTAGATTATCTTCAGCCTGGCACCTCAAGGGGTGTGTCCTTTCCACAGCTCTCTCCTGGTAAGTGCCACAGCTTCTAACAGAACATTTGGCTGGTGGCATTTAAAGATTTAAAATAAGCACGTTCGACCAGCTCAGTGACTCAGATACATTTTATTGAATAGCTCACTGGCTATACTAAATGTATAGTGGATATAAAAAGTCTACATACCTCTGTTAAAATGTCAGGTTTTTGTGATATAAAAAAATGAGACAAAAATAAATCATTTCAGAACTTTTTCCACCTTTAATGTGACCGATAAACTGTACAACTCAATTGAAAAACAAACTGAAATCTTTTAGGTGGAGGGAAGAAAACAAAAAAAAACTTAAATATTGTGGTTGCATAACTGGGGATGTAGCTGTGTTCAGAATTAAGCAATCACATTCAAAATCATGTTAAATAGGAGTCAACATACACCTGCCATCATTTAAAGTGCCTCTGATTAACCCCAAATAAAGTTCAGCTGCTCTAGTTGGTCTTTCCAGAAATTTTCTTAGTTGCATCCCACAGCAAAAGTCATGGTCCACAGAGAGTTTCCAAAGCATCAGCGGGATCTCATTGTTAAAAGGTATCAGTCAGGAGAAATGTACAAAAGAATTTCCAAGGCATTATATATACCATGGAACACAGTGAAGACAGTCATCATCAAGTGGAGAGAATATGGCACAACAGTGACATCACCAAGAACTGGATGTCCCTCCAAAATTGATGAAAAGACGAGAAGAAAACTGGTCTGGGAGGCTACCAAGAGGCCTATAGCAAAATTAAAGGAGCTGCAGGAATATCTGGCAAGTACTGGCTGTGTGGTACATGTGACAACAATCTCCGGTATTCTTCATATGTCTGGGCTATAGGGTAGAGTGGCAAGACGAAAGCCTTTTCTTGTGAAGAAAAACATCCAAGACAGGCTACATTTTGCAAAACCACATCTGAAGTCTCCCAAAAGCGTGTGGGAAAAGGTGTTATGGTCTGATGAAACCAAGGTTCAACTTTTTGGCCATAATTCCAAAAGATATGTTTGGCACAAAAACAGCACTGCACATCACCAAAAGAACACCATACCCACAGTAAAGCATGGTGGTGGCAGCATCGTGCTTTGGGGCTGTTTTTCTTCACCTGGAACTGGGGCCTTAGTTAAGCTAGAGGGAATTATGAACAGTTCCAAATATCATTCAATGTTGGCACAAAACCTTCAGGCTTCTGATAGAAAGCTGAACATGAAGAGGAATGTCATCTTTCAGCATGACAATGACCCAAAGCATACATCCAAATCAACAAAGGAACGGCTTCACCAGAAGAAGAGTAAAGTTTTAGAATGGCCCAGCCAGAGCTCAGACCTAAATCCGATTGAAAATCTGTGGGGTGATCTGAAGAGGGCTGTGCACAGGAGATGCCCTTGCAATCTGACAGATTTGGAGTGTTTTTGCAAAGAAGAGTGGGCAAATCTTGCCAAGTCAAAATGTGTCATGCTGATAGGCTCATACCCAAAAAGACTGAGTGCGGTAATAAAATCAAAAGGTGCTTCATCAAAGTATTAGTTTAAGGGTGTGCACACCTATGCAACCATATTATTTTATTTTTATATTTTTATATTATATTTTAAAAGGGGTGTGTAGACTTTTTATATCCACTGTATAACTACATGCAATTGCAAAAGTATTTCTATCCAGGGGCTGGTTTGAAAAATGTAGAATATGTTTCACGACACAACCCTTT
Source organism: Bufo gargarizans (assembly GCF_014858855.1). Taxonomy (NCBI): domain Eukaryota; kingdom Metazoa; phylum Chordata; class Amphibia; order Anura; family Bufonidae; genus Bufo; species Bufo gargarizans. The sequence goes on from NC_058080.1 coordinate 650,460,999, forward strand.
TAATAAAAACACCATTCCAAATGCAGGTCCATTCCTGGTCATATTTACAAGAAGCTCTGATGTTCTCATCTGATTTTGCTGTATCAGATATTGGAGGAACAAAACTCTTGCAATTCATTAAAAGCTTATATAATTTCATTTCAAGAATGCTTTCTCTATTGATTTAGTGTTAATGCTTAATCCTGGTCTTTGGAGGTTACTTAAAGTCAAATCTTTATTCCACCCCACTTTCTTCAACCCCCAATTTCACATGTAGCCTCAAAAGATCTAATTCTCTTTGTTTGTAGGACTGAACCTTGTTACCCATTGTAGAATATAATGCGGCACTTTCAAAATAACATTACAGGGGTTGTCTCACTTCAGCAAATGGCATTTATCATGTAGAGAAAGTTAATACCAGGCACTTACTAATGTATAGTGATTGTCCATATTGTCTCCTTTGCTGGCTAGATTTATCTTCCATCATATTATACACTGCTTGTTTCCAGGGGTTATGACCACCCTGCAATGCAGCACCAGTGGCTGTGCTTGCATACTATAGAAAAACAGGGCCAGTCTCTCTGGTGTCTCGAACAGTGGATGTGCATAGGCACGCATGCGCAGTGACTTCCATCAGAGTCACCTCATATCTGCGCTGCAGAAATATTTCACTTTAAAACATTAAGAAAAAACAATTCCCCCTCCGATTCCCTTGGATAAAGGGTATACAAAATCAATATATCATATACAAAATTTCCCCTTTCCCTTCCCCATCCTCCCCATAAGGCAGAGAAGTCATAAAAACACAAAACAAGAAAAAAGAAAATTGTTTAAAGATTTTCTTCATTCTTGTGAGGTTATGAACATGCCACAGCAGGGACACTGATAGGCGACATTGGCACTCAGGTGGCCACTGGTTGGAAATGTGTAGTGCAGGTGATGCAGGACTCATGGCAATCAATTGGTCATCAAGCTGGCTTCTTTAAAAAAAGGTGTCTTGATGAGATACAGTAAGCCCTTCAAGATTACATTTTATAGATGCAACATCTAAAAGTTAGTGATGTGGACTACAAGGCTGATCGGAATAACACCACAACCCCCCACCTGCACACATTTTTCTCACTTCCTACCATCATAATGACCTTTTAATATCTTTCTGTGGTTGATCTTCTTCCCATGGATGCTGAGAATATACTGTATTTTTTGCTTGGAGGTCATTAGTTTCCATTGAGCTTAGAAGCCTTGTATTTGATAGATGCTAAACATCATACAAATACTTGTAATCACCAAGTTCCTTTCTAAGTGCGTTCTGATTAGACCCACAGAAATAACATGCTTGTCAAACCTAGGAACAGTCTAGGCTCAGGAGAAAGTCTGATTGAGCATGACTAACATCTATTATGGGTACAAGTAGATTAGAAGTCAATACAAGCTTTTTCTTATTTCCAGTACAAGAAAAATACTCGAAGTCCGGGCAGATTATTGCTGATTGCATCCATAATATGCCAAAATGTGCAGAGATGGAGAGGAGACGCAATCAGGAAAAATCCATTACGTCTGCTTTTTTTCCGCTGGGCACTTATGGACCGTATTTCTTCTATGTGCAGTCCACTGATTACTTTCACCATGTTGTAATATGCTGGTGTGACATGTTACATTTACAACAGAAAGCAATCCATTTTTAGTATTATTAATGGGGCTTATTCATGTAAAACTTAGATATTTATAAATCTTTTCCCTGTATTTGGGATTTTTACAATGTAGCATTCATTGGAAACATCCATGCATAGATTTACATGTTCATAGACAATGTACGGTCTCAGTCCTACATATCCACCTGACCGGTCATCATGTGAACACGAGTCAGAGGTTAACAAAACCTAATGTACATGCATATAACATAATTGTAGAAAAGAGCTGCAAGCATCATTTACATACGGTATATCTAAGAGGTCACTGAAGCTGGAGATGCTTAGATGAAATTGAGGAAACTATGTGTATAATTTCTACTCAAGGACAATCAGTCTCTTTTGCCACCCTGCTTCGGAGCAAATTTAGACCCTGGTTCCTTATAAGGCTCCATATACACAACTGCGTTTTTTATCCATGTGCTAGCTGCATTTTTTGCAGATAGCACACAGACCCATTCATTACTATAGGGCCATGAACATATCTGTATATTTTCCGGATCCGAGTGGCCATCTCACAACTTATAGAACAAGTCCTATTCTGCTTCGTATTGCAGATGAGATTAGCCCTTCCATTTGATGCGAGTGGGAAAAATTACTGAACGCACATAGAAAGTATCTGTATGTTGCATGTGGACTGAAATATGGACACGGCCATGTGCATAAGGCCTGATTTAAATTGAAACTGTTGGCTTCAGATTACAAACCTGAAGCATGGAGGGAGATGGAGAGAGATAAATCCCGAGAATACAGTGTATTCACGACTATGAGTCCATTGTACCAGGTGCTGTATTTTCTACCAGAAGTATGGACCCATAGTTGTAATATGCCGCCCATATACAGAGCATCTGACAATTCTGGTATGATTGGGTTTTACAACCTTTTCAGAACCAGCAATGTAACCTGATTATCAGTAAAAATAACAAATTTGACAAACTGATCTTTGAATGCACCAACAGATCTATAGTTGACCCCAGTCTGCTTTCTTGGGCCCATTGATGGCATGCCATATTTTACACGCAGTAGTGATTTACCATTTAGTTTGACCTCTCTGGTGACTGACATAGTTACATGATAAATTCAGACGTTTTTATTGCTGCTGTCTGATGAACAAAGACCAACAGGGATCTACTGTAAGTAATTGGCATGAGACTTACGAAGCATAGAAGGGCAGCCATTGAAATTAGAAGTTGTTTATACATTTTTAAATGGGTATTCCCATTGAGGAGTTTTATGGCATATTCACAGGATATGACATAAATGTCAGATAGGTTTAGGGTCCTACCACTGGGACCCGCTCATCTCCAGAATGGGGTTCCATCGCAACCATCTGGGAATGGAGAGTTGGTTGAACTATCTCTATACACTTCAGTAGCATTTCCGAAATCAGCCAAGTGCACCACTAACATGGCAGTAATGGCACCCGCACCTATCGGACATTTATTGGTTATGCCTTAGGGTACTTTCACACTTGCGTTGTTTGATTCCGGCAGGCAGTTCTGTTGCCTGAACTGACTGCCTGATCAGGCAAACTGTATACAAACGGATGTCATTATTTATGAATGATCAGGCATTTTTCAGACTGATCAGGATCCTGATCAGTCAGAAAAATGCATTGCAATACCGGATCCGTTTTTCCAGTGTCATCAGGCAAAACTGATCCGGTATTTTCTTATTTTCTCATTTTTAAAGGTCTGCGCATGCGCAGAGCAGAAGGACGTGTCCGGCATTCCGGTATTTTGAATGCCGGATCCGGCACTAATACATTCCCACGGAAAAAAATGACAGATCCGGCATTCAGGCAAGTCTTCATTTTTTTTCGCTGGAGACAAAACCGTAGCATGCTACGGTTTTCTCTTTTGCCTGATCAGTAAAAATGACTGAACTGAAGACATCCTCAAGCATCCTGAATGGATCACTCTCCATTCAGAATGCATGGGGATATGCCTGATCAGTTCTTTTCCGGTATAGAGCCCCTGTGACGGAACTCTATGCTGGAAAAGAAAAACACTAATGTGAAAGTAGCCTAATTCACACAATCAGTGTTCGGTCAGTGATTTCCATTAGTTATTTTAAGCAAAAAACAGGTGCGGCTCTAAACACAGAACAGCTGCAGATCTTTCCCTTAGACCTTATTTCTGTGTTGGCTCCAATTCTGTAGGACCTCTGTGGGGACAGCACAAAAGACTTTATAAACAAGGAGGCATGGCTTATGAAATATAGACAATGGTGCAAAATTTCAACAAAGGCTATATTAGTAAGTACCATATAGTCATCCTACCTACACATTGGTAAACAGTAGCCAGAAAGTGGCCAACCCCTTTGATTCCTGTAGATCCGTTTTTGCCCTTTGCTCACGTTGCTCCTCTAGAACCTTTGCTTGGGCTTTGTTAAAGGTTATGACTTGAAAAAGGGGTTGTATTTATGACTGAAAAATTCTGCATAGTGTGTCACATTCTCCAGTATTGACACGTATAGTTTACATGGCGGTAGTGATGATATTCTGTATTTACAGGCATCACTGCTGCCATGTAAAGAGATACTGGTGGTGGAGTGGTGGAGGATTTAAAGGGGTTGTCCAGGTTTTCTAGTTATCCTCTCCACACCATAGGGCATAACTATAGAATGAGTGAAAATCCAGTAGAAAAAAAGGTAATCCAGCTCAATATGCAGACGGTGCAGCGGTACTTTATTTCAGCGGCTAAAAATCAAACATCTAGTTAAACAAAAATCCTCGTCTACCGGTTTTGGGCTGTTGTGATGTCTGCCCTTTAGTAAGGGCAAACATCACAACAGCCTGAAACCGGTAGACGAGGATTTTGTTTAACTGGATGTTTGAATTTTAACCACTGAAATAAAGTACCGCTGCACCGTCTGCATATTGATCTGGATTACCTTTTTTTCTACTGGATTTTCACTCATTCTATAGTTATGCCCTATGGTGTGGAGAGGATAACTAGATCATACTTACCCCCTCCATTTGCTTGTGATTGGCCAGCCGCCACAATCTTGATTGAAAATCTGGGGCGAAATCCTATGCGTGGTGACGTCATCTCGGGCTGAGCAAGATTTCGTGCCAGATCTTCAATCAAGATGGCAGCATCCGGCCTGTTACGATCAAATGGAGGCAATAAGTATGATTTTATTTTTTTTCTGTTAATTTTCCACAGTTTTTACTCTCCAATGCCGCAATCATGTATAAATGCGGCATATGAGAGGTATAATGACAGGGAGCGGTGCTATCGCAGCTCCCCATCATTGCACCCACTTACTTACAAAAAATTAGCTTTATGGTGATGTAAATCACCACAAAGAAAAAGAAATTGGCAAATTCGGCGAAACAGTCGAATCAAATTTTGAAGAAATTTGCTTGTCTCTAAAAATAATCATTCTACAGGCAGAGATAGAGAAAATAATACCTTGCAGTATAATATGCAATAGTCTTGCTTATGCCTCTTTAAGGCTGGGTTCACACCTTACGCGCTGTAAAACACTCAACAAGGAGAAACCAATGCTTCCCTACGGGAATGGTTCTCACCTAGCCGTTTTACACCACGTACGATCGCGCTGTAAAACGCCCGACGCCCCAAGAAGTACATGAGCTTCTTTGGGGCGTCTTGTCGCGCGTTCCTGTACATAGACTTTCAGGAACGCGCGACAATGGGCGTTCGCTTGTCTCTGTATGCGCGACTGCAAACGCCGGTACAATCGAGCATACAGAGCGCGACATCCCGAACGCTCAGGTCTGAACCCAGCGTAAGGCTGGGTTCAGACCTGAGCGTTTTACAGCGCGTTCCTACGCGCTGTAAAACGCTCAACAGGCAAGAGCCAATAATTCCCTATGGGAATGGTTCTCACCTGAGTGTTTTACAGCGCGTATGATCGCACTGTAAAACACCCGACGCCCCAAGAAGTACATGAGCTTCTTTGGGGCGCGTTCCCGTACATAGACTTTAGCGAGAACGCGCGACAATGGGCGTTCGCTTGTCTCTGTATGCGTGATTGCAAACGCCCGTACAATCGCGCATACAGAGCGTACGTTCAAGTACGCTCAGGTCTGAACCCAGCATTATATCTTTGTATATACATTTTAGTTCCTCATTCAAGAGCCTTTAAGTGTTTCATTTGAGTGAATTTCTAAGTTTTTATTTTTTTTACACTTATTCAGGTGCGCATAGACTCCTGCCAATTAGAATATAATTTCATTGACTTTCCTTTACATAATAAGGAGAAAATGAAAAGCATTATTTAAATATTCATTCAAAGCATGTAATTAGTTATGGTGTTATATTAGTGATAATTGGTGTGAGAACCAAAGGGTCAACGATTCTGTTTGTTAAGGAACTTCAGTTCAGACTCCTATCATGTATTTAGAATATTAAATGTGCCGTCTCCATGTATTAGACTAATGTATTCTGTGTTTGTGTTATTCTTCAGCATGAAGTGTCTGCATTTAAAATAATAAAAACATGGTTGATTGCAATACACAAATACATACAGACTTATGATGTAATAAATATGCATTGAAATAACAGGCTCAAAATAGACTGTAGTTTCAAAAGAAACTTGTTCTTGCATTTGGAATTTTTTGTTTTTAATGAATTCATAAATTTTTGTGTAAAAGTTACCGCATTTGAATGTTTTATGTGACTAATATCAACTTTAATTCCCATCACTCAAAATAGCATTATCTATTATGTCCCCAATGACTTGCATTGTGGGTCATGACGGATCCGTCTTGCTCGGCATCCCATGACGGAAAGAAAACTGCAGCTTGCTCTTCGGTATGGGAACGCTTTATGGAGCATTCTGTTCAGTTATGTTTTGTCCCCATTGATAATGGATCTCAATACTGGAAAATAGAAACGCTAGTGTAAAAGTAGCCTTAGAAATCCTTTCACTTATCCAAACCATTCTGATATTGTTTTCTTGCGATACATTGTACCTCATGATAGTGAAAAATATTAGTCGATATAATTCACCTTTATTTATAAAAAAAATCCAAAATTTATAGAAAATTTGGAAGAAATTTGCAATTTAGACCCCATTTTGGAAATTATAGGAAAAGTTGACACTTTTATTAGTACTATTTTGTGGTACATATGACTTTTGATTACTCTATATTGCACTTTTTGTAGAGGCAAGGTAACCAATAAATGGCTGTTCTGCCACAGTTTTTTTTTTTGTTTTTTTTTTATGGTGTTCACCTGACAGGTTAGATCATGTGCTATTTTTATAGAGCATGTTATGGCTACTTTTCTTTTTCTTTTGTTTCAGTGTTACATAATAAAAAATTTAGAAAATAAAACATGTTTTTGTGTCTCCTTTTTCTGAAAGCCATATTATTTTTATTTTTTGGGAGATTATCTTATTTAGGGGCTCAGTTTTTGCATCATGAGGTGACAGTTTGATTAACAGTATTTTGGGGTACATTCTATTTTTTTATCTTTTGGCATTACACTTTTTGTAATGTAAGGTGACAAAAATTTGATTCTTTTTGGCAAGGTTTTTATTTTAATTTCTTTTTACAGCGTTCAGCAGATGGGTTCGATCATGAGATATTTTTATGAGCAGGTTTTTACGAACATGGTGATACCTAATTTGTATTTTTTTGGGGGGGGGGGGGTTTAAACGATAAAAGCAGTTTAAAAAAAAAAAAACAACCATGCTTTTATGTCTCCATTTTCTGAAAGCCATATCTTTTTTATTTTTTGGGCGATTGTCTTAGTTATTTTTTGACTTTTTGATTGCTTGGTATTACACTTTTTCTGATATAAGGTTATTTAAAAAAAAAAGCCTTTTTTTTTTACGGCGTTCCTCAGATGGGTTAGATCATGGGATATTTTATAGAGCAGGCTGTTACGGATGTGGCAATACGTAATATGTCTGTTTTCTTAAATATATTTGGTTTTAAACAATAAAAGCATTTTTGAAACAAAAAAATGATGTTTTAGTGTCTCAATTTTCTGAAAGCCAAATCTTTTTTATTTTTTGGGTGATTGTCTTATGTAGGGTCTCATTTTTTTATTATTTTATTTATTTAAATATTTTTATTGTTATTTCCAAAAAGGAACATGGGGTAACAAGATACCAAGGTATAGGCACGCAGGCCTGACTGACAAAAACTTGTCAGTACATAGTGATTATACAGTAGATATAGCGTTGGTTCAATGTTTACAACTTGGCAATTAAGTCATTACAGGACAGTCTTGAGAGAGTCGCACAAACATGGAAATGAGAAATGAGTTAAGCATCAAAGGATAAAAATAATCAGACAAAGTAATGAATGCTAAGATAAGTATGTGGTTGAAATGAGAGTTTGATTAGGACGCTAGCCCATATATCAGCAGGAGATGCTTTTAATCCCAAACCCAACCTATAACTGTAATCATGAGGAGGAGTTGTGTGATATGTCAGTAGGATGAGGAGGATCGACTACCATTATCTAAGAGTCAGTACAAAGTAATAAAGGGTTCACGTGTCTTTGGGAGCCCTGTATTTTAACCAAAGAGGGCTTTTCTCAAAAACTGGTCTATGTGTGAGCGTTTCCCAGGAGGACAGCTCCTCAAACCTATGGAGCTGGTCCATTTTTTGTGTCCATTGTTCCATGGTTGGAACCAGGGGTTGTAGCCAAAATTTAGGGAGTAGAAGACGGGCAGCTGTCAGCATTTGAGTGAAAACAAAGGGCGGTTTTGCGTGAAACTTTTCTTGGGAAAGGGAAAGAAAGGCCAACTGCGGAGACGTTAATATATAGGTGCCACAAATCTTGTTAGCAATAGCAAAGATTTCATTCCACCACTTATAAATGGGGGGACACGTCCACCAGATGTGAAAGAAAGTCCCTTTCTCCCCATGGCACCTCCAACATGTGTCCGAAGCAGACTCAGAGTACATAGATGTCTTATCTGGCGTATTATACCATATAGTGAGAATCTTATAGCAGTTTTCCTGTATTCGGACACAGCGGGAGGCCCCATGGGGGGATTCAAGGAGTCTGGGGAGGGAGTCGTACGGGACAACAATATTCAGGTCCATTTCCCATTGTTTCACAAAGGACGGCTTGGCTAACATTGGAGGGAGTCGCACTTTACCATAAATCTGCGATATGGGCTTCTTGAGGGCAGAGTGATGGGAGATTAATGATTCGAGACAGACTAACGGACGTGTCAGATCACCTATTTTAACATGTTGTTTTAAATAGGCCCTAAGGTATGCGATAGAAAAAATATCACAAGGGTGGGGGTTGAGTAATGTATTTGTGGCTTCTAGGTCCATCCATTCCCCAGTGGGAAGTGCCAATGAAATTATAGAAATCGGGGAGGACCTCAGCCCCTGGGAAGTCGAGGTTCTTAGGGAAGGGGGAGCTGTGTCAAGTATGTCTTTTATGGTCAATAAAGGGGAGGGGAAAGGAATGGAGCAATGTGAGGATGAAAGCCACTTCCAAGCCTCAAGAATGGCTTTAATGATTGGGTAGTGGGACAGTGAGCCAGGGAAGACCGATTGATATCCTAGAAGGAGTGCTCTAGGTGATCTGTTCAATAAGTCTATTTCGGTTTCCACTGCTAAAGAAGGCAATGAGGAAAGCAGCCAAGCAACTGCTCGAGAGAGAAGAATTGCCTTGCCATATAATTCAGGATTTGGGAGACCTATTCCACCTGCTTGTCTCGGTTTGGTGAGGAGAGAGAATGAAAGTCTCGCTTTCCTTCCACTCCATATGAAGGATCTGAACTTTTTTATAATTGAGTTGTAATAATGTTTAGGGACGGGGATAGGTAGAACTTGTTGCAAGTAGGTGAGGCGAGGAAGAATTAGAAGATAATGTTGGTTTTGACTGGGCAAGATTATCAATGGCAATAATTTTGACTCCTAAGTATGTGATGTCAGGAGAGGACCAGTTGAATGGGGAGTCTACCATTAATTGGCATTTGGTGGATTGGGGGATGCCCGAGCAGAGGACTAAGAATTTATTGGCGTTGATTTTAAAGTCTGAAGCAATGCTATAGGCATTAAGGTGGATCTGAATACGTGGCAGAGAAACTTTCGGGTTGACCAACATCATGAGGACGTCATTGGCAAATGCAGCAATTTTTTGTTCCCTGCCTCCCAAACATAGACCTTCAATCTCTCTGTCCAATCTTACGGTGGAAAGAAGTGGCTCCAGTGCTAAGATGAATAGTAGAGGGGAGAGGGGGCATCCCTGGCAAGTCTCATTACTTATTGGAAATGGGGAGGATAGATTCCCGTTTACTAGTACCAAGGCCGTAGCCTGCTCATACATGGCGAAAGTTGCTTGTACAAAAGAACCAGGAAGACCAAACTTCAACAGAGTGTGTTTTAGATACTGCCAATTCACCCTATCGAATGCTTTCTCAGCATCCGTACTGAGAAGAAGCAAAGGGGAAGAAATTCTCTTGGCATGACATAGGGCAGTGATGGCGAACCTTTTACAGACCGAGTGCCCAAACTGCAACATAAACCCACTTATTTATCGCAAAGTGCCAACACAGCAATTTACCCTGAACACTACAGTCTGTACTTTATGATGTAGATATAATATCCTGCCTACATTCAGTGCGCTGCCTGCGCTGTTCATAGTGCGCCCTGTGCTGCTGAATGGCAGGAAAAGTCTAAGGCATATTGATAAACCATAGACTTTTTCCAGGGTGTGGGTGCCCACAGAGAGGGCTCTGAGTGCCATCTCTGGCACCCGTGCCATAGGTTCGCCATCACTGACATAGGGTATTAATCACTCTGGAAGTATTATCTTTGCCTTCTCTGTTGCAGATAAAGCCAACCTGGTCCCCATGAACAAGCTGAGGGAGAAGGATAGAGGGTTTTAGTCAACAACAGAGGGTTGTAGTCAATGGAGAACATTCAAAACAAGGTCATGTTACCAGTGGGGTTCCACAGGGATCTGTACTGGGACCAATTTTGTTTAATATCTTCATAAGTGATATTGCAAAAGGCCTCGATGGTAAGGTTTGTCTTTTTGCTGATGACACAAAGATATGTAACAGGGTTGATGTTCCTGGAGGGAAACACCAAATGGAAAAGGATTTAGGAAAACTAGAAGAATGGTCAGAACTCTGGCAACTGAAATTTAATGTGGATAAGTGCAAGATAATGCACCTGGGGCGTAAAAACCCAAGGGCAGAATATAGAATATTTGACACAGTCCTGACCTCAGTATCTGAGAAAAGGGATTTAGGAGTAATTATTTCAGAAGACTTAAAGGTGGGAAGACAATGTAATAGAGCAGCACGAAATGCCAGCAGAATGCTTGGATGTATAGGGAGAGGTATAAGCAGTAGAAAGAGTGAAGTGCTTATGCCGCTGTACAGAACACTGGTGAGACCTCTCTTGGAGTATTGTGCGCAGTACTGGAGGCCATATCTCCAGAAGGATATATATACTCTAGAGAGAGTTCAGAGAAGAGCTACTAAACTAGTACATGGATTGCAGGAAAAAACTTACCAGGAAAGGTTAAAAGACCTTAATATGTATAGCTTGGAAGAAAGAAGAGACAGAGGGGATATGATAGAAACTTTTAAATACATAAAGGGAATCAACTCGGTAACGGAGGAGAGCATATTTAAAAGAAGAAAAACTACCACAAGAGGACACAGTTTTAAATTAGAGGGGCAAAGGTTTAAAAGTAATATAAGGAAGTATTACTTTACTGAGAGAGTAGTGGATGCATGGAATAGCCTTCCTGCAGAAGTGGTAGCTGCAAATACAGTGAAGGAGTTTAAGCATGCATGGGATAGGCATAAGGCTATCCTTCATATAAGATAGGGCCAGGGACTATTCATAGGATTCAGATATATTGGGCAGACTAGATGGGCCAAATGGTTCTTATCTGCCGACACATTCTATGTTTCTATGTTTCTATGATAGCTAATCTGTTAGCTAACATTTTGGCCAGGAGTTTGAGGTCTATGTTTAGGAGGGATATAGGTCTGTAATTGGAGCATTGTTTGGGATCTTTCCCTTCCTTGGGTATTAGTGTGATATGAGCCACGGTCATATCTCTTGAAAGTGGGATTCCACATAATGTCTGATTACAAACTTCTAAAAGGGGAGGAAGGAGGAGTTCCTGGAAAGTTTTGCAATATGAAATCGGAAGGCCATCGGGGCCTGGGCTCTTTCCCGAGGGCATTTGGTGCATTGCGTTTCTGTTAGGGTAAAGGGGACTTCTAGTTTTAATAGAGGGAATATTGGACAACTCCAGGAAGGCTAGGATGGAAGAGGCACGTGTTTCTGATGTTATAGGGGGAAAAAGATTGTAAAGGTTATTATAAAAGGAATGGAATTGTGCAGCTATCTGATGGACAGAGAAGATTGGGTTTCCTTCAGGAGAGGTCAATTGGTGGACGAAGTTAGCGGATCTCCTCCCCTTAATCCTGCTATCCTGCTCATTAGAAATTTGGTGGCCTTGTCTCCATGAGCAAACAACTTATGCTGTATGTTCATATAATATTTGGCCGCCATAGTTATTAAGACAGACTTAAGTTTCGCCCTATATTCCGACAATTCCTGTAAATGAGAGTCAGAGGGGTCTTTTTTATGCCAAGATTCAAGGCTCTGTATTTTTTTGGGGCACTTTGTCAATGGCTTTTTCCCTCAATCTTTTTTGGTGGGACCCAATGTTGATAAATTGACCCCTAATGACGGGCTTATGTGCATCCCAAAGGACATTAACGGAGATATCGGGGCATTTATTCAGGAAGAAGTATTCTATGATGTGTTTAGAGATTGAGTCCACCGAATCTTGGTAACCTAGGAGCGATTCGTTTAGCCGCCAATTAAAGTAAGAGGGATTTTCATTGGGAGCTAGTACTTGGATATAAATAGGAGAGTGGTCCAAAATGTGTATGGAACCTATGGAAGCTTCACTGCACAGGTGCAAGTGCTCCTTAGAGACGAACAAGTAGTCTAGGCGGTGGTATGTGCCATGCATTGGGGAGTAGAATGTATAATCCAGGGTATTGGGATGGTGGGACCGCCAAACATCTATCAATTGAAGATTCCATAAATTATTCCTGATAGCTTTAAGGGATTTGCCAGAATGAGTCGATTTGTGCGAAGATATATCTAATTGTGGGAATAGGGCAACATTCAAGTCACCTCCCAATATCACTATTCCCTCCTTGAAAGAGTCAATGATTGGGAAAATGTTAGAGAGCCACTGGGATTGATTTGAGTTGGGAGCATATAAATGTATAAAGGTATATGTTTGTGGGCCTATGGTACCCTTAATTAAAATATACCTTCCGTCAGGGTCCAGCACTTGGTTAATATGTTTGAAGGGAATCTTCCACTGGAACCCTATGCTGACCCCACATGAAGCTGAAGAGTTGCCTCCACAATGATACCAGTTAGAGTAGTGGGAAAACTGCATGTTAGGGTAATGGTTGAAACGGAAGTGCGTCTCTTGGAGGAACACCACTCCAGCACCTGCTTTTCTTAAAATGGTAAAGATCTGACTCCTTTTTTATGGGGAGTGAAAGCCTTTAACATTGTAAGAAGCTATGTGTAAATTAGCCATTGAATGGGGTGTGTATATAGTGTGGGGGGATAAGCTCGGGATCGCCTTCGCTGGGGTCAAAGGACACTTGTCTGTTTCACACAATTCCAACCAGCCACCAAGGTAGAAGTTTTAAGCTGGCCTGGAGCCAGGTTTATTGAGCAGGTTGCACAAATAAAATAAAACTACAAAAGAAAAGTCTTGCCTGTCCGGCACTTACTAAACATTAGAGGTTCCTATCTGTCCGCTGGTGGGCTTCTCCCAGCCAGCTCACAAAACAAGGCATCAGCAATCTAGTACTCACAGTTTGCTCACTCACACAGACATGCTTTCTGTGTCCCCAGGCAGAGAGAGAGAGAGACTGACCTCCTAGCTCTGTTATATCCCTACCCTCAGTGCTGCTTCATTAATTACTTTACAGGTGAGATTCTTTCACCTGCTACTTACATAGGAGAGGAATCTAGGGGAAATATACCTCCCTTCCACTACCAATCCAGCATTGGTATCACAGTAGTTACCTTTCAGCTGGTGGTGTATCCTCCAAGAGAGTGTATAAGTATCATGGGTCTCCAGCTTTCGGTGTAAAATCAGAACCATATAATCGCGGGGTTCACATAGTACTAGAAAGAAGAGCATGTACCTTGGGAAGAAGATAGGGTAAGAACACAGAACAAAACATATTAAAACAACAAAAAGAAAAAGGTCAAGCATAACTGTATATGCATTATACATGAGGGGGCAATTGGTCACGTGACCGGGAAGGAGGTCGCATAACACCCTGGGTAGGGACATAGGAATATCAGCAAGAATGGGTCTAGCCTTAAAGCTGGACAAGTTGGGGACAACAAATGATATATTCATTATGAGTCAGTATCTTTCAGGTGTTTACGAGAACATAACATCTAACTGAAAACGTAACCTTTGCAATCAGGAACAGAGTGCAGTCCCAGCTATTGGTCTTGAGAAAGGCTCCTGGGAGTGAGATGGTGGCCTCTTTTCCTGGACCGTGAGGACTTCAGGGTTCGCAGTACCTCAAAGGGAGCCACTTTAGGGAGGTCCGTCAGGTCACCCAGATCTTGAAAGAGTTCCCAGTTATCAATAGGCATAGGAGAAACGTCCAGAAGATCAAAGGTAGCTGCGAGATCCGAGTATGATGAAATGTTGATCCTTTTTCCTGCATAGGAGAATGAGAGTCCAAAGGGGTAGGACCAGCGATATACAAACCGGATTCCAAAAAAGTTGGGACACTATACAAATCATGAATAAAAACTGAATGCAATGATGTGGAGGTGCCAACTTCTAATATTTTATTCAGAATAGAACATACATCACGGAACAAAAGTTTAAACTGAGAAAATGTACCATTTTAAGGGGAAAATATGTTGAATCAGAATTTCATGGTGTCAACAAATCCCCAAAAAGTTGGGACAAGGCCATTTTCACCATTGTGTGGCATCTCCCCTTCTTCTTACAACACTCAACAGATGTCTGGGGACCGAGGAGACCATTTTCTCAAGTTTAGAAATAGGAATGCTCTCCCATTCTTGTCTAATACAGGCCTCTAACTGTTCAATTGTCTTGGGCCTTCTTTGTTGCACCTTCCTCTTTATGATGTGCCAAATGTTCTCTATAGGTGAAAGATCTGGACTGCAGACTGGCCATTTCAGTACCCGGATCCTTCTCCTACGCAGCCATGATGTTGTGATTGATGCAGAATGTGGTCTGGCATTATCTTGTTGAAAAATGCAGGGTCTTCCCTGAAAGAGATGACGTCTGGATGGGAGCATATGTTGTTCTAGAACCTGAATATATTTTTCTGCATTGATGGTGCCTTTCCAGACATGCAAGCTGCCCATGCCACATGCACTCATGCAACCCCATACCATCAGAGATGCAGGCTTCTGAACTGAGCGTTGATAACAACTTGGGCTGTCCTTGTCCTCTTTGGTCCGGATGACATGGCGTCCCAGATTTCCAAAATGAACTTCGAATCGTGACTCGTCTGACCACAGAACAGTCTTCAATTTTGCCACACTCCATTTTAAATGATCCCTGGTCCAGTGAAAACGCCTGAGCTTGTGGATCTTGCTTAGAAATGGCTTCTTCTTTGCACTGTAGAGTTTCAGCTGGCCACGGCGGATGGCACGGTGGATTGTGTTCACTGACAATGGTTTCTGGAAGTATTCCTGAGCCCATTCTGTGATTTCCTTTACAGTAGCATTCCTGTTTGTGGTGCAGTGTCGTTTAAGGGCCCAGAGATCATGGGCATCCAGTATGGTTTTACGGCCTTGACCCTTACGCACAGAGATTGTTCCAGATTCTCTGAATCTTCGGATGATGTTATGCACAGTTGATGATGATAGATGCAAAGTCTTTGCAATTTTTCGCTGGGTAACACCTTTCTGATATTGCTCCACTATCTTTCTGCGCAACATTGTGGGAATTGGTGATCCTCTACCCATATTGGCTTCTGAGAGACACTGCCACTCTGAGAAGCTCTTTTTATACCCAATCATGTTGCCAATTGACCTAATTAGTGTTAATTGGTCTTCCAGCTCTTCGTTATGCTCAAATTTACCTTTTCCAGCCTCTTATTGCTACTTGTCTCAACTTTTTGGGGATTTGTTGACATCGTGAAAATTCAAATCAACGTATTTTTCCTTTAAAATGATACATTTACTCGAATTAAACGTTTCATCTACGTTCTATTACAAATAAAATATTTACATTTGCCATCTCCACATCATTGCATTCAGTTTTTATTCACAATTTGTTTAGTGTCCCAACTTTTTTTGGAATCCGGTTTGTATAACTTTGTTGGACCGGAGCCAGTCGGTCAAGGGTTTAAGCACCCTGCGCTTTTTCAATGTAGAAGGGGTTAAGTTCTGATAGATTTCAAGTCAGGATGGTTGCGTGCGGCTTCCAGGATGGCTGTCTTTACAGGGAAGTTCAAAAACTTGCAAATAATGTCCCTGGGTGGTTCAGTCGGCTTAGGTTTAGGGCGGAGGGCTTTGTGAGCCCGTTCGATGACAACATCTTGCGGGAAATCAGGACCCAGCAGCGAGCTGCATATGGTCAGGATGGCTGCGGTTATATCACCCGGCAGTACCGACTCTGGGATCCCTCTGAACCTTAAGTTATTGCGGCTCCCCTATTTTCTTGATCTTCAAGGGCACTATGAAGCTCGTTTAGGTGGGCAGTGCAACGGCGGAGAGAGGCCGAAACTGCAGCTTGGTGATTTAAGGTTGCGATTTGGTGGGATTCCAGGGTCTCCACCCGTTCCCCGATGTGCCTCACCTCTTGCCTGCATGCTGACAGCTCAGTAAGAATAGGTTCCATTACCCTGTTAAGGGCACAATCTAGGTAATTTCTCATCAGCGGTAGATCGGAGCTGGCCTGGATATGTTCTGCTTCGCTTTCTCCCTCTGAGTGAGCAGGAGCGCGCTTCAGTGCCTTGGGCTGCGGGGCCGGCGCCATTTTAGAATCTTTTGATGCGACCGTAGCGGCTGCTTTCTTGAGTAATTTCTCCATATCTCCACCTGAAATCTGGCCCTTGGGGGTAGCAAGATGTTCTCCTTGCTTAGGGTTCCCGATTTTCACCATTCTCGCTTGCTTGTGCTAGGAAATGCTGGTGTTAGAGACGAACCCGCAGAGCAGTGAACTATGCGTCCATCTCCGTCTGGCGCTAGCTCCGCCCCCCTAGGGTCTCATTTTTTGTGGGATGAGATGATGGTTTGATTGGTATTATTTTCATATTGCTTGGTATTATACTTTTTGCGATGTAAGATGACAAAAACAGCTTTTTTTACATAGTTTTCATTTGTTTGTTTTTTTTTGTTTTTTTAAGGTGTTGACTAAATGGGTTGGATCATGTGAAATTTTTGTAGAGCATGTTGTTAGCTGCTCGGGGATACCTAATATATCATTTTTTTTCCCCCTATTTTTTTTACAATTTTATATGTGCTTTTTATGGGAAAAGGGCTTTTCTTTTTTTTTTACTGGAAACTTTTATTTTATTTATTGTTAAAACACTTTGATTAACTTTCTTTTTGTCCCACTATGGGACTTCAACATTACAGTGTCTGATCCCTGTTTCAATGCAGCACAATACATCTGAACGGAACGTGATTTGTGGGCAATAATAGGACATGTTCTAACTTTCAACGGAACGGAAAAACAGATATACGGAAGAAAAAAAACGGTCGTGTGAAAGAGGCCATTCACAGTGTGATACACTGATAATTTGCCTATGAGACAAGGGCCTGGGGGCTGGGCCTCATAGTCCTCCATAGATGCCGGGCCCCAACGGCTTGGGGCTGCCATGGCAACCATCGCATGTGGAGTATTAAACGTAAGGTAGTAACGGAAATTCATTCTATGTCATTTTTTATAGCAATAAATGTGCAGTAAATCTTTTAACTGCAAGCAACAAGCACCAACATGTCTCATTGTCTCCTGCATAATTTTGTGCAGCCCCTTATTTATATTGGGACTCACAGGTGCCGTATGGCATTGGTTGCCAGTCATGTGGTTAGCAATAAGATGCATGAAACCTTGTGCGCAGGAGAAAAGCTGTATCAGATATGAGACAGCATTGGTCCAGACTATCGGCCTATATTACATTCATGGCTGGATGACTGCATACAGGCTTCCAGACGTAAGTGTAATGTTATAATGTTACAACTCAACAGTTATGGATGCAAACTTCACCACCCACAACTTGCAGAATACAGTAAGTCCGGGTCAGCAACCTTCAGCATTCCAGCTGTTGCAAAATTTAAAGTTCCAGCATGCAAACTTCCTCGGCTGTTCTCTGACCTTCCATAGAAGTTTTACAGAGCATGCTGGGAGTTATAGTTTCACAACCACTGGAGTGCTGGAAGTTGCTGACACCTTCTGCAGGTAATTCCATGATAAACTGGCATGAAACTCTCTTCTTAGCACTAACAGAATTATACGACTGACAGATGCCAAAGTGAAATTTAGCATATTGGTAAAATCCCTATATAACAACATTGTAAACGCCATCTGCATGTAAAGTACACTTTAAAAGCACACTCCTTTGTGCTAAATAGAAAAACTCAATAGCCTGTGTAAGCACTCATTTTTTTTTTTTTTTTACAAATGGCTGACAGTCAAAGTGATGATACGGCAAAGTTATGGTTATGAAGAACACAAAAGTCATTGAAATCATCTCCAAGTGGATTTCAATAACCTAGAGCAAGTACATTTTAATTAATAATTAACTTGGCTAACCTCTTAAAAAAAATCTAGGTCATAAAACGTGTATCTGGTCTACAATTACATTATTTTCAGCCCCTTAGGTCTTTTAGTTATTATAGTTGATTAATTCCATGCTAGGTTTTCAATTCTTCTTGAAGTGATGAAGTGTGATCCCAGATGGAAGAATACGTGTTTTATTATTTTCCATTAGAACTTACCGTATATATCTTGTAATGTAGTGCAATACAAAAAGATTTTTAAATGTATGAGACGGGGCAGAAAGTCATTTCACAGGGGAATTTATGGGGGATTAACAATATATTAGCCAAGTAGGGATGGTAGGTGTCAGAGGTGGGAGAACAGCAGATGAGAAAATATGTCAATCTACAATGTTAATAAACTATAGAGGGTAGGTGGATTAAATGTTAAAGCACTATGTGATGCAATCAAAATCTAGAAATGAGATATTGTTTAATAGAAGAGAAGAAGAATATATTACATTTTTTTCTATCTATTTTTAGACTTTTGCTGTAGAAATATTTCTTGCTTGGAAAGGCTTTTCCGTGATTTTCATTGTGGTAAATTATTCTGATCTGAGGGATTTGTTCCGATAAGACAGTAAAATACTTGCAGTGACATTCTCTCGGTCTGGACTCTTTTGGATAAATTAGGGTGTCACGTGATAGAATAATCAACTTGGAGCTGTTATAAAATGTAGTAATGGTCAACAGGAACTTCACATGTGGTTATTGCAAATCTGGCCATACATTATGCAATATATTGGCTTAAACTGGCCACATATTTGAGATGGGATGGGAAAATATATAAGAAAAAAAGATTAGGCATGTTGAAACCCATAAGACCATTTCTTTATTTCCCCCGGAATACCGTCAAGGAGAGTCAGAGGGCCCTGGTGGAGAACTTTAAAGTGATGCCAATGAATTATGTGGTTTGCTAACTTTGGACTAAGGCTACTTTCACACTGCCATTTCAGGGTCCGCCTGTGAGATCCGTTTCAAGGCTCTCACAAGCGGCCCCAAATGGATCAGCATAGCCCCAATGCATTCTGAATGGATGAGGATTCGTTCAGAATGCATCAGTTTGGCTCTGTTCCGCCTCCATTCTGCTCAGGAGGTGGACACCAAAACGCTGCTTGCATTGTTTTGGTGTCCGCCTGGCGATGCAGAGCCAAACGGATCCGTCCTGACTTACAATGTAAGTCAATGGGGACGGATCCGTTTACATTGACACAATATTGGTGCAATTGTAAATGGATCCGTCCCCCATTGACTTTCAATGTAAAGTCAGGACGGATCTGTTTGACTTACACTTAGACTTAGACTTTTTTTGACTAAATTATGCAGACGGATCCATACTGAACGGATACCATCGTTTGAATTTATAGGTGCGGATCCGTCTGTGCAGATACCAGACGGATCCTAACGCAGGTGTGAAATTAGCCTTCTGTGATTTATATAACGTTTTTTGTTTTGTTTTACATTGATGGAAAGGGTTGCCAACCATTCATAAATTACTGAACAGTTCTTAAAATTGGTAAAACATTTCCAGTGTCTATGTATCTTACTAGGGCATTGAAAAAAATTATATTTTTGGGGAGATGAGCAATTCAGTTTGAGTCTGATTCGGCAAAATAGCTAGTCAGATTTAATTCTTGTCCGAATAAGTTTGATCCCAATTGAAAGTGCTCAGACTACCTGAAATAAAAATAAAAAACCCTCTTTCACTATCATTTCTTCCTTTCCTCGCTCTCTTTATGACTTTCCTTGATTCACACAAATTGATTAACACAAAATTCGAATTTAGTAGAATCTGAATTTTTGGACGGATTCACATCAAATTTCCAAATTTTAGAATTGATTCCCTCATGTCTATTCCATAATTTTGTTTGCTGGAGAATCTTGTACAGATTATTGTTATTGTAATTAGTGATGAGCAAAGTATTCTAAAATTAAATTCGGCTACTTCGCCGAAATTCACTAAAAAATTTGCTTCCTGTCGCCCCCCCCCCCCCCCCCCCCCCCCCGTCATTGTAACCATCAGAGCTGATCACGGCATCTGACATTGATATTACAGCTATTCACAGATGACCACCATTTAAAACATAGCCTTTAATCTACATCAAATTAAAATAATGCAATATCCCCCCCCCCCCCCTTCTCCACAAATGACAATGGATAGATGCTTTATAGTGGACTTAACATGAACATAGGTAACACTGTCAAATAGATGGCACTATCAAAGTATACTTGCATGTCCAGAAAGTGGTGGACAAAGATTGGATAACCCAGAGATGGCAAATATATTTTGTAATAGCTGGCTTATCAGGAGGAGGAGGGGGTCCAGGTGTGGCTAGTGCCCTCCATGGTGTCTATCCATTGTCATTTCTGAAGAATGGGGGAGGGGGACCTTCTTTGGCATCATAACTATTAAGGAGCTGGCATGTTTACTGTATCATTGAAATGCATTCATATGTGTTGACTATTATTTTCCAACTATAGGATAGCTAAAACTATTTTGCAAACAGTTTGTGATGGTTTCAAGCATTTTTTCATAAAATAAATATGTCCCCCGATGAGCCCTTTGATTAAATTAGCAAAATGTGTCGGGACAGGGACAGAGTTACCACTGTAAATCACCTGGGACACTAATTGTTTGATAAAAGGTATCACTTCTTGGTACTGTTTAGGGGTGGATTATGTATTTCTGAAGGTTTAATACCTGACTTTGTCTGTTTATTATTTTTGGCATATATGGTAGTTTCTTGGCCAACCTATGTTAGCTGGTTCTTTAGCCCTTTATCAGGGCTATCCCAGGGACATATAGGAGGTTCCTGATACAGGATCGCTCCTATCAGGGTGGCCATTCGGTTTTGTAGGAAGGGTACCAAGATGAGGGATAGAGGCCCACAAAACAATCAGTCTACTCCCATTTACCATTATCTGTCCACTCATTATTATTTTGTTCATTATGTTATTTTTCTCTTTTTTAAATGGGGGGGTATTTTAATTTGATGTATATTAAAGGGGTTGTCCAAGTTACATTTATTCATGACCTATCCCCAGGATAGGTCATCAATATCAGATCGGCCGGGGTCCGACACCCGGCACCCCCTCCGATCAGCTGTTTGAAGAGTAGACTCGCACGGTGTCAGCGCTGCCTCCTCTTCACTGTTTACCTTCTAGCCGTTGCATCTGCAGTGGTGAGCAGGTGTAATTACACCCAAGCCTTCCTATTGAAATGAATGGGAAGGCTTGGGTGTAATTACACCTGCTCACCACTGCAGATGCAACGGCTAGAAGGTAAACAGTGAAGAGGAGGCAGCGCTGACACCGTGCGAGTCTCCTCTTCAAACAGCTGATCGGAGGGGGTGCCGGGTGTCGGATCCCCTCCGATCTGATATTGATGACCTATCCTGGGGATAGGTCATCAATAAATATAACTTGGACAACCCCTTTAAGGCTATGTTTTAAATGGTGGTCATCTGTGAATACTTGGAAGTCTAGACACCATTTTCTGGACAACACCTTCTGGCAGGTTACTGTCTTAGCTGTGAAAAATTGATATTACAGCGTAACATAAAAATAAAAAAATAAAAAAAATCACACTCATTTGAACCATTTGATCACAAAGAGCTGGCCGTGGCCTTCTTGATTGGAGATCTAGCACGAAATCTCCAGAAGCATTAAGTTCTGTCAACATAACCATGTTATAACTGAAAGCCATAACGGAATACATAACGGTTATGTGAACAAACCCTAAGTATGATTTTTTTTTTTTTTTACCGGCATTCAGGGAAAATTTATTAGTTGCCATTAGAGATGAGCAAATTTATAGAAAATTTGATTTGGCTGATTCGCCAAATTTCACAAAAAAATTAGCTTCATGGCGAATTACTGAGTGCAAAATTAACAATATTTTTTTTTGTATTAAACTTAATGCCTCCATTTGCTCGCAACGGGCTGGCCGTTGCCATCTTGCTTGAAGATCTCGGCCAAAATCCTGTGCGACGCAAGATTACGTCATCACGTCGGCTGGCGGTGTGATGTAATCTCACACCGCACTGGATTTCGGCTGAGATCTTCAAGCAAGATAGAGGCTGGCGGCCCATCGTGAGCAAATGGAGGAGGTAAGTTTGATTTTTTTTTTGTTTTTTATACTATTTCAGGTTTAATCGATTCACTGACACGAAGTACGAGGAAATTCGGCTTCTAGGCGAATTGAGTTTATCCTGAAATTTGGATCGAATTTCACTTCACAGGATTCAACTCACTCATCTCTAGTTAACATGAAGCACGAGGAAATTCGGCTTTGCGGCAAATCAAATTTTCCCTGAACTTTGGACCGAATTTCACTTTGTGGAGTTCAATTTGCTCAACACTAATTGCAATTATCATGTTTGCACAGTTCACACTAAGGTTGAGTTCACACGGTGTTTTTTGGTGTGCACACAGTAAATTTGTGAAAACCACAATGTGGAAAAAAGGACTGACTTGTTCATTCTTGGTGTGGATTTCATGTCAAATCTACATAAAGATTTCCAGTTTAAATAGGTATCAGAAACCATGTTACAAACAGCACTGAATTTTGAAGGAGATTCTGCTACATTTTTATTCAACACAGAAAAACTCTGTGTGAACTCTAAATTCTGTTTACATCTTATTATCAGTATTCTGGGCTGCAGTAGATATCACTTATAATCGTATGATACATTATGATTTCCAATCTGTCCATAAAAAATACAGTATATTAGCTGTCTATGATTTTTTTGATAGGTTGTCCAGAAAAAAATATATCTTGTCAACCTGCTGCTGGAGCTCAGATTTAGGGAACTAAAAGCACTCAAAGGCTGGTTAAAATCATCTTCTCAACCCAGAATGACTCCTCTAAAGGTGCTGCCACATGTTGCATTGTTTTTGCTGTGGCAAAAAAAAAATGCACATAACATGTGGTTTTTGAAACAGCATACTTGTGTCTAAAGGTATGTTGTTTTTTGCCAAACCAAAAACACAGCACAGCCACGGCGTGTGGCATCATCCAATAACTGAGTCTATTTAGAGAGATTGAGTGATATAATCGGGATAAACTGCATATGGCCGCTGCAGCTGAAAGTTTTTGTTAATTACAATAATTATTGTTGGTAGCCATACATTAAATGGCTATGTTGAGTCTGCCAGAGTGGGTGATGCCCATTCTGTGGCTCACTGGTTTGGTTCCAAGAGCGGGATTTTTAACAGAGGACTGCCTTATGTGAAATTTAAATGCCCTAGTAGGGAAAATAGACATAAATGGTGTTACCGAGTGGTCTTTCCAAAAGGAAAACCACTATGACCAACCTGATAAGAAAAAAAGCAGGGCTGCTAGACCTGGAAAATGAAAAGTGAGTATATCACAAGAAGAAGTAGACTCTACACTTAAAAGTCACAATATGCTTATATTAAAGGGGTTTTCCTGGCTAGAAATATTGATGTCCTATCCTCAGAAGATCAGATTGGTGGGAATCCGATACTCTACACCCCTACTGATCAGTTGCTTCAAGCTGCTGTGGCTCCAGAAACAGTGTATTGAGCTCCATAGGCTGTATAGTTTTTAGCACCATAGCAGCCAGAAACTGCAGATCGGAGGAGATGCCAGTTGATGGAACACCATGATCTGATATTAATGGTCTATCCTGAGAATAGACCATCAGTATCTGTAGCCCAGAGAACCCCTTTCATGTAACTAATAACTGCAATAATAAGGAAAAGACTGTCCTCCTTTACTTTTAACTATCTCTAATAACTGATCATTGTTTTCTATTAGGTTGTCTATTGTTAGTACAATAGGCCAGCTCTTCTGTAATCTTAAAATTGATTCAGGAATACTCAGTAGGGAAGTTCTCTGACCTTTTCATACACCCTATAAAGAATGATATCATAGAGTAATGTTTATATTCACTGACAATTATAGCACTACACTCTCATGGGCAGGAGAGCCCATAGAAAGTACAGCCATAGACTTTTCTAAGGCAAAAGCTAGTTCCTATGTATATTATCATTAGACACTCTATGTATGTGGTGCTAGCAGTTATATTGCAAAGAATACGTTTCCTGTATTAGAATGATTAATAGCTATAGCACAAAAGGAATTAAGGATAAAACTAATTGACCATCACCAAAACTAATTGACCATCAACAACTTAACTATCCTATTTAGTATATTTGTCCTTTTTTTCAAACTTATTTGGCACAAAACACACTGCTGTCTAGAGCTACCTCCTTACAGGAGTTGTCTCATCTCAGCAGTGTTACGGAGAAGACCGAGCGGCCAGTGCTTCACTGTTTCCATAGCTCCCATGGCAGTGTACAAGAGTTAGGGAAATGCGAACAGACTGGCACAGCAAGGAACACTGTTTCTATAACTCCCAAATTACAGAAACAGTGTAGCTCGCTGTTTGTGTGGCTCAAATTCACTGCTTATATGGTGTATCTACCTTGTGAAGGGACCGGTTTGGCCCCGAAATGTGTTACTTTTATAACTTGCAAATGAATAAAGATAATTGCTTGAAGAATATATACTGCTTACCGGGTCTGCACTGCTGTGACACTCCCATCTGTCCTCTTCTGTATTCACTGCTATGGGAGTTATGGAAACATGGCCAGCTAAACATTTTCCCTGTAGCTGTCCCTGCTTTTGTCTAGCAAAGCAGGTGTCACTCTTTTTTAGTGTCTTTGTATTCTAGCTCATATAAGGGGTTCCAAGCAGGAGTTCCTCTTTCCCCTATGATTCCCAAATACCCTAATAGGGCATACTGTAGGTTTTCTTCATGAGACAATCTCTTTAGTTTTTTTCTGATCAAACTTTGTCAAGCCTTCTTGAAACCTCAAACTTATGTTCTAAACAGCTATATCTACATGGCATACATACCATAGAGGTAAACCTGGGGGAATCTTGTGGTCCTTGAAGACAGTGGGTTCATTCCTCCTAGTGGTAAGAATTTTTGCAGGACTCATTTATCAGTGCAATGTTAGCAGGAAAGAGGTGGACATTCAACACTTATGGAGACAGAAGTTTATGAACAAACATACATGCATATGATATCAAGGAAAACATTAATGTCCAGAGTCTGATATTTTGGCGCTGCAGGATCCACAGAAGTAGGCAACCTTCACCACAAACAATTTAAAATATTCAGATCCACTCTGCAAATATCACTCCTTTCTGCTCCACATGATCACACAGATAATCACTGTAGTTGGTCTCCAGTAGTCCCCACACTCACAATCTTCACCTATGTTCCTTCCTAGAAACACAATAGAGGAGATCCGAATAGTGAAGTACAGTGTAGGATTAAGACTTGCCGAGTGCGATCTCTCAGAAGCAGCTTAGGCAGTGGATGAGGGGCAAACCAACCCAAAACTTGGTTATTTTCCCTTGACATGTCACAAGGCTTGTTAAAAAGTCAGCCTTTGACTCATAGGGAACCACTTCCAATATGTGGTGCTAGCAAGATGGTCCTCTTTCCCTGGGAGTAACCTCTTTGCATATTATTTTCCCATAGAGCATTGCCAATAAGTCTCCATACACAGATTTTCTCTTTAAGGAGAGACAGTAACCTAGAAAACAAAGAAAAACCATGCAACTTTTTGCCCTTCACCTGTTACACTCAAGTGCTTTTAGAACTGACTTTTATCCATGCCAATATCTAAGCTGAGAAAAATAAATGACTTTATTTCCATTCTTATGTCTGATAATTGCACCTACTCTACATGAGTATTGAACAGGGTAATTTAAACCTGGATCATAAAACATGTATTTATCCCATTTATCCTTGGAGTTCTAGCTTATAATGTCAAATGGTGAACATTATGTATATTGTTTGTTACATGAAATTATCACCATTATCATTTTAGTAGGCAAATATAGTTCTTGCTTAGTATGAATCCTAAGACTGTAATCTATGCACTTTTTCACCCAGTCTTACTATATAAAATACACAGAAGGTGATATATACTTCAAAACTGCTCATTAACCGTACATCATGACCATAAAGATTTATAGTAATCAAATGGCCAAGTAGAACATGATATGGTCTTTTTTCTGGTGTTTAGAACTTTTGTTATATAACCTATTGCAACTCTTATTCAATGCATTCAGCCACCGGAGATAAAAGCACTTCAGAATATAATTATATTTATCTAGTGCTAGGAGCATCATAGAAACATGTCTGAGTGGACTGTTCAAGAGCTGTGTCTGTCAGGCAAAATGCATTTAACATCTTGATTCATTTTTGGCATTTGCTGGATAAATGGATATACTTTTTTTTCTGGTAATTATATATTTCTTTCAGGACTTTTCAAGCTATTTTTGTAGTGTTATTAATGTGTTATTAGCACTAATGTGATCTAAAACTAACTGAGAGAAAATTTCTCTGCTGAAGTTTTATGTAGGGAGGTTGAACAGCACCCATTCTACCAGAGTTGTTATGGCTGACCTTTATCATATCTCTATTAACGTTTTCTCCCCTGAATACGTTTCTAATATGTTTAGAATGACCTCACTTGCATAAAAATGTGTGATTTTTTTTTTGCTTGTCACTTTTCCAAAAAGAGCGTAAAATGACTAGTAATGCTGTCATGTTTATGGAGGTTTTCCAGAATTGGTTTTGTTGTAGTTGGTTGTCTCCTAGTGAGATGGGATGGAGGACTCCTAGTGATTAGATTTTGGAATAATGATGTGACTAAGGTGAAGCTGAGCTTTGGGAATGTGTATTAGAGGTTCTCCTGTTAAAGTGTGATGTAATGGAGTGAAGGAATAATGAGATGATATGTGTAATGTGAGAGATATCTGACTGGCCAGTGTTTTTTAGGTTCTGGCCTGAATAGAGGTTGCACCACAGTTGTAGAGTGCAAATCGGCTGATGGTGTGATGAGTAGGCCCAGTGAAGGGGGTAAGATAATTGCCATCCAACAGAGCAGTGCAGAGGACAGAGTGAGCATGAATGAGCGAGAGCAGTGTGGAAACTCTTAGTACTGAACGAAAGTAGCCAGACATGTCTGAACTAAGGATGAGCAAATCAATTCTACCAGTTTGAAATTTGCCCCATATTTCCCCAAAAAATCAGATTCTAACAAACCCAAGAAAGAAAGACTAATTGGTTCTCTTGTCCTTTTTGAAGGCGTGCTATATAGTACTTCTTGTTAAGTGAAGCATAATACCAAGTTGGATATCCTAGTTCTCTTGTCCTTTCAGATGGGGAATTGGCCTGTGTGTCTCAATTTCAGTGGAGTTATGTGCTGTTCTGTATGTCCTTTTTTTGTCCTCATGCACACGACTGTGGTGTGTTTTGCGGTCCGCAAATCGCGGATCCGCAAAACGCAGATGGCGTTTGCAGAACGGCACGGACAGCCTTCAATATAAATGCCTATTCTTGTCCGCAAAGCGGGGCCACGGAACGGAGCAACGGATTTAAGTAAATGGGTCTGCATCCGAGCCGCCAAAACGGCACCTCGGATTTGGACCAAAACAACGGCCGTGTGCATGAGGCCTTTCTCTCATATTATTTTCTGAATAGTAGGAAGCTTTCCCCATTAAATGTATTCTTTTATTTAGGTCTATGGATGACACAAAACAAACATCTTCAGGTTTTTGCAGCTTCCTATCAAAAATAATTATGAGAAGTGAAAGTCATACAGAACACATAATACTCCACTGAATTTGAGAATGCAAGCTGATTCTTCATCCAAAAGGACAAGAGAACTACAATGTCCCAGCCAGAATTATACTTTTCTAAATAACACATGCAAGCTAGCTCTCCTTCATTAAGGAGAAAATTGCCTTCTTTAGCTGACTGGCCTTGGGAGGGCACTCTTTGCAGTGCTCTTAGGGAAACAAAAAAAAAATAATTATGCTCCACTCTCTCCCCTTTTAGATAATTATTTGCTAAGGTTTTTTTTAGAAAAAATATATGACTCCTAGGAGACTAGTGGATGTTATATACCAATTTTTAGGCTGGTTAGAGCATTTGGAGCTCCTTTAAACAAATTCCAAGAAGTATGCTCTAGTCTGATCCTATATTTATATAGAAGTCCCCTAGTCTGAGGAGTAAAGCTGTGGAAAGACTCTGTCTGGAGCAAATGAACTGTAACATTTTATCTTAAAGGTGTTTTCTGGGATTTTGATACTGAGGACCTGTCCTCAGGATAATAACCAAAAAGAAAGCGATGGCAGCATCTCCAATCCAGCAAGGTATATTCACACATGGTGCATGAGACAGTACAAAAGGTCCAGGTACAGCAACGTTTCGGCTACATAGCCTTTTTTAAGCTACTTCAGAAGTGTAAGACAGTAGATAAAGCATATTTAATCCTTCCCCCCCATCCCAATATGCCAATAAAATGCCTAATTACATCTTACTGAAATCTGTGTTAAATATGTCCTCCAGTGATCTCTATGCAAATCCCAAACATCATTACCGATAACCAATCAGTAAAAGCATACAGTATTTCCTTAAAAAGGATGGCTGCAGCTGGACGTCCCATCGCGCTAGCAAATATGTCAGTTTGGCGTTCTTTCATTCCCAATGCGCACACTCAGTATATTCCTACTGAATCAATCACCTAGAATCTG